>NC_084829.1:92235495-92860495 GCF_033115175.1 Lepus europaeus
TAGATTACTTTAACACATTGCTTTAACAGAGCATCAGAGTTTAATTCTATGTCAAAGAGAAATTGAGCTTCCTGTGATCTTTTGCTGTGAGGTTTCCTTCCTTTACCTTCTTTCATATTGGTGACCATGTTTCTGTGTTTCTGTGTGTAACACATCTTTAAGCATCTTTTGCAGGGCAGGATGAGTGGCAACAAATTCTTTCAGTTTCTGTTTGCTGTGAAAAGTCTTAATTTCACCTTCATTCACAAATGAGAGCTTTGCAGGATATAGTATTCTGGGCTGGCAGTTTTTCTCTCTTAGTACCTGGGCTATGTCTCGCCATTCCCTTCTAGCTTGTAGGGTTTCTGATGAGAAGTCTGCTGTGAGTCTAATTGGAGATCCTCTAAGAGTGATCCGACGTTTCTCTCTTGCACCTTTTAGGATCTTTTCTTTATGTTTCACTGTGGTGAGTTTGATTACAACATGTCGTGGTGAGGATCTCTTTTGGTCATGTTTATTAGGGGTTCTATAAGCTCCCTGTACTAAGATGCCTCTGTCCTTCTCCAAACCTGGGAAATTTTCTGCTAGTATCTCACTGAAAATGCCTTCTAATCCTTTCTCCCTCTCCATGCCTTCAGGAACTCCTAGAACCCGAATGTTGGGTTTTTTAATAGTATCCTGTAAATTCCTGACAATATTTTTTAGATTTCTAATTTCTTCTTCTTTTCTTTGGTTTGCCTGTTTCCTTTCCTGTTCTCTGTCTTCTAAGTCTGATATTCTCTCTTCTGCTTCGCCCATTCTGTTTTTAAGGCTCTCTAATGTGTTTGTCATTTGATCTATTGAACTCTTCATTTCATTATGATTTCTAGTCACTATCAGAGTTTCTTGTTCCACTAGTTGTTTCATTTCATTTTGATTCCTCCTTAATATTTCACTTTCACGAGAGAGATTTTCTATCTTGTCCATGAAGGATTTCTGTAGTTCAAGAATTTGTTTTTGAGAACTTCTTAATGTTCTTATCAATTTTTTGAGATCCGCTTCTTGCATTTCTTTGATCTCATCATCTTCATAATCTTGAATTGGGGTGTCTTTTTCATTTGGGGGCGTCATAGTTTCTTCCTTGTTTTTGTTAGCTTGGTTTTTGCGTTTGTTGTTTGGCATGTTGGAGATATCTGGTTTCTTCACTGTGGTGTTTTTTCTTGTTACACTATGGCTCTATATTAAGTGGACTGTCTGCTTTCAGTGGAGCCTTAGAGGCTTGAGATGAGTGTGGACTGAGAGCTGTGTTTGGTTCCTCAGGGTTGAGGGTGTGTCAAGGATGACACTCCCAGGTTAGGTGTGGTAAATCTCTCTTTCTTTTTTTGATTCAAAAGGGAAGTAATTCCGCACAGCTGAACGTAATTGGAGGTAGTTAGCAGGCAAATGATATACCCACAGGAGCCAGAGATCGGAAGCTCTTTCCCAAGGACCACACAGGGAATCTCTGCTGCCCTCAGTGTGGGCTCCAATTCTCCTGCAGTCTCCCACTGGGTTGCCAAGTTAGATGCTAATCTCCTGTTATTTCACCCCTCCCCACAGAGTCAGGTTTTTCTGCTAGGCTCAGGGCTGGTGCAGACCTGAGGTCGCCCTGCTTATGACGTATGTCCAAAATGGCGCCTGCTCTGTCTTGCTCGCCTGTGAGAGGTGAGCGGAGAGAGAGAAACTTGTGTCTGTATCAGTCACTTTTTTTATTTTTTTTCTCTCTCTTCTAGTTAGCCTGGTGAACTTTTCCCCACGGAGTTTCAAGCCTCGTTCCCTCTAGCCTCCTCTTTCCACTTGCCTGCTGGTATCTCGGGCTATGGAGGTTCGGCTCACCTCGCGTTCCAGCGCTGGTGCGTTGAGTCTGCCGCTGGTGTCCCGAACTTGGGCTCCCACGCTCTCCACGCAGGTCCACTGTGAATCACTAGTTCCGGAAGAGTTTCCTCTGCTGTTTCATCCCCTACTCTTCCTTGACACTGCAGTATCTCCACTTATATTAAACTTTCTCTCCCCCCGGACTAAGTGTGCTTCCTGCCTATTCCGCCATCTTGCCGCCTCTCCTAATTTTTTTTTTTTTTTTGCTCACTTCAGTAAGCTCATAAATCTGAAGATAATTGAATCTGTGGTAATTCAGTATCTGCAATGCCTCAGGCTCGTCTTTCCAAGCATCAGTTCTCACTGTACATTGATGGAACTGAAATTATAGAGGGGGTACAAAAAATTACTGGCCTTAGTTCCTACTGACTTAAAGATAAGATGTGGAATGTTTTGTGTTGAATAGAGCTACAGACACAATTATTATATTTTCATCCAAATTCCAAGTGTATAAAAGGAGTCACACCTAATTGGAATATTTGAAATTTCTGGTTAACCATGTTTAAAGTTTCCTTTACTATATTTCCTATTTTCTTTGAAGATTTGGCACGACATCTATCCAAAACAATGTTTGTTATATATTAATCTTATACATAATCTTAGACATAAAATAAAGCAATCATTTTGTCTTCCGAATGTATAGTCAAAACATGAAACTATTATCAGGTGTTTCCCAAAGATAAATTTACTAATAAGTTATACATTAGTCAATGATAACAATATCGACTCGATAAGTGTTTTTAGTTAACTGCTTCAAAAATTTATTCCAATAGATTGTAAAAACGTATTCAAATAACAAGTACAACATCATTATCCAAGAAAAATCACAAAGAAGGAAACTATTTTGATATCAATTACATGTTAACCAGGAATTCTGTTCAAAAACTCTTCTCTCTCCCACTTAATGCAGCTATAAATACTGGGCAGAGTGAATAAAACAGCCTTCTGATATTTTGAAACATAAATGGTAGCAGGTTGATTGAAGGAGAGACTGAATTCAAAGAATCTATCAAATGGGTGCACAACTTATCACTTTTCCTCCACCATTGCTTGCCAAGACTGAGAAGCAGGTTCCAGGCATGGACAAAAATAGAGCTAAAATAAGTCCTCTATATTTATCAAGGAGAATGAAAGGCAAATTCTATGAGTCAAATAAGTGATGGGAATATCTTAATTTGTATTTTTCTTCTACCCTTCATTTTGACACAAGCTCCAGGCAGTACTGCAGCAATAGAGGCAATGAGGGAGACAGAAGCAGCTGCTGGCACATCTAAAACTCATGTATGTAACCAGCAGATCCATGCTCTCCAGTCAGTAAGGAAAATAACCAACCCCTGCCTTCTCTGTCATTTCACATCTTGGGAAATTACTACTAAAGGAACTGTGGGACACAGTGTAGAAAGCAACACCCTAAAATTCTAACTGGATATCAAGATATAGAGGGAACTAGAGAAATAGGAAGGGTTAGGGAAAATATGAATAGAAAATTTGAGGCCCACACACTGAACTTCTAAGCTCACATACAAAGTGTACATCCATGAATCGTACTCTGAAGGACTTATTTAGAGTCTTTAGTATGGGATAGGTCACTGCCTAAGTGTTGGACTTGTGGCTAAGAATATGTGTGTACTTAAGATATATATAAATAACATGTGAAAGTTTTGGGAATCAAACTGGCATTGGAATCACAACCCAGAAAAGTGGATTGAAATTTGTGAAAATAGAAAACCTGTTTTAATAAGTTTATCTTAGTGAATTCCCTTTTTGAACAAAATGAGATGAAAATCATCATTCTCATTAATATAGATTCAGAACACAAAATAAAAATGTCTAGGATGCCATTAGAATTACAACAAGAATCTGGAAATTCTCAACATCCAAAGAAAGATAAAAAAAACACAAACTTGAACCCTGAACTGATAAAGGTATTGGGATTAGAATGGAAGGGGAGAGGGAGCCGGAAAGGGGAGGGTTGCGGGTGGGAGGGAAGTTATGGCGGGGGGGGGGGGGAAGCCATTGTAATCCATAAGCTGTACTTTGGGAATTTATATTCATTAAATAAAAGTTTTAAAAAAATCTTGAACATATTTCTTATAATAAATTAAGTTATAGAAAATATTATCCAGTAAAAAGATGATAAAAATAAAATGGAAATGTCTTAATTTAAAAAGCAAAATATTCAAAATGAGCTGAATACAAAATGATTATGATGGAAAGAAGTATTTGAATTTAAATGTCAATCAATAAAAATGTCAAATATTAAAACAGGAAAAAAATAAACAAAGGCTTAGAGACTTTAGAGCTGCTTTAAAAGATCAAATGCAGATTTTTATGCAGATACAAGATTTCAACTCACTTGAGTAAGTACCAAGGAATATGATAGTTGGATTACATAGTAAGAACATGTTTAGTGTGTAATTAATTTTTTAAAAAATTTATATATGTATCTGAAAGAAGTTACACACAGAGAGAAGGAGAGGCAGAGAGAGAGAGGTCCTCCAACCGCTGTTTCATGTCTCAATTGGCCCCAGCAGCAGGAGCTGTGCAGATTCAGAGCAAGGAGCCAGGAGCTTCGTCCAGGCCCCCTTAACACGCAGGTGCAGGGGCCCAAAGACTTGGACCATCCTCCACTGCTTCCCCCGACCAGAGCAGAGAGCTGGTTCAGAAGTGTAGCAGACAGGACTAGAACCGGCACCCACATAGAATGCTGGGACTGCAGGTGGCGTCCTAACCCACTATACCACAGTACTGGCCCCATGAATTGTTAAACTCTTATAACATTTGCTATTCCATTTTACATTCCTATTAGCATAAGTAGGTGAGAACTCCTGTTTCTATACAACTTCATGACCATTGTGCATAGCCCATATCTGGATTTTGGGTGTTGTGATCATTGTAAAACAATATCCTCTTGTTTGGCTGTTCACCATCTGAAAACCCTTTTTTGGCGAAGTCCCTGTTCAGAACTTTTGCTTGTTTTGTACTTTCTTGGTGAATAAATAAATCGTGGTATATCCACAAGGTGGTATAATACTTGACACAATGAAGAAATTAGCTTTCAAGTCACAAAAATACATGAAAAAAATAATGCCTATTCTGAGTGAAAATAAGCCAACACGAAAAGTATACACACATCATCATTCCAACTATATGACATTTTGAAAAAAGTGAGACAATGGAGCATGTAAAAAAGATCGGTGGTTACTAGGGATTATAGAGGTGTAAGGAATAGTCAGAGCAGATGTTTAGGGCAGTGAAACTATTCTGCAGGTTGATATAATGGCAGATACATATATACATATATATACATATACATATATATACATATACATTCCTGCTAATACAGAGCATAGGAGACAGCAGTGACAGCTCAAGTGATTGTGTTCAGACCGCCCATGTGGGAGGCCTGGGTTGACTTCATAGCTACCAGTATGGGCCTTGTGCGCAGCCCCAGCCATTGCAGGCTTTGGGGAAGTATGTCAGTGGCTAAGAAGATGCTCGCTCTCTTTCGCTCACTCTCTCTTGCTCTCTCTCTCTTTTTCTTTCTCCCTTTCTTTCTCTCTCCCCCTCAACAATAAATAAAGAAATAATTTGATTTAAAAAATCCACAGAATATAAAGATACAATGGCCAAGGTGAACTTTAATATAAGCAAGGTGCTTCAGTGAGGAATTAACCAATTAACTTCAACTAGGTATCATTATGTTGCTGGACATTGAGAGTAGAGGAGGCTGTGCATTTGTTCAGTCAAAGTGTTGAGGGAACTCTACATCCTGCTCAAAGCTGGTATGAACCTAAATCTACTTTAAAATTATAAAGTCTGTTTAATAGTGAAACATAATATATGGGTATTAAGAACTCTTGGAACAGCACAAAATAAAAATTTCTGTGTTAAATATTAGTGGAGATAACAGTAATTAAATAAATGTAAGAGATTGACTACCTCAACTATTTTCATTAGATAAAACAAATTGCTTAATTTAACTTTAATATTTTTAATATTTCTATTTATTAGTTTATATTTATCCATATGTAGTTAAGAGAAAGAGAGTGCATTTCTGTGCACTGGTTCACTCCCCAAATCCCTTATACATCCAGGACTGGCCCAGGTGGAAACCAGGAGCCAGTAACTTCATCAGAGATTCCCAAGGGGGTGGCAGGGACTTGAGCACTTGAGCCATCATCTGCTGCTTTTCAGTATGTGCATTACAGGTGGTTGGATCAGAAGTTGAGTGGCCAGGACTCTGGTATGGAATGCGGGTATTCCAAGTGGGAATGCAACACTCATCCTCAACTTTAATCAGTAACATAAAGTCATTAAATAGGTAGGAAACAGACTATTCAGTTAATTGCAGATACATAAATACAAATATCAATCCAGTATGTATATAAATTATATTAATAATAATTACACATATTTATAGGCCACATTATCATTCAAATCATATAAATCATGTGTACTAATGAAATCAGGGTAATCACCATTTCTCGTTCCTTGACATTATTTGTCTTGCCGTGATGTGCTCCTTCTCTGTTTCCTCACAAAATACATAATAGGTTATTGTGATCCAGTCAGTCAACTAGGACAGATCCTTAGTGCTTCTAATTGTTTTGATATTCATTATCCAAGCCCTCCCTTACTCTTCCACCTCTCCCAACCTATAGTAACTAGGAATTGAATATTTTAACTTCCATGTATAAAGGAGAACATGCAGTGTTTGCCTTTCAGTGTCCATTTTTTTCATTTTTAAACATTTTAAATAATATTTTGATATCATATGAGCAAAAAGCTAGTGCATATGTATACATATATAGTTTGAAAACATTTCTGTTTTTTGGTTAAAATATTAATACTTCCTTAATTATTGGGTGAGTTAAGAACAGATTTTTATGTCTAGGAGACATTCAGTACACATTAATAATATGTTGTGATATATTTATGGAAATATAATGTTAATAAGATTAAAGTTAGAAAACTAGTCAACTTTAGTTTTAGGAAAATCTTATGATTACGGACTTTATATTCCCAGAAATTTCACCAAGTACATGAAAAGCTCAATAAGCTCAATACCTGTGCTGAATGAAAATGTGGAATAGCTAACTTAGATACTCAGTAAACAAAAAAAGTAAAATTTACTGTGCTAAAACAATTTCACTATATCTCTCACGAAGCAAAGAGCAATTAAAGAAGGTATAATGATCACCTTGTTTCAAAATGATTTCATAAACAGAATCAATGTCTAAATGCACTTGATCACAGGTACGTTTTGACCTTTGCGTAAGGTCAGTTTGAAAAGTTCATCCAAGGGAAAAAAAAAGTCTAAGGAGACATGTCAGGTATTTATTCACTCATTCACTCAGCATAGGTTCTTTTGGTGTCTCATGTCTCAGATGCTGTTTAGGGAACTTCAGAAAAAGAGATGGATACAGAAATTAGAATGTAACTGTTTTCTTGAAGTGTATATTGTATGACCAGGACAGATGAAGAGGAGTTAAAGGAAATGAAAAGTAATTGGTTGCTTTATGTACAGGGAAAAAAATTACAGAGAAAACGGGTGGAAAGACCAAAGGCAATGAGATGAGGGGTTGCTTGGCATTCTAAGCAGTGGTGAGACTAGGAAGACTTGAACTCACAGATGGAACAGAAGTGGGAATTAGGGCATAGTATAAAGAGAGTTTTAGGACAGGCTGGCTCATAGGAGTAAAGCATTGGTATAATTACATTTTTGATTGGAATTGTGCCTAAAATGTAAAATAGGTTTCCCATGGAATATTTGGTATCTCCATACTCAAAAAGATCATTTGAAAACAATGCTATCCTTTCTTTCCCAGATGCTTGCATATTGAAAGAATCTTCTGGATGGCAGGAGCTACCAGCTCTGGAATTCTTTATCTCATTACTTTCCTTCTGGAAAATATAGTGAAATATAAAATTAAGAAAAATAATCTTGGGGCCGGCACAGGAGGTTAATCCTCTACCTGCAGCGCCAGCATCCCATATGGATGCCAGTTCTAGCCCTGGCTTGCCCCTCTTCCAGTCCAGCTCTCTGCTGTGGCCTGGGACAGCAGTGGAGGATGGCCCGGGTCCTTGGGCCCCTGCACCCACATGGGAGACCTGAAAGAAGCTCCTGGCTCCTGGCCTTGGATCATCGCAGTTCCGACCCTTGAGGCCATTTGGGGAGTGACATTTCTCTCTGTCTCCCTCTCACTGTCTGTAACCTATCAAATAAATAAAATAAAATCTTTAAAAAAAATAAAAATAATCCATGAGACCCTTAACCCTTAAATGGAAGAAGAGAAGTTGATAACCTCCATGATTTGTTATAGCATATATTTTATTTATATGAAATTGTTTATATATTTATTTTATTTATAAATAAAATTCATTTTGTCATATATTTTAAATAAATACATTAATATTTATTTAATACAGGTATATAAATTTCAGATACATAATGTAAATGTTGATAATATAAATATTAATAAAGACACATACATATAAATATGAATAGATATGTAAAGATAGCTACATATATAAATGTGTAAATAGAAAATGTGAAATAAGTAACATATAACATGGTACAGTGTATGCTATACACTTGTAATTTCAATATAAGTAATTAAAGTTGGAAATTGAGCATTACTTGTGTTTGCTTTCCCTTTTAATCATCTTACTTCTGCAATGAGATCATCTTTTCCTTGACTAGTTTCTGTTCTGATGCTTTTCGGATTTCTTTATTTACTTGAATAGCAGTTATAAAGAGAAATGGGGAGAGATCTTATATCTTTTGGTTCACTCTCAAAATGGCTGCAATGGCCAGGAATGGGCCAGGCCAAAGCCAGGAGCCAGGAGTTTTATCTGGGTCTCCCATATGGGTGCAAGGGCCCAAGTATTTGGGCCATCTTCTGAAGCATTTCTATAGGCATTAGTAGTTGGATTGGGAGTGGAGCAGCCAGGACATAAATCAGTACACATATAGGGAATGCCAGCATTGCAGGCTGTGGTTCGACATGCTATGCCACAACACTGGGCCCTTGTACTGCTTTTTAAGCCTTTTACTTGGGATCTTTGTCTCCACTTCATTTTCTTCCTCCCTCTATTCCTCTTCTTGCCCATGTAACTTGCCTTTCATCAAGTTAACTATTTTCTATAAAACTTACTAAAGGATTTATTCTTTAATCTTCTACTTCTACCTTCTTGCTTGCAAATCTAAATCTCTGGTCTTGATGGTCATCCCATAAATGTTAGAAAACCCCACAAATCCATCCCTTATGCTTTTATTTTTTGTACCAGATTTCCCTGGCTTTCTTGTAATCTGATTTTGAGATAATTTTGATGGTATCAGATAATTTTGACCAATGGAAGGATCTTCTGGTAGGAGATTACGGCCTTGGGTTGGGAAGTATTTATAATGTAGTTCACTTAACATAAACCATGTTAAAAGTGTCTAAATGACCTGTTATATATTTATAAAAATTTCATTCTGTTTAAAACTAAATAAGCTTGAAGAGACTAAATAATCATACCAAGGGCAAGCAGTGAGTAGGTGAAAAAGCAGGAATTTAAAATATTCTATCTCATATTGTCTTTTACAACATATATATTTTGATATATGAGATATACCCTGTTTGAAGGAAAGGTTTATATCTGCCCAAAGAGAATTACTAAAAATAACGTAAATTATAGATGATACATAAATTCATTGTTGTCTATTTTATAAAATATGTTCTGTATGTTTTTTTTAAATATTTATTGAGGGAGTTTCTACTTTCATTTAATATCATTAGCTTTTCTTGACCAAAAGTACCCAGACATTAAACTAGGCAAAATTTCCAAAATTGAACTGTTGCATGAAATTCAAGATACTGATTAATATATAGGGAAGTTCAGGAAATCAAGAAGGAAGATATTTACTTTTTTTTTTTTTTTTTGACAGGCAGAGTGGACAGTGAGAGAGAGAGAGACAGAGAGAAAGGTCTTCCTTTTGCCGTTGGTTCACCCTCCAATGGCCGCCGCGGTAGCGCGCTGCGGCCGGCGCACCGCGCTGTTCCGATGGCAGGAGCCAGGTGCTTCTCCTGGTCTCCCATGGGGTGCAGGACCCAAGGACTTGGGCCATCCTCCACTGTACTCCCTAGCCACAGCAGAGAGCTGGCCTGGAAGAGGGGCAACCGGGACAGGATCGGTGCCCCGACCGGGACTAGAACCCGGTGTGCCAGCGCCGCAAGGCGGAGGATTAGCCTAGTGAGCCGCGGCGCCGGCGATATTTACTTTTTAACAATGAATTTAATTAATATCTCTGAAAGAGATTTTTATAAATATGTCTATGCATACATGCATATCAACATGAAGAAGTATAGAACATCAATTTAGAGTTAGGAAAGATGTTAATCTGCTCTACATGAAATAAAAATCATATCCTTTCCTTTGTCATTTAATGAAATTTCCTTGGTCATATACTTAATTTTTAACAAAATCAGATTTATAACCCAAGTGTAAGCACATATAGTTTATCATTGGGCAAGTCAGCTATGAGTAGGATAACAATGATACTTTTTACTTATGCAAGCCAAGTGTATGATTTGCCATCACAACTTACACAGTAAATGACCAAATTTTTCTCATCTCTAACATGAAGATGATAATAATAATACATGGCCTAGTTACTTTACAGTGTCACTGGTGTTGTTAAGAAGGTCAAATACTTAAGTGCCTTTAAAAGCATTTTGGAATAACTAAGCACAATTATTTTAATTAGTTTGGAAAGAACCATAATAAAAATCTGAGCATTAAGTGCACAAAAGTTTATATTTAGTAGGTTAAATGTAGATTCCCCCTTCCAAATACAATAGAAAGTGCCAGAAGATAACTGAGTGTTAAGAAAAATACTCTTTACGGTTTTTGCTTACTTGTTTTTAGGCCTCATTTATATTTGTATTAACAGAGTATTTGTGTAAGATCTTTGCACTTCGGATACAAGTTAAAAATAAAAATAGATTAAAATGCTTGGAGAACTTAAAGATTTAATCCTTTACAAAGTAGAAAAATGCATTGCCTTATGATAATATCTATTTGAAAATTCTCAGTAGGTATTTTTCCAGAATATTTTTAGTTACTTTAGTGACCAATTTAATTTGAGTATATGATATGTCCTGTCAATGGTGTTAAATTCAGTCCTCAAAAGATCCAGAAAGGGCATTTTCTTTGTAAAGTAGTCGTTTCTGGAGTTTCATATAGATGTGGCCTTGGTATATTAACTCTGTCATCAAGTGGAACCATTTTAGATATACCAATGGGATAACGTCATTTCATGATTCATTCAACTCTCAGTTACCCTTGGGAATAGAAAATAGAAAAGTCTGGATGAATGAAATTCTCAAATAACCCCTGATCTTACTGCTATCATTAATGTTCACATCCTTAACTAACTTCTGGTCAAAAGTTCCATGAGGTAAGCAAATGACAGATTTTAAATGCATCTCAGACATGTTTCCTTTTCTACTAGCCACGAGTTGGAGGTGATAATAAGCAGAAATAAATGATGAAAAATTTAAGAAGCCAAATGAAAAAGAAGATAAGGAATAGTAGGTGACCGTATTGTGTAAAATGTTGGGATGTTTCATTTTCCACATCAATTTTTACTTTTATTTCATGAAATATGATTTCACATTGTTTTTCATGAACACAGTATGTCTTAATCTTTCAAAGAATATTTTAGAAAATGCTGAGGTCAACAGCATAGAAAGCAACTCCAAATGCCCAAATCATCATTTAATGACAGAGATAAACTTTCAGATGTGTTGAAGATTGACCTATATGACTTCTGATTTTACTATGACAAAAATTCTATTATTTTAAGCTATGTACTAGGTATTTTACTGAACATTGTGGGGAAGTCAGGGTATTTGAGATACAATTTCTAGCCCCAGTAAATTTGCAATCTAGTTGAAATAGATGTATTGACAAGCAAAATAGTAAGAAAAGTCCTTTGAACAAATACATACGAACAAAAAAGATAATATTACTCATAAATGTCTACCACACAATAGACAGGAAAAGCTTGATAGATGTAAACATTTTATCTGCATTTATAAGTGTAATTTTCATAACAAAACATGCATGGTGAAGGGCAGTAAAAATAAGAGCGGGCAACATAGACAGTTATCAAGGGACAAGTCTATGTTAGTGATAAATAGCATCAAATGTCACTATCCAATCCACGGAGGCTAAGCTTAACATGTGATTTATATATATATTTCATGTTCTACTAAGTAAGTTTTCAATGTCCTCCCGATAAGTCTCTTAACTGTTTAAAAAATGAGGATTCATTAATACTAATTTATCCACTTACCAAAATGATTCTCCACATATGCTACCTTCTTGCCTTATACTATCCATGAACTATCTGGTTTCTCTCCACAAGCAATTTTCTACCTTTTGATTACTTTTATTGTCTATATTAGCTTCTAGCACTGTTGTATCAAAGTACTACAAACTGCTAGGTTCATGACAGCAGAATTCATTCTATCAAAATTCTGAAGAATAGAAATTTGCAATCAAGTTATTGGAAAAATGTTCTTAAAAAGATTTATTTATTTGAAAAAGTTAGGGGGAGAGGGGAGGGGTGGAGAGAGAGAGAGGAGTGAGAGAGAATCTTTCAAATTTTTATTCACTCCCAAAACGGATGCAAAAACTAGGGCTGAGCAGGCAGAAGCCAGGAGCCTGGAAATCCATCCAGATATGGTAACATTGCGGGCAGCAGCTTGACCTGCTGCACCACAATACTGGAAGTTAGCAAAGCATTCTTACACAAAGGCTCACTTTCTGTCTTTGCCATATCCTTGTGATTTTCAGAAATTCTCACAATTTTTGGCTTCTAGGTGCATCACTCAATTTTTTTTTTTTTTTTTGACAGGCAGAGTGGACAGTGAGAGAGAGAGACAGAGAGAAAGGTCCTCCTTTTCCGTTGGTTCACCCCCCAGTGGCCGCTGCAGCCAGCACACTGCGCTGATCTGACGGCAGGAGCCAGGTGCTTCTCCTGGTCTCCCATGGGGTGCAGGGCCCAAGCACTTGGGCCATCCTCCACTGCACTCCCGGGCCACAGCAGAGAGCTGGACTGCCCTGTTTGTGCCTGTGTCTTAATTTTGTTCTTCCTGTTAGGAGAAAGATCATTGGATTAGGGCACATGTTACCTGAATCTGATAAATTTCAAAGAATTCAAATCCAAATAATGTCCTTGCACAATTTCTAGATGGTCAGGTATCTCTGTAAACTGTAATACTTGCTTCTAGTTTTCCATATATACATATAATGATATGATATATATAGTATATTATATACACATATGCATACATATCCATCTATGTATATGCATAGTGTTTATCCAAAATGTTATGTGTTTTATTATGTTTATTGTCTGACATTTTTGTTTTCCCAATAGAGTATTAGCAAATCAGATATTCTTTTTATTTATTATTGAATCACAAATACCTTTAAGACTGACAAGTGAATATTTATATTGTGAGTAAATAAAATGATTTTAATGAGAAAATATAATATAACACCTCTGACTTTACTTTCTTATTTTATTATTCATTATATGTTCTAGATTGTATTCTTGTAGAGTGGTTCACACAACTAATAATTGTGTTTAATGCTTTATTATACATAAATATGGATTCAATGCTTTATTTTTATATTTTTGTATTTATTTATTTATTTTACAGGCAGAGTGGATAGTGAGAGAGAGAGACAGAGAGAAAGGTCTTCCTTTTTGACGTTGGTTCACCCTCCAGTGGCCGCTGCGGCCGGCGCATTGTGCTGATCCGAAGCCAGGAGCCAGGTGCCTCTCCTGGTCTCCCATGCAGGTGCAGGGCCCAAGCACTTGGGCCACCCTCCACTGCCTTCCCGGGCCATAGCAGAGATCTGGCCTGGAAGAGGGACAACCGGGATAGAATCCGGCGTCCCAATCAGGACTAGAACCCGGTGTGCCGGCGCCGCAAGGCGGAGGATTAGCCTGTTAAGCCACGGCGCCGGCCTCAATGCTTTCTTAGTACATTTTTCACTGACATAAAAATACTGAGGCTAGTTACTGTATAAAGAAAGAGGATTTATTTAGCTCATAATTTAGAGGCTGATAATCCAACATTGTGTGGTTTAATTTGCATGGCCACAGGTGTGGGCCTTGTGGTAGATAGCATCCCAGCAGATGTGCATCCAAGGAGGAAGTGCACAGGGTCAGACAGGAAACCAGAGTAGAGGCCAACACCTCGGCTCAATAGGCTAATCCTCCGCTTTGCGGCGCCGGCACACCGGGTTCTAGTCCCAGTCGGGGCACCGCATTCTGTCCCGGTTGCCCCTCTTCCAGGCCAGCTCTCTGCGATGGCCCGGGAGTACAGTGGAGGATGGCCCAAGTGCTTGGGCCCTGCACCCCATGGGAGACCAGGAGAAGCACCTGGCTCCTGGCTTCGGATCAACGAGGTGCACCAGCCGCAGCGGTCATTGGAGGGTGAACCAACGGCAAAAAGGAAGACCTTTCTCTCTGTCTCTCTCTCTCTGTCCACTCTGCCTGTCAAAAAAAAAAAAAAAAAAAAAAAAAAAAACAGAGTGGAGAGGATCAGTGTTGGTATTTATAATGACTTAATCTCTTTAGAATTTACTCATTCCATGAAAATTACAATAATTCTTTCTATGATTGATGCCACTGTTCATCAATCACCTCCACCTCTGCTCCATCACTTAAAGGTTTCACTAGCTCCCAACATCCTCATGCTCAATACCAAGCCTGCAGTACATGAACCTTGGGAGACAAAACGCAAACCAAACACACATTGTAGTATATGTGTATGTCTCTCTCTGCGTGTGTGTATGTGTGTATATATATATATATATGCATATATATGCAAATCTGCATGCATAGACATATGTATGCATACAATATGCATATACATTATATGTGCAATACAATGACATCGAAGACATTTTCCATTTAGAAACATTTGTTTAAATTAGCTCAAGTTTGTAGTAGAAGAAAGTCATCAAGAGATAAGTATGACACCCAATAGCACAAGCCCAGCAAGGAAAGTAGCTATGAGCTATTAAAGATCTAACCTGAATGTAGACTTCTATTATATATGGCCAAATTAAATAAATACACATAATTACCTGTTTCTAATGAAAATATATGTAATTTAGATTAGTAAAAACTGAAATTTCATTCTGTCTATCTTCTTTTTACATATCTTTTGTTCATTTCTTGTTATATGTAACTGGAGGATTTATTAAGAGATATGTATAAAATATCCCTACAGCCAATAATCATATAACAAACTTGAAAGAAAGCATCCAGTTCCTAATAAAACCATAATATGGCTAAATATAGTCATATACTTCATGACTATTGAAGCATCTTTATATTAAATATAAGAAAAATAAATCTGTAAATCTTGTATATGACAAATTTATTTATTTTTTTAAACTTTTATTTAATGAATATAAATTTCCAATTTACAGCTTATGGATTACAATGGATTCCCCCTCCCATAACTTCCATCCCACCCACAACCCTTCCCTCTCCCACTCCCTCTCCCCTTCCATTCACATCAAGATTCATTTGCAATTCTCTTTATATACAGAAGATCAATTTAGTATACAATAAGTAAAGATTTCAACAGTTTGCACCCACATAGAAACACAAAGTGAAACATACTGTTTGAGTACTAGTTATAGCATTAAATCAAAATGTACAGCACATCAAGGACAGAGATCCCACATGAGGAGCAAGTGCACAGTGGCTCCTGTTGTTGACCCAACAAATTGACACTCTAGTTTATGGTACCAGTAACCACCCTAGGCTCTCGTCATGAGTTGCCAAGGCTATGGAAGCCTTCCAAGTTCACCGACTCTGATCATATTTAGACAAGGTCATAAAAGACAGGGTGAGGATAGTAACCAATGATCCTAAGAGTGGCATTTACCAGGTCTGAACAATTATACAGCATTAAGTGGGGAAGAGGACCATCAGTACACACAGGTTGGGAGTAGAGCCATTGGAGGTAGAGTAGAGGTTATGATTACGAAGGAATGAGGCCCAAGTGCACTAGACAGGGTCTAGAACAAAGGACAGAGTTATATGACAAATTTATTGTAATATATACTCTAAGCAAATTTTCCAGTTTTTAATGTAATAGCAATGGTAATGCATAGATAGCCAACATTTTGCAATATGAAATTGATTAAATAATTACAGAATAAATGTTCTATTACTGACACAGATATTATAGTCCGAGTCTTTCAGTAAGAATACACTTTCAAACTTATTTCCTTTGAATGTGGAAAATATCATTTTTATAGATTCCAATTATTTGGAAGTTCAATGAAACTGGGCACTTGTGTTTTTCCTGGCTCTGCAAGCACATAGGTAGCCCACCCTTCCGCCATCTACTCTCCAGATATATTTTTATAAATAGAAAAATAAGAGGGTAATTTATTTATTTATTTGAAAGGCATAGTGACATGGACATAAAGAAACCTTTTCTGCTCTGGTTAACTCCCCAAATGTTTGCTATAGCCAGTGTTGAGCTAGACTGAAGTCTGAAGCCAGTAACTCCATGCAAGCAAATTCTGGCTCTGCTCCCTCGTCCAACTTCCTGCTAATGCAGACTTTAAGAGTCAGTGTGTTATGTGTCAAGTATTTGGATCACTTCTATTCACATGGTAGACTTGGTATGGATTCTCAGCATCTAGCTTGAGCCAATCTCAGGGCAATGTAGATATTTCAGGGATGAATCAGTGGATGGGAGTCATGACTCTGTGTCTGTCTCTTTCTTTGCCTCAACTAAATAAAATAAACCATTTCAAAAGAATTTCATGGGAATATGTGCTATGAAAAATATCAAGGATTGTAAACATTTTGTACCCAAATAAAAACTTTTATTTCCATTCTCCATAAAATCTTCTTTGCACCTTCACTGAGTGACTTAAACAGCATAAAGCTATGCCCAAGTATACGCTTTGTGTTAAATTCACTTCAGTTTTAGGAACACACATATTGGAAGTAAAGGAGTGGAAAAAGAAATTCCATGTAAATGTAAAATAGAACAGAGTGTGTTGATTTACAGTTATATCAGAAGAGATTGAATTCAAACTGTAAAAGAAATAAAAAGTCATCACATGATGACAAAGGGGTCAATTCATCATGAGGTTATGAGTATTATAAATACTTACCAACCTCAGTGTATATAAATATATAAATAAATATTAACAGTTCTGAAGGCAGAGGTACATAGCAAGAGAATAATAGTTGGAAAATATAATACTTCACTTCCAGCAATGGATTGTTTATTGAGACAGAATATAGATAAGTTTATAAGAATAAATGCACACATTTTAAAAATGAAATATCTCTAATAAGACATCTAACATTACACTTCAAACAACTAGAAACAAAGGAACTAAGCCAAAATTGAATAAATGGGAATATGAAGGAAGTAATAAATATCAGAGTGGAAATAAATAAACAGTTGAAAACAATAGAAAAGATCAACAAAATGAAGAGTTGTGTTTGTGGGAAAATCTATTTAAATTTACAAATCTTTAGGTAGACTACAAAAAAAGATGTAGGTAATGTCAGAAATAAAACAGCTGACACTACAATTGACACCACAGTAATACAAAGGATCATAAGAGACTGCTATGAATAATTACATGACATAGTGAATAAATTAACATAAACTTCTTATACATTCCCCAAAACGTACAACCACTAAGACTAAATTATGAGGAGTTAGAAAATAAGAACAGATTATAGTGAGCAAATCAGTTATAAAACAACTTACATCAAAGAAAGGCCAGGATCTGAGGACCTCACTGATGATTTCTATAAGGAAGCACTACTACTAGTCCTTAAACTCGTCCAAAAATTTTAAAAAAAATGTTTCTGAACTCAATTTATGAGACCAACACAAGCCTGTTAACAAAATCAGACAATGTTACTGCATTAAAAGAAAATTATAGGTGTGTGTCTCTAATGGATATAAAAGCAAAAATACACAAAAATAGTAGAAAACGAAATTCTGCAGCATATTAAAATTATCATTCACCTTAATAATTAAGATTTATCCATGAGATATATGTGTATTTAAACATATAAAATAATAAACTCAATTACACAAAATAATAATAAAAAAATCTTATGATCTTCCAAATAAATACAAAGAACAGAATTCAACATTTTTCTATGATGAGAATTTTCAATACTTTGGATATACAAGGAATATACCTCAATGCATTAAAGCCACATATCACAAACTTCAGTTAATATCATACTCAATATAAGTTGGAGGATTTTCATCTAACATCAGGAACAAGGCAAAGATGCCCACTCTCATCACTTATGTTCAAAAGTGTAGTAGAAATCATAGTTGAGCAATAAGATAAAAGGAAGAAATAAAGGGAAACTAACATGTAAGGAAGAACTTGTGTTGTCTTTGCCCACAGATGACATACTCTTATATGTAGGCTGTCCTTGGGATATTAATGAAAGTGCTGTCACAATAATAATTAAAAACAGTAAAGTTTCATAATACAAAATCAACATTCAAAATTAATGGTATTTATATAAAATGATAAATTATGTAGGAAAGACATCAAGACAACATTCTCATTTTTAATAACATGCAAAAGTGTATTTAGGAATAAGTTTAATTTAGGATGAGAAAAATCTGTCCACTGACAACAAAAGCATTAATTAAAAATGAAAGAAGACACAAATAAATGGACCAATAGCTGTTGTTAACGAGTTGGAAAAATTGATATTGCTCTGTAGTACCCATACTACCCAAAGAGAGTTGCAGACCCAATGCAATTACTATCAATCTTCCAATAACATAAAATGTATTAATAATAACTGTGTATAATTATGGGCTACAATGTGACATTTCAATATGTGCATGTAATGTATACTAACCAAATCAGGATAACTTTCTTTGACATTAGCTCATAATTGGAGACTTGTAACACCTCTCTTCTATTTATTCAAAAATAATATAATAGATTGTTGTGAACTATAGTCACCCTTCTATGATGTGTACCACTATCCACACTCCTTGCATCATACCCAACCCGCCATGCCTCTTGTAATTAATATCCTGTTTAGATTGAGTTTAATTTTTTCAAGACATAGGAAAAAAGATCTTTTTTGAGAAATGACTAAAAATTCATATAGCTAAAGCAATGCTGAGCAACAACCAATAAAACAAAACGAAACTGAAAAAAAACAAAGCTGAAGGCATCACATCACCTGATCTCTGAATAGAACAAAGCTGAAAGATATAATGCAATATCATACAAAAAACAGACATCTAGGCTGGCACCATGGCTCAACAGGCTAATCCTCTGCCTTGCGGTGCCGTCACACCGGGTTCTAGTCCCGGTTGGGGCACCGGAATCTGTCCCGGTTGCCCCTCTTCCAGGCCAGCTCTCTGCTATGGCCCGGGAAGGCAGTGGAGGATGGCCCGAAGTCCTTGGGCCCTGCACCCGCATGGGAGACCAGGAGAAGCACCTGGCTACTGTCTTCAGATCAGCACGATGCGCTGGCCACGGCGGCCATTGGAGGGTGAACCAACGGCAAAAAAGGAAGACCTTTCTCTCTGTCTCTCTCTCTCACTATCTACTCTGCCTGTCAAAAAAATAAATACATAAATACATAATTTAAAAACAAAACAAAACAAACAAACAAACAAACAAACAAAAAAACAGACATCTAGACCAACAAATCAGAACAGAGCCTGGAAATAAATCCACACATCGCCAGTGACCAATCTGCTACAAATGTGTCAAGCATACTCAATTGAGAAAGGCCAGGCTCTTCAGTCATTGATATTGGGAAATTTCATATTGCAATTTGCAAGAATGAATCTGACCCTTCTTTAGTACTATATACAAAGTCAATTAAAATGCATTAAACTTAAATAAATCCTGAAATTTTAAAATTAGTTGAAGAAAACCTTGAGAAAAGGCTCTTCGGTATTGGTCTGGGAAATGATTTTTATTATGAACACAAAGGCATACATATTATTGTATAATTAAATATCATCGAAATGCTGTTCAATCTTACAAAAGATGGAAATTTTGTCATTTGTAACTATGTGGATGAACATGGAAGAGGCTATGCTAAGTGAAAGAAACCAAGACAGAAGGACGGATTCAACATGTTTTCATTTATGTGTGGCATATAAAATAGTCTAACTCGTGAAACACTGAGAAAAATGGCAATCCCCAGGGGACTGCAGGGGTAGAGTGAATGTGGATATTTTGGTCGTATGGTACAACATCTCAGTTAGACAGGCTGCATAGATTTGGGATATTTATTTTGCAGCATACTGACAGAAGTAAATAACAAATTGTTTACTTAGAACTTGGAAAACATTTAGATAATAAATCTTCTTACTCTAAAAAATAGGTGATGGTGATGAATAGGTTAATTAGTGTAGTTTATCACTTCCACAATGTGCATATATACATAACATCATGCTTTTATAAATATGTATAGTTTTGCCAATTATAATTAATAAAAGTGAAAAATGTCTCTAAGTATCATTTAAGAATGTGAATTTTATATAGGTAAATAAGTCCAATATCTTAAGAGAAATCAATGAATACAATACCCAAAATGAATCCAAAATAAAAGTAAAGCAGAAAATTTCTCCAGATGGGAAGCAATTCCCTTTCTTTCTTGTTTTTAGCATTTCTTTTTAAATTCAGAGACAGGTGTGGAAAACAGCAGTGCTAATTTCTTGTCAAATGATTTCTAAAACTGTTCTAAATTTTCTCAAGGAAAATTCAGTAACTGGAGCCAGGATGACTATAATGCTAGTAATTATTTCATATTTAAGCATGTCATCAAATGTAATTTCCAGTTTTGTTAGTATATTCATTATTCCCAGTGACAGGAGTAAATGTAGAGAACTAAGATGATAATTCCCATTACTAAAATGAAGAAACACACAGGTGGAAAGATTTCTTCGCAAGTGTATTATAGGAACTAAGTTACATTGTAAATAGAAAATGTTTAGCAAACTCAACATAGAAAGTATCAACATAATATCTGGGGTGCAGAAAAATAACAGAATATTGCTTCCTAGGATCCAAAACTTCTTCTAAGCAGAATATATAGAGGAAGATGTCACACAGAAAAGTAATTTTCCAGTGCTCATTAAAATGTGCTGAGTGCCTTAAACATTTTCTATAGTTTTGATAACATTCTGCTTAAAATTCTAGTCATAAATATTGCTACTATAAAGAATTAAAGATGACAGTTGTTACACAATTATATTAAAGGCTTTGTCTTAAAATCTAGTAATGTACATGGGTGTTTTGGTGAATGAAAATGCATTCAAAATATTATGCAGAGAGAAATGTTGTGGTGTAACAGGTCAAGCATTCCGTATCAGAGTACTGGTTTGAGAGTCAGCACCTCCACATCTTTTTTAAAGATTTATTTATTTATTTACTTTGAAAGGCAAACTTACAGAGAATGGGGAGTGGGCAAAGGTCTTTCATTTTCTGGTTCACTTCGAAAATGGCCATAATGGTTGGTGCTGGGCCTAGCTGATGCCAGGATCCAGGAACTTCTTCCAGATTTCCCAAGTGGGTGCAAAAGCTCAAGCACTTGGGCCAATCTCTTCTGCTTTCCCAGGCATGTTAGCAAGGAGTTGGATTTAAAGTGTAGAATGGGATTTGAATCAGCACCCATATGGGATGCAGGCATCATAGGCAATGGCTTAACCCACTGTGGCACAATGCCAACCTCAGCACCTCCACTTTTGAACCAGCTTCCTACTAGTTAATTGGGGGAAGCAGTGATTACTCAATTACTTGAGCCCCTGCAACCCACATGGGAGACTCAGATGGGGTTCCTGGATCCTGACTTTGGCTTGGCCATTCGTGAGTTTTGCAGGCATTTTGGGAGAGAACTAACAGATAGAAGTCTCTCTCCCTCTCTTTCACTCTCACTCTCTGCCTTTAAAGTAGTTCAAAATCTAGACATTTAAAATAAAAAGAACACAACACTGCACAATAAAACATATCTGAGTTTGATTTTCAGAAGCAATTAAGCCATCTAGTAACATAATGGTAAGTAAAATATCTTATATATTGTCTATATATTCATCAAATTAATTCACACTAAGGTCATAATATTTCACTATGTTAAAGTGCTATACATTTCTTCATTTAATCCCACTCATGTGATTATTATAATTGCTGTTACTACATACTGAACACTCAATATGTACAGTCATTAGCATTATTATGTAGTGCTGAGTAGTTGATATATACCATTTAATTAAAATGATTCCAAAACTTATTAATGTATTATGATTACTATCCACCTGATTTTTAACAAAATGTGGAATGTAATTATTATAGTTTAAGTAGAGATTTTCACTTTTGATAATGGTGTAGTAACTCGGTTGTTTAGCCCTTTGGCACATTACAACCATAAATTACAAATAAAATCATAACCTTTAGCTATCCAAAGACACTAACATGTGCTCTAAAAACATAAGTACCCAGAAAATAATCAACATTTGGAAGAATTGGATGATGGTTAGGGGATTTCCTATTATTTTAAAAAATGTTTGATACAAGGAATAAATCTTCAGCTAATATCCACCTCAGGGAGCTGGAACTTTGACAGAATTGGCAATGTTAATGGCTTTAGGATAAGAGGGCAGATATCAGTGGTGCCACAACAGCTCTAATGTGAGGAGTTAAATTTTAGAAGGGAAAATCTCACAAAGAGGTGCCCCCAAATCTTCCCAGTTCTCTGGATAATCTTTGACTTTTGAATTTGTGAGGCAGACATTGAGCAAGTCACCTTTCTGGAATATTGAGCGGAACATTGGTTTCAATGCCAACAATTGCATGCAGGATAAGGTTTATTTCTTTTTTTCTTTTTTTTTCTTTAGTAAATATAAATTTCCAAAGTACAGTTTATGGATTACAATGGCTTCCCCACCATAATTTCCCTCCCACCCGTACCCCCCTATCTCCCACTCCCTCTCCCATTCCATTCACATCAAGATTCATTTTCAATTATCTTTATATACAGAAGATCAATTTAGTATATATTAAGTAAACAATCATAGAAAATATAAAATTGTAAGAGAGATTGTAATAACTTGAAGTGCCACAATTATCTTTTCTCATTTCTTTGTTTTATTTTATTTCATTTATTTTAATTCTATTTAAGGTATATAAATGTCATGTATTTCATATATAAAGACACCTTCCTTCTCTACCATACTCCCACACTTCCTCTTTTTTCCTCTCTTATTCCCATTCTTAATTTTTTACAGTGATCTACTTTCAGTCTACTTTGTACTCAAAAAATTAAACCTGCACAAAGAATAGAGTTCAATAAATAGTAAGAAGAAAAAAAAATGGCTATTCAAGTCCTTTGCCCATTTTCAACTGGATTGTTTGTTTTATTGTTGTTGATTTTCTTGAGATTTTTTACAGATTCTGGATATTAATCCTTTATCAGTTTCACAGTTTGCAAATATTTCCTACAATTCTCTTGGTTGCTTCTTCACTTTGCTGAGTGTTTCCTTTGCAGTGCAGATGCTTATCAGCTTGATGTAATCCTACTTGTCTATTTTGGTTTTGCAAAGTTAATAATGTGAATCAAAACATTACTAAAGTAGAATTTTCAAAGATACAGACATCTACTGTATTGATGGTGTATCTCTTCTTCAGTGTACATCTCAATATAAAAAAGCAAGCATATATCAGTGCATCACATGCTATAAACCAATGAATAATGAACATTATATTGAAGGAAAGAATATGTGTTTCGTAGCTCTTTAATATGACCATATTACATAACAGTTACTTTGCCTTCAAGAAATGGTAATGATTGATAATAATTAAAATAATTAAGTGCACTGATCTCTAACATTTCAGCCTATGCTGTATTTTGTGAGTTACTAAAATTTATTATAATTAGTTTCAAATATAGAAAAGGATGTTTTGTACCTTTTTTTCCCACAAAACTACAGTGAGGGCCAGCATTTTTGTGTAGCAGTTTAAACCACTACCTAAGATGGATGTTGGCATCCCAATTAGGCACAGATTAGAATACTGTCTACACCACTTCCAACCTAGCTCCCTGCTAATGTGGCTGGGAAAGCAGCAGAAAGATGGTTCGTGTAACTGAGCTCCTGCCAGCCATTTGGTAAACCTGGATAAAGTTCCTGGCTCCTGGAATGAACCAGCATATGAAATATTCTGTCTGTCTTCTCTCTCTCTCTCTCTCTCTCTCTCTCTCTCCCTCTCTCTCTCTCTCTCTTTCTGTTTCTCTCTTACCTCTCTCCTTCTGTGTGTGTTTGTGCCCTTTGCCATGTGACTCTGCTTTTCAAATAAAATAAATGCATCTTTAAAAAATAAACCAAAAATCTCCAGCATGACACTTAAATAAAAAATCCACTGTTTTTGAATCCTAACTTGTTATATAGTTGCACAAGAATAAGGATTTTTAAGGAACCTCATTCCACAATTACTTCCATGTTAGCTGATTCATGTTTCATCTTTTCCACATTTTAGTTTGCTAACCTACCCCTCCCCTAAACTTGTCCAAGTTTCTACTGAGTGTTGGAAATGGCCAAGAATTTATATTTCAGGCAAATAAACGTCTCTTCTCTATCAATCAGTTATTATGCTCTGTTTTATTATTTCTTCCAGGAAATTGAAACTTTCTTTCCAGTCTGCTCCCCACCAAACACTCCATATCATATAAAACATAAAAAGCAAAAGAAAAAAACTGAAAAATTTTCCCTTGTTATTGACATCTTTTCTGCTCACATCTCCTTTCTGCCTTTCTTCTGGGAGGTGTTACTTGCTTTCTTCTATGTGGCATAACTGTATTAAATTTATGTAATTTTGTTCAGCTAAGATCTTTTCCAAAGTTTTAGCTATTCATTACAAAAAACATAAATTTATGAAAAATTCCCTTGAATTTCAGCTAACAGAACCACATAATTCCTTATACCATAAGACATACAGTACTGAATAAAAAGCATTTCATAAAATGTGCATCAAACACTCATGTCTAATATGTTCCAGATTACAGTTCTCTAAAGATTTGTAACTATGAAGGCAATGAATCACACTATTGATAGTAAATGAAGTCAATTCTGAGTCATCACCTGCTACTCTATGGCATCTATAATAACATATTATTATTGCTATTATGCAATGCAATTAAAGGGAACATAATGCTTTTGACATTGCTTCCTTCCTTTTGGCTCCTTAAGCTTTTCTTTTACAATTATCCAGAAATATGAAAGTAAGAAGGACAAGTGCACTTTGTTCACAGTTTTCTTACAGAACCATCAATTACTTCAAAGGCTCCATTCTTGGCTTATTCTACTGATGACAATAATGCAAGACCTCCGGGTGATGCCAAAACAGATCAAAAGTGCCAACTCTGGTTTCACATTTTCTATTTCTAAAACTAGTGTGGTGAAAGTCTTGGACACCAGAAAAAAATCTGTCAACTCCCTCACCAGCAGCTGTCACCTATAGTTAATCTTTTTATTTCTATTTGTGTATTCCCCCTCACACCATCCTATCTCCCACACACCATGTCACCATCTGCCACCACATTTTTATGCATCCAATTGACCTCTCCAAACATGGTCCTGCCATCATTTTCAGTAAGTCAGGCATCACAAAGTAAGTGATGGCAATGTCCTTTGAAAATGGAACAAAGTATTTCGTAAGTGAAGAAATTTAACATTTGTACACTTTTTCTACACAATTAAATGCTTTTAAGTGAAGAAAAAACAGCTATGATGCTCATGTAATGCTTTAGCAACCAAAAATATATCTAAATTTTAGTGCGGTATATATAGAGAAATGAGGGCAACAGGGACTTAATGTTTTTCTTCAGAGATGCCCATGCCTAATGGGAAAAAATGCAGTAATGAAAGAAACAGCCAACTTATATGTAAATAATACAGTCAGTGCAGGGAACACTGTTTATGTCTATGCACAACTGGTTTGCCTCTTCCATGAAATTACACTTTTTCTTTAGATCTTGGTTTTATATTATATAATAAGATCAGTTCTCATTAATTCATTGGAAGAGGACATGGATGATTCTAGTCTTAGCATTTGCCTTTTTTGAGGACGTAGGGTATCAGAGTTAATTTGGTTACTATTGCACAACTAGCCTATCCTGATAATATCATAAGTCAAAAGTAACTGAACATTAATTGGTCTTCATTTTCTCTCTTGCCTGCCCACCCCCCCAACATGGTGAGGTTTTTAATAATGAACCATTCTAGATATCCAGTCTTGACAGATTATTCAATAAGTAATCGATTATTTTACCATGTCAGTTATGCCAAGGATCTGGCTGCCTTGATAGTTCATTAGCTCAAGGGACATATTGAAAGGAATTTTACATAAATTTCCTCTGGTCCTTTCCTTTCCGCCAAAGGCCCACAACCACAACTGCAGAAGTTTCCCTAGAGGAAACACTACAGACAGCAGCCACATGCCACCAGTTTCTACTATAATAAAACAGGTTGAAGAAACAGAAGACAAACACAGAAGCCTCAAGATTCATGTCACCCACATTGGGATTAGAGAATAAAATTTAACTACAGATTGAAGAGAACACTAGCAGAAACAGAATTTTTTTCTGAAGAAAATATTGAATACTTATTCTTTTTTTCTTAAAAATGAAATAAATAGAATTTGGATGTATTTCCAGGTTCACTTCTTCATGTCTAAATTATAACTGAGAAGGAGCAACCAAACAGACAAGGATTAGGGAATAGATTTCTTTTGGTTTTATGTGTCTATAATCACAATGGCTTGGACTTTTTACAACAAAGGATCTTCAGGCTGGAAGACAGTCTTGTAAATAAAGACTGCAAAAATTGTCTGTCAAAATTGTAGATACAGGTGCCTGGTCAGTTCCTTAGGTAAATAAAGTAAACTTTACTGAGTGAGTCAGATGCACTTCACGCTAGCTGTCACTGCCTCCACTAAGCCATATGATGTGGAACCCATAGTATTGTGTACACTCTCAATGTTAAATATACTGGTGTTGGATAGATTGGGGAGGGATGTTATTTGTGTTATCTCAATCAAATTGAATCGATGGAAACAAAGGAGGTATACTTGCAGGTAAAAGGTATGCCCTGTCTTTGTTTTTAGAATTTCTATTCCATTTAATAGATCTGATGAGTAAAATACATCAGTTTTTCAATAGCCACAATATTGTGTAACATTTGCAAATAAAACTGATATAATTATCATAGTAATTCTTCTAAACAGAATGACTAAAATTATAAAAACAAAAATCAAAATACAAAAATCTTTGAAATTTTGCAACAAAATGGATTCAGTGGAGAGAATTGTGCTTAGTGAAATAAGCCAATCCCCAAAATATAAATGTATGTTTTCTCTGATTTATGATAACTAATGTAGAGAGCACAAAAAAGTAATGTATGTAAGTGAATTGACGTCTTGAGATTTGATTACTGTTTATAGCCCTAGTCTATACTCCCGCAAAACAGTAGTCTTCAACTTATTACTTGTTCAATTCTTTATTTAATGGAGGATTAGCTTGTGATTATAAATTAAAGTATGTCTGCCCAAAGTTAAAAGAAAATTAAGGAAGGAGGAGGGAGGATGGATGCAGGGAAGGAGGACGGTAGATATTATTATGTTCATAAATCACATGCATAGACTACATAAAATCTGCCCCTTTATATAAATAAATTTAAAAGGAAATGTACTAAATATGAGATACATGAGACTGCTGCTGGGGTAACAGCATACTGTGTTGAAATAATCTATTTTTTGGAATATACTATAATAATTATATACCATTTAGTATAGTCAGTACACAAAACAGTAACAGTCTTTTATTACCATAATCAACTAATATGTTCCGTACATAATTGCATGTGCTATTATTTAACACAACTGGTATCATAGTAGGTTTATTTACAACAATATCACCACAAACTGGTGGGTAATGCACTGCCTATGACATTAGGATGCCTGCAACCACACTAGGCAATAGGAATTATCAAGCCCCATGATGATCTTTTGAGATCACTATTATATATATATATATATATATATATATATATATATATATGATATATCATTGATGAAACATTGTTCTTTGTGCCACATGACTACTCTGACCATTTTTTTTATTAATGAGACAAGATAACGAAATATCTAAAAGACAAAATAATTGATATTGAAGCAAAAGAGAAAACGCAGAAAAAAATACATCAAGGCAAATGGTTTGTTGTTTGTATGACTGTGTTTGTGTTTGTTTGGTTGTTTTTTTTACCTCAGAAATTCATTGTAGTCAGTTTTTCTTAATGCTGGCCTAGCCCATCCCTGGACTTTGAGGCCATCTGGGGAGAAAACGAGCAGATAGAAGTCTCTCTCTCTCTCTCTCTCTCTCTCTCTCTCTCTCTCTTTCAAGTAAATAAATAAACCTTTATAAAAAGAAGGGGATTATATAAAAACAGGAGAAATTTAATATGTGTTTGTGAAACTTTTACAAACTAAGAAATGTTTCATCACAGCAAAAAATCAGCTGAGCAAGATTAACAGGAGGTAAGGTTGACAGTGATTTAACATCAATGTGAAATCACCTGCTAGTTTTGAGTTGGGTTCCTGAGTATTGTTCCGCTTAATCAAATACTATGGTGTTTGTTAGCATTAATGGATCTCAAGCATTCAAGTTGTAAATTGAGATTCCTTTCCTTCCAATACAGAGGGCCAACAACAATTTTCACCAAGTATACTGGAAATGTAAAACACAATGGTATCTGACACGAGCAAACAAATAGTATTTTGATTAATTGTGACCATGAAACCTACCTTATAAACAGAGAAGTATGTTTCATGATTCTGTACAAATTATGAAATAGTGTACAATGATCACTTTAAATTAGATCTCACACATTACTTAATCACTTAAGATTTTGCTTCACTCTGACAAAACTTAAAATGTAAAACAAGTGTTTTATAATATGATATACTGTGGCCATTGTACTAACAGAAAATAAAATTCAATTCTCTAGCAACGATTAGATTTAGTTCGAAAATAGGAGGCTTTGATCAGCATGGTTACAGATAAATGATTTGACTTAATTTCTGACACGGCAAAGCTTGTTTCACTGTCATTTAGAGAAAATCTTTTTGAATCAGACAGGTCAAAGAAGCTTTTATTGCAATTTACCATAGCTCATTTAAATGTCAAGACTATGAGGAGAGGGCATGAAAGTACTAATATTATCACATTCACTCATCACAGATTTGCTAAATTTGATTGGATTAAATAAGATAAAGGCACAACAAATCATACTGACAAATTTCTTACAAATTCTAGTGCAAAGAGAAATACAGACAACATAAAACTTCACAGAACTTGCTGCAAATAGCTGAGTCACATGCACACACACAAATGTACCATTCATAAAATACATATAGGCATTAACACAAGCTGAAATGACCAACTCTCCTTGGTATTGAGTGCCATAGCTTTACACTAAAATATCTGCATCACAGGAAAACCTTTATTCTAGAAAAATTAAGATGATTACTTAACAAAAAATACATGCATACAAACATACAAAGACTTGTTGATTGATATCTCCATGAATATGTAACCATAAACTTTAAGAGGTCCCTATATTGAGGTCTGAATCCTGACAGAGTGGGTTAAGCAGCCGCTGTAACACTGTCATCCGACATTAGGAATGGTCATGTCCTGACTGCTCCTCTTCCAATCCAGCTCACCCCTGAAAAAGCATCAGATGTTCTTAAGCATGTGAACCCACATGGGAGACCCTGATGGAGTTCTCGGCTCTTGGTTTGTCCTAGCCCAGAGTCAGAGTCTCTCTCTCTCTCTCTATCTCTCTCCCTCTCTCTCTCTCTCTCTCTCTCTCTCCCCCTCCATCTCTTTCTACCTTTTATATGAATATATCAGTGTTTAAAAGGGGAGGGCACTCTACCACTTCTATCAATGCAGAAAAAAACAACTCAAGTAGACAAAAGGAGACATAATACAATAATTCAAAGTTTACATGCCATTGACTTTCTGTCATTGAAGGACATTGATTTCTTTTTTTTTTCTATTTTTTAAAATTTATTTGACATATAGAGTTAGACAGTGAGAGAGTGAGAGAAAGAGACAGAGAGAAAGGTCTTCCCTCCATTGGTTCACCCCCAGATGGCCACTACAGCCAGAGCTATGCTGATCGGAAGCCAGGAGCCAGGTGGTTCCTCCTGGTATCCCATGTGGGTGCAGGGGCCCAAGCATTTGGACCATCCTCCACTGCTTTCCCAGGCCACAGCAGATAGCTGGACTGGAAGAGAAGCAACCGGGACTAGAACCTGGCGCCCATATGGGATGCCGGCACCGCAGGTGGAGGATTAACCAAATGAGCCATGGCGCCGGCCCCCAGGATATTGATTTCTGAGACAGAAAAAAATCATTTGATCCCATAATTACCTAAGCTTATTGCCTTGATAAGAGTTTCCACAGAGAAAGAAGAAGAAACAGAAACAGAAATTCCTATAATAAATTAGGGTTCCTAGCTCGGTTTTCTCGATCCTGACACAAAAACATGTGTCCCGTGTCAAACTCATCTCTCTTCCACAATATGGATTTGGCTTTGGATGACATGGAAAATGCAGTTTTAGCTGCTTGCTCTCCCCTTAGAATCCAAGGCCCATGCCTCGGAAGGAAGAGTCTCTTAGCTCTTACTGCATGTGTGAGACTATGGCAGGCTGAATAGTTCATAAGCAAGGTAATATCTAAACGTTTACATTTCTTGATGTAAAACATAGAAAATAGAATTTTAAAAATTACAAAGCATCAAATTGTGTTCACTAAAATATTGAAACTATCATTGATAATAGGTAGACTTCTATATTGAAGTTCATCAAAATGAAGAAGTGTTGCTCATCAAATCACATTCTTAGGAGGCAGACATTTGTACTAAGGGTTAAGATACCAACTGGAACATTTGCATCCATGACAGAACGCTTAGGCTTGAGTCCTGGTCCCACTCCTGGCTCCAGCTTTCTGCTCATGCACATTCTGGAAAACAGAATTTAACAGATTTATTTCAAATAATTGTGTCATGGTGCCCACATGAGAAATCTGCAATGAGTTCCTGGCTTTCTGTTTTGGCTTTTAAATTTTTGGGATTTGAGGTAGTGAATGGGAACGTACTTTCCATTTGTCTCTTCATTTCTCTGTCTCAGGCTCTGCTTTTCTGACTCTCAAATAAATGAACCATTAATATAAAATTTTAAAACACTTTTAAGAGAAGGAAAAGACTAGGAGATAAATATTTGCACACTATACATATGACAAAATATTTGAGATCAGAATACATGAAAAATTTTAGAAACCCTAAAAGAAAAATAAACAATTCAATTTTAAAGTGTGTAAATATTTGAATAGAAATCTCAACAACAGACATACAGTGGTAAGTATTCACATGAAAAGGCAATGAACATTATTATGCATGATAGAAATACAAATTATTCCACAGTAAGATATAACCACAAACCTATCTACTTGGAAAGTTTTAAAAATGATTGATTCTACAAAGTGTTGGCAAGGATGTAAAGAAATGGGAACTCTCATATATTGGTCCTGAAAATGTAAAAATGTACAAGTTCAAAAAGAAATATTTACCATACGATCTACCCATTCCACTCCTAGGTATTTACTAGAAAAGAAAAATGGCAGATGCCCACATTCAGTCTTATGCAAGACATCCCTTACAGGTTTCTGGTAGAATAATACTAGAAATAATCCAAACAGGTTAAGGGGTAAATGAATTGCAGTGTATCAGTAAAATGGATAAATAAAATACAATAAAATATTAAAACGACAATAAAAAGTAATTAACCATTCGCAATGCTATTGCATGAATGAAGCTTAATATAATTATGTTGAGTGAAAGATACCAGGCTTAAAAATTAAAAGTATTTATTATATGATTCCATTTTTAAAATATCTAGAATTAGTGACAGAATGCAGATCAGCAGATGATATGGAGATATGTATAAAAAGGACTCAGAGGTGAACCCTGCTCAAGAAAGGAAACTTTCAACCAAATGTATCTGACCTACCATCAACAAATAGAATAAATGAACCTAGTAAAAGTCATTGAATTTTGGTAATTTAAAAACATGAGGAAAAAAGTTACCCAGTTATAATAAATACATCAAGTCTACAGTCTTCAAGATAAATTAGACCCATAGATTCTACTGTTTTTTCTTTATTTTTAAATTATTTTACCCAAAAACCTTTTATTTAAGACATAAAAACTTAATGGATTTCATAAATACAACTGTGCAAACATAGTGATTTTGTGGTTCCTGTGTTGTACCTCTTAGAAAAGATCTCTAAACTCATGGAATAATTTTAAATTGTTTTTCACATCAATAATGTAGATGAAGTTGAGAAATTTATCTTCCTGCATAAATATACAAAGTGACATTATTATAAATTTTTATTTTTCAATGGATTTATAACTCTTTATTAATATAAAGTGAACATATTTCACGTCTTCCATAGGTACAGTTCTAAGAAGATAACCATATTTTATTCTGTCCCCTAATTGCTCTCCTCCCTTTGTTTTTTTAAAAACAAAATTTCAATTCCCTCTATAATCACAGGTTTAATGCACAACTAACCATAATATTCAACATGTAAAAAGTAGAACAACCACAGTTCCAAGCAGTATAAACAAGAATAAAGAACAACAATCAAATGAAAGATGTCTGTTTAATTCTTATATATTTTTCTCTTCTATATTAACTACCATGTATCAGAAATGATACATTTGTCTTTTTGGGACTGGTTTATTTTACTACATAATCATTTCCAGTGGCACCCATTTTGTTTCAAAGGACAGGATTTCATTCTTCTTTAAGGCTGGATAGTATCCCATAGTCAATATTTACCACATTTTTTTTATCTACTCATCTGTTGTTAGGACATTGGGGTTGATCCCATATCTTGGCTACTTTGAATTGTGCTGCGATAAACCTGGTAGTACAAATAACTCTTTCATCTGCTGATTTCATTTTTTTGAAAGATTTATTTATTTTATTTGAAAGTCAGGATTATATACAGAAAGGAAGGAAAGGCAGAGAGACAGAAAGTCTTCCATCTTCTGGTTCACTCTCCATTTAGTGGCAATGGTTGGAGCTGTGCCAATCTGAAGCCAGGAGCCTGAAGCTTCCTCTAAGTCTCCCACATGGGTACAGGGGCCTAAGGGCTTGAGCCAACTCTACTGCTTTCCCAGGCCACAGCAGAGAGCTAGATAGGAAGAATAGTAGCCAAGACATGAACCAGCGCCTGTATGGGATGCCAGCACTGCTGGCAGCGACTTTACCCACTATGCCACAGTGCAGGCCCCAATGATTTCAATTTGTTTGCATTTCTGGGTCATATGGTAGATCTACTTTTAGATTTCTGAGAAATCCCCCATATTGTCTTCCGAAATGGTTGTAACTAGTTAACATCCCCATGAATAGTGCATCAGGATATCTTTTCCCTCATCTCCAAACCAGAATTTATAGTGTTATGACTTTATAATGATAATCATTCTAATTGTGGTGAGATGAAACTTCATTTTGATTTTTATTTGAATTTCCCTAATAACCATTTATCCTGAGCATTTTATCATGTGTGTGTTGGCCATTTGAATTCCATCCTTTGAAAAATGTCTTTTCCTTTCTTTTTCCTGTTTATAAAGTGGATGGTTTGTTTTGTTGTTGTTGAGTTTCTGGAGTTATTTATTGATCTTGATATTAATAATTGATCAGTTGCATAGTTTTCAAATATTTTCTCCCATTCTGTCAAGTGCCTCTGCGTTTGTTTAGTGTTTTGTTTTTGGTGCAGAAGCTTCTTAGCTTAAAAGAATCTCGTTCATATATTTTTGACTTTGACTGCCTGTGCTTCTAGGTTCTTTTCCATGAATTGTTTGCATATATGCTCAATGTCTTGCAGTATTTCCCCCAAATTCTCCTCTAGAAATTTCAAGGAATCAGGTCATAGATTTATATTCATGATTTGTTTTGAATTGATTTTTGTGTAGTGTAAAGCAGGGATCTTGTTTCATACTTCTGCATATGGAGATCAAATTTTCCCAGCACCATTTGTTGAAGAGACTGTCCTTTCTCCAGGAATAATTTTAGCTCATTTGTGGAAGATTAGTTTGTTGTAAATGCATGATTTGATTTCTCATATTTCTATTCTGTTCCATGGGCCTACATGTCTATTTTTGTGCCAGTATCAGGCTGTTTTGATTATAGCTGTAGTATGCCTTGAAATCTGTTATTGTGATGCTTCATGCTTCTGGCTTCATTTATGTTATTTAAGATTGCTTGTCTGTTAGGGATCTCTTGTTTCCATGTGAATTTCAACATTTTTTTTTCTGGATCTGTGAAAATTGTCATTGATATTTTTATTGGGATGGCATTGAATCTATATATTGCTTTGGTTAGTATGACATTTTGATTATATGAGTTCTCCCAACCCATGAACATGGAAGATGCATCCATCTTTTGTGTGTCTTCTATTGTATTATAATTTTAAGAGGTCTTTGGTATCCTTGGATAAAATTACTCCAACGTACTTAAAAATTTTGTAGTTATTGTAAATGCTACTGATATTATAAGTTCTTTCTAAATATCGTGTTGTTTGTGTATACAAAAGATATTGCTTTTTGAGTGTTAATTTTATATCCTGCAATTTTGACAAACTTTGTTCTGTGTTCAAATAGTCTCTTAGTGGAGAGTTTTGGTTCTCCTGTATATAGGATCATGTCATCTGAAAATTAGAATAATTTGACTTCCAATTAATACCATTTGATATCTGTTTCTTGACTAATGGCATTTGGCTAAGCTTCCAGAACTAGAATGAGGATAAGTGGATTTTGTTAACTCATGTATTTATTTGTTCTTCTGTATTTTTGAGTAATCTTATGGTAATTCTTTTGAATTCCCTTTCAGGAATTTTATCAATTTCTTTGTCTTCACATTGTAATATTAATGTGTTGTGTTCCTTTTAGGGCATCATGATGTCTTCCTTGCTCATATTTCTTGAATTATATTTTTTGTATTTCTATGTTTATTTATAGGCTATTGTGGAAAAACTTGTTGGTTTTCTTCTCTGACATTTTTACCTTTGAAATATGATTCTGAAGCTTAGTGGAACGACTATTCCTTCAGTGGATAACCAGAGTAGTATCCTGGGTGGGGCCAGAGAATTCTGATCTGTCTGTTTAAAACAAATATTAATAACTATAAGGAAAAACATAGGCTCTAATACAATTATAAGGGGGGACTTCAACACCCCAAGTTCATCAATGGACACATCAACTAGACAAAAAAAATCAGTGATGAGACAATGGATATAATCTCACTATGGACCAAGTGGACCTTATTGATATCTACAGAACATTTCATCCCATAGCTGCAGAATTCACAGTCTTTTAGGTTGCAGAATTTTGTCATTTCCCTGAGATAAATGCTCAGGAGCACAATTACTGGTTCTTATACTAGTAGTATGTTTAGTTTTGTAAGACAATGCCACACTATTTTCCAAAGTGGCTTGCAATGTTGTTTACACCAAGTATGTATGAGTGATCCCATTTCTACATCCTTATCAGAATTTTCTGTCATTACTTGCATTATCAATATTATTATTTTATTTTTAACTTATCTATTTTTAAAGTTATGTAATGATATATCACTGTAGTTTAAGGTTACATTTCTCTAATGGCTAATATTGTGGAATATCATTTTGTGTGTGTGTGTGTGTGTGCTTATTTTCCATTTTTATATCCTATGATGAAGTGTTTGCTTCTTCCTTTAGTATTTTATTTTATAGTCTTTAAAAAGTATGACTGTAATCACATGGGAACCTACACATTCAAGACTTGAAAAACTGTACATCTATTCAAATATAGTTTAATTGTGCATGATGTTTGTTATACCTTGGTGGAAAATGATTTCAAAGGGAGTTTATAATCTATACAAGAAATTAACCTTGATATTACATATTCACACCTTGTTATCACAATGTATATAGGGTGATTTTCAAATGTTTGTTTGTATTTAAAATACTTCTTCATTCTCAATGGAATGAATAATTTACTATTTCCTCATAAATCTACTCTCATGGAGGAAGATTTACAATTGAGGACTTTGCAAACTGACAAATGACAGATTATTAAGAGAATATACCAATTTTTTTAAATTTTAAAAATAAAATTTGAAAACAACAATAGCAACAACAAAACTTGCCAGGGCCATTGTTATAGTGCAGTGGATCAGTGCATCATATGCATTGTCAGCATCCCAAATCAGAATGCTTGTTCAAGTCCTGGCTCCTCCTCCTCCAATCCAGCTTCTAGCAAATGTACCTTGGGAAGGCAGCAGAGATGGCCCATGAACTTGGGAAGCACTACCCATGTCAAAGATCAGGATAGAGTTCCTTCACCTGGTTTCATACTGCCCCAAATCTGGCTGTTGCAGCCATTTGGAAAATAAACATGCAGGTGAAATACTCTCTCTCTCTCTCTCTCTCTCTCTCTCTCTTTTTCTCTCTCTCTCTCCTCTCTAGTCACTCCATCCTGTAAAAAAAATAAAAAGAGTCATGCCATTAAAAAACCAAAAACATGACACCTTTTGAATTGTAAATATCTCTGCATTATACCATTCATAATATAACATTTTAAATATTGTCTTTTAAAATTATTACTTAGCTATTATTTTTGAAAGACAGAGAAATGTATTCCAACCACTGAGTTCAGTCCCCAAATACATGCAATGAAAGGGCTGTACCAAGTTAAAGGCAGGGGCCTGGACTTAAGTTCCAAGTTCTTATATGTTTGACATGTACACAAGTTCTTGACTATTGCCTACTGCATCCCAGGGTGCACAACAGTAGAAGGCTATAACTGAAATTGTAGCTGAATTCAATTATAACACTTCAATGTGTGATGATAGTGTTCCCAATGGGCACCGGAACTGCTGCATGAAATGCCCAGGATATAGTTAAATATTTTAACTACATACATTTAGGACCCCATCAGACAGTATTATAATGTTTACTTCAGCATCAAATATAATTTTTAAATTTCATTTGTTATACAAGTTTCATATATTTCATATATACAGATATAGGAACATAGTGGCACTTCCCCAGTCCCCTCCCTCCTGCCCATGCCCCAGCCCTTCCTCCCTCTACCTCTTGGGTTCCCACTCTTAATATTTACAAGGGTCTCTTTTTGGGGTACTTAATTATCACATAGTTAACCTTACTCTAAGCAAAAGATTTCAACAAATAATACGAAGAGAAAAAAAAAAAAATGTTCCTCAACCGAAGAGACAAGTGCTATAAATGATCAAAATGTCTACTTCACTTCAAAACATTGCATTTCAGGTACTTTATCAGGGAAAACATATGATATCTGTCTTTTGGGGGTTGACTTATTTCACAAAGTATAATGGTTTCTAGTTGCAAGCATCTTGTTCCAAAAGACAGGATTTCTTTCTTTCTTTCTTTTTTTACTATCTTCCTTCCGTTTTCATTATAATCTTTTACTTTGTTTTTAGAGAATTGCTTCAGATGTACATTTGTTTAGAACTTTTAAAAGGATTCTATTCTTTATTTTATTTATCTGAGAGTATATTATATTCCTTCATTTAAACATCTTTTTTTTTTTTGAGAGAGAGGGAGGGACAGAGGACTCCCCCACAATGATTCACTCATCAGATGACTACAAAGGCCACCAACAGTTGCACACTACGGTCTGCTATAATAGGAAGCTGAAGTCAGGTGCTAGAGTTAATATTAAATTCTGGTATGAGAGGTGGGCTTCTGAACAGGTATCTTAACTATTAAGCTAAATGTTTAACCTTCTTTCATTCTAAAGAAATATTTTCTGGATATGAGATTCTGTGTTGCTGACATTTTTTTTTCTTGCAGTAACTGAAAAGATCTATCTTTCTTCCTCTGGATTTCTTGATTTCCATTGGGAAATTTGTCATTCCAATTTTTTCCCCTGTGAAAAGGTATAATTACTGTCTCACTGTGCTCAAGATTTTTTCTTTTGTCATTAGTTTTGAGAAGGTTAAGCATAATATATTTCATCTAGATTTCTTTTGAAATTCTCCCAGTCTCTTGTATTTGCAGTTAAAGTATGTAAAATGTTCATTATATGATTCCTCATGTGTTTTTTTTTTTTTTTTTTTTTTTTTAGTTCTACCCTATTTCCTCTACTCCTGGGATTCTAATGGCATGAATACTAGTTTTTTTGTTTTTTTTTTTTAATAATCTAACAGATCTGTGAAGCTCTTTTTAACATTTTTCATATCTTCTTTCAGATTGAGTAATGTCTAGCATTCTGTTTTCCCATGCACCGATTCCTACGTCTTCTCCATTTGCTTTTGATCCCATCCACTGGGCTCTATGTTTGTTTTTGTATTTTTCAGTGATAAAAGCGTCTTCCTTGATTTTCTACTTATTTGCTTAAACACTCTATTTTTTTGAAGAAACTATTCCCTTTTTTCAAACATATTCTTTTTTTAAGTTTTATTTTATTTATTTCAAAGATAGAGTTACAGAGAGAAATAGAGACAGAGAGGTCTACCATCCACTGGTTTACTCCCCAAGTGGCTGCAAGGGCCAAAGCTGAGCCAATCCGAAGCCAGAAGCCAGGAGCTTCTCTCAATGGGTGCAGGGGTCCAAGGACTTGGACCATCCTCCAGTGCTTTCCAAGGCACATTAGCAGGGAGCTGGATCAGAAGTGGATTTTCTGGGACTCTAACTGGCATCCATATGGGATGCTGGCACTATAGGCTGGGGCTTTAACTTGTTGTGCCATAGCACCTGCCCCTCAAGTATATACTTAATGACTAATTGAGGGACTTTATTGTCGCTGTTTGAAAATTTTCATTTTATTATTCTAGTGCATCTACTGATTTTTGAAAATTCAGTATGAGAGTTTATTATTGGAATAATGTTTGATTTTCTTTTGACAGCTGGACATTTTAAATGTTATGTTATGAGAAATGTAGATCATATTTAACTCATAATTTATGGCTCTTTTTTTTTTTTTTTGACAGGCAGCGTTAGTGAGAGAGAGAGAGAGAGACAGAGAGAAAGGTCTTCCTTTTTCCGGTGTTTCACCCTCCAAGTAGCCACTACGGCTGGCGCATTGTGGCCGATACACTGTTGGTTCACCCCCCAGATGGCTGCTACGGCTAGCGCGCTGCAATGATCTGAAGCCAGGAGCCAGGTGCTTCCTCATGGTCTCCCATGTGGGTGCAAGGCCCAAGGACGTGGGCCATCCTCCACTGCACTCCCAGGCCACAGCAGAGAGCTGGACTGGAAGAGGGGCAACCAGGACAGAATTTGGTATCCCAACCGGGACTAGAACCCGGGGTGCTGGCACGGCAGGGAGAGGATTAGCCAAGTGAGCCACGGCGCTGGCCTCATGGCTCTTCTTGACACAATAATGGCAGAGATGAATGAGCACCACCTCATCACTCCCAGGTGGTGGTGGAAGTTCAGGACCCTCCTCTAAGAAGAAAATCTCTGGTTATTACTGGGTAGGAACAGCAGGTCTGGTTTCCCATTACACCTACACTAATGGCTTCCTGACTAGGAGGGATTGGTGTGCCAAGTTATTGAATCCCATGTGACCTGAACTAATTTCATGCTAAGATGTAGCCTCATTACTGCTACACACAGTAACAACCCTACCTACAGTACTAGTGCTCTGAGACTACCTCAGCAGAGATGGGAAGAAGAGCCTCATTACTACTGGGAGCGATTAGGCCCAGGCCAAGGATTACTTCTCCAAGACTAAGCCTAGAAGATTCTAGAAGAAAACTAGATATCCATTCTGAGAATATGTCAATCATTTTTCTTCAGAGAGTAAAATAACTTTCTACATTTAATAATAAAATAGTTATTAATATGCAAATAATTATTTCATGTGTATGACTGAAAACAATTAAGTAAAATATAATCACTTTGCTTATTTTCTTAGCCTAATAGATGCAATTATCAGGAATTTTAACTTTTTTATTTTTTTAAATATTTGTAATAATTTATTTGAAAGGCAAAGCAACAGAGAAAAAGAGACAGGCACAGGCACAGAGAAATCCCCATCCCATAGTTCACTCCCCAAAAGGCTGTAAGAGCCAGGGCCACACTGAAGCCAGGAGACAGGAACTTTGTTACAGTCTCCCAGATGGTTAGCAGGGGCCCAGCATTTGTGCCCTCTTCTGTTGGCTTCCCTGCTTATGAGCAGGAAGTCGGATCAAAAGCAGAGCAAATGAGAGTTAAATAAGTGTGCTAATATGGAATTCTGCTGTTGTCAGCCACGGTTCAACACACTAAGCCACTATTCTGGCCCCAGGAATTTTAACTTTAGTAATTTTTTTTCAATATTTCTGATTTTTAAATAAAGTAATGAGTGTATGTCCAATTTATGTTGAGAAAAAAAGTTAATATCAACTTTTTAAAGATATATTTATTTATTTGAAAGTCAGAGTTACACAGAGAGAGGAAAGGCAGAGAGATAAAGTGAGGTCTTCCATCCTCTGGTTCACTCCCTAATTGGCTGCAATGGCCAGAGCTGCGCCCATCCAAAGCCAGGAGACATGAGACCCTTCCAGGTCTCCCACGTGGGTGCAGTGGCCCAAGGACTTGGGCCATCCTCTACTGCTTTCCCAGGCCACAGCAGATAGCGAGATTGGAAATGGAGCAGCTGAGACTAGAACTGGCATCCATATGGGATGCCGGCACTGCAGGCTGGGGCTTTAACCCGCCACAGCGCCAGCCCCAATGCCAATTTTTAAAAGTACTTATATATGGTACTTCAAAAAGTCATGGAAATGGATGAAATTAAAAGTATATTTGTTTAAATGTGAAAAAAAAAATACTCCCCTCTGTTTTATGCCTGCCTTTACTCAGGTAAAAATATAGACGTACCCAAAGTTGGAAATTATCATTTCTTGTTATGTTTTCTGTTTTTATCTATTTTAATTGTGGATTTTTCTACTTACCATTTGCAAATCTGGGATTCTAACAGCATTTTCAAGTGTGAATGAAATACTTTGAGTGAACAAGATGCAATAAATAATATCCGATTCTAGGCAGGATACTTGAATGTTATGCATATGTGGTAATAAGAAACAATAAGAAATTCGATATGTTGCATGCTCTTTGATATTTTTCTATCAGATATTTCAATTTGCTATGGTTCCAAAATACTGTATGTAATAATTAGGCTTGTGTAGCACGTATTCTTTTATGACTATCCTGATTTTGTTGTAGGTTAAAGAGCAAATCTAGAAACTCTCTTCTAATAAAAAATAATATGAAATATGATATTAATGGCACAAAGTTGTATACTTCCCTTGAGAACTCCACTTTTAATAACCTCTACGATCATAGATAAAATTGAGGCAGTAATCATTACTGAAATGGATTTTCTGGCAGAATTAGACATCACCTCCAAGAATCAATAATCATTTGACAGGGTGATTAAATGACCTCCTTTTTATTTTACTTCATGTTGAGTTGCTTTTTAATCTTGATTTAGAGTCACACTGCTAGAAAAAAAGATAAACTGAGGTCTTGGAACATTAGAACAGCATCTCAAGACCTATTCATTATCAAAGTTAAAGGCTGCCTTCCTTCAATCAAGGCATTTCTAATTAATCAATGTATTCTGAAGAAAAAAAGCAGAACATGCTTGGTGCAGACTGTATAAATACAACCACATAAGGCTGCTGCTTCTTTGTAAAGATCTGCACCATTAGGTTTGCTATGGCAGGTGCAATATATTTCTTTATTTAATAATTTACCATGCCACTGATGCTTGAGGGTATCTTTTTATTGACTGATAATGTTGTCATTAATTCTTTTCATCCATTTAGTGTATTCCTCCCATCCCTTTACTATCCAGAAAAGAAATGATTCAAGTAGACAGCAAGTTAATTCTACTAGCCAACTGTTTTCCAAATGTAGAAAATGCAGTCAGTTATCCAATTCCCAGGTAGTTGGGTTCCACAGTCTGAATAGTTATTAACTGGGTAAAGAACTGTATTGATCACAGGATTAGGGTATGTGTCCGTGTTTATGTGTGTGCATATATATGTGCATATGACAATATGGAAATTAAATTAGCTAATGTGTTCACATGCAAAAAATGAGCAAAATGTTTAAAATATCAATTATAGAATTCAATAAAATTCAAAATCAAAACTAACTTATGTTTTAACCCAAGACAATTAGATCAGGTGCAGGAAAGAATGAACACATTCTCACACAAAGGAGAATGAAAGACAGACAAATGGGTAGACTTTTGGTCTAGTGGTTAGATGTGGATTGGAATGCCCTCATCCTGTTTCAGAGAGATTGGATTCAAGTCCCAGCTTGGCTCACAATTTCCTGCTTTTTGCTAACACACACACTGAGAGGCCCCAGGTGATTGCTCCAATAGTCATGTCCCTGCAACCCACATGAAGATCTCAGTTGATTTCTGGGCTCCTGTCTCTGCCCTGGACCCACTGTAGCTATTGCAGACATTTGAGTGTGAACCAGAGGATGGTGCCTTCTGTCTCTAAGACATAAAAGTAATTGACTGATTAATACATTCTTAGGGTATAAGGTGGTATTCTAGACAGATACAAGAAATATATTGTGGCATAGTGTGTTAAATCACTGCCTGTGAAGCCAGCATCCCATATAGGCGCTGGTTCAAGTCCCAGCTGTTCTGCTTCTGTTCCAACTGCCTGCTAATGACCTAGGAAAACAGCACAAAATTGCCTAAGGGTTTGGGCCCCTGCCACCCATATGGGAGACTCCGAAAATGTTCCTGTCTCCTGACTTCAACCTGGCACATGTAGATGGAAGATCTGTGTCTCTGTCTGTGTGTGTCTCTGTCTCTTTCTCTCCTCTCTGTGTGACTCTGATTTTTAAATAATTAAATACATTTTTAAAGGAGTATGTAGAGAATAATAATTGGTTCCTAACCAAGTAAAAAAATGTGACATTTTTTTATTGTTATTATACTTATAAAATCAAGAATGTTAGCATATTTGCAATGTTTCAATCTGTTGAAGTTTTTACTTTTTTAAGATTTACTTACTGAGATCGTTGTTGTGGCACAGTGGGTGAAGCAACTACCTACCATGTCTTCATGCCATTTGGTATGGTTTATGTCCCAAATGCTCCACCTTTGATCCAGCTCTCTTCCAGAGAAAGCAGCAGAAGATGGCCCAGGTGCTTGGGCCCCTGCACCCATCTGGGAGACTAGATGGAGTTCCAAGATCTTGACTTCAGCCTGCCCCACCCCAGCTGTGTGGCCATCTCTCTTTCTTTCTCTCTCTCTTTGTCTCTCTCTTTCTCTCTTTTTCAGGCTCTCTCTCCCTAAACTTTCTTCACCTTTCTCTTTTTCTTTCTCCCTGTCTCTCTGTGAAAGTCTACCTTTCAAATAAAAAAAAAAAAGATTTATTTACTTATTTCAGTGGCAGAGGGACAGATTGGGGAAGGGTGGAGATTGAGAGATCTTCCATCCACTAGATCATTTCCCCAATGGCTACAACAGCTGAATTTGGATGAAGCAGAAGCCAGTAGCCAGCAACTCCATTCTGGTCTCTTATGTGAGTGGTAGGGCCCCAAGTACTTGGGTCAGGTTCCATTGCCTTCTCAAACCCGTTAGCAGGCAACTGGTTCATGGAGTGGAATAGCTGTGAAGTATTCTCTCTTTGTGCAGCTTTAGGACCTGTCATCACCAACTGTAGAGTTCAGAAAAGGTGCACTACTGCACAATTGTATATAATAGTCTCATCACATATGTACAATAGTTATAAATAACCCCATAACTGTTGGACTAATGTAGTAAATTAATGAGCCATGATTATTTCAGAGTATTTACTATTTTCATTCATTTGTAAGATTACATTTATTTAAATAATGCAAATATAGTTTTGTGAAGATTTATTTAATAACTGTCAAACCAATGTTTAAGAATGTTGCACTACTATAATTTTAATGATCTGTGATTATTTAAAGTTTACTGTTTATGGGTTTAAATGGCCATTTTTCTATTCAATTACTGTTTACAGAAGTTGTCTATATTCCGACTAAATTAGGGTCTTTTGACTTTTCACTTGTTAAACTTCTTGTTTAGTGAAGTATTAAGTCTTTTTAACTTTAAAATATGTTATCTCAAAAAATTAAAAAGAGGAAAGAAGGGAGATATGGTATGGCAGGGAGGGAGAAAGAGAATATCATTATATTCTTAAAGTTATATCTATAAATCACATTGAATCTGTTAAAAAAACTAATTAAAATCAAAATAAATTATAAAATTATAATTTAAAAATATTAAAAAAGCAAAAACAAAACAACAAAAAATAATGCCTGCACTTAATATTGGGCTCACAAAATTAGTCAAAATTCAGTAATAAGCCGTCACAGGGTAGATTAAGTGGACCAAGTCTACCCCCTTATGTGTTCATACAATGTATGTGTGTGTGTATATATATATATATATATATATATATAGCATACTTTTCAACAACACCAATATAATTTCTGAAGATCAGCCTAAAAGATCTTTACAGATCTCTCACTGTGTAAGGATGTATCTCCCTATGTAAGCACAATCAAATTACTCTTTTGAAATCATTTGAAAAAATTTTTTGTGTAGTTAAGTGACAAACTCATACAAAATTCAGCTTAATTATTTTCATTTTGAATTTTAGAGATTTATCTTACATTCTGGTATAATTTTGTTTAAAATTATCTAAAACTTTTTTATATATTTTAAAAAAGAACTCAAGATGCCATCAGAAAAGCTATATTTATTTTTCCCTTTCATCGTATTTTCTCCCTCTGCTATGGTATCACGTTTTCATTTAACAACATTTAAAGGAAAACATAAAATCTACCTTAATGCTAACAATGAATTTATAGGATGTATACAATTTAGATAGTAATGTAAAGTGGCATCAAAAAATGATCAAATAAATTCAAAAAGTAGAAATTCCTGTGGGACAAATAACTCAACTTTTTATTCAACCATGTGAGAAAAACGTAATGTGGATATTATAGTCATGGAGAGACTTAAGATATATGTCAGCTAAATGACCTATGTGGATTTATTGGTATCCTCCTTCAAATAAAGCATAAAAAATCATGAAACACTTGAGGACATTTGACCACTAATGTAATAATTCCTGGTATGTAAAATTGCTTTAATACCTAAATTTATATATTAGCAGTGAAAATGATTTCCAGTGGTGAAGATTAAAAAGGTTTTGTCTTGTAGAGATACATGCTAAAGTTTTATGCATGTTTATATGTGTCGCTGATTATTGAACCTGATTTATGTGTATACTTTTAACAATATCTTTGTCACTGATTCTATTTACCAAAAATGCTTCCAAAAAATGTAAAGACATAATGTAATATTGATTTTCAAAACCCCAGAGATATAAATAAACACAAAATGAGGTCACTATCCCCAAGCGTCTTATTATACGGGTATAGGTTTCAGGCTTATAAACAATTATTGTCCTTTTGAGATATAAAAAATTTAAAATGGGCTGTGATTATGAAGAATGAGGAAAAAAATTAAGTCCATCTGCGGGACTGAGAATAACTTAAATGGCAAAAGAAATCTTAATTTATATAAAATAATTGGACAAAGATTTTTGAAGATGAAAATATTTCAACCAACACAGAAAATTTAAAAAAAGAAACCTTATTTCAGAACCTGGAAATTTGAAAATTCACAACATTATGGAAAGTAGTAAGAGCACAGAATGAATGTGTTATTTCTTCTGAGTTATACTTTTATTGCAAACTAAAAGCACTTTATAATCTGGTGCTATTTTTCCGTTTAACTTTTATTAGTATTAGTCAAGTAAGCATTTTAGTCTACAACTATTTTTACTTAAAACATTGCTATTTTTAAAGTGTATAGATAAAGATGCCATATTATAGTTCCAAAAAAAGATAGCTACTGAAATAGCTTAATTTAAACTAAATTATTCAAGCCCCAGTTGATATGTAAGTGGTAGGTTGCAATGATAGACAAGAACCTAGATTTCATTTTTGGGTCACTGAGTGAGGAACATGTTCATCCTTGTTTTCCAAAGGATTCTGAATTGTGTTGCTGAGAGAGTTTGATAATTTTGATGTAATTTATCTAAGAATGAACCCTAAAAATATGTTGAAACATCTAAAACTTAATAGTATCTTACATAGTTCTTTTCAAATATAAAGTTATAGACAATTTTTTCTCTACATATGAGTTGAAAATGTCCCCCAAAAATCTAAATGATCTTTCCTCCATGAAGCCATGAAGGACAACTGACTCAACCTAGATGAAAAAACACATACACAGGATGAAAACAAAGGATGACTCAAGTACTTGGGCCCATGTCATCCACATAACAGACCCGGATGGAGTTCCAGGCTCCTAGCTTGGCCTGGTCCAGCCCTAGCCATTGCAGCCATTTAAGGAGCAAAACAGGAGATTGAAGAGCTCTTCTCTCTATCTCAACAGCACTGCCTTTCAAATAAACAGTTGTGTCTTTTAAAAACCTTAAATTTTCTTCCTATCTAAATGATAAACTATGTAACACAGATTTTTAGTTAGAACATTATTTTTCTTCAGAATTTTCAAGATATTTCTCAACTGTCTTCTACATGCCCATATGTAATATTGCTAAAAATCCAGTGCCATGGGCATTCTTAACCTTTTTAGATTAACACTTTGTATTCTTTTTTTTTTTTTTTTTTGACAGGCAGAGTGGACAGTGAGAGAGAGACAGAGAGAAAGGTCTTCCTTTTTGCCGTTGGTTCACCCTCCAATGGCCGCCGTGGCAGTACGCTGCGGCCGGTGCACCGCGCTGATCCGAAGGCAGGAGCCAGGTGCTTCTCCTGGTCTCCCTTGCGGGTGCAGAGCCCAAGGACTTGGGCCATCCTCCACTGCACTCCCTGGCCACAGCAGAGAGCTGGCCTGGAAGAGGGGCAACCGGGACTAGAACCCGGTGTGCCGGCGCCGCAAGGCGGAGGATTAGCCTAGTGAGCCGCGGCGCCGGCCAACACTTTGTATTCTTTCTGATGGTTAATGAGGAGTTAATATGTGCCAGGTATTGTTCTTAGTGCTTTTGTTCTGAGTAATTTGTATATATTAACTTATTTAAACTTCACAAAAATAACCAGGTTCTATCATCCACAGTTGACAAGTGAAGAAACTGAAGCACAAGACATTTGTGTGTTTACGAAATTTTCCTTGCTCGAGATGAAATTTCTAGTAGTCAAATATCAAATGAATAATAAAAACAATATATTAAAATATCACGCTGGGTTTCACATTATGCACAGAAAGTTAAGCAACCACTCGTGACCAATATCAGAGTGTGTTTGAGTGCCATCCACTCTGCTTCTGATCCAGGTTCCTTCCTATATGCCTGGGAAGGCAGTGGAAGATTGCTCAAGTATTTGGGCCCTGGCCATCCTTGCAGTCTTTTGGGAAATGAACTAGTAAATAGAAGAGCTCCCCTCCCCTCCTGTCCTCTCCTCTCCTCTCTTCTCCTCTCCTCTCCTCTCCTCCCCTCTCCTCTCCTCTCCTCCCCTCTCCTCTCCTCTCCTCCCCTCCCCCTTCCTCTCCTCCCCTCCACTCCCTCCTCTCTCTCTCTCTCTCTTGAATCAATGAATCAATTTTAAAATACAAAGTATAATGCTTCAGCCAATAGGATTTAATAACCCAGTTCATAACAATGTTATTTTTCTCTTTCTAGACAGGCTAAGAGAGTGAAAATACGTATTTGCTGAATTTTATGCCACTTTAATATACTGCTTTTGTTTATAGATTCTTGGAAATGTTTTCATTTTATAGTAATATTAAAAGTTCCTTGTTCCAAGCAACCATTAAGAATATTCAGTCCAAACTTCCAAAATTTCCTATTCTAATATCATTTCTTGACCAATTTCCATAAGGAAAGATATTTGGTTGTTTATGTAGTCCTATTACTCAGAAGACTGGCTGCTTGATCATCAATTTTTTTTTTATGATTGTTTTCTCTTTGTCATTTTTCTTCTTTATAATGTTTCTTATACCTTATCTTCAGATTTTTAGACTTAATTTCTAATGTCTATAGATCCAGAAATATCCATATCTTTATCTGTATATTTATATCTCCCTATCCTCTATTTTTATCTATGAAGTGCAGGTAGCGATCTTAGGCTATAGCATACGATACTGGGATTTCTCTCTTCTTTATGCCAACTTTTTTGTGTTTTGTACTATGCCTAATGTAATTTTAATTGAATTTCAAGGAAGAGTGAATGCAACGAAACACATTCAATCTACAAAAGTGAAAAAGTAACCACTCCCATATTTAATATATACTAATTCACTTGCTATTATATACTAATATATACACTAATATAATGAACTAATATAATAATATACACTTGCTAATATATACTAATTCACTACTATATCTGTGGTTTTTTTCCTTCCTGCCTTAATGTCTTTTTATCACCTTTTAACCAATTAATTCACGTATTAAACTTTCTTTCATTAAGAAACCAAACAACAAAATATAAAATATTTTGTGACATTCTGAAAAGAATTTTGCATACTCCTCCTCATACATTTTAATCAGATTTTTTCCAGTCTTATGTGTTACTTTACTACCTTTTCCTTTTCATTGTGATATTTATTAGCTATACAAATGTTAAAAGTGAATATGTATAATTTAAAGATATATAGTCAAATATGTACAAATACTACCCACAAGAATAAATTTAAAAATTTGGAAGTCCCTTAATAGCCCACTTTGCTGCTCCTTAAGTAGCCTTTTCTCTCAGTAAGAAGCTACCAATTCCTAATTTATTGACTTCTCACTCATTTACAAAACATAAGATGTTTGATTGTATCTGCTTTCTTATATAAATGATATCACAATAGATTAATCCTTTGAGACTTGATCAATCTACTCAATAAAATAACTTGCTGATTTAATCCTGCCATTTCATTTAGTTAAATTTTATTGATTATTTATGTTGGAAACATTTCATTGCATTTACATTTTTAATTTATCAGGTCATTCTTTTATTGATAAATATTCATACTTCAAATTTTTGTTTTATGCAAAATACAGCTTGAAATATTTTATTTTTGTGTCTTCTTGAATAAATTCAAGAATTTGATACAGCATAAACAAAATAGTTGAATAGAAAGACCATGTGGCCAGCACCGCGGCTCACTTGGCTAATCCTCCGCATGCAGCGCCGGCACCCTGGGTTCTAGTCCCAGTTGGGGTGCCGGTTCTGTCCCGGTTGCTCCTCTTCCAGTCTAGCTCTCTGCTGTGGCCCGGGAGGGTAGTGGAGGATGGCCCAGGTCCTTGGGCCCTGCACCCGCATGGGAGATCAGGAGGAAGCACCTGGCTCCTGGCTTTGGATCGGTGCAGCGCGCCAGCCATGGTGGCCATTTGGGGGGTGAACCAACGGAAGGAAGACCTTTCTCTCTCTCTCTCTCTCTCTCTCTCTCAATATCTAACTCTACCTTTAAAACGAAAGAAAGAAAGAAAGAAAGAAAGAAAGAAAGAAAGAAAGAAAGAAAGAAAGAAAGAAAGAAAGAAAGAAAGAAAGAACCATGTGAGGAGCCTGTGCTGTGGTGTAGTGGGTAAAGCCACCTACTGCAGTGCCGGCATACCATTTGAGCATTGGTAGTCCCAGCTGCTCCACTTTCAATCCAGCTATGTCTGGGAAAGCAGTAAATGATGGACCAAGTCCCTGGGCCCCTACACCTGTGTAAGAGACCTGGAGGAAGGTCCTGGCTCCTGTCTTAGGATCAGTGCAGCTCTAGACATTGTGGCCATCTGGCAAGTGAAGCAGCAGAGGGAAGACTCTCTCTCTCTCTCTCTCTCTCTCTCTGTCTCTAACTCTCTCTGTCTCTCTCTACCTCTGTCTCTGCCACTCTGTAACTCTGACTTTCAAATAAGATCAATTCTTAAAAAAAGAGTATGTGAATTCTCTTACATCCAGAGAACAGACTAAATATCAAAAATATGTGGATTTTCAACCTGATATATAATTACAATATTTCCCTGAGGTGGTTGTAACAACTTGCCTTCACATCAGCTGTGTGAGGCATCACATTGAACAACCTTTCCTAGAAATTTGATTTCAACAAAATTATGTTGATAGCATTGACAATTGGGAGGCAATCTTGTTGTTAAACTCATTAGTTTGGAGAGGAAAGGAGGAGTATCTAAACATTACTCGCAATCCCCAGGCTTGATGTTGTTAAGTTTAGCAGAACCAGCCTAGGGAAAGACAGTCCTTCATATGTTCACTTGCCAGGCTTTGTGATTTTCCATCTATTTTTGAATGTTGCAGACATTCAACAAACTTTCTTAGTTATTATTTAAGTATGCAATCATCTACTCTAGAGACCTTCAGGGTAGTCAGTGTGCTATATTACTTGAAACAGAAGTTTCCTACTTTGTGTTTTTTAAATTTTTTAAAAAAATTGTCTGATATAAATATTTTTGTTTATTAAATAGGCAAAGAAACAAAATAAGTAATTCTGATAGAAGAAACTACAGGAATGAAATAATTCTAAACTTATTTTACCTTTTTTATTGTTTTTTGCAAAACAAAAACCAGAGATTTAACAAATTTTAAATATTCACACTCCTAATGTCTGTGCCCCTTCTTCCTTTATATATCTATATATATCTATATATATATGTATATATATGAAAATAACAATAACATAAAATTTAAGAATTTCTAGAAATGTGCCTGTTGCTTGTTTTTAGCTATAATTGATTCTATGCAAATTGAAATATAGAATGCCATAAATTTTTAAAGCGATTACTGAAAAATCTCTCTTTCTCACTCTTCTCATTCTCTCAGTCTCACACTCTGTTATAATAATGCATGCACATGCACACATACACATACGCATATCCAATAGAAATGCTTTGGAATTTAGGGAAAACGACATTGAATTTCATAAATAAAACTTGAAAATAATTTAAAACAAGAAAAATATTTGCTAGTGCTAGAATATATTTTAAAAATTGAGCAAAAATATTTCAGAGTCTGAAGGGACATATCCCTCAGAATCACAAAGGGACTGCATTTGAAGCATAAAAGCTGAGGTATAGGTAAGCATTGGACTAGGAGGAAAATGTTAAAATAGTTAGAAGATCTTCACAACAAAAATCTTTAATGCTAAAGCTTAAAATTCTTTCTTAATTCTAAGCTTTCTCTTTGAAATGCTTAACCTTATATAGCCAGGCCAATCCATCATTCAAAAGACTATTGAGTGCCTACTATGTGCTCAGCATGAGAACAACATAATCAGACAACTGTGACACTTTGATACGTTGATCTGATTTTCTGTCACTTGTCTTTTCGGATCCCCCAGAGAGAGACAACCTGGAAGTAGCAGATTCTTTCACTTCAGGGAAATCTTAATGAGAACTAACAGTTCAGACTGACAACCTACAATCAGACCTGATTTTATTGTTTTTATTTTAGAAATTTTACATAATTTCTTTTAGGAAGAGCACTAGTATATTTTTAATTTTCTTTATTAGTCTTTTATCTTCAACCATTTCATTTTCACATATTTTACATGAAAAAAATTAATGAAAGCTTTGATTTTCTCAGATGAATTATTATAGTAAGCTTGAACCTCAATTAATAGCACAAACTTGTTCCTTTCAAATTGAAATCTAACCTTAAAATATTCATTTTTCAAATACTAGTAAGTAAAGTCTAAAATAATTTGCAAAGTTTGAATTACAATACTCATTTAATTTTTGTTGTTTGATTTTTTAAAATTTAATTTTAAAATTTTAAACTAATTTTGTAATGTTTTGTCCTAGTTTATCATATGGTGTATTAAATCTTCCATTTTTGTCAAACAGTGTTACTGCAATGCTAGACTATTGTCTTTATTTGATATTATTAATGCTTATTTAACATTCTATTCCCCTGAATTTATAGTTTTGAGAATGAAACTAGGATTCAGATCAAGGATTGACACTAGAAAACCCAATGTAGAAGTCTGTTCTCTTGTAGTTTAGTTCAAACATATCTCCAGATATAAGGCCTGAACTTTTAAGACTTGTGTTCAAGAATGTATGGACAGATTATTAGATTGGACTATATTAGAAAGTAGGAGTGGGAAGCTACATTATTTGAAACACTACAGAGATACAGTCCTCAATTATCCTTTGATAGTGGGAACAGATATAAGTTGTATGGTAATTGAATCCTATAAATTTGAGGACCTCTATTTTTTTAAAGAAAAATGTATTACCAGTGAAATTTATTTTTGTTTTAACTACAAAAGAGTTTGGAAAGGCATTATGCTAACTTGAGATCATAAGGTTTAAGCTTTATTTCATTCACTCATTTGCCTTCATCCTGGAGAAATCTGAAGAAAATTTTAGATAAATACAATTTCCATGTAGTAAGCATTGCCTAATACATCTAATTGATAAGAAAGCTATCTCAATATTAAAAAATACATGATTTGCTGAAACTTCTTAACAGTGCTCTAGCAATTCTTGTGAGCACAGACATTGTATTAAATTTACAGGTGAAGATATTGCAAAATTTTATTGTGAGATACCTGGGAAAACTGAGGGAGAAGAAATGCAACAAGAAATGGAAAACAAGATTACAATGGAAAGACGAGAAAATACGATATGGCGCATAAAGTGACAAGACAATTTACACAAATTATATTTTTGTATAACTTTGCCAATAATTTCAGCCTGTATTTAACTAACCATCAAGCATAGCATTTAAGTAAGGCGGGCAAGAATTCCAAAGAACAAAACTAGTTGCCAAGATACTATCATTTTCACATAAAGTAAAAACAACATGTGAAATGGTTTAGATTAAATGAGAAATCATTCAACTTGTTATCAGATGAATGTCTTAAGAAAAAGATGAAGAATATTTTTCTTTGGGGCTTTTCCTTGGCCTGTATTTGACCTACTGCCTTCTTATTTTTAAATTCAAATGTCACACTTTTTTCACTCTTAGAAATGACAGATTCATCTTTTAATGACTTAATCCGTGGGTTAGTAATTCTTCATAGGAGCATAAGTCCATGACGATAGAATAAATCAAAAAAAGCGGTTTGTAATAAAATGATTGGTATTAGAAAAGTTATTCAGGAAAGAGTGAGTATATCTACAGGAAAAATAATTCTGCACCATGTCATGCAGTGAAGTGAAGTAACAGCATTATAAATGTGATTAAGCTCCTTCAGATAACAGTTACTTGATTGTAAACTGACTTGAATATTAAATTATCATTAGAAAGGCACTTTGATTAAAATATATAAGGACAGGTTTGGGAATAAAATGGTTGTGAATTTTTAAGTATCAAGCTTAAGTACAAAATTAGTATGTATTGTATGAACATTTTCAATAATCATAACAAAATAACAGATGATTTGGGTAACAGACAGACAGTTTATTTCACAGCCATGGACCATGGGCATCCACATAGGAAATCAGAGGACACCGACTGGGTGAAAAACTTCAATTACTTGTTTCAATTATGGATAGATGTACCTTTTATATATGTAAAAATTAATAAGAAAATTTGATAAAAATATTGTAGTGAAGCAATTAAAATTGATTCATAAAACCAAATTATTGGACACAGGTTACTAGATATTTAGCAATTTCTACTAAGAAATAGGTATTAATTTTATTTACACACCATAAAGTCCTTTGCATATAGAATGTAGTTTGTTTACTTAGCATAACTATCATGAAAGTATACATTAGACATAAATTAAATTTTACATAAAATATAATTATACAAGTGTTAAAGTAGTAGTTTATAACTAGCCTGATTATTTCCTAAAATAGTGTATAAATATATATACATATATTTATATGCACACATAAAAATTAATATGGATGCTGTGGGAGTGTTTTGCCTGTGTTAACTGTTGTTCTGTTGTTGTCTCAGTAAATAGAAATTTATTCTGCTTATAATTTTTGAAAATCACATTAAATCAACAAATTGAAATGTAATACAATTATTTTATTAAATATTTAAAAATATTATACTATATAAAACACAAGTATCATATCAGAATCTTTCAAAAATGTTCTTTTAGATGTCCAATTGGTTCCAATTATCAAATATTTCTTTAAAGAATATTTTTATGATATCATCACCTCTCAAAAATTTTTGAAAACATTTTTTTCTTATGAATTTTTTATGTGACTCGTCTTTGGAGCAATACTTGATTAGCAGATACTTAGGCTGGAAGAAGTATTGAATAGTAGTCTAATATCGAACTGGATCAAAATTCCAATCTCAATTCCATTCCAAGTGATCTCAGATATTTTTCCAGTACTAAAATTTTGTAATTTTACATAATGAGAATATAATAGTAATTAAGAAAAATGACAAATATGACACTCAGAAAAATATAGAAATAATAGAATATCATAGGAGAAAATGCTCTCAAATATAGATAATATTTCATATCTGCTATAGGAAATCAGAAACACTTATGAAATAGTTGTTGTAACCTCTAACTTTACTCTCTGACTTAAGACTCCGTAAAAGAATCAACAGTAATATTTTAATATTTCCAATGACGCATAAAACAAAAGATCAGAAAAAATGTATATAAGAAAATAATTTGAGTAAGAATTTATTTTTAAATGTCATTTCCCCTGAATGTATGTTAAAGACCATCATTCGGCTAGGACCCTTCCTTCTCCCTCACATACTCACCCACACATTCAAGCACACGCTCACACACGCATACACACAGCCATTGCTAAAATTACCTGCATTCCTCCTAGTGACAGCTTATTCTCAATTGAATTTATTTCCATTATGACATGTGCCAATCAGCTCTCATATGCAAACGAAAAAGTGACAGGTTATTCCCCTTGTGAAAATTCAGGTATAGATATGATTTGATTCTTCATATAAGCTATGATGATAATCTACAATAATGGAAATCCATGCAGTTCATAAAGATTATGCAAGTAACAACAGCAAGCAACTTCACAAAGTAAACCATATAGATAAATAGATACATACACACATACTTAGAGTTTGTTTTTAATTTAAATATATATATATATATATATATATACACACACACACACACAAAAGTTACTTCAAAAAGTTCATGGAAATTGAAATAAAATATAAGTTCATTTCAATGCAAAATATTTTCAAATCCTTGCACAGATTTTTCATTATACATTTTCCAAGAACTTTTAGAAAACTTCTCAATGGCATGAATTTCACGATTTTAGTATCTGCTATTGAAAAACTTATTATAAAATCCTTTCTGTGGTTAAAATACTGGAAGAGAGATCTAAATTGATAGTTTCTAAAATATATTTTTATCCTAATCTGTGTAAAATAAAAATTAAGATAATGCACTGAAAAAAAGTTACTGAAAAAATATTTCTGACAAGAATGGTTATATATAGCAACAAATGGCAAAACCTCAGAGCTACTGAACTATAGGGAGCAGAACTATCTGGAGCAGAACTATATGGTCTCCATTGCCATAGTGGAGGTGCAAAGGGTCAAGAAAGTTCAAAGGAAGTATATACCAATCTTTTTAATTAATTGATTTATGTCAGAAGTAGAGCCACAGACTGAGAGAGGGAGAGGAGAGAGAAGGGTCTTGTTTACTCCCCAAATGTTTACAACAGCCAGAGCTGGGCCTATCCAAAGCCAGGGACCAGGAGCTTTTTCCAAGTCTCCCACATGGGAGCAGGGACCCTGACACTTCGGCCATCTTCTACTGCTCTCCCAGGCGTTTAGCAAGGAGCTGGATCTGCAGTAGAGCAGCTGGGACTTGAACCAGCACCCATATGTGATGCTGCCCCCACAGGTGGAGGCTGAATCCATTGCATCATGGTGCAGGCTGCCGAACAATTTTCATTTGAAAAGAATTCTGATGCATTTAAAGTGGAGATTCACAGACCTATGCTTAGGGAAAGTAAAAAAGAAATTATAGTTCAGGTAGTTTTTAAATCTAATAGGAGACTGAAAATCTGTGGAGATATGAGTGATACAAACTGCTACTAATACTGAATTTTGAACAACTGAGAAATTTTCACAAATGATAAAGTCATCTCAGGATAAAGAAATATCTATATGCATAAACAGAAAACATATCAGATGGGATAACAGAGGGAAGAAAACTTAGAATGAATCCAAACACACACCACTGTTTTGTCACCCTTTTAATTGACTTTTGTACTATTTAGCATGTAGGAAAATTGGAAACCTAGTGCTAAGGTGTCTTTGGGTGGAGGGCATTGACACCTATTACTTTACACATCACTTTCAATGAGTTTTATAGTAAAATATATGGTGTTTCTTTTCTAAGTGGTTTGACCACTCTTATCAACTTTTTCTATTGTCTCAGGAAAAACAAAATGAGGCTGCCATAGCTGGAATCTGGTTTAGAGCTATCAGCTCCAGGGCTTCATTTTGTTGACTCTGTCCTGGCACTTAGCTAAAATGTAGCATGCTCCTGTTGAATATAAAATGTTTTGCAAGATGTCAACATCATTTAAGGCCACTCACTATCCTAGCTGCTTCTTGAACATTGTTTGTTGAGTTCCAATCTTCTTTTATTTATTTATTTTTTTGACAGGCAGAGTTAGACAGAGAGAGAGACAGAGAGAAAGGTCTTCCTTTTTCCATTGATTCACCCCCCCAAATGGCCCCCACGGCCGGCGCGCTACGCCGATCCAAAGCCAGGAGCCAGGTGCTTTCTTCTGGTCTCCCATGTGGGTGCAGGGCCCAAGCACTTAGGCCATCCTCCACTGCCTTCCAGGGCCACAACAGAGAGCTGGACTTAAAGAGGAGCAACTGAATAAAAATTATGTAGACTCCTATTATGGACTTACTACTACTTCATGAACAAATCCAAACAATAGCAAAGTCTGTCGTTCTTGACTTCACTCCTAAATTCCTAAACACAAAACTGTGTTCTCTAAGTCTTTTCTAACACTCTTATTTCCGATGGTGTGAGGTCTCCATTATTATAGCATTTAAAACTATTTTTGACTACCGGGTCTTGCCTAGCTGTCTTTGGTAGGAGGGCACTTCCAAGCAGCATAAGTCATTAAAACATACTCATACTTTCCCCAAAGTTATAATTTCTAGACTGGGAATATTTTGCCAATCCATCATAGTCACGAATCTTATTTGATTGATTTTATTTTATTATTTATTAGAAAGGCAGAGTTACAGAGAGAGAGGGAGAGACAGTGAGAGAGAGAGTTTTTCCATTGTTGATTCACTCCCCAAATGACCAAAATGGCCAGGGTTGGCCAAGCTGAAGCCAGAAGCTTGGAACTCCTTCTGGAGCTGTCATATTTTGTGTTGATGAGTTTAGAGGTTTGTATATTTCATAGATTTTAATTGCACTTATGTTATTTAACTGGCTTGCAAGAATTGGTTGCAACCATTTGGTATCTATGAACTCAGTAATAACTTTTTTAAAAAATTAATTTATTTATTTGAAAGGCAGAGGTAGAGTGAAGTTGGGGTAGGGCATGGGCAGAGACAGAGATTTTCCATCCCCTGGTTTACTCCCCAGGTGGCTGCATTCGATAGCCAGGACTAGGCCAGGCTGAATCCATGAGCCTGAAACTCCATCTGCGTCTTCCTTGTCATTAGCAGGGGCCAAATCACTTGGTCATCATCTACTGCTTTGCCAGATGCATTAGCGAGGAGCTAGATCAAAAATGGAGCAGTAGGGACTTGAACCAGTGCCCTTACGGTATGTCAGCACCATGGGTGGAGGCTTCACCGGCTATACCCCAGCCCCAACTCCCAGTAATAACTTTTATTTGTAATGTTGATAATATTTATGTTCTTTTTTCATTAATTGCATAGAATATTATTAAACTCTATTGACCTTTAAAATAGATTTTAGGGTTTTTTATTTCCCAATTATGTGTTTTCAGTTTATTCATTTCTACTTCTATTTTCTTACTTTCATCATTCTGCTTAATTCGAATTATTTTGACTTGCTTATACTAGTACTTTTTATTTATTTTTTATTTTATTTATTTATTTTTTGACAGGCAGAGTGGACAGTGAGAGAGAGACAGAGAGAAAGGTCTTCCTTTTCCGTTGGTTCACCCTCCAATGGCCGCCGTGGCCGGCACGCTGCGACCGGCGCACCGCACTGATCCTAAAGCAGGAGCCAGGTGCTTCTCCTGGTCTCCCAAGGGGTGCAGGGCCCAAGCACTTGGGCCATCCTCCACTGCACTCCCGGGCCATAGCAGAGAGCTGGTCTGGAAGAGGGGCAACCGGGACAGGATCCGTGCCCCGACCAGGACTAGAACCCGGTGTGCCGGCTCCGCAAGGCGGAGGATTAGCCTAGTGAGCCGCGGCGCCGGCTAATACTAGTACTTTTTAAATATTTAGTTATTTAATTGAAAGAGTTACACAGAGAGGGAGAGAAACACAGATAGAGTCATTTGCTACTTCACTCTCCAGTTGATTGCAAGACCAGGACTGGGCTAAACCAAAACTACAAGCCACGGATTTCATCGTGTCTCCAACATGTAGGGATCCAGAAACTTGAGCCGTCTTCTGCTGCTATGACTGGCCATTAGCAGGGAGCTGGATCAGAAGTAGAGCATCCTGGACATAAACTCACATAGATAAGGAATTCTGTTTTCACAGGCAGTGGCTTTACATACTACATCACAACACCAGCCCAATATAAGTGTTATTTTTTTAAACAGAGAAACATGTATGACAGGTTTGAGACTTCTCTGTTTAAAAATTTTAATGCTGATCCGAAGCCAGGAGCCAGGTGCTTCTCCTGGTTTCCCATGCGGGTGCAGGGCCCAAGCACTTGGGCCATCCTCCACTGCCTTCCCGAGCCATAGCAAAGAGCTGGCCTGGAAGAGGGGCAACCTGGACAGAATCTGGCTCCCTGACCAGGACTAGAACCCAGTGTGCCAGCGCCGCAAGGCGGAGGATTAGCCTATTGAGCTGCGGCGCCGGCCCAGTTAATTTTGTTATGTCTTTCTACTTTTGTCTAAAGGCAGATTATTTGTCATTGTGCATAACATGTTTTTAAATGTTAAACTCTATCTGTATTTCTGAAAAAATTCAGTGTGGTCAAGTTTATGTTTTTATTTAATGTACTTTTTTAACTTTTATTTAATAAATATAAATTTCCAAAGTACAGCTGATGGATTACAATGGCTTTTTCCTCCCATAACCTCCCTTCCACCCGCAATCATCCCATCTCCCGCTCCCTCTCCCACCCCATTCACATCAAGATTCATTTTCAATTACCTTTATATATAGAAAATCAATTTAGTACATACTAAGTAAAGATTTCAACAGTTTGCACCCACACAGAAACACAAAGTATAAAGTACTGTTTGAGTACTAGTTATACCGTTAATTCAAAATGTACAATTTTTTATATTCCTTCTGCCTCATTGTTTACATATACAATTGATTTAATGCTTGCTATTCTTTGTCTTTGTTATGAGAGCTTAGCTTTATAGAATGAATTCAATGCAAAAGATCAATCAATTTAAAGAAGCAGTCTTGATTTTCATTGAACATAATTTAAAATCACTCCATAATAACAGTATTTAGAGCTACATCATTTTAATAGTTGTATAGTGTTTTTCGTGTGAATGTAAAATTATTGACTCAGTCTGCTATTTGATGATTTATTTAAAAAGGTGTTTACTGCATAACTACCACATACTTAACAGTATTCTTCTTTCCCACTGTGCAACAGTCTACCCAACGAATACCTGACCTTATTGAGCAAATAATAGCAAAATAAATGAATAAATATTGAACTGCAGCTATTTCTAGTATGAAACTTAATTTTAAAGAGCAAGGTGATGCAATACAATGTGACAAAATGTGTTGTTTTATAAAGAATGATAACAGAGAGGTGAAATTTGCAGGGAAAATTGAGTAAAAATTAAATGATGGACCATAATGCATACTCCAAAATTCCCCTGATATCCGTTCCCTAATACATTTTGGTTGATTTGATGACATACCATTAGTATTTTCTTTAATAAATATTTAATTAAGATTTATTTACATTTCACAAAGTATCTTAACTTTTCTTTTGCTATACAAGTGAACTTCTTATAATTTTTCTTTAGAAATACTTGCTCACATTAGTAGGTGAATTCTCTAAAAATTCTGTCAGAAACCTGAGATGAAATGGCTAGTTCTTTCTACTGTGTTTAAAGTATATTTATTTTGTCAGTATTTTCTAAGACAGTATTGAGTATAGAATCACACATAACATTGACGCCCAAAGAAATTTTAAAATATTTTTATATTGATTGTTGCCATTGTTAATAGTAGCTGTTATAGTAGAATTAATGGTACTAGTAGTAGTAGTTTATTTTGCTATAGAGAAGTCTTGGATTAAGCTGTTCCTTATTGTTTAGTACATTATTTTTATTCCTCTTCCTTTATTTAACATTTATAGTGACTTTGGATGTTATTATTTTACTTTTTATTACAATTGATTTAATTTATCTTACTCAATGGATGAATCCTCACTGAGTTCTTTGAATTTGATCATTTTTAAAATGTTTTAAAAAACCTTATATGAATTTTTGAATTTTGTTTTTCATCTACAGTGATTTCTTCTAGAACTCTTGTTTTGTTCTAAGGATAAGAGAACCAGATCTCTATTTTGCTAAAACTAACAATTATTTCTTGTTTTCATATCTCATTTTAAAATTTCTTATTTCACAATATTATTTTCAGCAATGTCTACTATTTTCCTTAATAGTTCACATTTGCATTAACAAAAACTTGATATCCATGATATCTTTTGGAATTTATTTATAAATTCTATGCCTAAATGCCTCTTTGTATGAATATTAACTGTATCAACTATATATTTCTGCTCTCTTTGCTGTTATCTGTGTAACTTTTATTGTAAGTTATTTCTGTTAATTAGCAAATCATTGTTGTTTTGTAGATTCCCCTCAATATCTGGTGACAGAGTCACAGAACTAGAGTAGAGATACATACCTTATACATAACTAAACACATGCAAAGTGTGTGTATTTATGTGTGTTTTGTGTCACACACTTCAGTAAGTATGCTTGGATAACTTTCATATAAATATTGGATTGGACAGGACTTGCTTCATAAGCTAGCACTGTAGTTTCTATGAACAGACTTAGACAACGGAAGGCATCAATTTTTCCAGGTAGAGTGTTTCTCTAACAGGTATTATTAACACAAGTGCCACAATTTCTCCTCTTCCACTGGAATTAACTTGTCCCTAGCACTAGAAGACATCACACTTGCTGCTACTGGCTAAAGCAAATTTGCAGATGAAGGCTCTTGCTCAAGTTCCTAGGGCCATAGCAACTCTTGACACACTCTTTCCTTTATGACCACTTTCACCATGGATGGGCCACTCTTAGGAATCCCCCCTTCCCAAGCAGCCCTTTCTGCACACGTGGTGTCATGCATGATTCCTCATCTACTCTACCATGCCTGCTTGCCAGTTTGCCAAAGTCGCTTCATAGTTTCTGTTAAATAACAGACTACTTTTATTTTCCAAATTTTGTAGCATATTTCTTTAGTTGAATTAGTCACTTCAATCATGTCTCATATTTTTCCTAGAAAAAGAAACTACAATATATATTTAGATCTCAGTTTTCTTCTGAAATAATCTCATATGGTCTTTAAAAAAAGATTTATTTTTTTATCTGAAAGTCAATGTGACACCGAGAGGGAGGGAGGGAAGGAGAGAGAGAGAGAGAGAGAGAGAGAGAGAGAGATCTCATTTAAACTAGTTCACTTCCTAGATGACTTCAATGACCAAGGATGGGCCAGGCTAAAGCTGGGAGGCAGGAGCTTCATCTGGGGTTTCCACAGAGGTGACAAGTGACCAAGCACTGGGGCCATCTTCTGCTCCATTGGAAGTGGAGGAGATGGGACACAATCAATGCCCGTACTAGATGCAGGAATCACAGAGAATGTCTACCAGTTATCTCACAATGCAGTCCCCTCAAATGGACGTTATGATACCTCAGGATTCATTGGATATATTGTTTTATGGAAATATTTAATTTTATTAATATTAAATCATAAAATTCTAGAATTTTCCTTAAATTTTTTTTAACGTTAAAAGCTAAATGTATTATACTTCTCCAGTTATGGACCTAATATTATGGGCTTTAGAATGCAGCAGATTTTTAGTTACATCAATTAGTTAATTTCCTGTGATATTGATACTAAATTTTTTGTTGTTCTGCAGCTCATCAATTTGTTTTTGATTACATTCAATTCAACAAATACTCATGGAGTGTCTATTACATGCTGTCTTAGTCTGGTTTTATAAGTTCTTGCATTTTCTAGAGGGGTTTCTGTATTAGTATATTTCATCTAATGATAAAAGGATTAAAAGTACACAATTGAACTTCTATACCATTAGTGTTACACCAGAATGTGTTAATCAAACATGCATTACTTTCTTAATATCATTGGAAGATACCATTATACACCAGAGGTAGACAAACATTTTTTGCATCAACTAGTAATATTTTAGGTCTTATGTGCTACAAGATCTTTCTTGCAACAATTCAACTCTGTTGTTTTACTGTGAACAATGCCAGGGCTAATATATAAGTGAGTAAATTATTTAATTAAATAGTGTTTGTGAAAATAAATAATGAGTTGGTAGAACTTAGCCTATAATTCAGTTTACTGAATTCTAATAAATAATAAAAAATAAAAGTAATAAAAAGTTTTCAAGCTACTGTTTTTAAAATTTAACTTGTAAAAACAAAAGCATTTCTTTTGTCTCTTTTCAATTTAGAATATTGTTACAAATTTTTCAAGAGAATCTAAAAGTGACAGGATATCTTTGATCATCATACGTTTAACAAAAATATTTTCATACTAAAAAAGCACTGTTTGTTGACAAATACAACACCAGGGTAGAAACTAATTCAGGATATTTTAAAGGCATATGTGTTACTTGTTTCCTCTTATTGCTTCAAAATTTCCTTAGATGGATAAAGAAGCTTCAATCTCAAAATCCTGAACAAGTTGAAAAGTGATTCATAACTACATACTGAGCTATAAATATGAAAATAAAATCTGTGGTATGTAAAGTAACTGGTTATGTAAAATATCTCAATATAATCTGTTTAAATTAGAGGAATGAAAATGAATACTTATTGTTCATATGCAAACTATATTTAGTATTCTTCCTAAATGCTTGAGAGAAGGCTCATGATAAAACAATTAAATTATATTAATGTATGAAACACTAGGTAAGATTGAAAAATCAATAAATATTATTTTTTAGAAAGCACAGTGAGTACATTAACAAAAACATTAGTGGAGCCAACTACAGAATTTCTTAAAATTTAGGTAGATTTAATTTTATAGCTTTTAGGATAATTATGCTCAAGAGATACAGCATAATTATCCTAAAAGCTATAAAATTACTTCCACCTAATAATAATCCCAGAATGATACACATGCTGTTTTTAACAGAGTCAATACTTGCACTTTCTTTGCTTTACACATTGTTTCTGCATGCTGGGCATTGTCAATTGATTTCTGTGCAGGTAAGCTCACTGGACTTTCATCACTGGACTTGTGCTCATTATTATCTCTGTACTCTGGTCATCAGTCTTGCAAAGGAAGGTGTAAGCTTCATGTCTCCCCTCCAGAAGCATTTTTCATCCTCCTCTGCCATGCTTGTGCAGGGGACTCTGATCTCTATGCGCTACACCATCCATTCTTGTGGGGAGCTTTCAGTTAGGGTTAGTTATTGGAAAGGACCTGCAGGAGAACGGAGACTGCGATATAAGACAGGTCAGAAGTATTTTCACACCCCTTTGGTCTTTCAGCAGTGTTTTTATTTTAGTACGTGTCAGTCTTCAGGACGACATCTCGCTGGGCAGGTCTTGTCTGCATGCATCCACCTGTGTCTGTGTTCCACTGCCTTCTCTCGGCATTTCCAGTGTTAGCAGCCACAAAACTTGCTGATCTTGCTAACCTCCAGTTCCCTCACCTTTCTGCTGGCCCCACACCTTTAAGTCTTTTCTTTAAAACAACTTCATATAAGATAGCAGTGAATTTTCTTACTTTCTTGAATATACTTTTAAAAGAATACATTAATATCCAAATGGATTTTATTAATAATTTGAATTGTTTCTGCTGTTTTTAAGCCTTCTAGCTCTTATGCTGAATCTCTGGGAAAATTGCGTAAGTTGTTTGATATAATGGTCTCTTAAACTCACTGCTAGGAACTAGTAATAAAGATGTAAACATAAATACTGTAAGTCCTTGGAAAATGAGAAATCTAAAGGTCTACATAGTTTAGATAATGATGACATGATGATGATGATAATTTCCATTTACAATCTCTTCAAAATATTTTTGACTGGTTACTCACTGGTGTTTTAACATTTAGGCCTATGTAATTAGATTTTTTTTTTTTTTTCAAATTGAATTCCTTGGCTATACTGCACTCCACAAAAGGTTATGATGTGGTCTGTTATTCAACATTGAAATCTTCTGCAGTTTTATGTAAAGAAAAATGTCAGCTTATGATGAAATTGGGTCCTGAAAGGGGGGGGGGGGGGATAAAGAAGAAAAATATCATTTTAAAAAAAATCGCTTCAGAACTAATCTATGAAACAATTAACACAAGAGAAATATTTTAAGATACTTCCTAATAGATTATAGGCTTCCCCACAATTCCTCAACTGGAGATCCACTTTTTTGTATGTAATCAGCAATTATGACATCATCACCAAGCAATAAATACGATTTTCACAATTCACAGCATTCAACATGTTAACGTTGATCAACATATCAATAAAATTATAAAACTTTCCCCGCATACAATGGTTTTGAGTTCACTTTTATACATCATTTAATTTTTTTAAAGACTTATTTTATTAATTTGAAAGACAAAGTTATAGAGAGAGGTAGAGACAGAAAGAGATGCCTTCCATCCGTTGGTTCACTCCCCAGATGGCCACAACAGCCGGAGCTGTGCTGATTCGAAGACAGGAACCAGGAGCTTCTTCCAGGTCTCCCACATGGGTGCAGAGGCCCAAGGACTCCAGCTATCTTCTACTGTAAACCCAGGCCATAGCAAAGAGCTGGTCAGAAGAGGAGCAACTGGAACTAGAACTGGCACTCATATGGAATGCTGGTGCTTTGGGCTAGGGCTTTAACCTGCTGCGCCACTGTGCTGACCCCCAACATCATTTAAATTCTAGTCAGTTATGGCTGGTAGCTCAGGAGGTAATCATAGCTCTCTTTAGCATTTAAAAAAATTTTTAGTCTATTTGAAAGAGAAAGCAGAGGACAGAGAGACACACATAGCTCCATTCCTTGGTTCATTATCCAAATCTTGCAATGGCTGAGTCTAGGACAAAGCAAGACTCAGAAATTCAATTCAAGCCTCCAGGGTGGCAGAGATGCAACCACATGGACCATAACCTGCTGTCTACCATGGAGTACATTAGCAGGAACCTAAAATCGGAAAGTGGAGCCAGATCTCAACCCAGGCACTCTCCTGTGGGATGTGGGCACCACAATGGGTGACTTAACCACTAGGCCAAATGCCTACCCCAGGATTTTTCATTAAGGAACACTATTGCTTTTATTACAAATCAAAGCTGTCATAGTAAAATTCCATGAAACTATTTCTTCTAGGATTGAAAATTGCAGTAGGCAACTCTGTGAGTTAGATGAAGTTAGAAAATCATTTCTTCATTGAATAACTTGCTTTTGACAACTTGGAGACAAACTAAAAATAGTATATATATTTTCATAGTTCTTTTGTCACTTTCTATTTTTATTAAGGTCTACTTCAGGTGCAGCATGCATTCCTACTCCACTGGTAAACAGAATATTAGAAGTAGCTTTAATATCTTTGCAGTATTTTCCTTATCTGCGTGTGTTCCTGCCATTCACCATGAGAACAGCCTGCCCTGTGTAGCTCTTTCTCCCAGAATAAAAAACTGCAAAACAAAACACGGAACTTTTCTGAAGCACATCTGCTTCCTTATGCATAGCCACACTCCATAATAACTCTTGGATTCGTGTACTAGAAGAAATAAGGGCTAGCTGTTGTTCGCCATTGTACTATTGAGATTATTACACAGAATAGGCACAGCCATATCTGAATAATATAAACCTAGTAGCAGAGAAAAAAATCAAGAAATTTTATGAATATAGACTGGCAAATATCTGAATTAATTCCTAACAAAAACATTAATTTCTAACATCTCCCCTACCACTTCATTGAGAGGGAAAAAGAAAGGGGGAGAGGATGGGGAAGAGGAGGCGAGAGGAGAAGAGAGGACAGCAGAGACAAATCAGGTCGCTGCTGTCTTGGTTGAAATGTCCTTTGTGGTGGTAAAGAAATCTCTGTTGCTTACATTACAGTTCGTTGAAAGGGTTTCAAACACTGCTGCTGTGTCCAAGATTGGTTTAGTGAAGTAGCACTTTCAAAATGTGTTTCATTTGGCTTGGTGTTTTTCTGCAACACTCTCTGTCATTCTTGAGTAAAGATTTGGATCTGTGTTGGAATTCCAGCAGTAGCTACTATGCTACACCACGATCATCCCTACTTAAGCCTTCCCAGTTTGCTTCTTTTCCAAAAATAATAAGGTACAGAGAAGCAAGACAGTATCTGCAAAGGGAACTGGTGATAGTATTTGGTTTTGGGATACCAGAACCAATTGGTGTGAGGAAGGTACCCAGGAAGGGTGTGAGGTGGCAGCAGGTTGTGAAAAGTGTTGGGGCCTAGCCAGATAAAAATTATCATGATTAAAAGCTATCTATACATCTGAATAGATTTTTTTTTTTTCCGGCAGAGTGGACAGTGAGAGAGAGAGACAGAGAAAGGTCTTCCTTTTCTGTTGGTTCACCCTCCAATGGCCGCTGCAGCCAGCGCACTGCGCTGATCCGAAGCCAGGAGCCAGGTGCTTTTCCTGATCTCCCATGCAGGTGCAGGGCTCAAGGACTTGGGCCATCCTCCACTGCACTCCCGGGCCACAACAGAGAGCTGGAAGAGGAGCAACGAGGACACAGTCCGGTGCCCTGATGGGGACTAGAACCCAGTATGCCAGAGCCACAGGCGGAGGATTAGCCTATTGAGCCATGGTGCCGGCTGAATAGATCTTTTAAACCCTCTGTAGAGGAACAGGAAAATGTGATTAGACCAACATGAAACTTTATTTTTTGGTATGCCATAAGCAAGTTGTTATAATTGTTGTTTATTCTTAAATAAAATCTGCCATAGTTTATGGGTTTTGGGTATTTGGCAAGAGTAATCTTATTTTTAAAGAGATCACCAACTGAAATGTGATATGCAATTGATTCATGTAATCTCTGTATGACTACAAAAATTTCCAAAACTTGGCATACATAAAGACTCCATAATGATAAAATGAAATAATTTTCCCTATTTTGGTATTAAAATAATATAAAAATAAGCTTGATAAGAGAGGTAGGACAATTATACCAAGCAGTTTATAAGCAGTACAAAAAAATTGAGATTTAAAATAAAAACAAAAGGAGGTACTTATTTTATCATCAAATTAAATTCTAGAAAATAGTTTATAAGCTTTAATTTTAATTCTGCAGTAACAAATCCAATACTTCCTTGAAGGTGATTATACTCTGAGACAGTCATCAGCATATGCGGCTCAAAATATCACTTCATTATATCACAACTTGTTGACCCTGGAAACAGTAATGCTTGTTGGCAAAAAGCAGTCAGGTAAGAAGCAGTGCTTCATCTCCCCTTCCCACAGGGTTTCATTGCCAGCAAGTAGTGCCGATCAGGGGGAATATATTCATCCACAGGTCCCTCTCTCTCACTGTCTTGAGCAAATACATTTGTGATCTCTGCTGTAGGAAAGATCAGACAGTCCCCACATAGACCTTGGAGCACTAGACTACCAAGACTCTACTTGCCCTTGCCTTTTCCCAATGGCTGCCAGAAAAGCGGAACAAACTATGTCCGAAGAGTGATTAACCCCCATTAGAGACAAAATCAAAGATTTAGATTATTTCATTGGCAAGCTTGCTACTTCCTTCAATCTCACCTACTAATAATACAAGATAAGCTGAAAACAAAGGTGTCTTTCACACTGTAACTAAATACTTGTTATTATTCCCTTTAGAATTATTTACAGACTGTTTTTAAATTCACTTTTGCTTCTTCATTTTCTAATTTGACCTGACTGCCCAGTTAGGTTTTGATTATTTTCCACATTTGAAATTTTTTTTTATTTATTTAGAAAGATAGCTGTTTTCTTCTTACCTGTGATTGTATCTTCCCTCTATCAATTTGAAATAGAGTAATTTTACTCAAATGACTGACATTTATTTCCCTGTTACAAGTATCAGTAACATTTTTGTAACTAAATTCTTACCCTTTTATTTCTCTTTCTGCCTATAACTGGCAAAACTCCTTTTGAAACTGAGGAATTATAATTACCACTAAATTTATTGAGTGTTCTTTATATTCAAGACATTGTGCTAACATTCTACATCCAGGACCTCATTAAATCTTCACAACACTCCATGTGGTAGGAATCATTAATAATGTTATTATTCAGTCCGAAAACTGGGAGTCTTCGAAATTGCTGTCTTGCCCAAGAGCCTGTATAATTGGCAGGACCGGAACAGGGACACAGGCTGTCGGATTCTAGAGCGTGAGCTTGGCACCATGTCACAAGAATTTGTTAATAATTTTCTTCTGCTTTCACACTTTTATCAGAAATCTGAATTTACTTGCCCTGTGATTACAGTCTTATTGTAAACTGCTCGCGCATATCCAAGCACTTTTTTTTTTTCAGGATTAATACTGAAAAAAGCAAGGTTCCAAAAAATAACTACCTGTAACAAGTTTCTCCAGAAAACAAGACAAATAGATACACATGTAAAAGTTACTTGTAGCTGTATCTATATGTGCAGGTATACGAATTTGTTTTAAATAATTGGATTCCATGAACATCGGGGCTTCCAAGTTCAGAACCTGTAGAGAAAACTGACAGGCTGGAAACTCAGACAGGTGTTTCTGCTGCTAGACTTGAGCCAGAAGTTCTTCTCTAGGAAACTCTGTTTTTGCTGCTAAGATCTTCAATTGATTAAATGAGTCCCAGTCATATCATTGGAGGTAATTTGCTTAAATAACCTAACTATAAACAGATCTAAATTACCTTTACATAAAAACCAATATTATTTCTAAAGTTAAAAAAACTGGGTACTACAGCCAATCCAAATTCACATATAAAATTAATCATCACACTACTTATAGTAAGAACTCATCATTTGTTTTTTTAAAAAAAATAATAACTCAAATTATTATGGTAACTTACTAATCTACATGTGGGAAAAAGATAACTATAACACATTGTTGTTTTAGAAATTTGTAAATTTCCTAATTTAACTTTAAAATACCAGATCTGCTGCACATTCCTGATCAGAATTACAAAATGTTATTTTTATGAGTTTTAAAAATTTAAGTAAAACTGTTGGGTCATACTGATTCTGAAGATTTTTTCATCTCAAGAAATTGAATCATGACATTCTCTTTAGCCTTCAAACATGTTCTCTCTCTCTCTCTCTCTCTCTCCCTCTCTCTCTCTCTCTCCAAAAACATACACACACAGGTCACTTGCTTCTGCCATTACACTACCCCATGAGACAAAAGGTTTATAAAAACATTCTGAAATTAAATTATACTTAAACTCGAGCTACCAAATACTGTAATTTTATCTGACCAATATTTCCTTTATGCCATCATCATAGACAATGTAATTTTGCATGTTTCCATATCTGTTTATTTGGTTACTTTGATGAAGCAACTCATCAATTTACACATTTCTTAGAAGATAATTGAACACTTTATGTGTGAGGAATATCTTGGTGAGGAAAAGAAAAATTGTTTTTTAGCACAGAGAATTTATTTGCTTTGGGAGAAAGAGATTGAATAACCGTCTTCATAATATTCTCTTTTTTTACATCAAAGCAAATTCATCGTGAAATTTTGTTGACAAACTCTTCCAAAAGTTTTTTCAGAACCTAAAAGCTGCTGTCCCCTGGTCCCAGCTAATATCATCACTGGTTGTTACTGATTGTGGTAATAGCCCCCTAAATGTTCTTGCTTTTACTGTCTTACACACTGGCTTCTTCTTGCTCCAAAAGGAGCCTGAAACATTATTGTCAGCTATCACATGAGGAGATCAATATGACAGGGAACTGAACATAATTACCGTCTTTTTCTTAAATGTTTCTTAAATTAGAAGTATAGTAGGGAGTGGATGTGACATTGTAATGCAGTGGATTGTCACTTCTTTGAACACAAGCATCCCATATTTGAGTGCTAGTTCAAGTCTCCTCAGAGTTTCTGACCCAACTTCCTGTTATGCACCTGGGAGTCAGTACATAGTGCTACAAGTAGTTACATCCCTGAAACCCACGTTGTAGATTGAAATGAAGAGCATTGCTACTGGCTTCAGCCCCGCCTAACGTTGGCTTTTGTGAACACTTGGGGCTTTGGCATAGGCCCGGAAGGCTAAGACAGGCCATTGGGTTTTAGTTCCCATTGTGAAAAGGAGCAAACCAAAAAGTCATAGATACCTGAAAAAAACTGTACCCAGGAACATCCCCATTAAATGCCCGTGGCCACTAGAGCTGTGATGAGGTGGTGAGTGTCCCATGAAAAGTGGAAAACAGTCTTTATCAGACCTTTGCCCCAATTGAATGGGTATAAATACACCTTCACCTGTGTGGACACTGGTACAAGACTGCTTTGTGCCAGTAATGGTCCTGCACATCTTGGAAGGATTGTCTGCCATGTGTGGAAGATGATGGGCAGGTCGTTGAGTATGGATCTACAGAACCTGAAGCTCTGTGTGTAGAGGAAGAGGAAACCCTGTGTGCGTGCTTGCTTGCCATCATTTTAATAAGAAGGTTTGAAGCCGGCACCGCGGCTCAATAGGCTAATCCTCCGCCTAGCGGCGCTGGCACACTGGGTTCTAGTCCCAGTCTGGGCATCGGATTCTGTCCCAGTTGCCCCTCTTCCAGGCCAGCTCTCTGCTGTGGCCCGGGAGTGCAGTGGAGGATTGCCCAAGTCCTTGGGCCCTGCACCCCATCGGAGACCAGGAGAAGTACCTGGCTTCTGCCTTAGGATCAGCGCGGTGCGCCGGCCGTAGCGCGTCAGCCACGGTGGCCATTGGAGGGTGAACCGACGACCTTTCTCTCTCTGTCTCTCTCTCACTGTCCACTCTGCCTGTCAAAAAAAAAAAAAAAAAAAAAGAAGGTTTGAGGCTGTAGTCTGCTCCACAGTTGTCTTTGGCTTGTCCAAACCCAATCCTTACCTTCACGAAGCTGAGATTCAGCATTACATACTGTATATGGAAAAGAAGATTCTTGCAGATGTTACTAAGTTATGAATCTGGACATGAGGTGATCAGCCTGGATTATGCAGATTTCACCTAAACCCAATGGCAAGTGTGTTTAGAAAAGTGAGGTAGAGGGAGATTAGATGAACAGAACAGGAAAGGACAATGTAAACACAGAAGCGGAGATTGGTGCAACATTATTGTAAACTCAATAAGTTTGGGGTCAATAAGCCAAAGAAAGAAGCAAATAACAGGATCTCCCTAAGAGACACCGTATGGAAGCCTAGACCACATTTTAGACTTCTGGCTACCAAAACTGAAACAGTAAATTTCTCTTATTTTAAGTAATTCAATTGGTGTCCATTGAAACTAATGCAAGCATTGCATTAGTCAGGATTCTCCTAAGAAGCAGAACCAATAGGATAGAAAGACTAATGAAAAAGGATTTATTAGGGTATCTGGCTCATACCATTATGAAGACAGAAATATCAAAGTATCCCATCTGCAGGCTGGAGAACCAGGGCAGCTAACACAATAACCCTCGGTCTCAGGCCAGAGACACAAGAACCTGGGAGAACTGCTGACATAAAGTCTGCAAAGCAGATTATTTAGCACGCTGATGTCCAAGGACTTGAGAAGATGGGTGTCCCAGCTCCAGAAGCACAAAGCAAGTTTTCCTTTTCTCTGTCCTTATTCTATTAGGGCATTGAGCTGATTGGATGGGGCCCCATCCACAATAGACAAGGAGAAATCATTACTCATTCCCCTGGTTCAAACGCAAATGCTGCCTGGAAATATCGTTCATAGATACTGACTTCAAAGTTCAAAATCAGGTGCCAACACTTACGAGAATGTCTTGTGACAGCTGTTTTTCTAGTATGTCCATCCTATGTTCTTACTGTGTCCTCAGATGATAAGAGAGGCTAGCTAGCAATCTGGAATTTCTTTTATAAGAGCAGGAATCCCATTCATAAGAGCTTGTACTCATGGTCCACTCACCTTGCAAAAGCTCCACCTACTCACACCAGCACATTCTCTTTAGAGGGGACACAAATATTCAGAACTAAACCTTTTCAAAGGCCAGGGGATGATTGGTACCTAACCCTACCAGGATTTGAGACAAAACTAAATGTAGAACTGCGTAAGCATCTGAAGAAGAAGACCTTTATATTTCTGTGACTCAGAGAAATTGGTAATTGCTTATCTTTCATCCCGTTAGAACCTGGAGTAGAAAATATCAGTATTTTCTTGAGACACATTATGTGATTGAAACCAAGCTTGGGGGCCTACCACTGTGGCACAATGGGTTAAGCTGCTGGCTGCAATGCTGGCATCCTGTATGAGTGCTGGTTCAAGCGCTTCTGATCCAGCTACCTGCTAATATACCTGGGAAAATAGCAGAAGATAGCTCAAGTACTGGGGTCTTTGCCAGCTGTGTGAGACCTGTTGAAGCTACTGGCTCCTGGCTTCATCATGGCACAGCACATTTGGGGAGTGAATCAGTGAATCGAAGATCTCTCTCCCTCTCTTCTTTTTCTCTTTCTCTTTTCCTCCCTCTTTCTGATAACTCTGCTTTCAAATAAATAAATATTGAAAAAATAAAACAAGCCAAACTTTATAAAGACAAATTCTGAATCTAAAACACAGCTCCCTTCCATGTTAGTTGTCAGAAAGCAAGCTCTGCAGCAGATATTTTCTGGGTAGGACCTTGGAAGAAATTCTCATCAAACTGGTATCTTAGCCAAGTAGTCTCTTAACTTCTTCTTTGGATCCATTTCACATGGAATCATGCTGGGCAGAGAAAAGGGGTGTGATATAGATCAGGTTTCTCTTCTTATGTTCTTGTCTGTGGACCTCAAATATTAATAGCTCAGCAAAATGGCAATAGGGATGTTTGCAGAATGACAGTTGAGCTTCAGGTAAGAAAAGGTACAGATTAGAAAAGGGCTAGGAGAAATTTTATCAGGATGAAAGTGATAGAGTTCTTGAAATTTGTGAATGTATTGATTGTCAGATGCAACTGACTTTGATGTTTAATATAAATGTCTATATAGAAAAGTAAGCAGAAATAACATTATTACTTCTAAAGTAGGGAAAATATTGTATGTTAGTAAAAATAACAAATTTCATAGTTTTGTTGAAGGCTCCATATATTTATTGATCTGAGTATTGAGATAATAAAAAAGCCAATTATGATACAAACATATAGAACGCTGTGAATGCAGGTGATCTGTGTGGTGGTTGGAATCTTACCATGGGAAATGAATAGATAATGTCACCTGAGGAACAATCTGCTCATGGAAGCACTTGCTTTTCATCTGGAGAAATGAAGAAAAATAAAAGAACAACTAAATCAGTTTGAAGTGGTTCTTTTGGAATGTCCCAGTAGGTAAGAAGGAGATGAGGAACTTGTACAACTTTTTAATGCTTTAATTCTTTCTACCATTGAGTGCGTATATAAGTTTATTTAGAGTGGAGAGCATAATTTGAAATTGTGTGGAAAATTTTATCATACTGAAGTCTCCTAGAGCCAATATATTTGAAAACACAAAATTCATTTGAATATTAAAGCAAAGTAGATATTGCTTTAAATATTCTGTCTTTGTATGCAAAGACAATGTAATTCAACTATCATTTTTTACTATTCTGAGCTAAAATTTAGAAAAATATTGGTTATGTTTAGAAGATAATGATGACAATAAGTTGTAAATAAATCATCTCATCTGTCTAGTAATTTAGGTCATAACTTTTTGTCATAAACAATCAGAAAAATATAAAGCTTAATTCTTTATAGAGAATTTAGGAATAAACAATAGGCCATTACCTGGAGTGCCCAGTTAGGAAAAAGAAAGGATTGGAAATAATTTGATTATATTATTAATCTAGTAGTAAATATATTTTTTCTAAGAAAGTTTGCTACAGGAAACTGAACAGTCTATTTAATAGAATACAGTGAGAAAAATCCAGAAGGAAAACATATTACCAATTGTAAGCACATTCTTCAGCTCAGGACTACTAATCCTTTCTAATAACAAGCATTTAGGATTATAAAAGCTATCAAGTGATTGAATGAGTATATTCCATGAAAAATACAATCTACAAAAGGCAAAATTATATACTTAAAATTTTTATTCTGTCATTTCTAAGATCATTTACTTTTCAAGCAGCAGGGTGGCAGATAGAGTAACAAAAGGGAAAAGAGTTCTCACAAGTTACTTTTTAAAGAGAATTCTAAATGTTCCCCAATACATTATGACCACTACTAACTACGAAGGAGGCCAGTGAATGCGGAAAACATTCTGTGGCATTCTCATGCAGCTAAAGTTCCCACTACCATAGAAGAGGAAGTAGGCATGTGTGGAGGCATAAAATCTAATTCATATTTTGAAAAATTGACAAGATATAATTCAACTTATTTTGCTAATTCTCTTACATTTTGATTTTATTACATTAGTATATTTTTAAATTCATATGTAGATTAAGATAAAGGCTTACATAAATGTGAATATAAAGCATTGTTCAATTTGGCCAACAATAAAGTCAAGTGTTCATTTTGCAATGAGAAAAGATGCTTTAAAGAACATTCATTTTCAAGAAAGGAAAAGACAAAGTTAACACTTAGCATTTATAAGGATTCCAAGGTTAAATTACAATTTGGAGCTCTATGTTATTTTATTCCCTTTACTAATTTAGTAAGTATATTTTTTCTTCCCTGGCAATTTTCTGGGATACTTAAAAATTACCAAAAATATACCAAATACCAGAAATTTTCTCTTTGTGTTAATTAAAATACCTTGGTACAAATAAATTAGAACTTGATATGTACTTTATAGAATACTACATAGCAGTAAAAAATAATGAAATCCGGTCATTTGCAACAAAGTGGAGGAATCTGAAACAAATCATGCTGAGTGAAATAAGCCAATCACAAAGGGACAAATATCATATGTTCTCCCTGATTGACGACAACTAACCAAGCACCAAAAAGGAAACCTGTTGAAATGCAATGGACACTATGAGAAACAGTGACTTGATCAGCCCTTTCCTGACTGTTGATGGACAACTTAATACTTTATCCTTTTTCGTACATTTTTTGTGCTACTTAATACTATTGATTGAACTCTGTAATTAAAACACAATTATTCTTAGGTGTTTAAATTTAACTGAAAAGTGATCCCTGTTAAATATAAGAATGGGAATCAGAGAGGGAGGAGATGTACAATTTCGGACATGCTTAATCTGAATTGCCCCAAACGGTAGAGTTAGAAACGTGCCAGGGGATTCCAGTTCAATCCCATCAAAGTGGCATCTATCAATGCCATCTCACTAGTCCAAGTGATCAATTTCAGTTCACAATTGATCATAATGATAGGTTTAAGAGTCAAAGAGATCACATAAACAAGACTAGTGTCTGCTAACACTATCTGATAGAATTAAGAAGGAGACAATGATCCAACATGGGAAGTGGGAGACACAGCAGACTCATAGAATGGCAGATGTACTAAACAACACTCTGGCCTCAGAATCAGCCCTTAAAGCATTCTGATCTGGCTGAAGAAAAAAAAAAAAAAAAAAAAAAAAAAACCTAAATGAAAGATCTCCGTGAGTAACATCCCAGTGGAAAGAATGGGCCATCAAAGAAGGAGATACTTTTCTCTGAAGGAAGGAGAGAACTTCCACTTTGACTATGACCCTGTCAGAATAAGATCAAAGTCGGCGAACTCAAAAGGCTTTCATAGCCTTGGCAACTCATGACAAGAGTCTAGCGGGGATCACTGATGCCATAAACAAGAGTTTCAATTTTCTAAGTCAACAACAGGAGTCACTGTGTACTTACTCCTCATGTAGGATCTTTGTCCTTAATGTGTTGTACAATGTGAATTAATTCTATAACTAGTACTCAAACAGTATTTTGCACTTTGTGTTTCAGTGTGGGTGCAAACTGTTGAAATCTTTACTTAATTTATACTAAATTGATCTTCTGTGTATAAAGATATTAAAAATGAATCTTGATGCAAATGGAATGGGAGAGGGAGCAGGAGATGGGAGGGTTGCGGATGGGAGGGAAGTTATGGGGATGGAAAGCTAATCCATAAACTGTAATCCATAAACTGTACTTTGGAAATTTATATTTATTAAATAAAAGTTAAATAGAAAAAAAAACAAATAAATTAAAACTTGAAAGCCTGTTATAATTCTATATTTAGTCACTCCAACCCGCTTTTACAAATGATCATGTAGCCTGTGAACTGTAAAGTTCATTTCTTAGCCCAGAAATATAACAAGTAAATGTCCTTGATACTTCTAGTGAAGACCTTAAGCATCCATAGAATTAATTCGCTAATCCATCCAAATGTGAGAACTGTCATATCGCTTAGATGAATCTGTCAACTAAGCAAAGAGTAGATCAAAGTAATCTCAAAAATTTTAAATGAATGTTTTCATGATTTAAGATAAAAGCATAAATATATTTGCTCTGAAATGTTTGAATCTCAAAACACATTGAAAAGATTGTATATTGACCAGGTTGCGTGTCTCAAAATGTTTTGTGACTACCAATAATTTCCTCTTTATTTTTTTAAATATGAAATATTTGAGCTTCTACCACAGTTGTACACCTCTGCAAGTTTGTTTCTATTTTTGTCTGGCACTTTTTGTTCACAGAAACTGGCTTTGAGTAGCTGACTATAGACAGTTCTTCATATAAATATTAGAAAATGTTGGTAAGAGACAACATTATTCTGAGGGGTCATCAAAATGCATGGATAATGCATATTTTGAAAATTATTATACATGTATGTCATTTTGTGCCAAAATATATTCATTCTTTAATTTCATTTTTCCATGAACTTTTTGAAGCTCCCTCATGTTACTTAAAGTAGAATGTAAGAAGCTGTATAATAGTAGGGAAAAGTGTTGTGGCACAGTGGGCTAAGCTGCCTTCTGCCACAGCAACATTGCATATGAGCACCAGTTTAAGTCTTGGCTGCTCCACTTCTGACCCAGTTTTCTACTAATGAGCCACAGAAAGCTTCAGGGGATGGCAAAGTTTCTTGGGACCCTATCATCAATTGTTCTGGTTTTGTTCTGTCCTAGCCCTGGTTGTTGCAGCACTTGAGGAGTGTGCCAGCAGATGGAAGATATCTATATCTCACTCTCTTTCTCTGTCTTCTCTTCCTCTATGTAATTCTCTTTCAAATAAATACATGAATATTTAAAATGTGTTAGTCTGAACTATCATTTTAATTTGCTTTTAAAGATGTATTTATTTATTTACTTGAAAGGTAGAATTAGAGAGAAAGAGAAGGGGGGGGGGGGGAGAGAAAGGAAGAGACCTTCCTTTAACTCCCCAAATGGCCAAAACAGCTAGAGCTAGACCCAGGTGAAGCCAGGAGTCAGGAGCCTCATCTGAATCTACCACATGGTGCAGGGGCCAAAGCACTCAGGCCATCTTCTGCTGCTTTCCCAGGTGCGTTAGTATGGGGCTGCATCATAAGCAGAGCAGTTGAGATTCAACTCATGAATTTCTGACATCGCAGATATAAGCTTAAAACACTGCTCCACAATGCCAGCCCCTAAACTAACTTTTAAAATCTATTTTAGGTAGTCAGGCATTTATCATTAAACAAAAATACCTATAAATATCTCCTGCCAGACATATAGTACTCTGCTTTTAATAATATAAAAATGATAATAAAAAAGTAATTCAGACAATTTTCCTCCCTGAAAGAAATCAATAAGAGTATTATATATCAGTTTCAAAGTATCAGAAACAAACTGAAGGAATTTGCTATAGTAAATTTATTGTAGTTCCATTAAGCATTCTCAGAGAGACAAATGTTCATGACATTATACACTAATTATATTTTTAAAACATTTTTGAGTGCTTTTAACTGTTCAGAAGACCTACAAGTAATTTACTCATTTTTAAAATTAGATGTGATTTGCTTTCTTTCTAATTAGCATGTGTTTCCTGTGAAAATTGTTCCACTTATCATTTCCTTATCACATTCTACGTTTTAATAAAATGGCAGAATTTCTACAGCTTTGTTTTAACCAGAATGTTAGAATTACTTTCAATCCAATGAATTCAACTCAATGTTATTTGGAAAACCTAAACACCAAATGATCTCAACACAGCTGTCACCATGAGCCAGTTTAAAATATTTATATATTTTTTCTGTAGCATTTCCACTCAGCTTGCATACCAATCATTTTCTTTTTTTTAATGAACAATGTATTGATACTTTCCATGGGAAGCTAATATTTGCTCATGTTTTAAAATATAAACCAGATGATATAAAGACAAACTAGTAGTATAAATATATTTATTAAGCAATTAATGTAAATCAAGTTCTATGTCAAACTGTTCCTCTTTGTTATCATAACCTCTTCAGAAAAATTATTGTGATCCTGGTTATGACATCAGAATTCTATGCTTTGTATTATATATTTTATCCAAAGATTGCTGCCACTCACCAAAAGCAATAATCTAGGTCTATCTTTTTGTATTTCATGAAATGATAACAATATAGTATTTGTTTTTGAATTACAATAGTATATACTTCTAGGGGACTCAGATATTGTGACAGCTACCCTGAGTTTTATATTTAAACCTTTGCTGATATATTTACATGTTGTACCAAAACAAAACTCTTTAGAAAAATCGATCAGTGGGATTAAACCTCACCATAGCACTCTTTATAGCATACTTTAGAGTTAGTAAGAAATGGGAGAGGTTTACTTATTACATGCAAAAAGGTTTTAATCGTCTTCTAGTTATTTCATTGGTGAGAGGGATCCCCAACCTAGGATTATGGAAATGGTCAACTCATGACACTTGACATTAGACAGGTGAAGTAAAAAGCAGTACAGCACATACAGACACTCAGAACCTAAGGGAGGAGCATGCTACATAACATATGCTGCCGTAAATGGCTGCATTGGAGCTGTACTACAGAATAAAGTGAACAATTATGGTCTTGGTGGGGTTGGGCTGCTGTGTGTCATCAAAGGGTGGAAAGTCCCTGGCATGCACTGGAGGTCATTGTGGCCATGTTTGAACAGTTCTCTAGACTGACAACGGATGAAAATTTGCTTCTCATGGATGAACAGGAATCACACCTAACCGATTTGATGCTATTGGCTAGATGACCTAGTTTAAGGTTGAAGACTGGTGAGAAGAACTTTCGAATTTGGTCACCTGTGGCCCTGCTGGCTTCTCCCATTAATCTGGGCAGCACATAATATTGAGCCTTAATTTTAGGCATTGTTTCAATGGGAAATAAATGTTGCCATGGAATGGTTAGGTGAAAAAACAGCCTGCATCTTCGGCAGCCCCTGCATAAGCTCCAACTCCAAAATGTGCTAGCTGCAAGACCTTGCAAAAGCATTTTCTGATTCTCTGCATTTTTTTTCTCAAGGATATAACTGGAAAGTGATATATGACCTATTTTTAGATTTTTTTAATTAAACTTATTTTTGAGATATTGTTGTAAATTCATATGCACTTGTAAGGAATAATATCCGGAAATCTCATGTACACATTACTTAGTGTCTCTCCAGGGGGACTATTTTACAACAAAATATGAATTTAGTATGCTATTACAGTTAGGACACTGGCATTACTACTACCTAGGTAATAGTATTTGCATGATCACAGGGGATACTTCCATTGTTCTTTTAAGCCCCATTCCTCCACATCCCCATTCCTTATTCCTAAGAACTATAAATCTGTTTTCCATTTCTGTATTTGTTCCTGGGAAAACAGCTTATGAGTTAAACCATGTAGTCTTTTCCTTTTAGATTATTATTTTATTTAACTCAATACAATTCCATAGTGACTCAATAAAGCTGTTCTTTGTATTATTAACATGTCTTTATATTGCAAAGTAGAATCACACAGAGTGCATGTGTGACAGCTTATTTATTTTTATTTATTTATTTATTTATTTATTTGGACAGGCAGAGTGGACAATGAGAGAGAGAGAGAGAGAGAGAGAGAGAGAGAAAGGTCTTCTTTTTTTTCCATTGGTTTGTCCCCCAGTGGCCGCTGCAGCCAGCTTGCTGATCCGAAGCCAGGAGCCAGGTGCCCTTCCTGGTCTCCCATGCAGGTGCAGGGCCCAAGGACTTGGGCCATCCTCCACTGCACTCCTGGGCCACAGCAGAGAGCTGGACTGGAAGAGGAGCAGCCAGGACAGGATCTGGAGCCCCGACCAGGACTAGAGCCCAGGGTGCCAGCGCCGCAGGCGGAGGATTAGCCTAGTGAGCTGCAGTGCTGGCCCAAGCTTGTTTAAACAGTTATTGCATTGATGGGCATGTACCATGCTTAAAGTTCCTGGCTGTGGTGAAGAAAGGTGTAGTCAGCATTTCTATACAATTTTAAGTGGCCATATATTCTGATTTCTTGGAGAAAAAAAATGGCAAAACTACAATCTCTGGGGTCCCGGTGTGGCGTTCTGGATTCTGTCTGAATCCAGCAGTCCTGTTAACACTGCACGAAAGGCAGCAGAAGATGGCCCAAGTACCCGGACCCCTGCAACCCTTGTGGGAGACCAGCATGGAATTTCTGGCTCTTAGGTTTGACCTGCTTAGTCCTGGATGTTCCGCAGTCATTTGGAGAGTGAAAGACCAGTGGGTGAAAGACCTCTCTCTTGCTCGATTGCCCACTCACTCACTCGCATTTCTCTGACTTTCCAAAAAAAAAAAAAAAAAAATAAGTAAGCAGATAAATCTTCAAAAATAAATAAACAATTACAATTGTTGAGTCAAATGACAGTTACAAGAAACTTTTTTCCAGGATTGCTATTCCATTTAGTATTCCTATTGTGACATATGGGTGTCTCCATATCATCATTAGCTTTTAGTGATGTCACTATGTTTTATTTTAGCATTTCTGATGTATGATACTCAATGTGATTTTAGCTGGTACTTACTTGATGGCTAATTGTGTTACTTATGAGCTTAATGATCTTTTTATGTGCTTATTTTCCATTCATAAACCTTGTTTGGAGAAATGTCTTCTAATACGTTAATCTATTTTCAACTTGGATCTGTTTTTGTTTGATTGTTACTGTTCAAATTGAGTTTTGTTATATATCCTCAATGTGAGTTTTTGTTACACATGCATTTTTTTAAATATTATCTCATAATCTGTGGGCTCATCATCTTAATAGAATAGAGTAGATCTTGATTTTAATAAGTTCCAATTAATTCCTTTATCCTTTTAATGATAATCATTTTGGTTTTAAATCTAATAATTCACCATATATAACTAGATCCCAAATATTTTGTCCTATGTACTTTCTTAAAGTCTTGTATTTTAGATTTATAGTTAATTCTATAAATACATTCATCTAAGGTGTGTGAGCTATTGGGATGTATATAAACTTTACTATCGATATCCAATTACTCCAACAAAATTTGTTTAAAAGTCTATTTTTTCTCCATTGATTTGCTTTTAAATCTTTGTAAAATAAATCAGTTATATACAATTTGTGCATCTGCTTATCATTGATCAATCTATTTTTTCTGCCAATATCACACTTTTCAATCATTCTGGTAGCTGAAAAATAGCCTTAATAACAACTAAAATGATGCCTTGTACTTTATTTTTGTGACGATTGTTTTATTCTATGACTTTCGTGTTTCTATATGAATATTAGAATGAACTTATCTGAAAAGATATTACAGATATTGGGTAATAATTGCATTAAATCTATATAATAATTAAATAAGAACTCATATTTTCCAACCCATGAGCAAAATATATATCTCATTTACTTGATCCTTGATTTGTTTCTCAGTTTTTTGGAGTTTTCAGCATAAAAATCCTGTACAAATTTTCTTAAGATTTTTTTAACCTAAGTATTTAATTTTCCTTGGAGTGATTATAAAAAATATTGTACCATAATTAATTTCCAAATGTTCACTGTTAGTATATAGAAATGGTTGATTTGCATACTTATTGAACTAATAGCTGAAATCTTGATAAACTCATATATTAATTATAGCGTAGTTTTGGTTTTATATCTGTTAAAGGTTCCTTTATATTTTCTACGTAAAGCATCATGTCATCTGCAAGTATGACCAGTTTTATTTTTTGCTTTCCAATATGTATGACTTTTGGTTCTTTATTAATCCAGTGGTTAGTGCCTTCAGATTTATATTGAGCAAGAAAGACAAAAGCTGACATCCTTGCTTTATATTTGATGTTTTAGACAAATGACTACATCTCCTGCCACTAAAGATATTGTTAGCTGGAGGTGTTTTGTGGGTATACTTTCTAACTTCAGGAAGTCCCTTTCTGTTCCTGGTTTGTTAAAAGTTTTTATTATGACTGTATGCTGAATTTCATGAAATGCTTTTCTGATATAAACTAATATAGTCACATGTTTTATCTTCTTTAGGCTGTTGATATATTGACTATATTGATGGATTTTTTTGAATAATGAATCAACTTGAAATTCCACATAGAATGCTATATTTGTAGAATTCTTGATCGTGATGAAGAATCCTTTCTGTAATTGTTTTATTTGATGAGCTAAAATTCTCTTAAGAATTTTTGGATTTAAGTTCAGGAAGATAGTGATCTGCAGTTGTCTTTCCTCTCTCTTCTGCCATACCTCCTTTCTTCCTTTCCACACTTTCTTTCTTCTTTTTTTTTTTCATTCCTGGGCTATCTTCATGTCATTTTAGTATAAATTTTTAAAATTTAATTCCTTTTTAATTCATTTATTTGTTTCCTTGAGATTTCCTCTTTGACTCTAAAGTTCTTTAGAAGCTCAATTTTTAATTTTCAAATGTTTAAATATTTCCTTTTTGTTTTTCTGTTACTAATTTCTAACTGGATTCCATTATATATGGAAAACGTACCCAATATAATTTGTTTCTTTAAGTATTTTAGATATCTTTTAGGACTCAAAACACACATTATGTTAGTGAATGCATACAAGAACTTGAGATTAATGTACACTTTGTTTTTGCTAATTGAATAGTCTATATCTGACCATTAGACCCTGGTGCTTGATGGTGTTCATCAGTTCTATATCTTTGCTAATTTGCTCTTAATTCTAACAATTACTAAGACTGGAGTATTGAAAATTCCAACTGTAATTTTCATTGTGCTTCTTTTTTCCATTTATGAATATCTGTTTTAATGTGTTTTGAAGAGCTGTTCGGGTTCTGTGTGTGTGTGTGTGTGTGTGTTCTGCATTGTTCTTTTTTGATTGGATTCATATGGTCCAACATGGCTAGAGGCATTTCTACATGAGAGTTCTTTCTAGTGCTCCTCCTGGATATTTGGTAAATGACAAAGAAAATCCAGATAACATCCTGAGTTTTGTTCTTCAGGTTCTGAGGCTTCTAGTCACTCTTTCTCTTTCTTTTCACAGAGATAAAGGTATTCCATCCACTGGTTCACTCCTGAAATGGCCACAGCAGCCCAAGCTAGGCCGATCTACAGCCAGAGCCAAGAGCTTCTTCCAGGTCCCCCACTAAGCTGCAGTGACCCAAGTACTTGGTCATTTTTCACTGGTTTTCCCAGGCCATTAACAGGGAGCTGGATCCAAAGTGGAGCAGTAGCGACATGGATCAGTGCTCATATGAGATGTCTGTACCACATGCGGAGGCTTAAGTTACTATGCCACACTGCTGGCCAGGACATTTTTATTTTCATTTTAATTACATTAAAAACATAAAGTTTTGCATTATGTTGAGAATACAATACTTCCAACCTGTTCCCTATTGCATTGTTCTTGGCATTATGGTTTTTGTTGGATTTCCGTGAATCCATGTTCCAGCCTGTAGATTAATAGGAAAAAAGATTTTAAAAAAAATGTCTAGGATGAGGAGTTTGTTAAAGCTGATCAGATGGGAGAATTTTTTTTCATATCCTTTTAGTGAGAACTTACTCATATGACCACATCTTAACACAAGGAAGGCTGGTAAATGTAATGTTTAGCTGGGCTGTCAAATACAAAGGGGAAAATAAAACAACTGATTTGAGAGACAGCCTGAAACATGACACAACTTGTCAAGAGCTTACCCTAGCCTTCTCTTCAAAAACTTGAAACTTGGAGTCTAAACTTAATAAACAAGGGGGAAATGGGAAGGCTTTAGCTACAACTCTGTTATTAGCCAGAACAAATGCTGGACCGCAACCAGTTTTGCCATACTCAAGTCTTATCTCGAAAGTCTAGGTTCAGGGAATCATTTAAAAAATACACTTCTGTGTTAAGTAAACAGAGACACAATTTAACAGTTATTCTCTAGGAACTGTTTGTAAAACTCAAGTATCTGGGGAAAGTATAAATGTTCTGAATTAAGATTGTAGGAACTTTATTAAATTTTAGTAAGCTTCTATTGTACTTTAAATGAAAATTTGGGTAATTATAATTTACAACCTTGTGACAATTTGTTAATCAGACAATCAGTAAAATCATAATAAAGAGACCCTAAACCTCAGGAGAGTCTCTAGGCCCCTACAAACATGTGCAGTAGCATTTGGCTATCCTAACTGCCACCAACCAAGTGCTTACTGTGCTACAATTGGAAACCAGTTTGGGAACTCACATACAAATATGGAAGCCAAATTTTTTGCAGAAACAAATGTTTTCAACTGAAACAAATGCTTGGGTTGTTCACATGTGCCCACATCAAATATTTTCTTTCAAAAATATTACTTCCACATTATCTATACACTACATGATTTATTAATTAAGAAAGTCTTCATATTAAACAAAATGTGATACTATCCCATTCTTTCATTCTGGTTCTCTTTGAAAAAAAATAAAGGTATGAAATAACTACTGATCATGAAATTCTACTTTCTTCTGCAATCAATATTTGAGGAACAGTCTTTAAACACACTCTTGCCCTCTGCTGGAGTGCTCAGCATAAGCTCTACTTGACTAGTTAACTCATTATTCATTCTGTTTGCCTCTCAATCACAATTTCTTCATGAAAATTTTCCCTGTGAACATTAAATCCCACAAACCCTCCATATTTATTCTTACGACTTTTTTTTTTGGTAAATTGAATGTCTCTCATTGTTCCATAAGAAAAATAAGGTTGGCAATGATGTGTGACAGATAAGAAGAAAACAGACATTATTGGATAAATAAATAACAATATTTGACTCCAAAGGCTGATTTACGAACTAAATGAGTTTCTACATGTAAAATGCTTAGTGCCTGGCACATGGAAAAATTAATTTTTCTTTCCCTTAAAATGCAAGCAGCGAAGTCAGGACTTTTCCTACAAATGCATTCATAAAACTTAGAAGACTGTCTAAAAGAGATTACATTTTCAATTTATAAATAGCAAATGAATATATGAAGAAGGAAATCCCAAAATACAAACATTACTGAGAAAATATCTTAACTTCATTAGTGAACCATAAAGAGTGAGTACACAAATTACATGGGTACATATTAACAAATATATGCATATAAGTGTGTGTGTGTGTATGTGTATGTGTGTATACTCTTCTACTTGATATGACTCCAGAGGCAATGTGAAGAATATTGAGGTTGGGATGAAAAATTTCAAATTGCATTCTTAACAACTTTAGTCAGCTGATGAGCTTCTGTTTTGACTCTATTATGTTCATGCAGTTGAATTAAATTGACTTATTTTGTGATGGATCCAGAACACAGATATTGAAGTCACAAGTGATACCAGAATTACATGAATAGAATTGATTATGAATGAGCCTGAAAAAGATAACTAAATAGTTAAGTCTGAAAAACCAGTAAAAATACATCAATCATTAGTTGATATTATCCATCAATATACTCAAAAAAATGTTTGAAAACACTTTTTGGTATGAGGCAGAAAATGATCATGATAAACACAATGAAAAATAATAGTGGATATCATCATTTAAAAGGATATTAAGGCAAGAGAAAAAATAGCAAAGAGTAAAATGAGGAGACAGACAGATGGACAAACAGGTAGACTGAGGAATGGCCAGGAAGACTAATAGAAGCAGAGCCAGAATCTTATTATTGGAAACACTGGGAGGTGGTACTGGGGGAGGGGAGTGGACTTTCTTCAATTCATTATGAATGCTAACACCCAGACATGAAATTAGTTTTTGAGATACTGTGGGGATTTGTCCTGGCCTATTATCAGTTAAAAGCTTTTTATGGCGTTGTATTAAAGTTTAGTGCTTTTTTTTTTTCCTTTTTTTCTTTTTTTATTTATCTGACAGATAGAGTTAGACAGTGAAAGAGAAACAGAGAGAAAGGTCTTCCTTCCATTGGTTCACCCCCAAAATGGCCACTACGGCCGGTGCTACACTGATCCAAAGCCAGGAGCCAGGTGCTTCTTCCTGGTCTCCCATGCGGGTGCAGGGCCCAAGCACTCGGGCCATCGTCCACTGACTTCCCGGGCCACAGCAGAGAGCTGGACTGAAAGAGGAGCAACCGGGACTAGAACCCGGTGCCCATATGGAATGGGGGCGCCGCAGGCAGATGATCAACCTAGTGAGCCACGGTGCTGGCCAGTGTTGGTTTTCTTTACTACAATAGTGGCTATTGAGGTCCTTCTGAGGCAGCTTATTTCAGAACGAGTCAAGGAAGACTGTGCACACTTCTCTGATCACTGCAGAAGGAACCAGAGGCACATGTTGATATACATGTAGGGGTTAAGCCATTGAGTCAGTCTCAACAACGTTCGTGAGAAATTTGTTTGATTTTAAAAACTTGATTCGTGACTCAAGTCAAAATTTTGAGCCAGTTTGAGAAGATGGACTGTCAATGTCTTGTTTTAGATGTAAAAGGATACAATTTTTTTTAAATTGGTTTTCATTTAAACAGTTCTAAGTATTTTTATTTCTTTTCTGTGTTGTTTCCATATTGAAAAATGTCCATGTGTTTTATGCTAACATTCATCTTATTTCAAATACGACTTCTTTGTCCTTTTAAAGAACTGTTGAAAAAACAAATATGTTATATGTGTTATAGAATTTTTAAACATACAATTTTTACACATTTGATTCAGATTATGACTATTCAGTATGGAAATTGATGTGATGGTGCCAATTGTCAAAAAGTTAGATTTCAATTTTTCAGTGCTAAGAGATCAAATCACAGTGTTTAAAATGTTTAATAAACTTTAGAAACAAATCTTATACTTTGATACATTCCAAAAGGAATATGCAATAACAGAGAGTTACAATAACAGAGAGTTCTGAAAGAAAGGTAAAATAAATGTAATAAAATAGATTATAAGATTATTGCTATCGATTCATATTCAAGGACCAAAGCTGGGCCACATCAGTGTCTCTGTGAGGCCCTGAAGTCAGAAGAGAGAAGAAGGAAAAGATTCAGAGCTAATTTATACAGTTTGCAGAAGAGGTCCTTCGGTTCACAGCATTAATTCACAGCACACTTATCCCACGGTTAATTCTTTTTCTTTTCTTTTCCTTTTGAAGTTAGTTCTTAGAGAATTGTTTTGCATGGTTTTGATTAGGGTATATAGTATGTTGCAGTGAAGAGTGTCTTCAGGAAAATCCCAACCGTGGATACCATGTATATTTTAGGTCAGTTCCCCCCATAATGTATCATAAGAGCCAAGGTCACATCACAAATACATAAATCAGCAAAAAAGGCATTCAGTGTGCCCATGGTGAAGCCCAAGTATACATGATCTAGTATGAGTACAGTTATGATAGCTTGACTAAAATAGTTTTGGTGAAAACTAAACAATGTATGACTATGTTATATGACTTTTCTCCTGGAACATAAAGGACAGTTATTAAATATTAAAATAATTCATACATACAAATATGTACAGTTAAAACATACAGTTTAGCAATGCTATGAACACTCATTGCAGCTCTCCTACTTTAACAAAACATTTCAATTGAAATTTTTCACATGAGTTTCTCCCTAGCAATCTGTTTCCTTTAGGGAGGTAACTTCTGTCCTGGATTTCATGTTAACTGTTTCTTTGATTTTACTTAACATCACACTAAACTTACCCTTAAAAATATATTATTTAGGGTTGATATTGTGGTGCAGCAGTTGAGGCTGCTACCTACAATGCCAACATCCCATATGAGCTTTTGTTCCAGATCTGGCTGATCTACTTCAGTTCCATCTCCCAGCTCAGGTACCTGGGAAAACTGCAAAATAAGCCCCTGACACCCCAATGGGAGACCTGGATGGAGTTCCAGGCTACAGGATTTGGCCTGACCCAGACCTAGCAGTACGTGTCTGTTTACCAACACATGGAAGAAAGGTATTTTAAAAGATCACATGAGAGGCCAGTGCTATGGCAAAGTGGGGTAAGCTGCTGCCTACAACAGTGGCACCCCATGTGGATGTCGGTTCGATTCCAGGCTACTCCACTTCAGATCCAGCTTCCTACTAATGCACCTGGGAAAGCAGTGGAGGATGGCTTTCCTGGTGTGGGAGATCCAGAAGAAGATCTTTGCTCCTGGCTTCAGTCTGGCCCAATTCATTCCCATCTGGGGAGTGAACCAGGCAGATAGAAGATGTCTCTCCCTCTCTCTGTGTAATGCTTTCAAATAAAAAAAAAAATGCAAAATGAGCATATTGGAAAACCAAGTTGTTTCAATAATTCTTAGTAAGACCTCTGAAGCCAAATGTTTTTAAAACTATTTATCATGATTTATTTTCCAATTTAATTATTTGTTTGAAATACTTGGCAAAAGACTATTTTATATTTTATTTTCTTCTTTCATTTACATCTTTCAAAAATGTAAATTTTAAATCAAATCCAAAGACTTAGAAAACAATGTTATAATTTCATTCGTTATGCTATAGTTTTCAGCGTATTTATATCTATTATGTCAATTGACCATCATAAAATTCTGTGAATTGAGATGTTACTACATTAATTCACAGATAGAAAATTGAGTGAATTTCCTTTAAAAGAGATCAATAAGGAGTCTAGAAACCTATATCATATTGTAAACATGAGAAGTGTGATTAAATTATATCATAGTTTTATTAAGGGATCAGGAATTTTTTTTAAAAAATCAACAACAGCAGAAAGATTTCTGATTATACCCTTCCTATCTCATATTTCTCAACACTGAATACTTTTGGAAATATCAGATATTAAATTTTGTTAAATTGCCTGGACTTTTTAAGCTTTTTTTTTTAATTCACTAAATACATCAATGAATAGATATGTTTATGTATATATGATATATCAATTGATATTCCACGAAAGATAAATTAGACACAGGTATTTTTATCAATATATTAATATTTTCTTAGGCTAATTCCTCATAAAAGTATAAATAAATCAAATTGAGCAATACAAAACAACCAATAAACTCAAAAAAATCCAGTGTTGGTTTATTTAGATGTTCTGACCTAATACTTGCACAAATGGTTATATTAAGAGAGAAACACATACAACTAAATGATTCACAGGAAAATTAGTCATATTACCTCATGTTTTAGAATTTATTTATATTTATATTCGAACATACGAACATAGATAACTTTCGAGGGTCACTTTTTACATTTTATATGAGTCTCCATCCAGTGCACATATTTCCTTTGTAATAGCATTTTGTGTTTATAGTTGAAAATCAATAACCTTGAATGCTGTGTGTGGGGGCAAGTCTACAAACTGTCAGACAGGGAAGGAGAGGAGAATTAAGATATTGCATTTAGGCATGTGTATTAACTCACCATCTAACATGAAAAAAGTAATGAGTGTAACCCTCACAATGGTGGAGTATAGGGAGCTTTTAAATAGGGAGTTTAATCTCCTTTAGAGCAAAGCCACACTCTCCGTTGCCCTAGGTTTTTGGCAAGATTCCCAGAAACTGCAGTCATTCATGAGCCACACACTCTGTTCTTAAGGAAATTGCACTGGGATCTTCACACAGTGCAACCAATGCTCTCGTTTTGATGCTTCATCTGTAAAAAATCCCCTCACACATGTATATACACGTGCATGGCACTTAACTCAGCCACCACCGAAGAATGGAGCACTACTGGGATTTGAACCTGTAGTTGCTGGAAGTCCAAGTACTTCAAACCTTATGTGTCGCCTATAAAACCATTCCCTCTGGCTGATTATTCTGGAATTAAAATGTAGTTTATGTTAAGCAAGCTTGGAAAATTCCCAAATCAAATATGCTTGTTTAGAAAGACTCGTTCTCTCTTTGGAAAGACTGAAGCCACAGATTTAGTCTGCCTTGGTCCTCTTTGACTTTAGTAACCTCCTTGTTTTCTTTCACATTGAGCTCTGTGTATTTGCATACGATTTTTCTATGTGATATGCTAAATGTGACTATAAAACATAATATAGTACAAAATACAGTACATAATATGTGTTCACAAACTCTGCAGCTATGAAAAATTACCTATTTTATTCTGAAGGCAAAAGACAATCTCTTATACTACTTATTGTTTATTTAACAGAGTAGGGCGTGAGATTGTATCTTGACTGTGTAAACTGAAATGGCTAGTGAGACAAATCTATATATCTTCTCCTGTAGCCAAGTTGTTTCATTGGTATATGTTTTGATTTTTACATTAATTGAGACTGATAATTTCAAAACTACAGTGACTATTTTAGTTAATTTACTATGTTTTGTAAAATCAGATTTCATATGAATTTCCCAAGACTGAAAATATGTTGGTAGGGAACATAGTAAATTAGATTTTAGAAACACACACACACACACACACACGATCCTGTCATATATATTTATACACTTGTCATTAAACCATTAAACAGAAGAGGTGAAATAGAATAGAACATCTGCTACAACCAACAACAGCAGTAAATCAGAAGACGGTGTGTATACTACCTTTACATTATACAGTTTTGTTCACAACTGAACTAGAAATGAAAAAAGTCAGTTTATGCTTTGGCAAAAATGTGAACGGAAAATAAACTGTTTTAGTTACTGAAGTTGTGTACTCCTCAGGAAGCATTAATTGGCAATCATGAGAAGCACTTCTGGAGCTCCAGGTTTGAGACTCTAAGACACTGCTGTCTTGGCATGCACACTGGTTATTCTGATAATCCCACACACATGCTTCCAGATATTCTTCTTCAAAAGACATTTTCTTTGATAGCCTCTTTTTATATTTTCTTCGAGCAGTTACTCCCCCAGGGCTGAATGAGCTTTTGCAAAAGTGATTTTACTAATTCTAACATTTCTATGATTTAAAAAAATAAGAAAAAAGTGAAACGGAGAAAGTAAGTGGCGGTGTCTTCATTTGCTAGAGAAACTGACGTAATCAGAAGATTAAGTGCCTTGCAAATGATTTCACAACAGGTGGAGCCAAGCACTTGTCTATGGCTTAAGGACTTTATATGTTTCCAGGCTACAAGGCATTTAAGTCAAGCAAACAAAATATAGGCAAAACATAAACAAAATAATATCACATTTTCATACCTTGTTTTACTTATTTTTTGCACTTGCATATATGTGGCTTATTTGCATTTTCCATATTTAAATTAAAAATGACTTGCTTCAGGATAAGCACACTGTTTGCAAATGGAGCCATTTAAAGCAATAGAAGCTCCAGTCAAGTCCTGGATGGCCTGACTCAGTTGTCCCCAGTCAGTTCAGTTTGGTATTTCAATAAATTCTGTGATTGACTAAGTGACAACGAATTATAACATATGAATAAAATTGTTTCTATTATGGTATCTCAGTTTTTATAAAAATACAAAAAAAAGTTTCTATAAAATTTTATTGCACATTCTATGCTTAGTTGTGTTAAAATACATGAGTTCAAAAATATTTTCCTATTGGTATTTTCAAATAATAAACAATAACAAAATTGAATTAATTGGAAACTATTAAACCCTGAGTATGTGCCTAAACATGCTTTCATAAATAACAGAAAATTTTAGTAACACATAAGATCCTACATGTGATAATAAAATGAATAGCAATCTGGAGTATAGTACATCATATCCAATTGTAAAGATTTCAGCAAACTCTCAACAAAGTTCTTCTGGTTAGGAAACTAAACAAATGCAATTCTTACTAACATTTAAATAAAAAACTAAAGAAGTGTAACTTTGTAAGAAAATAAACTATATGCATTTTAGCTTTCTTAGAAGGCTAGGAAGGAGTAATCCCACGTAATAGCGATCTTTCACTTTGTACTTCTCTTATTATAAATTGAGTATCTCATGTAGCCAACATGTCACTAGAGTTATTTAAAAATACCATTAAATCATATTTGTTTTAAAGGTGATATCTTTTGTCTCATAATGTTACATTTGTTTTCCTGAAATATACTTATCAATCTTTCGAAACTCTTGAATCATATAAAATGAGATGCCATTAAAAGACTGTATTTGCTAATCCTAGCTGATTTAATAAATTTTTTATATCCCATGTACAATTGAAAATGTTTAATTTAAAAAGATGTTAAAAATTATAAAGTTAATTTCACTGCTATAAAATATTGCCATGTGGTTCAACTCTCTTAAGTGTAATACTGGAGACATTTAAATCTAATTAGAATTTTCTTTTAAAATTGGATTTCTTATATAACAGACTACATTGTCTTGTTAATCATTTGGTAGACATATTGTTACCATATTTAAGTTATTCTAAGTATTATTTAAATCTCCACAATTGCCAAACAATCTTCTACAATTTTTGCCATTTTCCATACATTAAAGCTTATAATTGTTTAATCTTAGAAAAAACTATTAACACTGAAATAATATTGAATAAAATATAATTATTTTGCATATTTCATATAACTTAGCAAAATGATTACTACAATATGTTTGAAAGAGGAAAATTATGGTTGAAAAATAAAATGGAAAAAATTTTGATTCTGAAATTTATAACTTATTTTTAAAATAGAAAAGACATCATTAGAAACTAAATTTGTAGCAAAATCTATATGAAACAATTGGAAATAAACTAATGCATGTTCAATAATAATGCCGTAACCTGAAATAGTTATTGAAAAGCACTAAGTATTATGGAGAAAATAAACTTGAAAGCAGAGCTCCCATTGTCATATCTATTCAGACATCTTGTGAAGTTTTGACTTAGAAAAATTCACATTTAAAAAATAGAGATGAATGTTGGTGTAAGGGAAAAAAATCATAGAGATGTCAATTTATTAGACAGTATGACCGTGCATTTGAAAGATTTTGTTATGTATTTGACATATGTAAGACAGATATCTAAATTATTTTATTATGTCAACTTGGATTGCACAAAGAAAATAATCAGTTTCATGTTCATCTTACATGTGTGGCAGATCTCACAGACGACAACTGGAGCTAGAATCAGAGATTTCCAGCGATTCTTGAAACAAAGCAAAGTGAAAAAGCTGAAAGCTATTGCGGAAAATGTGACATTTGCCTCAAGTTAATGATCTCATTCCCTGTGTAGTTATAAATGATAACAACAATAACAGAAAGAGCATAAGTATTAGAATGAAATGTCTTTTCCTTGAGAAAAAACATTGCAATTTAAAATGAACTTTTACTTCAGCAATTGTTTCCCCACTACTACCCTATAAAGAATCTAAGCTCCGGAGATGTTCACAATTCTGAACGGCCCAGACTTTTGGTCACCTCTTTTATTTCCTAAGACAGTTTTTACCTTCGTTTCTGTGTAATTTAGAAACAGGTTAACAACAGAAAAAAAAAAGTTAACAGCATGAAGAGTGCTAATTAGAACCAATTATAATTTCATTGACCTGCCACAGCTCACTGTCATGGCTCACCTGGTGAAAAGAAAAAAAAAATACAGATCATTTTGCTTTACACATGTGTTTGATTGGGGAAATTTAGCATTCAACCCTTGTACATGAAATAATCAATTAACTGGCTATAAAGATGACAATAACCTATTCATTTCCTTGGTTAATTCATTCTTAGTATGATATTTTTAACGGTAAAGTCATATTAAAGGGATCACTTAATTCATCAAATTAATGGTTATTTACCTGGTATGTAAAATTGGTTTTCCTGTCAATAAAAGTATAGGAAAATGGTTATATTTATATAGATTATTCATGGTGAAATCATAGAGATGATTACTCTGGCAATAAAGAAGAAAGTGCCTCCAAATCAATTCACTTTTTGAGGGAAGCAATGCAATCTTAATGTAACCTACACCAGTTAACAAAAGGTATTTCATGAGCTTTGGTTAGAAATGTAATACAGTAACCTAGAATTACCTTCCATCTAAGTTTAGCGACTACTTTCCTGGAGTGCTGCACCTAGCTTTAAAAGTTTTCTACTCCCATCTAGTGGTCATATCTTTAAATAGCCTCTTGAAAATTAGTGGCGTGAATGGTCCGTATTAAGGCGAATGAAACTGCTATTTTATTGTCAGAATTAAATAATTAATGCGGTTAACAACATCTGCATAGATTAAGTAATTTAGGCTCATGGGTTTTGTTGATAGCAGTAATTTTAAAAGCAGCATAAAATGGTTTTAGTCTGATTTATGGAGCATAGCGCATGCTGCCTTAGCCGCATGGAGCTCATTGACTGAAAAACTGCTAGGATCACTCAAGAGAATTGCCATAGTTCTATAGTCAACAATTTCTTATGAATATTTTATTAAAATGTCTATGTATAAAGGGAAGGAAAGTTCAAGCAATGAGGTCCTTTGTGTACAGCTGAACTCCAGAATATAAAAATAGATGATTGATCTCTTGGAATACTTGTAAAGAAATTAAGACTGTCAGTTTTCAAAATAAGATAGGCTTTAAATTGTTGTAATGTAATTTTCACTATTTTGTATGACAACACAGTCTAGAAAAGAATTTGTTGGATTATTGATACCTGCTTATATAAAAAAGTAACAACTGAAAAGAAAAAAATAACATTTTATATTTCAGAGATATAAGAGAATATGGTTTGGTACAAGTGTGATGTAGTATATGCACATACATTAAAGGAATTGAGACCTGGTAGGACTTTGGCTATGTGCAATTCTGAATACTTTAAAAGAACTCAAAATTCTTCACTGGCAGACAAACAGGGTTTTACACATGGCTCCATTTCAAATACCAGGGTTAAATCTTCATAGAATGTAAGCCATTTCCTTGTGATAGTCATTCACTCTGTCACAGGGATGTGATGGCTATGAGCTAATTACCCAGAAAATCTGACCTGTTTATTTAACTCATTGAAATATAATGGACATCAATATACAAATACCATAATAGATTTTTCAACAAAAATCTAGGGATTGTATCACTACTTGTAGAGACAAGAGAAAGATGCATCACAACTTCACACAAAGGAAGGGTTGAATCATAGCCTATTTGCCTGAATTCTGGGGATAATAATAAAGCGCTGTGCTCAGGAAAGCTTCCTGGGAGTGGAAGAATTTGATCTGAGGCTTTAAAAACAAATGTGATTTTTGTGAGAAGTAAGAGCACAATGGCTTCAACAGCAACAAAATGCAAAGTGCAGAGAAAATGAGATATATTTGAAGGAGAACTAGCAAGCTGTTCTTTCAAGAATGGACAGGGTTCATGCCAAGAAATCGTGGGAGTTACAAAGGTAATTTGGATGAGACAGGCAGGATCCTGAGTGTCTTCTCACACAAGAAAGATGAATAGGCTGAAAATGGACAAATGAATATTCTTTGGAAGCATAAAACTTAAGAATGACAAAAATGCAATGTACAGGGTGACTAGAAAGAAAGCTGTAGAAAAAAATTTAGCTGCATGTTTACTATTACTAAAACTACTACAGTTGCGCCAGTGGTTACTTGATCAAGATAGACTGTGAACTTACATTTGGAGTTTATCTATTGGCTTGCCCCCTATAAACATCACATAGTTTTAATATCAGTACTAAGTTTCAGGCAGAGATATGAGTATTTACATAAGATTTATTTTTAAATGTTATTTTAAAAGACATTTCTTGTGCTGGAAATACAATATGTATTAGTGGAACAAACAATGACCTTTTTATTTCTCAAAAGATATTATAAAGCAAATATTCTAGGAAATCTAGAAATTTTACTACTGAATACAAAGTCTAATGCATATGTAAGTTGTAAGATTGTTTTTTTTTTCTTTATCCTAGAGTAAGTTGTTTACCTGTTAAAGAGAACAAGCACCAGAAACAAATAAAGAAAGAATAATTATAAGGAACTGGGCTAATAGAAAGAGCTATGAAAATAAATCATATTGAAAGTAGTTAAATCATTTTATATATAATTTTTGTTAGTAATATCAACTACTGACCCCCCAGTAAAATAGCTGTTACTAATAATCAACCTTTTTATGGAATAGTATGGATATTTTGTAACTCTTCATACTTCAGAATATCCCTGTATCACTGTGTATATATTTTCTGTACAAATATATATATATACTCATTTATATATATATATATATCACATATGATAATACTCAGATAAAAATAGCCATACTCTTTAGAAATTATAACTGAATATTTCAATTCTGAATGAATAAAAAATAATTGTATATAATTTATTCTGTGTAGATACTCAATGTATTGATATAGTGCAAAATACATTGTCTGATTATTTAAGCAAAAATATTTAGACAAGCAAAATATTCATATTTAAAGAAATTGCTCCAGATAAAGTTAGAATGTGTGTAATGGCAAATATTTCTAATAATATTTTTCAGTTAGTTGTGACAGTTCACATTTCAAAATGGTCCAAATTTTGACAGAATTTAGAAATGAGAAAAATAACAACAATTGAAAGAAATCTCTTTCATAAACATATTTTGTATAATAAAATATTAAATAAGTTTCACAAGGAGAACATTTAAAATTTTTCGGCTGAGTGATGTTCCTAATCTCCTACAAGGTTTGTTTTCTTTTGCTGATCATTTGAAAGATATAGGATGATTCAATGACTTTGATGTGATTTTATCAAGCTACATCAAGCCTGAAATGAACTCCATCAAACGAAAAGATTTTTTTTTACTATTTTGTTTTCTTATGATAAAAAGAAAGCATATGACTTTGGATTAAGAAAACAAAACAAAACAAAAGCAAAACAGGGAAGCTTGCCTGCAATAGACAGGTGAGACAGCCAAGTGAGGGCCTGCATAATGAGTCATTCTGAGTGGTATTTTATTTAGCATTTCTGTTTTAACCCTCATGCCTCCTCAGCACCTCTTCACCTTACTTTTTTCAGCATTATGGCAAAGAACAAAGGCGAGCAAGAGGAAGAGCAATATAGTCATTAAGTAGTAATTGGTAGAAAAGGCTTTGGAGTTAAAATTAATAAAACCAGCATGATGTACATTAAGACTGTATAAATATTTAAGGAACTATAGCCTGCTAGGAGATGTAAACCGATTAGCAAAACTGCTTAATCTGGAGATGCAAATGTTTCAGGTAGATAAAATAAACAAAGACCGTTTGTTGGGAATGCAATCAGTTTTCCTTCTGAGGCTATTCTATTTCTTTAAAAATTTAATCATCAAAATAAGGCACCTTTGAGATTTTGAGTAAAAGGCTTATGTCACATCTAATGCAATGCAGGAATGACAAAACCATTTCAGATGTTTTCTTTTTTGTGAAAGATCACATATTATAGATAAAATTCTGGAGTTTCACGATGAAAGTAAATGGAAATTATGATACAAGATAATGAATACCTATCCTTTAGCATTTTCTTTCATATTTATGGAATATTGACACATTAAAATCTTGTCTATAAGAAGGAAAGTATTTAAAGTGAAATAGTTTTTATTCATTTGTAAAATTTCAAATAATATAGGGTTAATGTAATTCAAAACAATTTAAGACATTAATGAAAACAGTTCTTGTAGCTACTGTTTAATCTATTTTCTTTCCAATAAATGACTATAGAAACATGATATAAATTTCAGTACCACTCAGAATATTAATATTAAATATCTGCATGAAAATTTTACAAATAGAACTATTAATTAAATTTTTATAAATATATTCATGCACATTTATTTAGATAAAACATTGAGCAATCTATTGACATTTTATAATATTTCTTCTGAACCCTTTCTTGTGACACAGCCTTGAACTTGGCAAGGTAAGCAATTAACACTACATTATAGATTATGTTCACGTGATATCAAAATATTCATATGAATAGTGGTATTTTCCCATTTATCTTACTAAATGTTCAATATGAAAATGTTGTGTTGGCTCAGCAATTTCCTCATTATCTCAAAAATTAACATCAGGTATACTGTGAACTATGATATGTTTGTCTAGCATCAGGATCCCTAAAAAGTCCTATATCTTTCATATTTTTGTCCTAAATTTCAATGAAAACATTCATTCTTTTCAGGAGAATGGCTGTATGAAGGCCAGGACACACAATTCCCTAATTGCAATTTTAAATTTCTATTTGTTATGTAAATACTTTATCAATGTTTTGAACATGGAATAGAATTATAGAATAGTCAATAATAGTGCATAAATCAAAGTTTTCCTCTTTTTGACAGAGTGCTGGAGAGAAATGCTCATAAATGGGGGTTGTGGTCAGAAGATTTTCTCTCTGATTGATACTGGGTACTAAGTGGGTCAGCAAACAAGCTAAGACAAAGATCCATCAGGAACACCTTGTCCCAAATATGTCAAATATTTAAGTTTTATTTTCTTGTTCATGTTTTCCACATTTTCTCCCTGGCCTACTTTTCATGCTTTAAAAATAAAAATATATCATTCTTGAGCATTAATTTTTAGCTCTTGGCAATACCTAATTTTAGACTATTTTTTCAACAATATCTGTTTTCTGAATATCACATTGAGAATTCTTGTAGTTAATACGATAGAAGACTTGGAAGTTCTTTCTTTAAATAAATCATTTTGTTGATTTTAACTAATATTTTGCATAGATAATTATTATTTTTATAAGTTGAAAATTATGTACCAAGTATATTATGTATATCCTGATAAACAAAAATATAGATGGAAGAAGACATTACTTCTTTCTACAACCAGGCTAAGAAATGCATCTATTTAAGAGTAATCATTTACATTTTCCTTTCAACTTTTTGCTTGTAAATAGTGGAATATCTATTTGCTGTCCATAACTGACTTATCACTACACCCAGAGCAGATAATATTCATCAGATCATACAACAAAAGTCTATATTAAGTGCGTAATAAATGTTGAAAAGAGACTCACTCTTAGTTCACACTCAGTTGAGGAAATTAAATATGTCTATCAATATCTGGTAAATAACAGGGAAACACAGTTCATTGCTTGTTTGACACAAAATACACATTCAGAAAGCCATGATCATCTCTAAAATCCTGAGTAAAATGTGCCCCATCAGGTTACATGAAAGGAATAAAGGAAGGGCCTTTCTCTAGTCATAGAAACAGAAAACTCTTGTGTAAGTTGCATTTCATGCTGATCTATCCTTCAGTTACATTCAGGCAATAAGAAGCCTATGCTTCTAAGAAAGAAGGTGGATATCCCTCTCTATCACTTGCCCACTAACACACTTCTTGTCTTGGTTTATGCCAACTCACTATCAATTTCCATATCCAGATGCTGTAAAAATTCTAAAACATCATCAGTGGCATAATGATAAGAGTTTAAAACAACAACTCAGTATCTAGGGACCCTGTAATACTTGGGCAAATCTATCACTGGTGTAAAGACAGATGATTATCTAGCTAATTCATTCAAAAACTTCAGTTTTGTGAAGTGCATAATTTCTTTTCATTTCTTAGTACTTGGAAGATTCATCGTTCTTCTGTTGGTAAAGTATTAAAATATAATTCAGTTACCATAGGAAAACACTTGGAAGTTATATACGTTGTCTGCCATCATTACATCTTTCATTGCAGTGAAATTATCCCTACTGTAAGTATAAAAATTACAGCTGAAATTTATTGACAATCCCCCAAACAAGAAACTATTTCTTCTAAGCCAACATGTTCTAAAATTACACTATAACAATAATATTTTATAAACTTAATATTTTATTTGCTTTGTTTTAATGTCTTATATTAAGAAACACAATGCAAATGTACTACCATTTTGTGATTTGCTCAAATTAACAAATAATAAATAATTTAAAAATATTTCTCCAGTGTATGCAATTGACGTAGCCATTAAGAATCCAGATGGGATGTCTACATCCCATATCAGAGTGTCAAGATTTGATTGCCAGTTCCACTTCCATTTTCAATTTTCTGCTAATACTCATCCTGGGAGGCAGCAGGTGGTGCCTCAAGTTTTTGGGTCCCTGCCTTGCATATGGGATACCCAGGTTGACTTTGGCCTGAGCCCACCCCCTGTTGAAGGCATCTGGGAAATGAGCCAGCAGATGGGAGATCTGTCACTGTCTCTGTCTCTCTGACTCTCTTTCTGCCTTTCAAATAAATAAAAATCTCATTAAATTAATAAATAAATACTTGTGCCAAAAATATAGCATTTATTGGTGTCCCTCTTGTTAAAAATTTTATGCTTTACTATTCTGGAATCATAAATCATAAATTTTCACTAATGTATTTTTAAGTTACATAGGGATGTTTAATTTTTTATTTCTTTTGAAAGAGAATGAGAGAATGGTACAGAGATATACAGAGAGCACACATCTGTTGATTCATTTCCCAAATCCTGCAGCAAAGCTGGAAATTCAATCCATGTCTCTCATGTAATGGCAGGAACCCAACCTCTGAATTATCACCTCTGCTTCCCAGAGTGACCATTAGCAGGAAGCTGTAAGCCAGAGCCAGACTCAGGAATTTAACCTAGGCACTCTGATGTGTGATATAGGTGTTCTAATTGGTGGCTTAGCTACTATGCAAAACTCTCACCCCCACTATATTTTAATATGAGAGATTATAATTGTGTACCACTTAAATTTTTGTAACTGAGATCACATAAACCCTCAGAGATTCTAAGTAAGATAAATATATGTACAAAATAGTTTCTGACAGGCATCACAAAGCATATATCACTGAAGGAAAGTTGCTAAGAGAGACTAAGAATTTTCTAGATAGAGATCTGAACTGTGAACAACGAAGCTAAGGTGACAGCAAAGAGCCATATTGCATATTTCCCTTAATTATAAAATATATTTGAGCCAGAAAACTAAAGTATGGCCACCAAATAAAAATAGGATGTGGAAGCTGAAAGGGAAAAGAATATCAATATACTGATATTTTATTAAGAGTTTATTATATCTTTTATGAAATTAAGACCACAAATTTTCTAAGAGTACTGCAAATCAGTACAAAGTGAATTGAGCATAGGATCAAAATATTAAAATAATAATATTGAGAAATAATATAATTACAAACAGAGGAGAATGAATCAGGTAAGGAAGAAAAAGATAATTAAAAAGAAAGCTTACTGATAATATGTGGAGCTAGTTTACAAAGAAATACAGTTTAAATGTATAAATTATTACTGATTCTTGAAAAATGCAAATAAAACTAAATTTGGATAAAAGCTTCAAGCTGAAAGAGGAAATAAAATACTGGGCGTTAGACATTTTGACACATTTGAGGAATTTTTTACCAGAGAGTAGATTAACATAGATGACTCAAGTGGTAAGGGACTATAGAATTGAGGTCAAGATAGGAATATCAGAAAATTCAAGGGACAAGAGTTTCATTTTTGTCAGACATTTTTCTTTTTCATTTTACATGATAAAAATGAAATCTGAATCCTTTTTTAGGAATAAAGTTGTTGTTGTTGTTTTTAATGTTATCTTGTCCCGTTGCAAATGGAAAGGTGTGTGTGTGTGTATATGTGTGTGTGTCTGTTTTTTCGTTGCTGTCTGAATGTGCAAGGTCTCCCAATCACAGGTGGCCTCTATTGGAAATGATGAGGTGGCAGAAGTTGCTTTGCAGCACCCTTGAGGGCATTGGAGAGGGGAAAAATAACAAGCCTCTGAGAGTCTATATCCTTGAGCAGTATTTGAATCCAATATGATAGAGAAGCATGTAAGTCAGAGAGAAATAGATAGCACTATGCAAAAAGATGGGATAAGACACACACATTCACTGACACACTTTGTCAAGAGAAATAATCATATTTGACCTAGAAGTTATTAAATAGAGTTGTTCTATTAAAAATTATAAGAGCTTCCGTTTGGCCAACATCTTTCTATGCTATACTGGTGCTTGTGAAAGGGTGAAATTGGTAGTATGATTTCGGAGCTGTGCCTCCAATGCCCAGTTAGGGAAGAACAGTGGTCAGAAAGCATTTCCATTATCTTTCTCACTGACATTCCCCCAGGGACATCAGAAAGTATGTGCAGGCAGATGTTGGATGAAGCCTGATGCTGCCTCTTCATGAGTGCAGGCAGGATTCAGATGTTGGTGCTTCAGCTTCCTCATCTGGAAAATGGATAATTCTGCCATCATTTCCTTACATACATTAAACTATCAAGTTTGGTGCGTGGAGTAGAATCAGCAGTGCATACATAGTAGTAGAAAGATACGATAGACAACAGAAAAGAAGCCATGGATGTTCATGTTAGCAGTGAACAACTGCACGCAGCACAGTTTCAACGTCATATTTCTGAACACCTTCTGAACGTTTTCTGTAAAATCAAAGACTGAGGCATATCACCCTTGCATGATCTGAACAAATGCTTAGAGAGACATCATGATGATGCTCAGCCCTTAGAGGACTAGCTTACTAAGCACACAGATAGTGCTGAGAGCAGGGCCTGGCATAAGTAAAATTACAGGGCCCCCATAAATATTACTTATCATCATTCTTTGTGTTTCTTCCCTGAAAAACCATTCATTTTAGAGACACAGACTCCTAGGCCCTATTAGATGAAAAGAAGAACACTAGTAGGAAACGAGAGAAACCAAATAAATGTGATTTGGAAAGCAGTATTAGTGAAAACACTTATTGAGTTCCTATGTCTGGGCATTTGCTGAGTACTTTGCTTGATTTATGGGATGTAATCTTCTCAGCTAGATAGAAGTAGGTACAGTAATTCTCTCAATATTGCAGGAAAAGAAACTGAAGCTCAGATTAAGTAATTTGTCTGAAGTCATAGAACTGGTGGTTTAACAAAGCTGAAATCCAAAGAGGGCTACAATTATTTTTGCTTTATTTATTTTTTATTTGTTGAAGGGGTGAGTAACAGAGAGATGGATTAATGTGTTGGAGGGGAGACAGAGAGAAACAGAGATTCTCCATCTACTGTTTGTATCTTGCAAATGCCCACAGCAGCCATGGCTGAAGCACTGTGAACACTGGAATTCAGGACTCAATTCAAGTCTTCCATCTAGATGGCAGGGACTCAAGTACTTGAGCCATCATTGCTCTTTCCTTCCTCCTGTCTGGGGTACACATGAGCAGGAAGCTGGATTCCGGAGATGAGGCAGGACCTGAAACCAGGAACTTGGACATGGAATGCAGGTGTCCCAAGCAGTGTCTTAACCACTGTGCCTACATCCACTCCTCAATCTCCCCTTGTGCTCTCAGCCCCTTTCAAACCATCAGTTTGTCTGTCTTCATTGATTTGCCTTATCCTAGTTGAAAAATGAGAAAAAGTCACTTCCAAAGGTCAGAAGTGAGTAACTGGCAGAACTTGCATTCACTCAACAGCTGCGTGAGTCTGCTACTCTTCCTCTGGCTGCAGCATTCTTCCACCTCTTTAGGGGTAATTTTAGATAATAACTAATGAATGATCTTGTGGAACATCTTTGACTCTTTATTTGATTTTTTAATTAATATAATCCTAAGGAAATTAGTTCCTAATTTTTGGAGGAACAGTAAGGTACTTAACTCTTGGTACAGCTCAGCTATCATTACAAAAAGTGTAAGAAATGGATAAAAACAGAAAGTATCATCATAATGTGATAGGATCATTTCTGAGATATCAAGTTGTGTTTTCCTCTGTATTTTCTGTTTACCCATGTTCAAAGCAAGGGTATTCTAAGCAGAATATCCTTTGAAATTCCACGCCTCAGGATGTTTTGCTGAAGGAATCCTAAAGAGAGTTAGAAACCTTTAATAAACTGGAGACTCAGAAGATATAGAAGATATGATGGCACATGTGTGGGTAGCAAAAAAAGTATTTTGGGGGGGTAAGACTTAGGATCAGATTATTTTTCCTTAAAATGAGCAAAAATACAGATGTTATGATGTTCCATAGTAGCTAACATTCATGTATCACTTTTCTTTAAATATTTATTTGAAAGTCAGAATTACAGAGACAGAGGGCCAGAGAGAGACAAAGATAGAGACAGAGATCTTCCATCTATTGGGTCACTCCCAAGATGGCTGCAACAGCCAGTTCTGGGCCAGGCTGAAGCCAGGTGTCAGATGCTTGATGGGGTACTCCCAGGCGGGTGGCAGGGTCCTAAACAATTGGACCATCTATATTTCTGCTTTTCCCGGACCATTAGCAAGGAGTTGGATAATAAGTGGAGCAGCCAGGACATGAATCAGCACTTATATAGGATGCTGGTGTGGCAGGCATTGGCTTTATCTGCCACACCACAATGCTGGCCCCTATGTTTCATTTTGTAGCAGCAACCTATAGGGCTTGCAAAATTTGATGATTCATCAAGAAAGACAAAAATGTTTGTCACTGAGTTTTCCAATGATACTAAGAATAAATTAGCAAAATTAATTAACAGCATGATAATAATAATTAATTAGCAAAATTAGCCAAGCTGCCAAATTTTGTATGACCATATGAAGTATAAAATTGACATGTTGATGGCAACTTCATATTTAAAAAGGTAACTAATAAATACCGATCTGGGTTGTATGCAGATTTACACATTTTCTAACCCCCATACCTCCAATGGTATTAGCGTTAACCTCATTCCAAAATTAAAGTAACTAAGGCAGACAAGATTTGAACCCAGACAGTGAGTATTCTAGCCTGAAGCCTATTCTTTCCTTGGTGAGTCTCCCTAAATTTCAAGGACCTTTCTTTAGTCTAGGAGACAACTAATATTGGCAAAGATTTAATCTTCACAAAGTCCCTCAAAAGTAGGGTCACATGCTGATTTGAGTTCATTAGAAGGAATAGCATGGTATTTATTATGCAGTTGAGTATATCGGCATAAATGTATGTTCAATATATTAGTAATAGGTAATTTGATATTCTTAAGGGCCAATTAATCATTTCAGTGGAGATCCTCCTTCTTATTCAAAATTAATCACAAAACATGAACATAAATTTTGCTTTTTCTAACAATAGTCAATATTACCAAATAATTGTGGTAACTGATAGAGTATAAAAATATATTGACAGCTGGTGCTGCAGCTCACTAGGCTAATCCTTTGCCTGCGGCGCCAGCACCCCGGGTTCCAGTCCTGGTCGGTCGGAGCAGTGGATCCTGTCCCGGTTGTTCCTCTTCCAGTCCCACTCTCTGCTGTGGCCCGGGAAGGCAGCGGGGGATGGCCCAAGTGCTTGGACCCTGCACCCATATGGGAGACCAGGAGGAAACACCTGGCTCCTGGCTTCAGATCAGTGCAGTGCCAGCCGTAGCGGCCATCTGGGGGGTGAACCAATGGAAGGAAGACATTTCTCTCTGTGTCTCTTTCTCACTGTCTAACTCTGCCTGTCCAAAAAAAAAAAGTGTGTATGTATATATATATATGTATATATGTATGTATATATATATGTATACGTATATATATATGTATATATATGTATATGTATATATATATATATAGTATATGAGTGAAAATGACATTTTGAGATTTCACTTTTGTTTATGGCCCTTTTTTATACTCTAGAGGAATAAAGTATAGACTACTTATTGAATTATTTATTTAGTTGAGGGTTAAATTTTTGATTAGATAAATTGAAAGTAAATTACAAAAATTAAAAGAAAAATGAGAAAGGGAGAAGGAGGGAGAGGGGAGAGAGAGGGTATGGTGGGAAGAATCATGGTACTCAAAACTATATATACTAAATGTGTGAATTGGGTTTCCTTTATACAAATAAATGAAGTTAGAAAGATGACTTTCTTCATTCAAAATTTTAAAACTCAATCTCTATTTATAATAATAAGTCCCAACTCAAAAAATATAATATAAGTTATATTTTCATAGCTGATGTGAGTGATTTATCTATTAAACCCATTTAATTTTCACTCAGGCTTTTTTTAGCCATCCACATGGTTCTACTTTAGTTATTTATCCCCTTCTGATAAAATGCATGTTTCATAACTTTATTCCATTTTTACAATAAGGAGTTTATTTTTTTTCAGTGATCCAACAAATCTATGTAGAAAACCCTCAATTTGTGTTGCTTTTTTTAGGACCTAGAAATTTAATAAATATAAATACTTTTCTAACATCCAAGAATGTCCAATATTTCTTGAGTGATAGTTTGTTAAAATAACCATAACAGAAATGATTAAAAGTAAATTGAATAAATTTATATTTATTCACTAAATCAACACATATTTACTGAGTATATATGAGCTGTTCTAGGTTCCTGGGGATGCAACAGATAGATAGATGATAACCATATATAGATAAATGAGAGATAGAGATCAAATTCCTGTCTTATTGGATTTTTATTTTTTGGCAGAACATCAAAAACAAATAAAGTCAGATAATGTTAAGTGTCACAGATTTAAAAAAAAAAGGAGGAAAATGTCATGGAGTACTGAGAGTACTTTGGAAGACCTCATCAATAATGTGACGGTATGGAAAGAGTTAACATAGGAGCTCTGATTCATCATTCCTTGAATGGCTCCACCTGGGGAACCCACAACCATGAGCATCTCTTAGCCCACTCCTGGGAATATGACCCATAGAATATTCTTTGTTATTAATTGATGATATTGCATCCTCTGAGAATAATGGGGCATGTCTCACCAGCTTCTCAATATTCATCAGGATTGTTTTGTGCAAGCATCCAGATTCCTGAGTTTCTACTACCATGACACACGACCAATGCTACACAAAAGCTCTAAGCCCAAGCAGAACCCTTTGGGCATCTATACCCCACATCTGTGTTTGGTGATGTTGAGGGAGGATCATGGGATCTTGTTGAGTTTTTATTGTTTTATTTTGTTGCTTGTTTCTATTTTATGTGTGTATGAATTTATTCTTGGCTGGGCGTAACATACTTTATTGGTGGTATATGACAAAATAGGACTTCCTTTGCCCCCCTCCTTATTAAATGGTTCTGGGATGGAAACTGTGTCAGAATGGAGATTCATAAGGTGCTGGGATATGAATTCAGACAAGGACTTCCAAATAACCCAGATCCCTTCATGCTATGCTGGGCCTGGTGATCCAGAGAGCTATTAATCCATGGAGAACATGTAGACAATAAAACCAGTCACTCAGTTTCTGTAGCCAAATTCATTGTTGTACCAGAAAATGAGCTTGACAATGTGATTGTTGAGGGTTGGGACAGCCCCAGCATCAGAGTGAGAGAGTTACTGTGAAAGTCACAGGAGACCACCTGGTTCTCAGTGTCAATAATAATTTCCTTTAGGAGGTCCTTAGTGCCTTCTTCATCAACTTCCTGGCACCATCATACTTACCAGCTTTCTCCAGACACCAGATCATATCTATGACCTTACACTGGGCATAAGAGTACAGAAGGCCATGGTAGGGAGCCTCCCATTCAGTTCAGAGAAGACCTTGGTTAGGGCAGTTAAACAGTTCTTAATATATGAGGCACTATTGATAATTTTGAGGTAGTTATTATATACCTCATGTTTCACTTCCATCACAAGCATGGGGCATCTCCAGAAGGGGCAGAGATAATGACTGCTGTGTCTCCAGTCTTCAAATGAGTTACAGTCTTCTACAAGATATAACAGCTAAATAACACATTCAGTACCAACATCATCCTATTTGATGTTGGCAGGATCTCACTCTTACAAGATGGAAATGGACTTTCTTAAGAATCATGACAACATTATAAACATTTTTGGTGGGACTGGAAGCGGGGTCTGAGACTAGATGATATTCCCTTTTGTGAGTGTTATCACCTTCAGTACTCTTTTTTAATTTAAGAGGAACACATAACCACACATGCACACACACACACACACAGAGAGAGAGAGAGAGAGAGAGAGAGAGAGAGAGAGAGAGAGAGATCCAGCCTTCTTGTTCACATGCCAAATGGCTCCAATAGCCAGACTGGGCTGGGGTTGAGGCAGGGAGCCAGGTCTCTCGCATGGGTGGAAACTACCCAATTACTTGGACTTCTCTGGTTCGACAGTTGCAGGAAGCTGAAATCGGGAGCCAGGCAAGGGACCAAAACCAGGCAACACAATATAGGATCTAGATATCTTAACCCATTAGGTTAAGGGCCTGCTTCCACCTCCAGTTCTGGCTAACACCTGAGTCTAATGCCATGTTAATTTTGAGTGTCCGTATCCATTCTTGCCATCTAGTAATGATTGTTTAGATGAGGATATTGCCCCTCAAGTGGATCCTACTCATTGTTTCTTCTAAAAATTAGGATTTAGGTTAGAGTGAGTCTCAGCAGTAAGTTGTAAGTCTGGGAGGGAGCATATATCCATTAACAGAAAGGCTGTTTTCTGAAAACAAAAAAAGTAAATTGAGACTTCAGAAAGAGAGAAGGAAGATGATTCAAAGGATAGTAGATATGAGAAACCAATCAATTTTAGCCTCTGGGGCTCCTAAGGCCAGAGAGTTAGCTCTAGGCTTTTGTAAGAGCCAGCTGTAACTTCAACCTTGTTTCTTGTAAGAATTCTATATCTCATAGGCCGGTGCCACGGCTCACTAAGCTAATCCTCCACCTGCAGCGCCAGTACTCTGGGTTCTAGTCCCAGTTGGGGCGCCAGTTCTGTCCCGGTTGCCCCTCTTCCAGTCCAACTCTCTGCTGTGGCCCAGGAAGGCAGTGGAGGGTGGCTCAAATGCTTGGGCCCTGCACCCGCTTGGGAGACCAGGAGGAAGCACCTGGCTCCTGGCTTTAGATTGGCGCAGCATGCCGGCCGTGGCGGCCATCTGGGGGGTGAACCAACAGAAGGAAGACCTTTCTCTCTCTCTCTCTCTCTCTCACTGTCTAACTCTGCCTGTCAAAAAAAAAAAAAAAAAAGAATTCTGTATCTCTGCAATAATGTGCTAATTTAAATGTGCTTATGTTCTTTAAAGGAAAATACTCCTTATGAGAGCCTGTCAGGTACATAGGAAACGACAAAAATACATTTTGAGACCTGGTGTCTGTCAGTACATCTTACTCAAATTGTCCATGGAGCTGTTAAAAGGTGGTAGATTTGCAGAGGTGCTGATTTTCTGAATGTTTATCAGGATCCCTACAATTCTAGTGCTTCTGGTCTCCACTTCCCTGGCAGAATCCAGAATTGGATTTGTAGCACAGTGAACATAAATGGCTACAGATGTATGTCAAAATTAGGTACGTAAGTGACTAACTATACATGAAAATCTGTATATACTGTATCAAGAAGGCTACTGAGATTATTCTAAAGGAAATGGTATATTATTATTATTTTTTTTTAAATGGAGTTGAAGAGTTGGGACTGTGGCAAAGAGGGCTAAGTCTACAAATATACATAGGCATCCATATGGGATGCCTGTTTGTGGCCTAGCTGCTTCACTTTCTCTGCTATGGCCTAGGAAAGCAGTGAAAGATGTCCCATGTGCTTGGACCCATGCACCTACATGGGAGACCCAGAGGTAGCTTCGGATCAGCCCAGCTCTGGCTGTTGCGGCCATTAGGGGAGTGAACCAGCAGATGGAAGACATTTCTCTCTGTCTCTGCCTCTCTGTCTGTAACTCTAACTCTCAAATAAATAAATAAAATATTCAAAAAAATGGAGTTGTACAGACAACACTAACAGCAAAGTATCAAATAGAAGGGAAGAAAAATAAAGATAAATGAATAAAATATCAATTGAGAAAACATTTTGCATATAATTATTGGGAAGCTCTTGCTTTCATGCTTCATAGAAGAATAGAGTTTGGAAAAATTTATACTGAGCAGAAGTAATGCATTTATGACAATTGAAAAATTTTGCTGGGGTGTTTTTCTTCAAATGTTTGCAGGTGTGTATAATTACAATATCATATTTATTTTCATTTCATTGTGTGATGATTCTTATGTCTACAAGTGACTAATAAAATTCACTGAACATGGATAAAAATTTATAATTAGAAAAACTTTATGTGCAATTATCAGAGCTTAGAATTATATTACATTCTTAATTATTATTTTATTGAACATCCAGATTTTGTGAATAAAAATTTATAAAAATTGTCAAAATATCTTTCATTCTTTTTAAATAAACCATTTAACAATGAGCAGAAAATAGTAAAACATTTTAAATAATAATTCATGCCAATACATTCTAATTTAATAAATTAAAATATTTTTGTGTCTATTTGTGTAATATCTTACTTTTTTAGCTTTCTTGGTCATTTTGGTATGAGTAAGACTTGTTGCAATTGAAACAGACTGTAACTGAGATCAACAAGCTTATTTTGGATGGCTCTCCTACTTCTCAAGGTATATTTTAACATTTATTCTATCCAACCAATGTGCAAAAAAGGTAATATATGTAATACTGCTGAGTAGTGAGGAGAACAGTTTTGTTGTTCTAAAGCCCAAGAATCAAACATTGACTTTATTTCCAAGCTTATTGTCATCACTTATATATCGAGGCAATGATTTCTACTTCATAGGTTGTGGAGAATTAAATGACGCAATATATGCATAAGTCCTTGCAATACTATGTGTTAAATGCAAACTTGCTGTTTGTGTAACACTTATATAAATGAACTTATTATTCTCTGGGATAGCTTTTAATACTAAAGAAGCTGAAGAAATACAATAAATTGCAAATGTATGTCTTGAAATTTTCACTTTATTTCAAATTATTCAATTAAAACAGTAAAATAGCATAGAAGGGTCAGAAAAAAATTCAAATGCTGAATTTTGGAGGAGAGTTTTCATATGTTAATTGATTATACATAATCATTTTCAATAATGGATCCAGTAGAAAAATGAGTATCAAGTCAAAATTTTCCAAAATCCCATCTCCAGAAATTTTCCATGCTAGGTTGAAGCCAATGTCTATAAATCTTCACTGTTAATGAATACATAAAGTGGGTTTGGGGTAAGTCATTCTCAGGCTCCTTTCTGGCATAGACTCCATGAATCGGAGGGCCTGAGCACAAATGCCAGATCTTGTTCATTTCTGCATATGTAGCCCCTGACTCTGTGATAAATGTGCTGGATATTCAACAAATAATGAAATAATGCAAGTAATGATTAACATATCAAAGTCAAACTAATATTCTTACTTTTTAAAATTATTCCTATCAAGAATTGCACATACTTTTATTCTCATTCTGATTTTTGAGAGTGGACTGTTATATTCAAACTAACCACTGAGATCTGTGACAAAAAATGGAAATTAATAGACAAATTATTTTACTTGAAAAATAAAGATGCTCTTATGTGTAGCCACCTTATATGTATACATAGTCTCAAACTATTTCTAAAACACTTGAAGCATGAAGACTTAAAATTATAAACTACCTAGTTTCTTCCATGAAAGTTAATTTTTCTTTCCAAAAAATACAAAACAGAATGGCAATGCCTTATTTTACTTGGTCAATTTTAAGAAATAATAAATAAATAAACATTACAGCTGATTTTTGACAAAGTAGGTGTGTAAGCCAATAGATTAGTTAGCAAAGAATTAATCAGGATACCAAAAGAGACATAAATGTCTTCAGTATAATCAACAAATAGTTAAGAATCTCAAAAGATCTAATTTTTTCTCCTTAGAATGATCAATATATGTTTAAAGATGACACTAAACTGTGATTCTTATTTTTTTTTTCCTGACAGGCAGAGTTAGACAGTGAGAGAGAGAAAGACAGAGGGAAAGATCTTCCTTCCATTGGTTCACCACCCAAATGGCCACTACAGCCATTAAGAATATAAGAAATATATCTGTGAATTTGCTGTAAAATGATAAATGAATAGCCAAATGTCAGGTAACATTTTTATATTTTCAAATATTACTATACACTCAACAATCCACCATACACATTTCTTTGTTATGCTTTGAACTTTTTATTTTTCTGTGTTTATACATTGATAATTGTGCTTTTGGGAAAGATAAAAATTAGACACTAAACATATCTGGACTGATTTTTGAAGATCTATTTGAATTAAATAATACACTTTTGTGCATTACAGGAGAAAGTTGAGCATACATTTGTCCTAATATGGGATTTCAGATTCAGAGAAGCTCCTATCACTTTAGTTCTGTAAGTTACTATGAGAAGTCTCTCTTCCAGCTCTCAAATAATTCTAAAGGATATGTGATTGAACTTAAAGAGAGGGCAGTTCAACCACTAGAAATGATAAAGAGAGAATTCAACACAGGGCATTACATCAGGAACTAAGCAGAGTAATTAGAACTTGTTACTACCTATACAACTGGAAGGTGGCTAGAAATCTCAGAATATCATTTTTGAGAAACCTTTCTAAAGTATGCTTTCCCTTTTGCCCGGGGAATGTTCTAAAGGTGTTGTTTTTTCAACTGTCCAAATGCTAATTTTATGAGAGAAAAGAAAGGAAACATTCAGGGGATGCTAGCAACTCCTCCTGTACCTTCTGTGACTATTATGTCCGAAATTTTGCGTATTGTACACACACACACACACACACGCATTAGGGGAGGCTAGCAGCTCTTCCTGTTTGCTGGACTATCTATACAGAAGAAAATCAGTCATTGTGGAAAAAGAACAACGCAAGAATAAAAAATAACATTTTTTTCTTTAAAGGAAAAATTGTGTTGCTAGTTTCAATGAGTGTAGAGTAGACACAACTGAAGAAAGAACTACACAATGATAAGTGATATTTAAGGAAATATGACAAAATGCAGCACAAATAAAACCCGTAAAACATACAAGTATGGAAGCCATTAGACATAAAGGAAAGATTAAAAGCTTTCATGAAATGACTAGTATGTATTGTAGAAACAACAGATATAGAAGTTGAGAGGATATTTTCAGACAGAATGCCTGAAAGAGTTAAGGTGAAAAACTGAATGTTAAGAATCCAAAGAGAATTTAAACACAGAGAAAGACATTTCTAAAAATGAATCTTCAGAATGAGTGACACAGAGAAAGGCAAGATACACACACACACACAGACACACCCACACTTATACATCCCATAACTGCTTACATTATAGTGGAAATGCAAAATATAATTGACAAGAAAAAATCTTTAAATATTGAAACAGAAAAAAGATGACAAATAATATCTTCAAAGGAAGAATTTTCAAATTTATTGAAGCAAAACATTTAAAGCTGTTATACAAAATGAAAATAACCTCAAATTATTAGGGAAATAGTTGTGTATCTAGACTGAGGAGATATTTTCAGACATAAAAAGTTAAAAAGTTTACATTTCATGGATTTTCACTAGGAAAAAGACCCAAGGGTCCTGTCTTGTGGTGTACTAGGTTAGGCCACTGCATGCAGCACCAGGATACCATGGGGGGCATTCATTCCAGTCTTGGCTGCTCCACTTCAGTCCTGCTCTCTCTTTAAGCATCTGGGAGGGAAGCAGAGGATGTCTCAAGTGCTTGGACCTCTGCACGCATGTGGCGATCAAAATGGAGTCCCAGTGTTCTGGCTTCAGCCTGGCACAGTCTTGGTCGTTGCAGCCATTTTAGGTGTGAACCAGAAGATGGAAGATCGCTCTCTGTACCTCCCTCTCTCTCTCTTTAACTCTTTCAAATACTATAAGATACATCTTTAAAAAAATAACTGAGGGGTTGGTGCTGTGGCTTAGCAGGTAGAGCCACCACCTGCAGTGCTGGCATCCCATATGGGCGGGCGCAGGTTCAAGTCCAACTGCTCTACTTCCCATCCAGCTTGCTGCTGTGGCCTGGGAAAGCAGTGGAAGATGCCCGAAGTCTTTGGGCCCCTGCATCCTTATGGGAAACCTGAAAGAAGCCCCTGGCTTATGGATCCAGATAAGCACAGCTCTGGCCCTTGCAGCTATATGGGGAGCGAACCAGCAGATGGAAGACCTTTCTCTCTCTCTCTCTCTCTCTGCCTCTGCTTCTCTGTAACTCTGCCTTTCAAATAAATAAATAAACCTTTTTAAAAAATGAAAAAGAAGAAAGATGCTGACAAAAGAGACAGTGGTTAGCAAATAAATAGATAAAACATTTTAGTAAACTTCAATTAGTATTTACTTCCAGGAAAAACAACAGCACACACTATTTTTACAGGATTTTTAAATTGACACTAATACCTTGTAATTGAGAAGGTGAAATTAAGATGGCCCTCGCTGTGATTTTTTGTTGTCTGTATATAGAAAAACAAAACTTGTAATATTCAATCAATAATTTTGTTTCTGCTTTTTATTAAAATTTTAGTTGTAACCATTAAAATAATAGACTTGGACTGTCTCCACTCTTAGAAATCAAACAAATATGAGGCTACAAAAATCATTACAATGAAATAGAGGATGAGAAGGAAAGTGAAAGGTAAAACTTAGTAAACAGAAAAATATAGATAATAAAAATAATGTATTTTATCTAGGTTTGAATAATATGAAAGATCACAACAATATATACTTGAAAATAAATCAAGGATAAGCATGTGTATACCAAGACCAATTTTAAAGCCTCAGATATCAAAATTGATCTCAGAAACACTAAGATGAATAAAAAGGCTGTAGAATAAAATATATGTAATGACACAGTATCACAATGCACTTCAAAGGAGACCTTGTTCTTTCTAGAGAGTATATGCTACCCACATACATATAGTACAGTGACATATTATTTATGGATACAAATAGCTATAGTAAAGATATTACATAAAAAGATACCTATCGTTCTTGAGTATCCAGGTATTTGAACAGGACTGAGACAAGTACAAAGGCAGATTACCTCTTCACCTTTATCTGTGAGGTTATTGCAAGCGTTTGCAGAAAAATGACAAGATTATTTTGGTGCACAAGCAATTTGAAATCTATGCATAGTTTTATTAATAATGCATATTTTCATGAACTTTAAAAAAGATTTATTGCATTTATTTTAAGGGCTGACTGACAGTGAAATAAGAGTCAGAGAAGAGATCTCCCATCCACTGTTTCATTATCCAAATGCTTAAAATTGAAGGGGCTAGGCTATAATGAAGCAGGAGTCTGGAACTCCATCCAGGTCGCCCATCTGTCATTGCAGGGACCCAAGTACTTGCTGCTTTCCCAGGTGCATTAGCAGTGAGCTGGCTGGAAGTAGAGCAGCAAGGACTAGAACCAGTGCTCAAATATTAGGTACCCATATCATAAGCAACAGGTTAACTGCCTGTGCCACAATGCTGGTCCATCTATGAACTTCTTAAGATACTTCATATATTTATTTAAAATATTTTAAAATTTCAAGGTAAAAATTGAAACATTTATTAGATTCTGACAGTGTTTACATGGGTCTTTGTAATGTTAAGATTTGGGCTTTTCTTCATGTTTACATATGTATTCATTATATAATTTTAGCAATAACAATTTAAAATAATATCTGTTAATAGGGTATTGGAATAATAAGCACTCCAGTAATATACTAGCATAATAGAGTGATTCAAACCTTGTCTTGACACCATCAGTACTATTGCTGTTATTTTTATTTGTATTTGTATTTTAAAGAAAGATTTATTTCAATTAGAGACTTCTTGCAGAGTGGCTAGGAAGGGGTCTCAAGAGCAACAAAGCCAAAAGAGGCTGGTGGTATTGGGGCTTTTAAGTACAATTTTGGGGGAAAAAAGTGGCAATCAGTACAAGGCAGGGACAAACCCATCAAAAGATTTTATTTGTAATCTTTTTTTTTTTTTTTTTACTTTTTTGACAGGCAGAGTGGACAGTGAGAGAGAGAGAGAGAGAGAGAGAAAGGTCTTCCTATGCCGTTGGTTCACCCTCCAATGGCCGCTGCAGCCGGCGCAATGCGCTGTTCCGAAGGCAGGAGCCAGTTGCTTATCCTGGTCTCCCATGGGGTGCAAGGCCCAAGGACTTGGGCCATCCTCCACTGCACTCCCTGGCCACAGCAGAGAGCTGGCCTGGAAGAGGGGCAACCGGGACAGAATCCGGCGCCCCGACCGGGACTAGAACCCGGTGTGCCGGCACCGCAAGGCGGAGGATTAGCCTGTTGAGCCATGGTGCCAGCCTTATTTGTAATCTTATTTACCCTGTCTTGCTTGCTCATGATAAATCAAAGGAGCCATGAGAAGGGTTCGATACTTAACTTGTTTCTTTTATAAATACATACATACATACGTCTACATAAAATATATATAATTTACATATATTTGCATACATAAAATTATACATATATAATATTTACATATTATAAATATATATATAATATATATGGAGGTAGAGAGAAAGAACTTGTGTAAGCTGATTCACCCCCCAAATGCTGACTACCTAAACTCGTTCTAGATATCCCACATAGGAGTAGAAGGCCAATTACCTGAGCCATTACCACTGCCTCCCAGGGTCTGTATTAGCAGGAAAGCAGGGTCAAGAGCCAGAGCCTGGAACTGAATCCAGGTATTTAGCCACTAGGTTAAACACCTCCCCTGTTATGACACTTTATTTTTCAACTTAGTAATGTCATTTTCAACTTTGAGAGAAGTAGTTCCAAAGGAATATCACATGATTTACAAGTTCTAAAATGTTTGATTTGGCTTATGCCTACCAGTATTTGCCATTTTCAAAATTTCAGGTGTTGCCTATGCCATGTGCATGAGACTACTGGTACCTACCAAAACAGCATTTTCCTTCTGTTATCTCAGATCACTTGGAACCATCTTCACAAAGTAAAGGCGCTAATTTACTACCAGCTCATGTACTCTAAAATCGGAGGAAGATAGCTCTAAAAGAAACACATGTCTCTCCATAAATGGAAAATTCATCTCTGAGAGTTTCAGAGAGGAGTATCATCAGCTATGAAGATCTAAGGCTCACTAAAATTATGAGTGAGAGTGAAGGATAAAGTTAAAAAACTGTACAATTACAAGTCATAAAGGCCCAAATGAAATTAAATGTTAATGAGTCTGGCCTTAATTGAGTTTTACTCCCATTGCTAAACTCTCTAGTAAAATATATTATCACATCATTTCTTTTATGATGCATTAAAATCTGTACTATATTAAAGCATTAGTTATTATGATACTTTAAAAATATGATTTGCTCCATTTCGCAGTATTGTATATCTGTCAAGCGCATTATCACAACATTGCAGTTGTTTGTCAGGAATCCTCAACCTGGGAAATAAGAGTTAATTTAGCTATCATATCCACAGAAATTACCTCTTATAATGTAAGATTTATTTCATCTTAATATAGAATCCTTTGTGAATTTCCCAGTGGGCCTGTGATTCCACACTGGAGTATTCCATTCACTTTATGCCAGAGATATTGATTGTACAGTGACCCTTCTCTGCACAGAATCCCCTTATCATTCGTGTATCCTAATGACCATAATGATGTCTTGGACATAACAACATGACAGCAAGTGATCCTCTACACTTGAAGTTTATTGAAGCAACCCTTCTTTGGGCACAATTCTGTCCTAAACCCCGACAATATTTAAAAAAAAAAAGATCAAAGAATCCAAAGAGCAAAGAACACAATGATGTGTTCCACTGGTCAAATAACCTAAGAACTTAGGTCTGTTTATCAGTGTGATACACCCGATACCGATATTCTTCTTAGGTACTGAAGACTACTGCAATGTAAGCATGTCTATTTTAAACTGAAATTTCAACATCGCCTGTTCATGACATAGAATAATGCTTTGCAGCACAGATCTGAGAGAATATTTCTGTTTTCAGAATCTTTGGGCTACTCTAGACTAAATTTAGAATACTGTCAAGATCCCTTAACAACTGGAACTGAGCCCTGCACATAGGTAATCAGAATAAAACAGAAGCCGGCATTGTGGCACGGTGGGTAAAGCTGCCTCTTGCAGTGCCAACGTCCAGTGGAAGATGGCCCAAGTCCTTGGGCCTCTGCATCCCCGTGGGAGAACCAGAGAGGGCTCCTAGTTCCTGGCTTCAGACCGGCCAGGCTCCGGCTGTTGCAGCCAAGATTCCTCAATCTCTCTTTGTCTTTCTTTCTCTCTCTCTCTCTCTCTCTCTCTCTCTCTCTCTCTCTCTCAGCCTCTCTGCAACTCTGCCTTTCAAATAATAAATAAATCTTTTTTAAAAAATACAATGTATTTGTAAAAACTCTGGAGGAGCCACATAGCATATCATTTTGACATAGTCACATTTTAAAGATAATGGAGAAAAGAAAAAAGTTCTCCCGAAATACTGATACTCCTTCTTATGACAGAAAATACATTCATTTGACCGAGGGCATAGAACTGGCAGTTTCTCAGAAGCTGGCACAAACCTTGACCGGGTGCAATATCTAGGACCAAAGTGGACAATCTTGAAGTCATCATGGAATATCCAGTCACTGGGGATGAAATTGTACTTTTTCAAGAAATATTTTATCTTACTTTGTGGAGAAACTCAAATTGATGTTGGCATACTTTATGAATATTATTTTAAACTGTGATTTAGAGATTAGGGTAACTTTAAAAAAAAAGACCATTATAGTTTCCATTCATAGTACCCTTAACAGAAATGTTAGACCATACATTACATTTTTAAAAAATCATAAAACTAAGGGAAGTGATTACACTTCAGTTGACTCTGACATTATGAGTGCAGTTTTAATTTAAGAATATTACTGCTGTTAGACAATTTTAGTGCAAAAGCAATGTGATGGCTCAAAATGATGAACTAAATTCAGTTTTCAGAACTTTGAGTAACATATGGCAAATATTTAACCAAAAAGTTATACAATATTAGAACAGTTTTTCTGACATAACTATTTAGCATATGTAAAAATCACTCAGAATGCTCTGCATGGCGTTTTCCCTATGAAAATGCCAAAATAACAATAAAAAGTCTAGATTCAATTTATTTCAAATCATTATCTCTTATAAATTTCAATTGTCCTTTATTAATTTGATATAGTAAAGATCCTCAATAATTTCATAAAAATTGCAAATTATGAAAACATTGTACATGGAATTCAGTATTTTTGCAACACAATAGGCTTATCTTTAAAAGAAGATTCATTGATTCATTTGAAAGGGAGAGACAGAGAAAAGGGAAAGAAATAGAAAGATCTTCCACCCACTTGTTGACTCCTCAAAGAGCCACAACAGCCAAGTCTGGACCAGGCCTAAGTCAGGAGTCAGGAACTCTAAAAGCCCAAATAACGGGGCTATTTCCTTCTGTCTTCCTAGGCAGGAAGCAGAACCTGGGTGGAGTAGCCAGGATTGCACCAAGCATTCCAATATAAGATGCTAATGTTGCAAATGGTGGTTCAATCTGTTATATCACATGGCTACGCCCCTAAATTTATTTTGTAATTCTAATTTTCTTTGGCCTTTTTGAACTACCATTGTACACCGATTTTTCTAAGTGTTATTTTTTAAATGTTTGGAGTTAATGTTCATTTAAAAATGAAAATAAGGGGCCAGAACTGTGGTATAGCTGGTGAAGCTGCCACCTGCAGTGCCTGGCTACCCCACTTCTGATTCAGCTTTCTGCTATAGCCTGGGAAAGCAGTGGAATAGGGTACAAGTCCTTGGGGCCCTGTGCCCTTGCGTTTATGGGAGACCCGGAGGAAGTTCCTGGCTCCTGGTTTTACATGGACCCAGCTCCATTCGTTGCAGCCATTTGGGGAGTGAACTAGTGGATGGAGGACCTGTCTCTCTCTCTCTCTCTCTCTCTCTCTCTCTCTCTCTCTCTGCCTCCTGCTCTCTGTAAATCTACCTTTCAAATAAATAAATAAAATCTCAATATAAAATATCTTTGCTAGATCTTCTATTTTAAAAAAGATGAAAATAAGTTTACAATGCTAAAGGTTAAACAACGGAATTAACAATTGACCACTTTTCCCAGTGAAGTCTATTTCCTGTTGGTAAATAGCTGTAGATTGGAAGAAGGTTATGAGATCAGTGTTCACAGGAATGATAGTGCATGACTGCAAGAGTGGAAATTTCCCCAGCCATAGTTATAGTGTGGCTCAGGTATGAAGGAGTGGGTTAATCATGTGAAAGCATACTTCAGTTGAGTATTCATGTCAAATTCTGCCTGAGTTGATACTAGAAGTGATGCTTTCTCCTGATTGACTGACAATGAAAAAGAAACAAAAGAAGTGGTTAGTTCTTGTCTTCCTTGCTACCACTGACTTTCATAATATATTCCTAAGAAAGTTATAACAAAGCCAGAAACAATTCCAAGAAAACTAGGTAAGGTTTATAATGTCTTCTAATACTTTTCTGTTCACCTGCTCTTTATCTGCCTTGCTCTAAATCTATAGGCTCAAGAAGGAAATTCACTGGAGAGTTTCAGAGCCCTAGGACTTGGGTAATCCTCAGGCAGATCTTTTTCACATTTTAAATCCTTTGAAGAATGAACAATGACCAAACAGGGAGGAGAGATTTAAAAGATGTGCCTTCAACAGGCCTTCTATGCTGCCCTCTGATCCAGGCAGCATAAAAACTCATGATGGACTGGAATATAAAAGGGTCCTTGCTGTGCTCCCAGTCCCATTTGCCAGTTAGATTCTGGTATTTTCCATCCTCAGCTCAAAAAGAATTTGCTATTTCTTTTACCTCATAAGGAGATTTCATTATCTGTGTATATGTCAGGCCACAATATGTCTATCTTTTTACTTAATATATGGCAGAAGCATATCCATTCTAAAAACCAATCCATGTCATTCATCCCGTAAATGCTTACCTTCCCCTCATACCTTGGACCATAGTAGTAGGTGGCCATTCTGTACTATTAGAGGAAAATGAATGCATCAGGGCCTCATACTTTATGAAAGACGCTGCATTTATGAAACACTTGTATTAATGTAGGTTTTGTATAAATCATGAATTCATTTGCTGAGGCCCATTATAAAACTTTAAATTCATTATTTGCTTACCACTAAATCATCGGTATCACTACTTCTGGCTCATAACAGACAAAATCTTATGTTTGGAAAATTGACTAGGCAATCGATATATATCTGTTAAAAACTGTAGTCATAAATATCAAATCTATAAAAAGCCAAAACTTACAAAATAGACCATTCTTAATGAGCATCAAAATGAATATTGTTTTTAAATGACTATTATAAAATTCACCAAAAGTTTATAAGCTTAACCAACATACATTTACTATCTCCCAGGTAGCATGATTCTGGAGTATAGGCATGACTTCTCTGGGTTCTAACTTCAGGATCTTCTTGGATTGCAATGTGGATTTCTAACCACCTGTCTCAATCCCTAAAGACCTTGCAGTTCTTGGCCACATGGCCCTCTCCCAAGTTCTTCTCACAAGCTATCTGAATATGACCTCATTATTCTTTATAGCTAAAAAATCTCTCTCCCTTCTTGAAGGCTAAGTCCCTGCTTTAAGTATTCTTACTTGGGCCGACTCTATGGCATAGTGGGTAAAGCCACCACCTGCAGTGCCCGCATCCCATATGGGCACCAGTTCTAGTCCTCGCTGCTCTTTTTCTAATACAACTCTCTTCTATGGCCTGGGAAAGCAGTAGAAGATGGCCCAAATCCTTGGGTCCCTGCACCCACGTGGGAAACCTGAAAGAAGCTCCTGGCTCATGGCTTCGGATAACCGCAGCTCCTGCCGTTGCAGCCAACTGGGAAGTGAACCAGCGAATGGAAGACCTCTCTTTCTCTCTCTCTGTTTCTCCTCCTCTCTCTGTGTAACTCTCTGACTTTCAAGTAAATAAATAAATTAAAAAATAAATTCTTACTTAATGAGCAGGCCCACTCACAAAAATCACCGTTTGACTAACATTAGCTTGTTTCTACCTCAGTCAGGTGTGCAATATTCCTTTACTTTTGCCTTTAATATAGTCCATTCACAGAAATGATACATCATCATAGATAGAGTGACTGATTGATGACAGGATATATAGATCCTGCCCAAAACTAAGGAGAGGAAATTCTATTAATTATAATCTAGGGGATGATGATCTCGGAGTCTTCTCAGAATCCTGCCTACCACAAAATATGAGGTGGAAATTAAGGACTAAGAATAAAAAAATATGACCCTCAATCATAAATCTAGGTTTACTTTCAGGAAAAAAGCAGATTTATATTGCCCTGCCAATCCACTTTTGAAGTTAGGAAAGTCATGGGTTTTAATCTTAGTAACGAAACAAGAGTAGAAACTCATATTTCATTTCTGTGAGGACATTTTCAAAAGCACTACAAAATCCCAGCATTCCTTTCTCTCTAACTCAGTGAGTGTGAACACTTGGGTTGAGATGAAACTTCTATCAGCTTTAGTCCTGAAAATTGTAAGTCCTTCCCACTAGCAGCAGAATGCAATATAAATGAAAAAAAAATTATGTTAAGTCATGAAATTCTTGGGATTATTTGCATTTCAAAAATGAAAGAAAGCAAGAAAGCAAAAAGGAAGGAAGGAAGGAAGGAAGGGAGGGAAGGGAAGAAAGTAATATAATTATATTCTAATTGTATCCACAAACAACATTGAATTTGTTAAAAACTAATTTAAAAAAAAAGCGAAAAAATTATTTTGCCTTTGTACCAAAATATTAAAACTGGAAAACAAGCAGATCAATTGGTTTTTGTTTTTCATTTTTGTTAAATGATTACAATGTGGATATAAAGGCATGTGGCTCTACTTTGAGTCAGTTAAATCGAGGTAATTACCCCAAATCCATATTCTGGATTACAAGAATGAACTAAGCTATTGTTGATTTACCTAAGCTCTCGCTTCCTGCCTGGACTTACTTAAAACCAATACTTGCAACATGTTGCAATATACTACATATATGTCCTTAATAACTGAATTTCAAAATGCAGAACTACAGAAGAGGCCACATATGAACATTCTTTCACACTTTTTCTTCTTTCTACTGACCATCTTGCTTTGGATAATTATTCCTTCATAAGGAGAATCCTATTGTAAATTAATTAGCTGTCAAAGTAACTTGCTAGTCTATCATCTCTAAGTCTCACAGAATAGCTTCCTTGGAAGATACAGCAAAGAAAAGTGAATCTTGAATACTTAAACACTTTTTCACCCCATGGATATTAATTTTAAAGGATATTATGTAACTTTTAAAAATTGAAGATTTTAATTTGTATAATATTGCATCTGGAATCATGTAATTTTTAGTTGCATGGGTACCATATATATTTTTCCATTAGCCAAGTGCATTGTTTCCTTATGGCATCATGAGTCATCAAATTTATTGCTACATTTATTGTTGTGGAGTTGTGTTTAAAGTCATTGCCTGTGACACTGGCATTCCATGTGGTCTCTGGTTTGTGTCCTCGCTGCACCACTTCTGATCCATTTCCCTGCTAATGGCCTAGGAAAAGCAGCAGATTACCTAAGTGTTTAGTTCCTTGTCACCCATGTGGGAGATTCTAATAAAGCACCTCGTATCTGACTTGGGCCTGGCTCAGCCCTGGCCATTGAGGTCATCTGGGGAATGAAACAATGGATGGAAGTCTGTCTCTCCCTCTCTCCATACTGTGAATTTAAAATACATAAGTGAAAATCTTAGAAACAACAGAATACTCAATGTTGAAATATCATTTACTTGAATAGAATATAACATTTACATACATATTAGTATGAGATGCATCTTTTTTATGAAATTAATTTCTTATGTGTTTTACTTTGATTCTATAAATTGCTGGGAAAAATGAATCACTTTATTTTTGTTTTTATAATATTTTTTTATTTGAAAGAAAGAGTAGGAGAGTCAGAGACAGAGAAAAAGAGAGAGAGAGAGAGAGAGAGAGAGAGAGAATGATCTTCCATCTGCTGTTTCACATCCCAGATGGCCATACCTGCCAGGGCTAGTACAGGCTGGAATTAAGAGCTGGGTGCTTCATCTGGGTCTCCGACATTGGTGGCATGGGCTCAAGCCTTTAAGTCATCTTCTGCTGCTTTTCTCAGGCTTCTAGCAGGGGGCTGGATCAGAAGTGGAGCAGATGGAACATGAACGAGCATTACTTGCTATGCCACAATTCCAGAACCACTTTTTAAATTTCCCCTTTAAAAAAAAAATGAATATGATGTAAAATCATTGTTTTATAACCATTTGAGAAGGTTTTATTTTGCTTCTAAATGGAACCAATTTGAGAATGCATAGAAAAACTTAAAATAAATATATAAATAAATTTAGATTAAAATATTCATTTAATTCAAAAGTCTTAGTTATCAGAGCTATGTTCCAACAGAGCATACTTCTACAGTTTTCCTAATAAAAATTAATATCTAAATAGATACTGAAGCTTTTGCAAATGATGTGCCTTTCTACTATTAGCTTTATCAGTGATTGTCATGAGACTGGTAGGTTGGTTCCTGAATGTAGAATGATAAACCAATACTATTTCATCATCAACATTTTTGAGATATGAACATCCCTTACTTCATTATTAGTTAAGAATCAAATCATAATTTTTGGACTCATGATGCTTAAAAATGTTACTATATTTTAGGCCGGCCCCGCGGCTCACTAGGCTAATCCTCCACCTTGTGGCGCCGGCACACCGGGTTCTAGTCCCGGTCGGGGCACCGATCCTGTCCCGGTTGCCCCTCTTCCAGGCCAGCTCTCTGCTGTGGCCAGGGAGGGCAGTGGAGGATGACCCAAGTCCTTGGGCCCTGCACCCCATGGGAGACCAGGAGAAGCACCTGGCTCCTGCCATCAGATCAGCGCAGTGCACCGGCCACAGTGCGCTACCGCGGCGGCCATTGGAGGGTGAACCAACGGCAAAGGAAGATCTTTCTCTCTGTCTCTCTCTCTCACTATCCACTCTGCCTGTCAAAAATTAAAAAAAAAAAAAAAGAAAAATGTTACTATATTTTAAAAAGCATTGCCAAATAATAAGATTATTAACTATATGAAAGATCTCTGTGAGTGATATCCCAGCGGAAAGAACGGGCCATCAAAGAAGGAGGTACCTTTCTCTGAAGGAAGGAGAGAACTTCCACTTTGACTATGGCCTTGTCTAAATAAGATCGGAGTTGGTGAACTCAAGAGGCTTCCATAGCGCTGGCAGCTCATGAGAAGAGCCTCGGGTGATTACCAACGTCATAAGAGTGTCAACTGTTAAATCAACAACAGGAGTCACTGAGCACTTTACTCCCCATGTAGGATCTCTGTCCTTAATGTGTTGTACTATGTAAATTAATGGTAAAACTAGTACTCAAACAGTACTTTGTACTTTATGTTTCTGAGTGTTGAAATCTTTACTTAGTATATACTAAATTGATCTTCTGTATATAAAGATAATTGAAAATGAATCTTGATGTGAATGGGATGGGAGAGGGAGTGGGAGATGGGAGGGTTGTGGGTAAGAGGGAGGTTATAGGGGGAAAAGCTGCTATAATCCAAAAGTTGTACTTCGGAAATTTATATTTATTAAATAAAAGTTAAAAAAACAAAAACACAAAAAAGATTACTAACTATAGGTTCATACTACACAGAAATTGGCAAATGATATTTCCTGTATTTTTTACCACTAGTCAAGTCAGATGCTATCTCTTGGGCACATTCTCCCTACTCTTGATTTACAATAGCCCATGCTTTTTGTTGAGCCTGTAACTTAGTCTTACAGATTTGTGAAACTCTGGTTACAAGAACCAAGGCACAACTCACTGGTATGTTAACTATATCAGGGAAATAGCACCAAATACTCCCATCCTCACTCAATGCCAGGTGAATAAATTATCCCAGAACACTGTTTTATCATAAAGAACTGTGCATGGTACCGTTAAAAGGTGTTTTTGTTATAGAGTAACTAAAAGGGTTAAGAAAAGAGGTTTGGCTTATGAATTAACTGTGTGCTAATGTGAGCATTTCATTCATTTCACAAGTGCCTCACACAGGAATATTGCTAAACAATTCCAGAGAAGAAACTAGAAATATTTCCTAGCTTATTTTGATGTTACTATGAATAATACATGCTAAAAATTGTAGACAATTTATAAGTAAGATTTGAAATTGTGAAAACAAGCATAAAGCTTGTTTCTACAGAAAATTGGCTATATCAAAATATATGTCAGTCATTCTATATTCTCCAATCAGGTCTCTTCCCAAACCATGAATGAGTTAAAACAATGAACTTTCCTTAATGCATTTGGATAATTTTAACAATCTTTTAGGATAACTGTTCAATATATTTATATCGTTTACTCTTTCCTCCTTAAAAATAAAGTTTCAGGGAATTAGAACAACAGTCTAAAATAAAATTGAGGTTAGAATGTCTTCAGATACTTCCTGTCTTTTTTTGGTATGGAATGGTTTTGATTTTCTTTAACAAATTTGGTGGTAGGATTTATCCGTAGCATGAACTTGTGTGTTGGTTTCTTGGTGGTTTGTTTGGTCTGGCTTCACCAAAGGAGCCTTTACTGGCTGATCTGACTTTCCCTCAGTTCTTGCTGTTGCCACGGTAACTGCCCCATTGTCTACTTCTCCATCCATTTATGTGACTCTCTTTAACTTCTGGTAGAGGGTAGCTTGCTTCTACAAGCCTCACCCAAAAATTAGGGGGCAGGGAGAGAGAAATAATAATATCAAAAACTCCCAGTACAATCAAGAGTTTCCTTTGCTTTTGTGTTCTAAAAAAGGACAAGTAAACAATTTATCTTGTCTTATATACCACTTATATATTTCTCCTATCTTAGGTATTTAGAAGCAAAATTTTGAGGCAAGTGTAATATAAGAGAAACTAAAATAAACTAGCTTAGTACTTAAAAATCTTGCTCCATGTTATTCACTAACAAACAAAGATTCTACCAGATATGTGCATTCAACATTATAGCAAGAGTATCTTTATACATCCAGTAAAAATATCCCCTACATTAGCTTTTTAGGATGAAACAGAATCCTTTAATCTGCTTGAAAGAAGGACCTCAAACACTTGCTCTATGTAATGCCCATTTAGTTTAATAAACATATATGAAACAAAATGATAATATAATCTTTTGGAGTGGTTTTATTGCCAAGTTTTATGAAAAAAAAAAAAAAGTCTGTAATAACAGTTCATATAAACCAGCTGAGTTAGAGTTCTTGAAAAATATTTTTCACATATAACAGAATCTAATTGTCTACATGCCTGGACTCAATTAGTTAATATAAATTCAATATGCATTCAAAACAAATTAATTTTCTTATAACAACCCTCTTTTATACAAAACCATTTGACTTAGTTAATGTGTCTAGTGTTACCATACATGACCCAAGCAGTTTGACTACATCATTTGTAGAGTTACAGACAATTCTTTCTAACAATAGAATTCTTTGTGTGGATATTTTGTACAACATTTCACCTATCAGTTAATAAAACTATCTAAGAAGCTTTATGGTACAAAATACACATAAGCAAGAAAGATAAAAGGAAAGGTTAACACTTTTTCAGTATCTGTCAACACTGTATCCTGTTACATCTGATCAACTTTAAAGTAAATGCAAACACATGATATCATTTACAGTAATAAAAGCAAATGCCACACAGCAGCGACTTTGCTTTTATCCATTGCGCAGATCACTCATCACAGACCATCACGGGGGAAGGGCAACGTTGCTTTATGGTGCATCTTTGTCAGAGAAGCACACTTCTTCAGATTTTCAAGGCTGAACATTCACCCTGCAACTCACAAAGGAATCCACCTGTACGCACTTCCTGTTTCAGTCCTAGACAAGGAAGCACAGTAGAGAAGCCACACTGCTTCTTTGCCCTTAAAAGCATAAAACCAAAAGCTAAGACAAAAGAGGAGCAAATAATCTGTGAAGAACTGAGTGTGCCATTGCTTTTTGAGGCCTTAATGCATTTTGATAGGGAATTCAGGACACTTTTGCTTGTAACATTGATTATCAGCATGATACCTGAAGTGGCAGAATCAGCAGCACAAAAGAAATTATTAAAAATGCAAATTTTCAAGCTCCCAACCAGAGGGACTGGATTGGGAACTCTATGTGTGAGGTCCAGATATCTGTGTTTTAATAGCCTCTCTAGATGATCCTGAGGCACATTAACAACGTTTGCAAATTATCAGCTTAGAAAAACTCAGTGGGATACTTACTACATGTGATTTTATCCCATTTAACATGGCTTCAATTAAAAATGATATATTTTATAGGTATTTAAATGATTTAATTTATTTAGATCAGCAGAGAAATATTGCACATTTATTTTCAAATATAAAATTCATGTAGTAACTTCAAAACATAGAATTTATTTTTCTGATATCTTGAAGTGAACACTTTTACTTGATACATATTAAGCAAAATGCAGGAAAACCTATGCTTTGTTACCCCCCCAGTGCAATCATATACCATAAATCATACTTGACATCGTAGTCAATTATCTGAATGATGTCCATTCCAGTTTTGATCTTAAATTTCATGTTTATGTTTTCCTATTTTCACTTATCCTCCTCAGTTATAATGCAAAATAGATGTTTTATGTGTAAACATGTTATTTCAATCTTTAAAAATGAATTTTAAAAATCATAATATTAAATTTAAAGATTATGGGAAGTTATTCCTATGTGCATTTAGCTATAAAACATCTTCTTCAGTTTCTCTTTTCAACAAAAGAGGCCCACATCCTGGAACTTGCATTTCAGGCCTTGTTCACTAAGGGAATAACAGAGTAGAAGCCAAATGTTTCTTTGGAAGAGATAAGGAATCTAAAGATCAGAAACAAGTCATGAGCTAATTATTTAATTAATGAAGACTCTGTGCAGCTTACCCAGTCCCTAGAGAGCTAAACATTTTCTTTGGAAAAGTTGAACTCCACTGTCCCCACGAGTCTGTGGGCTTTGACAATCCTATCTGAGCCCATAGATTGAGAGTTGCTACCTGCACCCCTGAAGTTGGGAGTGGAAATGCCTCCCATTTGTTTCACACCAAAGGACAAATTATTTTTAGTATTTACTTCCTACTGTGCCACTCCTTTTTTCAACTTCTAGATACTCAGTGATACTGAAACTTGTTCAGGACCAACCATTAGCATGCAGAGATAACTGTGTAATTAGATTACCAAGGGAAGCTCAATGACTAGAAAAAAGAAAAAGCAAGCTCAAGTCCAAGTATGAAGTATCTGATTTCATTAAAGCATAAGTGTCTAGGATGTAGGTAAAAGCTTTACCAAAAGCAACAGTAATACAAAATTCTCAAGTAGATCGCTGAAATATTAACTTTAAAACATGACTTTTAAGATATTTTTGGAACAAAGCTTAATGAGAAGATCTGTACTGCTGACAACTGAAATAGTGGCTTAGAAGATCAGAAATATAAATCACCAAACTGAGCAAAAATTGAGAAGCTGAGCGTCTTGAAGTATAGACTGAGAAGATCTTATATAAATACTTTAAAAAATTTAGACTACAATAAAAAATTTAACTTGAAGGAAACTTCTAGAGAGGTCCATCAAAAATACAAGACCCTCTGAATGTGGCTTTAAGACTCCTGGGAGAGAAAGGAATTCTTACGCCCTTGCTGACTTATGAAAGAAAGCCAAAGCGAACCAGATTACCACAGGATTTTAAATCTGAAACACCGAAAGCTAAAAAGAATGTAATTAATTTAAAGATTTCTGATCACGCAGACTTGGACCAAGAATATTACATTGTTAAAGAAAAGGGAAGTTATGTTCACATATGTGTAAGGATTCAATATGCATTTGAATAATGTGCTCAGAGAAATACGCTCTAGGGGTCTGTGTATTATGATCAGTAGTTGGAGACCCAGCTGCTTGTCTTCTGATCCAGGTCCTTGTTGATGTATCTCAGAAAGTAACAGATGGTGGCCCAAATATTGGAGGTACAACCACCCACATAGGAGACTCGGATGGAGTTCCTGGCTCCTGGCATTGGCCTGTTCCAGTCCCAGTTCTTGTGGCCAATTGGGAAGTAAATCAATATGTGGAAAAAAATCTCTCTCTCTCTGTCTCTCCTTCTCTCTCTCTCTCTGTCTTTCAAATAAATAAATAAAATAATTAAAAAAAAAAAAGAAAAAGACTAATATGCTGTAGCCTTAACATGAAGGAAAAAGAAAACAAGGTATGTAATCAATAGTGAATGATATATCTTGCAGTGTCTAGTGAAATCTAAACTGAAGATGATAGTATGATGGACAGTTTGAATACATGCCTTAAAAATTTTTGAAGTTGGGGCAGCACTGTGGCTCAGTAGATTAATCCTCCCTCTGAAGTGCTGGCATCCCATATGGGCGCCTGTTCTAGTCCCAGCAGCTCGTCTTCCGATCCAGCTCTCTGCTGTGGCCTGGGAAAGCAGTAGAAGATGGCCCAAGTCCTTGGGCCCCTGAACCCACATGGGAGACCCAGAAGAAGCTCCCGGCTCCTGGCTTTGGATCGGCACAGCTCTGGCCATGCGGCCATCTGGGGAGTGAACCAACAGGAGGAAGACCTTTCTTCTGTCTCTCTCTCTCACTGTCTGTGGCTCTACTTCTCAGATAAATAAATAATATATTAAATTTTTTTTTTTGAAGTGGAAGTGAAAGTTCCATCTAGTTGATGTTAGACAGCAAGTGGCAGGTATTCTGAATATTTTGAAAAAACAATATTTTTCTTTTTACTTTACAAGAACTTTTTGAAGTAAAGGCCTCATATTTATTTTCTATAGTACATGTAATCGCTGTTGCTGTTTTCTATGTTGCTGGTCCTTTTTGCCCTTGTGTTTTGTCATTTTAATAATTATCACTTCATAAGCCCAGAATGGCTGTCATAGAACTAGGCATCACATTTTCTCAAAGCAAAGGGAAAGCAGGGAATTTTCCCAATGTTATCTTTTAATAGTAAAAAAAAAAAAAACAAAAAAAAAAAAACAAAACAAAAACAAAACAAAACAAAAACCTTTTTAACAAGCACCATAAGAGCCTTCCTGTAATTATTCACTGGCTAAAACTGGGTGGTACACCCACAGCAAAGGAAAATATGGCTGTCACTGGTTTAGGCTGACAAGATTTATTCATTTGGGTGTGGGCACTTGGGCCTCAAGGAAACATGAATTTCTGAAAGCCAGGAATGAGCTACCACACAGCTGTTGAGTATACAAACAAAAGTGTTTGCAGCACATATAATTGTGTGTGATACAGAATTACTGTTTTTAAATAACACAGAAATGCAAAACATTGGGAAGTAAGTGGAGAGTGAAAAAGACAAAGTGATAGCAGTGTCAATGTCTCAAGTCTGTCTGTTTGCGTGTGAGTAAGTGGAGAGGAAAAATGGCTTCTGAAGCCATTTGTCAATGTAAGGGAGAAGAAAGGGGAAATGAGTGAGGGGCCGTAGGGTTGGAAATGATGAACTTATGCTAAAGTTATAGTCTATATGCCCTAGTGCAAACTGGAATTACAGTAAGAAAATGTGCTTTAAATTTGATAAGTTGAAGCCCACTTAATCATGGGGGTATTGTACTCTGTTCAGAGAAACACACTGAAAGAGAAATGAAAGCATCCTTAGTGGTTCTCAGCCGTAACTTCATTTTAAGATTCCCTGGGTAGCTTTTTTAAAAAAAACACTGATGCTTTGCCACCAGACCAGACCAAGGGAACCTGAAACCTCAGGGTGAATTTGGGCATAGATATGTTTTTAAAGCTCCTGTGGTGATTCTAATGTGCAGCCAGGGCTGGTCAAAACTATTTTAGCAGAAATTAAAAGCATAATAAAATATCCATTATAAATCCTGTAAAATTTATAAATTCTTTCGTCATATTTTGAATACCGACCATACAGTAGACACTGTTCTTGATGCTGGTGATACAACATTTGATGAAATAAGGTCCTTGTTCTCCACACCTTGACCTCAATTCTGAGAGGGGCACCATGCAGGCTGCATAACAATGAATGGTGATAGATCCTAGTGACATGAGAGAAGGTGAAGCTAGGTGGTCCCAGAGAAATCCCCTCTGAGAGAGGAGCCTTGAGCAAGGCAAGAATAAACGGAGGGTACAAGCCATGAGTACACAAGGAGAAGGAGAAACGAAGGCAGCGGAGAAGAGGAGAAATGAGGCTCTGGCCGCAGACAATCCTCAGCAGCCTGAGAGAATGTAATGGTGAACAGAAAACTGTGCTCATCAAGACTGAGATTCTTTAATGGCAAATATGATTTTGTAAAGATTTATTTGATTTATTTTAAAGGTAGAGTAACAGAGAAAGGGAGAAAAGCACTGGAGGAGAAGGAGAGAAAAAGAGAGAAGAAGAGAAAGAGATGTACTATGCACTGGTTCACTTCCCAGATATTCACAATGGCCAGGCTAGGACAAGCTAACACCTGAAGCCAGCAGCTCTATCAGTTCTCTAGTGTGGGTAGCAGAGGTCCAAGCACTTGGGACATTTTCTGTTGCTCTCCCAGGTGCAATAGAAGGAAGTAGAATCAGAAACTGAGCAGCAGGGACTCAAATTGTTAGGTAGGAAGTCAGATATGAGCTTGGTGTGTGACATAAAGGCCTAAAGAGTTGACATCTAGGTCCAAAATTAAAAATAAGATAGAAAAAAATCCTATAATTAAAACTCATGGAAGATGTGTAAAGATCAGATTCGATATGTTCTAATGTCCTTGAAGTGTTTAGGAGCAGATAATGAGCCTTATGAATCTTAGGTTTCAAATCGAGTGCACACATGAAAATCTATTATATTTGCACTACAATAGTTAAAATAGAATTAATAACCTGTAAATGCTGAAAAACACAATGCGGATAATGTAATTAATTAGTCAATTAGGTCATAGGATTGAAGTTGGCAGGTATGCAGGTTAAAATTGTTATATTTGTGAACTGGAAGACCACGCCTTTGCCACGCCCATGTGTGACCTCATTCCCCTACCTGGCCACACCTGGGTGCCACCAGCCAATCAGGTTAATTAACCACTCCGCTTTGGAAGTGGGTAAAAGCCCAGCACTGTGTGGTCCGGCCTGCTCTTCTTCCCTGGCCTCTTGTCAGGAGGGGGCTTGCTGTAGCCCTGCATCTCCAGGGCACATGGCCCAAAGGCTTCCTGGCCCAGATACAGGCCTAGATGTTCTTCCACGTGGCTGGTTCCTGGTGCTCCATATGAACCCCTATTCACCTCTCTCTCTTAAATAAAGCTCTCACTCTCCTATGCATCTTTCTCACTAAATAAAAGCTTAAAACGTACCATGCTGCCTCGTTTATCTGTGCCAGTATTTAGAATTCTTCTCTAAATATTAGGCAAGAATGCTTTTGGGCTTATTAATATTGGGGATTTAGTAGTAAGCCCATGATGAAATCATAAGGCACCCCAAATTCCGGTAGCACATGTGGCACCCCGATAACATTCCTAGGGAACCTTAAGGGGCCATATTTCAGTGTAAATTTTTGGGGGCCTTTTCTGATTTCAGGATGAGAGGAAAATCTTCAAAAATTAGACCTAGAAACTATTAAACAAACATGGGGAAATATCTAGATTCATTTGGATTCATGGTTTTTGTTCTATTATACTCTGTTTTGTGCCACTGAGAAATAGTTTGTAGTTAATATAAGAGCATATAAAAATATTAGGAGTTACTATAGTGTCACCATAATTAAAATATTATACTATTATGTTAAAAATAAAAAGTCAAACTGGTAAACAAAACAGAATTTTAGATCCATAAATAGATATGTGGGAACAATATGCAGTAATGTGATAATTCAAGGCGATGGAAGAAGAAAGGCTTACTTAAAGTAATGCTGTCATAGTGGGTATCTGAACTGTGGGGTGATAGAAAAATGGGGGAACTCCATAGTAAAACTACATGTTAAAACATACTCACAGGGGCTGGCGCTGTGGTGTAGTGGATAAAGCAGCCTCCTGCAGCGCTGTCATCCCATCTGGGCACCAGTTCAAGTTCCAGATGCTCTACTTCAGATGCAGCTCCATGCTAATGTGCCTAAGAAAGCAGTGGAAGATGACCCAAGTTTGGGCCCCAGCACCCACGTGGGAGACCTAGAAGCTCCTGGCTCCTGGCTTCCGATTGGCACAGCTCTGGCCATTGTGTCCATTTTTGCAGTGAACCAGTGGAAGGAGGACCTCTCTCTCTCTCTCTCTCTCTCTGCTTCTGGCTCTGCCTCTCTGTAACTCTCCCTTTCAAATAAATAAATAAATCTTTTAAAAAAAGTCATAGTCATCAAGAACTGGAACATAGTATGTAGAATATATTGGGAATATGGAAAATGTTGTTCTTGAATCACTTATTTCAATAAAATCTTTGCATTAAAATTTTATTATGAAGCAAAAATAAAAAAGTCTAAAGAAATATGCTAAAGAAAAATACGTTCAATGAGATATGAACTAAGAACAAAACTCATTACCTACACCATGCTAAGAGCTTTCCAAATAGAAATCAAAGCACAATAATATCTTATTATACACCTCATACAAATGTTAATTCATTTGTTAGACCTTTGGAAAAAAAAAGGTTTTGTTTTCATAAGACTGTGGGGTTTCTTGACCTTGGAGACATTTCTTAAGAAATTAATACAATTATCCGTCACTCTTACCATTGTAATCTTGGCCAAATGCTGCAGCGTTTTGTGTTATGAACTTCTTAGAGCCTGGGCATTTCACAATAAAGAAGAGTAAAATGAAAAACCTTCAGAAAGTATTCTTCAAACCTAGTGAAAGAGATTTTGTGGGCTACACATTTGCAATTGCCTTCCTTTACAACCTCTAGAGAGCTCTTTAGCATCACTTGAATTAGGACTTTGGGCAAAGAGCCTGTTCAAAGTGAGACTGCTATGATAGTTACTGTTGACCATGGTACATTGCTTTTGTGTCCCTAATGCCAGGCATTCCAGCAGCATGAGCAGTCGGGGAGTACCACCAAAAACACAGATAATAAAAACCAAGAGAGTTCCCTGAAGCAGATAAAAAAAAAAAAAATACACGTGCATTTCCTCCTTTTTAGAATATCATATTGAAAAGAAGTGAAGCTCATTGGAACTCACAATATCTGTGCATTTCAAAGATTTATCAGTAAACATCACATAGCTCTTGAACAAGGCAATTTCCTGGTTGTTTTGTTGTTACATTTGCCATTTACGATAATTTGGGGACACATTTCAAAGCGTGACTGTTTATTTCAATCAATTCCGTAAGTGTATCTTGATTACAGAGGTGGAGAACTGTGGAAAATATCATTAATTTAAGGACAGGCCTGCGAGTTTACAGTTAGTATAGTTAACATAATTTCAACATCTCGTTATGGCTAAGGACTTACGTTAACTTACATATCCATTTCCCCAGGTTTCCTCTCCAATGGAAACCTGTATGGTTTATGGTAGAGTGATAGGCGATTTACAGACTAAGGAGAATTTTTTCTGTGTGTATAACCTGTCTTCCCATATGAACAGGAGGCTACTTCTGATGGCTGTATCCGTTTTCCATTAGAACAGTTAAGTCTTTTTTAGACATTTTAAAACTATCATGAGCTCCCTTTTATAGAACAACACTTTTGTTAGGGGCCATAATATATGACTTATTCTCCCCAATCTCTCTCTTACTTAGTATTTGGTTCACAGTTAATTCCAAAGTCATGTGACAGATGTGTCATACAACTTCTGACTCGTTATCCAGCACCTTTTTTCACTCTGTGACAACCCAGCACAAGGCACATCCTGGACTGTGCCACAACATGAAGCAACTCAGGTTTAAAAACATAAGCTTTAATGGCCACTGTTTTAACAAAACTTTTCATGCTTACTTTCCCCTTGCAAGCCCATCATCTTTAACCATATAAACACCTGTATTCGTCCTCCACTGTATCACTTTCCTTTGGATCTCTTGCCATTCCTAGAATTCTCAAGAACTTAACCTATACAGTGAAATAATTCACTGTAGTTGTGTAGTAATTGTAGTTAATTGTGCTCTCCAAGCGCAAGATTGCCTGGGTTTGAAATCTGACTCCAAGATTTATTAACTGTGTGACCCTGGAATGACATTTAATCTCTGACTCTTAATTTCCTCATCTGTAAAGTATGGATTATAAGAGTACATAATTTAGAAAAGAATAAATGAATGTTCAAGATTTGTTTCATCTTTTATTAAGGAAAAGGTGGCAGATCATATCTGAGAATAAAAATAAATCAATATGGTGAAAATATCACTTTTCCATAAAGATTAAGTTCACATTACAAACACAAACTATATATATATATATATATATGTATATATATATATATAAACTAATAATTCTATTGCTTTCTCCCATGTATTGTTGAAATTCTATTTAGTTGTCTCAAAATGTTTTTTGTTAGCCAGTCTCTTGTTTTAAAAGACATAAAGTAGTCACATTTTTTTTTTGAATCTAGCTGTGTGCATTTAAAAGTTTATCCTCATTCTTGTCTGTCTTCATTTTTAGTCACTCTAACCCACACCAAAGGAAAAGGAATACAACTGGTCTGAGATCATGACACCACCATCATCTTTCCTGACAGGACTAACATCTCTCATGCATACTCATGCAGGCAAACTGGCACAAGTTCAAGACCTCCGGAGAAGCTGATCATTTTCTCTACTTTCTCCCATCCCAATTTAGCCTCTGGCAAAGAATAGTTCAGGCATTAATTCAGGAAAGGAGGCAGGTAGGAAAACAAAGGTGATTCGCAAACCTTAATGTTTGAACATCAGAGTTCCTTTTTGTGCATCTGCTTTTCTCCTGAGCAAGATGTTCTTTGTAAGGCTTATCTTTACCTGAAGTTTTACCTGGGTACATGAAAGCATTATTTTACCATTCCTCCCACTCAGGCTGTAAAGACGGCTCTTTTCAAAGAAGAGAAGGAGTCAGAATTATTGTTTCAAAAACAGTATAATCCTTTATAATTTTTGCACACTAAAGTGATAATGAAATGAAATCATATGTCCCTTTTTTTACCTCACAAGTTGAAGCAAACCCATCTTAAGTTCTCAAATGAACTACATATAAAAATTTTAAATTTATTATATAGTTTACTATAGGACTTTTATATCTCAATTCACACATTTTAGATTGGAATCTGTTGATGCTAATGAATCCCATGTTGAGTTTTATTGAAAAGGCATTAGTTTATGCATAAAGAAACAGATAGTCTGACCTCTTGACACTACTTACTCCTAGTTTTGAGACATGCATAAATAACATAATATTTCTTTGCTATATCCCATACCTTTTTAAAATAAAAGCTTCTTGTATTACCTTACCATTTCATAAAGCAGTAACATTTTTTGGAATGTGGACATTTTGTCTTCCAAAAGATTCGTTATTGCTTTGTGGTTCTTGTTTTAAAAAGTAATGAAAGCAGTACAAAGCATAAGCTAAAGAGCTAAGAGGTTACATTAATTATCTTAAAATCTTATCAGAAATAATTACTAATCACTTAATGAAACAAAGACTGATTCATTTATAGCACATACAGGTGGGATAAAAAATACTAATGTTATATATTAATGCAAATACACATCAAGAATTTATATTGAAATTTGTATAATGCCATCAATTGTGCTTAAAAAAAATCAGTACAGCCATCAATTCTCTGTAGCATTTCCTTCTATATCAGAAACAATTAAAAAAACAACTTAACCACAAAACTTCTAAAAGTTCATATTTACATAATAAATTATGAGCAATTTTATTGTAAGAATTATCATGTTCAATATATTTGTGTATCTTGTCTGAGTGTTTGAGTGACTAAGAGGGCATGGAAAACACGTCACACCTACCCTCCTTCCAGAGTCACAATGGGAAACATTTCAAATTAAGAAAAACTATGAAATATGTTACTGTAGACGATTCAGAACTGTCCCTCATACACTTAGCTATGCATAAAGACTTAAAAACCATATTCTGAAGATCATCATTAATGGACATTTCAGGATCTTACCTGATGTATATTAGATTTTTATTCAATAATTTTTTTTGACAGGCAGAGTGGACAGTGAGAGAGAGAGAGAAAGAGAGAGAGAAAGGTCTTCATTTTCCGTTGGTTCACCCCACAATAGCCGCTGCGGCCAGTGCGCTGTGGCAGGCGCACCGCGCTGATCCAAAGCCAGGAGCCAGGTGCTTCTCCTGGTCTCCCATGCAGGTGCAGGGCCCAAGCACTTGGGCCATCCTCCACTGCACTCCCGGGCCACAGCAGAGAGCTGGACTGGAAGAGGAGCAATGAGGACAGAATCTGGCGCCCCGACCAGGACTAGAACCCAGTGTGCGGTGCGGGCACCACAGGCGGAGGATTAGCCTATTGAGCCGAGGTGCTGGCTGAATAGATCTTTTTTTTTTTTTTTTTTTTTTTTTTTTTTGACAGGCAGAGTGGACAGTGAGAGAGAGAGAGACAGAGAAAGAAAGGTCTTCCTTTGCTGTTGGTTCACCCTCCAATGGCTGCGGCGGCTGGCGCACCGCACTGATCCGATGGCAGGAGCCAGGTGCCTATCCTGGTCTCTCATGGGGTGCAGGGCCCAAGCACTTGGGCCATCCTCCACTGCACTCCCAGGCCACAGCAGAGAGCTGGCCTGGAAGAGGGGCAACCGGGACAGGATCGGTGCCCCAACCGGGACTAGAACCCGGTGTGCCGGCGCCGCAAGGCGGAGGATTAGCCCAGTGAGCCGCGGCGCCGGCCTGAATAGATCTTTTAAACCCTCTGTAGAGGAACAGGAAAATGTGATTAGACCAATATGAAACTTTATTTTTTGGTATGCCATAAGCAAGTTGTTATAATTGTTGTTTTTTTCTTAAATAAAATCTGCCATAGTTTATGAGTTTTGGGTATTTGGCAAGAGCAATCTTATTTTTAAAGAGATCACCAACTGAAATGTGATATGCAATTGATTCATGTAATCACTGTATGACTACAAAAATTTCCAAATCTTGGCATACATACTGCCATAGCAGAGAGCTGGACTGGAAGAGGGGCAACTGGGACAGAATCTGGCGCCCCAACTAGGACTAGAACCCTGGGGCACTGGCACTGCATGCGGAGGATTAGCCTAATGAGCAGAGGTGCTGGCCAATCAATTATTTTTAAATTTTAAAGTCAAATTCATTGTGCTGTGTTTATTCATACCCAATCCATTCTTGACATCTTGGGTGGACATGATCTTCCTAGATAGGATTTTAAAACTATTCATTCATATATATTTCATTTCAGGAATTTCTCAAACTTGACCACATCTCTTTTTACTTAGAGAATCCTTCAGTAATTATTTTCTTCAAGTATGTATAGTTTTACCGGGCAATAAAAAATTCTTTAAATTGGCATCTCAATTGATAATTATAATATACTAGTAAAACAATGTCTGTTTTTACTTGACAAAACTCATAATCTGCCACACTTTACCATAGCAGATAATGCTCCATTTGTGCACCTGTTGTTTTCTCATTTCTCTTGGTAAAATGACATTATATCTCAATTTAAAAGTATACCATTCAAATACTAAAGAAGTTGAAAATGTATGTGGGGATAAGATGCATACGATACATGGGGTAAATGAATAAGGGATTGAACAAATAAACTTATTTTTTGAAATCTTGAAAGAATAGGGAATACTGCCTGTTTCTGCGTTGCTGTCTGGGACCATTGCAAAAAAGGCCTATTTGATTTCATGGTCAGTACTCTCCTCCAGGTAGTTATCAGTGCCTCTTAAGGGGTTGTCACACTGAGAAATGTCATCAGTTTCTTGACAACCTTCCTGTCTTCATGTATGTGAAAATTACTGAATGCTTTATGTTTTATAAACTGAGGAACGAATGTTCATGGGCCCCATCTCATTCGTCACACTGACCCTCCTCCCAGAATCACAAATGGGAAGCAGTCTGAAGAACACCCACTCCTTTCAGGTTTTTGTGTACTTACTAGATGGTTCTAAAGTCTCAAGATTAATCTATAAACGTGAAAGAAAAAAGAAAGAAAGAAAAAAGGACCCTACAGCCTGCATTATGATCTTCAAAGCTTTCTTCACCACTCTTGCTAGCAGAAAGTATTGGTAGCAATTTTATTCTTGCCTATCCTTCTTCTCTTAGTATTGCCCCAAATTAAGTTTATTTGAAAGAAAAACAAACCTTTCCTCATTTGGAAAACAAAAATGTGTTTTTTGTTTTTTTTTTAAGAAAAGTTTTGTGGTTTTATTGTATCATGAGGCATTGAAACATCTGAACAAATCAATATCTGGGCGGTGAGGCAGCTGCTTTCTCCTTCACTTCTTTGGGTTACTAGAGCAACTTGTCAGTAGATTAAAAAGAAAAAAAAAAAGACAACCTTTTGCATTATTTAAGTCTTTCCAAGGCATGCGCTGGTACAACACAAACTTCTCCTGTCAGATGCAACTAGTCTAGAGTCCAAACATCATGCACAACACCTTGGTGGCAGCAGCACACTGCGCCCTCTCCCACCACGGCCCTGCTTGTTTGTGAATGATATTTGGAGCATCTGGAGGAGTGGAAGAGGAGGGAGGAGGAAACAGCGTTGAGTGCCTGGCTGGGAGGAGGTCAGCCGAAGTTGTGCAGGGCAAGCCTGAACATATCATTGGTGCAAACCCAAGCATCCTTGATGTTCTTTAATAGGAACACCTGGTGGAATCCCATGATAGGGTCTTCATCAGCCTTGAGCTGGCCCACAGCCATGCTGATGATGCAGCTGTCTGGCGTGGGCTGATGGTCCTGAGCCGTGGTGCTGTGCTGGATTTTCTGGAAGGGAAGGCTAGACAACTTCTCCACAATGGCAGCTTTCCCTTGGAACTGCTGTCCTTCCCACGTAAGGCATGACGCATCAATGTAAATTGCGCCTAGTTGTGTTCTGTCATTATCAAATAACTGGTAGTAATGTTGAATGAAGCTGGATCCAATCTGCTCCCAAATTGGCTTGTCTCCCATTCTGGAGCGTCACCTGGCCTTGTTCAGACCCGAGGGGCTGGCACGATGGCGGCGGCTGCGGTGGCAACCCCAAAAATGTGTTTTTTTCCAAGCTTGGCCCCTGCCAGGGTATTTGGGAATTTTAGGAATTTAGGAAATCTTCGCTATTCAAAAAACTTGATTTTCAAGTTAATGCCTTTCTAGGGGCTGGCACTGTGGCACACTAGATTAATCCTCCTCCTGCAGCACTGGCATCCCATATGGGCTCCGGTTCTAGTCCCTGCTGCTCCTCTTCTAATCCAGCTCTTTGTTATGGCCTGGGTGTTATGTATTTCTCTTAGGCCATCACAATACACACCAAACACTGGAGTAAGGGAAAAGGTTTATTGGGGAAAACCCAGCAGACCGGAGGGAAGGGGCAAAAGAAGGAAAAAGAGAGAGGATAGTGTAACAGAGAGGAGAGAGAGAGAGAGAGAGGAGAGGAGCTAGCGAGGAGATAAGAGAGAGATGAGTGAAGAGAGAGCAAGCAGTAGAGAAGAAAGAGCAGGAGAGAAGAGAGAAGCCAAGAGAGCCACGTGTTCAGGAACAGGTCCTTTTAAAACTTTGCCAGAGGGTGGGCAGGGGAGCAGGAGCATCGAATCCCATTAGGATGGGGGTGAAGCTTGACACCGGTGGTTGGGCCATGTGGCCACCTGGCTTTCAGCAACGGTGGCCGGAGCCAGGGCACAGGATGTAAAGAAGGTTGTAGATCGCTCCACAGATAAAACTGCACCATTTTCCTAACACGGGGAAAGCGGTGGAAGATGGCCTAAGTCCTTGGGCCTCTAACCATGTGGGAGACCTGGAAGAAGTTCTTGGATCCTGGCTTTGGATCAGCACATCTCTGGCTATTACCGCCATTTGAGAGTGAACCAGCAGATGGAAGATCTCTCTCTCTCTCTCTCTCTCTCTCTCTGTGTTTCTCCCTCTCAGTGTCTGCAACTCTACCTCTCAAATAAATAAATAAAATCCTTTAAAAAGAAGTTAATGCCTTTCTCTGAGTCCAATTATCTTCCCTTTCTATCTCTGAGACCTGAGCAAAAATTGGGAGTTTAATAGGAGACATAATTAGGGTGAGAATCAAAGCAAAATATTTTAAAATTTATAATGTCATTTTTGTTATCTCCACTCTGTGCAAAAAGTAATATAATTTAAAGTGTTAATCAGAGTTACCATGTTTAATCATTTCTTATAGTCACTGATTTTTTTTTTTTTTGGAAAACCATAAAATCTTTCAGTTAAAAAAAAACTAATAGAACTAATACTATGTAACTAAGTAAACAGAATTGAAGTACACACACACTCCTATCATATATAAGTATAGTCACAAAGAATTACAGGAATCATTGAAATGTGTTTTCTATTATTTCAGATCCATTCTAGTAATTTAATAGGTAGGTCAGAGATAAAAAACCGGTTTCACCTCACTTCTACAATTGATCTGCTAATTGTGAGGACAGAAACTTTGCAACTACTTAAAGAAACCAGCAAGAAAACACTTTAGGGTAATGGAATAGGCAAGAATTTTCTACATCAGACAGCACAATCAAAGGAAATAAACACAAAACTAGACATGGAATTTAATCAAGCTAAAGAGCTTTTGTACAGCAAATGAAACAATCAACAAAGTGGGAAAAACACCTACCTAGTGGAATAAAATATTTGTAAGTGATACATCTGACAATGGATTAATATCCAGGAACTCAAATAGTTCAAGCAAAATCATCCTCATCATAATAATAACAATAATAATACAATAGAAATACAGGCAGTAGATCTAACAAGATATTTCCTAAGGAAGATATAGAAATAAACAAAAGGTACACGATAAAATGCTAACATCACTAATCATTGGAAAAGTTAAATCAAAATTAAAATGAGATATCACTTCATTGCAATATGATTATTTACTATTAAAATGACAAAAGATAACTAGTGTTGGTAATGTTATGGAAAAAGAGAACCCCTGCACACTGTTTTTGAGAATGCAAGTTAACAGAGCCATGGTGGAAAATAGTGTGAAGTTTCCTCAAAAAACTAAAAATAGCATGACCATAAGATACAGCTGTCCCACTCTTGGAGATATATATATATATATATATATATATATATACACACACACACACACACAAAGGAAATGAAATCTAACAGTTAAGGAGATATCTGTATTTCCTGTTTATTGTGGCACTATTCACAATAGCAAAGCAATGGAAAAAACCTAACTGTGCATTCACCAAGGAATAGATAAAGAAAATATAGTGCATATACACAAGGGAATATTATTTAGCCATAAAAAGATGAAATCTTGTCATTTACATCAACATGGATGAAACTGGAGGTCATTATGTTACGTGAAATCAGCAAAGCACAGAAATACAAATAACACACGATTTCACTCATGTGGAGTCTGAAAAATAGGTGATCTCATAGGAGTGAAAACATATAGGAGTCAGCACTGTGGCAAGCAGTTTAAATCCCTGCCTGCCATCCCCTTATAGGTGGAAGTCTGAGTCCTGGCTCCTCCACTTCTAATCCAACTCCCTGCTAATTCACCTGGGAAAGCAACAGAAGATGACCCAAGTACTTATGCAGCTGCCACCACTTAGCAGACCTGGATGAAGCTCCTGGCCGCTGGCTTCAGCCTGGCTCAGCCCTGGCCTTTGTAGCTACTTGAGGAGTGAATCAGCCGATGACAGATCACTTGCTGTCTCTCGCTCTCTGTCTCTCCCTCTCTCTCTGTAACTCTGACTTTCAAATAAATAAATAAATATGTAAAAATAAATAAATAAACTATATAAACAAAGGCTGGGGAAGGAGGTGAAAAGGGAGAGATTTGGAATGGTTGTTTGATGGGTACTAGGTTATAGCTAGATGGGAGTAAGAAGTTCCGAGGTTCTATTTTGCTATAGATGACTGTTGATAATTTTAGTAAAAGTGAATTTCTCTAGTAAAAAAAAAACCTAGAAATAGGATTTGAATATTTTACTCTAAGGAAATATTAAATGCTTGGAATCGCGAATACATTTACCCTGGTTATCACACAAAGTATACATGAAACAAAACACAGGATATTTCATATATATGCATTTTTTATATATTAATTTTAAGTGAAATCTGAAATAAGTAAAGTAAATGTTCTACTTCAAATGTAAAGTACCCTTAACTCTATTACTCTACTGTTCTAGCTATTTCTCCGAGTCACTGATATTGTGCAAATCTGTGCAAGTGATAAAAATGAAGAAGTGTCTTTATCATCTAGTGAAATAAATCCTAAGTCTTTTTCAAAATCACTTTTATAAAATGCTTTCTGATTATTTATGCTTTCTGTTATATAATTGAAATGTTTTGTAATCTTTTCGGTTCATTAAATATTTATTCAATGACTACTATGCAACATGCACTGTTTAGATGTAGTGTTGCCTTGAAGTCTTTCCTAAAGTTTATTTAGCCACATTTTCCACTATTAGTTTTTCTTGTTTCATTCTATCAACCATCTTTTCTATGACTGAGGATTTAAAGCATTTTCCTTAAAGGGAACACTGACTTTGGGAGATTGTTTGTTTAGTATTTCCTATGCAATGTAAAGGAAATAGTTTTTTTTTATTAAAAACTTTTATTTAATGAATATAAATTTCCAAAGTACAGCTTATGAATTACATTGGCTTCCCCCCTACCATAAATTCCCTCCCACCCACAACCCTCCCCTTTCCCACTCCCTCTTCCCTTCCATTCACATCAAGATTCATTTTCAATTCTCTTTATATACAGAAGATCAGTTCAGTATATATTAAGTAAAGATTTCAACAGTTTGCCCCCACATAGCAACACAAAGTGAAAATATACTGTTGGAATACTAGTTATGGCATTAAATAACAGTGTACAGCATATTAAAGACAGAGATCCTACATGATATTTTTAAAAAATTAATTAATTTTCTATGCCATTTCCAATTTAACACCAGTTTTTTTTTTCATTTCCAATTATCTTTATATACAGAAGATCGATTCTGCATATACTGAGTAAAGATTTCATCAGTTTGCACCCACACAGAAACACAAAGTGTAAAAATACTGTTTCAGTACTAGTTATAGCATCACTTCACATTAGACAACACATTAAGGACAGATCCCACATGAGATGTAAGCACACAGTGACTCCTGTTGCTGACTTAACAATTTGACACTCTTGTTTATGGAGTCAGAAATCTCCCTAGGCTCTAGTCATGAGTTGCCAAGGCTATGGAAGCCTTACGAGTTTGCCGACTTTGATCTTATTCTGATAGGGTGATAGTCAAAGTGGAAGTTCTCTCCTCCCTTCAGAGAAAGGTGCCTCCTTCTTCGATGGCCCCATTCTTCCCACTGGGATCTCACTCACAGAGATCTTTCATTTAGGTCTTCTTCTTTTTTTCTTTTCCATGGTGTCTTGGCTTTCCATGTCTACAATACTCTCATGGGCTCTTGAGCCAGATCCGAATGCCTTAAGGGTTGATTCTGAGGCCAGAGTGCTTTTTAGGACATCTGCCATTCTATGAGTCTGCTGTGTATCCCGTTTCCCATGTTGGATTGTTCTCTCTCCTTTTGATTCTATCAGTTAGTATTAGTGTCTGCTAATTAGTGCTATTAGTGTCTGCTAAAGGGAAATAGTTGTTATTCTAAACCTAAAAAAATATTTTAACTCATTTTCATCCTCAAGGTATTAGAGAAAAATAGTTTTTCCTATTTCTATTGATAAGGCCATAATTTCTAATTTTGTGAAACTTATATCATTCCACATAAAACACAAGGTATTGACATAATGGAGTATCATTAAAGAAGAAAAGGAGAACCATCATCAAAAACACAGGATTTTAAAGTCTGTAAGAAAACATCCTTAGTTTCTTATTATGAGGAATAAACAAGCAAATAAAACTTTGCATTGAATTTACTTTTTTTCCCTGAATGTTTCACTTAGGAAAGCGAGTAAAGATCACAAAGAAACAGCACAATAGAAAAAGAAGCATCATTTTAAATCAAAGTATGTGGAAATAAGATGAAAGAAAAAAAAATGTTACCAAAGAAATGAATGTTCATATATGTAATAGACAATTTGTGATTCAAAACAAATGTTTTGCTTTCACCTGCAGGCAATGAAAAACAGTGGCTCCGGTCATTACAGTGCTTTCCTTTTCATCACTTGAAAAGGTTTGTGTTCATGTTGAACACAGAAGAGTGTGTTAGGCACGTTCAACTTCCTCAGTCACAGATTCTTTAGGAACTCTTGGAAGATGTACTATCTGTGATGATGATTGAGCTCATTGCTACATAACTTCTCAGTATATCTTAAATATGTAATACAGGCAAGTCTAAAAAAAAAGTGTTTCCCAAAAGTCAAGGTGTACTTGATCTCTAAAAGTTATTCAACTTAGCAGATACTGTGTTGTTATTTTAATGTTAAAGGCTAATATGTTTATTTGGCAAACTTTATCAACTCCATAGATACAGATAAAGAATTTGGTAAAATACAACATGCTTTCATGATAAAAAAACAAAAACTTTTAGTAAATTGGGTATAGAAGGAACATTCATAAACATAATCAAGGTAATAGATGACAAATCCACAGCCAACATCTTATTGAATGGGGAAGCTAGAAGTATTTCCATTAAGATCCAGAATCAGACAAGGATTCTCACTTTTACCATTGCTATTTGATATAGTCCTGGAAGTTTTAGCCAGAGCCATTAGGCATGAAAAAGAAATCAAAGAAATACAAATTGGAAGGAGGAATTCAAATTATCCCTGTTTGCAGGTGACATAATTCTATATATATAGGGGAACCAAAAGACTCCACTAAGAGACTACTGGAACTCATAAGAGTTTGATAAAGTAGCAGAATAAAAAATCAATACACAAAAATGAATAACCTTTGTATACACAGACAAGGCCAGGGCTGAGAAAGAACTTGTAAAATCAGTCCCATTCACTATATATATATATATATATATATATATATATATATATACACACACACACCTTGGAATAAATTTAACAAAAGAGGTGAACTATCTCTACAATGAAAATTATGAAGCATTAAAGCAAGAGATAGGAGGAGACACAAAAAATAGAAACAAAAATTTCCATGTTCATGGATTGGAAGAATCAATATCATCAAGATAGCCATACTACCAAAACAAATTAAAGTATTCAATGTGATTCAAGTCAAAATATTAATGGCATTTTTCTCAGATCTAGAAAAAATGGTGCTAAAATTCATATGGAAACACAAGAGTTGCTGAATAACTAAAGCAATCTTAAGCAACAGAAACAAAGCTGGAGGCATCACAATATCTCATTTCAAGAGATACTTCAGGGCAGTTATAGTGAAAACATCCTGGTACTGGCACAGAAATAGATATGTAGAGCAATGGTACAATCCTCATATCTACAGCCAAATATTTTTGACAAAGTATCTAAAATTAATCCCTGGAGAAAGGATAATCTCTTTAATTAATGGTGCAGGGTAACTTGGATCTCTGCAAGCAGAAGTATGAAACAAGACCCCTACCTTACTCCACATACAAAAATCAACTCAAAATGGATCAAAGGTCTAAATCTATGACCAGATATCATGAAATTACTAGAGGAGAACATAGAGGAAACTCTGCAAGACATTGGCACAGGCAAATGCTTCTTGGAAAAGACCCCAGAAGCACAGGCAATCAAAGTCAAATAAGCAAATGGGATTGTATCAAGCTAAGAAGCTTCTTTACTGCAAAGGAAACATTTTATAAAGTGAAGAGGCAGTCAACAGAATGGGAGAAAACAATTTGCAAACTATGCAACTGATAAAGATTAACATCCAGAATCTATAAAGAGCTCAAGAAAGTCAACAACACAAAACAAACAACCCATTGATGAGGTGGGCAAAGGACTTGAACAGGCATTTTTCAAAAGAGGAAATTGAGATTATCACCAGACACATGGAAAAGTACACAGGATCACTAGCCATCAGAGAAATGCAAATGAAAATTGCAATGATGTGTCACCACACCCCAGTTAAAATGGTTCCTCTCATACAGAAATCAATGAACAATAAATGCTGGCAAGGATGTTGGGGAAAAAAGGTTTCCTAATCCACATTTTTTGGGAATGCAAACTAGTCTAGTCATTGTGGAAGACAATATGGAGATTCCTTAGAAAGATGAAAATCGATCTACCATATGATTCGGCCATCCCACTCCTGGGAATTAACAAAAAGGAAATGAAATCAGCATATGAAAAATGTATTTGTACCCACCCTGTTTTTTGCAGCTTAATTCACAGTATCTAAGATGGAATCAATGCAGATGCCTGACAACTGATGACTAGATAAAGAAAATGTGGTATATACACATTATGGAGTATAACTCAGCTGGAAAAAATAATGAAATCCTTTTCATAACAAAATGGATGCAACTGGAAATCATTATACTTAGTGAAATAAGTCAGCCTGAAAAAGATAAATACCATATGTCTTCCTGATTTGTGATAACTGATAGAGCACAAACATGTAATGTATAATTATTTGCATTGAAAAAATGCATAAAATTATTACCATCTATAAGCTGTTGATAGGAAATAACTTAAAATCCAAATGAATTAATTATTATCTTGTTACCACATGGGAAATATTTACATGTTGTGTTGTCACTTGGCCTTTTTCATTGAAAGAAATCGTGAATAACTAATTGACAAAAACCCCTGTATATGATTGAATTGGTAATTCTTCTACTCATTTATTATTTATAGCCATTGTGTATACTCTTACTAAACTAGAGTCTTTATGCTTTTTATGTGTTAAACTTCTTATTCAGTGGAGTATTAAGCCTTTTGACTTCAATGTAAATTTAAAATGTTATCTCCAAAATTGAAATAAAAGAGAAAGAAAGGTAGAAAGAAGAAGAATAGGAAAGGAGGGAGGGAGAGAGTAAGAGAACATCATTATGTTCCTAGATGTGTATCTACAAATCATACTGGATCAGTTAAAAGTTAATTAAATTAAAATAAAGATGGAAAGGCAATTTCTGAAAATTTAATTATAAGAAGCTGCTGAAACCAAAATTATACAATTGTGTTGAAACTGAGAATAGCATTGATCATTGGGTCAACTTTGTCTATTAAAAATGTAATACAGCCCATTAAATGATAAGTAAGGTATGCAAAGTAAAAAGATAAATTGCACAAGTGTTAAAACGATAGGAGCTGGGCCCATCCGAAGCCAAGAGCCAGGAGCTTCTTCCAGATCTTCCACATGAGCTCAGGGGCCCAAGGAGTCAGACTGTCTTCCATTGCTTTCCCAAGCCATAGTAGAGAGATGGATTGGAAGTGGAGTAGCCAGGACTCAAATTGGAGCCCATATGGGTTACAGGCACTGCAGGTGATAGGTTTGCTGGCTATGCCACAACACTGGCCCCTCATAAGTACTTTTTACAACGCGGATATTACTCTCTTTTAAATTAATATCCTAAATAATTTATAGCTTAGAAAGCATTTTAGAAGTTTTAACAAATGCTTTGAAAATGACTGTTCCTATTTCATTTGTCAAAGGACATTGCAGTTAAACCACATGTTTTAAATGCCCTTCTTTTATCCAAGGCAAACTTAGGAGTAATATATCAATTTTTTCCATTATACCTTCAGATCGTGTGCATTTTTGTTTGCCTTAAAATTTTATAAGAAACAAATAATGATCACCATGGATTAGGTCATTTTCCCCAAGACTTCTGTTCTCTCTTGCAATGTTGAAGAAACATATGCAACATTCCATTATGTTATAAAGAATACGTGATTTCTAGAGCCCTATTTGTATCTCTTAATTAAATTTTTCTGGAGCACAGTATTTATCTGCTAATCAGAACAAGTCTATGACACAAATAAAGTAGGTCTTTATGTAGGTGACGATCTTCCATTAGCTGGTTCATCCCACTAATGGCCACAACCATGGTCTTCCTGGTTTCATTCATGGTTGGCAGGGGCCATAACCTATTGCTTTCCCAGGCGCATTGGCAGGAGGCTGGATTGGGAGAGGAACAGCTGGTAGGTGAATTACAACATCACAAGCACTATCTTAACCCTCTGCTATACAATAGCAGCCTCCAGAAAAATTATTATGTCACAATTCTAATTTATTATGAGGAATTTTAGAATTTGAACGTTATTTACAGTGCTCTCAGAATTCGCTGAGCTTCTTTTTATTTTGTATGTAAATTTAGAAGCGTGCCTGAGAACACAGTGCTTACAAGCCTGTGCTCTGAAGTCAACTCCATCATTACCATGAACTGAAAATAGTTACCTGAACCATCTGTGATACACATCCCACATCTGTGGGAATTAATTCATCAGAGGAGTTAAATCAGGTAATGGATGTAATGAACTTCACATACGACCTGGGACAAAATTATTACACAATCCATACTGCTGCTTATAGAATGAGTATGATTCTCTAATCAACTTTTCATTTTGTGCCTCAAAAACTTTCTACTCCATTCAAAACTCTATTTCCACTCACTGAAAATTTCCTAGCTCTGAGTAGACTAATTCCAATTCAAAGAAAATTGAAAGGTATTTTAATTTTGAGGCATCCTGTTTTTTGCCAAAAATATTTTCATTCTATGTAATGATTTACTGAAATGCATACACCCACTTACTTATTTTTAAGAGTTCAATTACATAAGAACAATGTATAGATTTCCTTGCTTTTTTGTGGCTTTTTTTTATATAACGCTATTATGTGTTGGGCTATGCTTGGAGAATTTCTCTACTTGAGATTTATAGAGTTTGAGTCTTAGCCAAGTTCAAGTCAAAAAAAAATTGTATTGAGTGATTTCTCTAAGATGGTAATTAAGCTCTCTTGTGATTTTCCCATTCTGATACACAGATTTCTCTATGTTAAGACTACATGTAGTAGTGTATCTGTGTATTCAAATGCAAATAATGTATATAAAATATATATTCATAATCTGGTCCAGCCACTTGGTATTATACCTGTAACTTCTTATTTAAGATGTAAGGGTGTGGTAAGTGATGGTGGAATCTCACTATTCATTTGCTGGTATGCTTTATCTACCTTCATATAAGTCCTCAACCATACCCTACATTTTTGGCAGACAAGGAATCTAAATTTGGGGGGTTTTAAAGGCTTATTTATTTATTTGAAAAGCAGAGTTACAGAAAGAAAGAGATCTCCCATTTACTGGTTCACCCCCAGATGGCCAAAACAGCCAGGACTGGGCTATGCCAAAGCCGGGAGTCAGGGGCTTCCTCTGGGCTCCCACAGGGGTAGTAGGAGCTAAAGATTTGGGCCATCTTCCACTGTTTTTCCCAAGTCATTAGCAGGGAGCTAGATGGGAACTGGAGCAGCAGGGACACAAAATGGTATTTTAGAGCTGCTGGTGTTAAGGGCATTAACTTTACCCACCATACCACAACAACCTGCCTGGAATCTAAATTTTGAAGACAGACTTAGAAACAACATTTTTTTTCACTTTAGGTAAATTATTTAACATCTCTGAATTTTGGATTACATGTCTGAAAAATATATACAGTAAGTGTAATATATAAATACATATGAGGATGCCTCAAAAGATTCCTGGAAAATTAAATTAAAATATGTTATTTGGGTGCAAAAATCGAAATCCATGCATAGTGATTTTATAATGCATATTTCCATGAACTTTTAAAATAACTCTCCTATGCATGAATTTCAAAAATTTTTGTACCAAAATAAATTTATATTTTAATTCCATCTTACACAAACTCTTTTTTTAACTTTTATTTATTTGATTTTAGTTATTTCAAAGGCAGAGAGACAGACTGAGTTAGAAACAGATACAGAGAGAAAGAAAGAGTTCTGTGATCTATTGTTTCACTCTTGGAATGTCCACAGAAAGTGAGCCTAGGTTGCCAGGGAAGGGCTAGGCTGCAGTCAGTGGTCAAAAACTCAGTCTGCATCTCCCATATGGGTGACAGTTATCCAATTACTTAAGCCATCACCTTCCTCCAGAGTACTCATAAGCAAGAAGTTGGACCAGAGGCCGAGCTGTTACTCAGACACAGACTTCAATATAATCTTTGCTCCAAATGCCCATTCTTTCATGAACTCTTCAAAATAACCTTGTATATATACATGCTCACGTGTATATGAGTTGTGCATGATGCAAATATACACATGTGTATCCTATAAATATTCATCAAACTTGGTATACATGCACATACCAGCATATATTTAATGTATACAAACACATGTAGCATATTTTTATTTACACAAAATATGTAAGTAGGTATATATGTATATGTCTGCGTGTATGAAGTACCTGGAATAGAAGCTGAGATTGGATACTTTCTGAATGCTTTTAATTGAATGAAGGAACAGCCAGGGATAGAAAACAGATAAAAAGTGCAGCTTGTTATCCATGTTCTATTTCCAGAATGACGAGTTTGCTCAAGAACAGTACTGCGCTATTCTTTGAAGAGCAAGATATTCAAGTTTGGCAAGCCCTTGCATGTAGCACTGAGGAAAAATCACACCTTTTCATAAAAACATCTTTTCTAGGAGCAAATCAGTCGAGGACATGCTATATTCTTTACTAGAATGCTGCAGTTGTCGTGGATACCACAGTGAGCTGATGAAACATCAATAAGATCTCGAAGGTGAGAAACCGTGTGAGTCAGAAGATATGTTGGTATTGATGCCACTTGCACACTTTAAAGTCTTAATATTGGAATGAACATAAAGTATATCAGATGGTAAAGACTGAACCTGGAAACTGATACATTATTTTTTCTTCACATAATTGTAGCATCACCTTCTAAAAAACCTTCTTGGTGTGAAGATTTTCCACTTGCCCTTCTCTTTACATGGAACACTCTTGTCCCAGTTACCTCTTTGCTTAATATTTTACTGTTCAGATATTTGAGTATTTGACACCTCAGAATGTGTGCTCCTGAATATCTTGTCTAAATTTCACAGTCATCAATCTATCATCTTAGTTTTCTTTTTTGTTCATAACTTATCATTGCCAAACATTTTAGGAAGTCCTCTATTTCCTTTCCTTTTAAAACAAATTCCTGTGGAAATACAGAGAACAGATCTTTTCCCATTGGCCCACTGTGAGGAACAGGAGACTAAGAATACAGACTAGTAGTAGATGGTACATTTTTTTAAAAGATATATTTTATTTATTTGAAAGATAGAGTTACAGAGAGAGGTAGAGACAGAGAGAAAGGTCTTTCATCCACTGATTCACTCCCCAGATGGCCACAACGGCCAGAGCTGTGCTGATCCAAAGCCAGGAGCCAGGCACTTCTTCCTGGTCTCTCTCATGGGTGCAGGGGCCCAAGGATTTGGGCCATCTTCCAGTTCTTTCCCAGGGCATAGCAGAAAGCTGGGTCGAAAGAGGAGCAGCGGGATGGGATGCTGGTGCTTCAGGCCAGGGCGCTAACCGGCTGCGCCACAGCACAGGCCTCGTTGCATTCTTTTTTTTTTTTTTTTTTTTTTTTTGACAGGCAGAATTAGACAGTGAGAGAGACAGAGAAAGAGCTATAGACAGTGAGAGAGAGAGAAACAGAGAGAAAGATCTTCCTTCCGTTGGTTCATTCCCCTAATGGCTGCCATGGCCGGCCTTGTGCCAATCCGAAGCCAGGAGTAGGGTGCTTCCTCCCAGTCTCCCATGCGGGTGCAGGGCCCAAGCACTTGGGCCATCCTTCACTGCCCTCACAGGCCACAGCAGAGAGCTGGGCTGGAAGAGGGGCAACCAGGACAGAATCCGGTGCCCCGACCGGGACTAGAACCAATGCCGACGCTGCAGGCGGAGGATTTGCCAAGTGAGCCAGGGCGCCAGCCACCCCGGTACATTCTTAATAAAAGAAAATTATTAATTGATTGTTGGCTATCTGCAATAAGAAAAAATAAAAACGTATATATTTTAAAAGCAAAAGAAAAGTATGTTTATATGCAGGCAGAGTGTATGACATCTGTCACAGAAATGCAAACATGAATGTATCTTGGTTTACAAACAAGCTTCATTTACATGTAAGAAAGTGCATGCATCCTCCATGCATAATTTGACAAATTTATGAATCCATGAAATCACTACCTTCTCTAGGAGATAAGGCTTCTATTAGACAAAAATTTCATTATGCATCTTTTGCAATCTGTCCTTCTCCATTCCCTGGCCTAAAAAGCATGGATCTGAGGCTATCATTTAAGAGTATTTTTGGTCATTCTACAATATCATATAATTTAATTATGTTTATATATTTTCTGAGAGTTGAGTTTTTTCAATCCATAAAATATTTTGTGTAATTAAATAATAGTTCTGCACTTAAGAGTGCTTTATTCCTTTCCTATTACTGTTTCTTTTACACTATTGTAGATATACCACAATATTTATTTTGATCATGTATTCTGTGAAACACTGGTCAACACAAGTATTTGTCTTTAGATATATTTTTAAATTTCTCTTTGTGAAGGGCTGACGTTGTGGCATAGAGGGTAAAGCCACTGCCTGCAATGCAGGCATCCCAAACAGGTGCCAGTTCGAGTACCTGCTGCTCCTCTTCCGATCCAGCTCTCTGCTCTGGCCTGGCAAAGCAGTAGAAGATGGCCTGAGTCCTTGGGCCCCTGCATCCGCGTAGGAGACTTGGAAGAGGCTCCTGGCTCCTGGCTTCAGCTCAGCACAGCTCCTGCCATTGTGGCCATCTGGAAAGTGAACCAGTGGATGGAATACCTCTCTCTCTCTGTCTCTCTCTCTGTAATTTCAATTAAATAAATAAATCTTGAAAAACAATTTCTCTTTGTGAAATTATTGTCAATGATAAGTGGATGGCAAGTTTTGAGAGAAACTGTCAAACTGTTTTCCAAAATTGTTTCCATACTTTACAAATCCAGTGCTTATATGCAACAATTTCAGTTGCTCCTGATCCACAGAAAAAATTGGTATTCTTAATAAGTTCAATTTGGAGGACTCCAATGTATACATGAAATAAAGTATTGTACTATAGTATGGTTAAAATTTGTATATCCCTACTATTTAAGATTTCATATAAGTAACAGCTATAGTATATCTTCTGTTGGGAAGGATCATGCAAACTTTTATCTACTTTTCTTATTTGTGTGGTTTGCATTCTTTTTGTGGGTTTTAAAATGTGTTATACATTTTACACACACAATTCTTGACAGGTAAATATATTGCGAATATTTTCCCCAGACTGTGTTTTAACTTTCAAGTTTTAAGATTTTTTTTTTAAATTGTTATTTATTCACTCAAAAGCAGAGAGAGAGAGATAGAGAGAGAGAGGAGGAGAGAGAGAATCCTCTCTTTATTGAGTCATTCCCAATATATACCTGTGAATAGCCATGACTGGGCTAAGCCAAAGCCAGGACCCTGGAACTCATTCTGTGTTTTTGGTGTGAGTGGCAGGGACTGATCTACTTGTGCCATCATGCTTTGTGGCATGCCTATGAGCAGAAAACTGGATTGGGAATGGAGCCAGGATAAGAATCTAGATACTGCGATATTTAATGCAAGTATCCCAAGGGACATATTAACCACTGCAGCAAACCCTGTCTCCACATGAGATTTGAAATAAAAAATAGAAAGTTTAAGTATTTTTGAAGATTAGTTCATCAGTTTTTTCTTTTCTAGTCTTTTCATTGTAAATATTATCTAAAACTCTAGGCATACCTCAAGGTTGTAGTTTTCTTTTTTCTTATATTTTAGATATTCCAGTAGAATTTTGAATTAAATTTCCTCTTCTAATTTCTCAGTTTATGAATTCAAAAAATTATTGTTTAAAATTTTATTTAAGAAATTTTCTAGCATAAGCATGTAGAACTATAAATTACATTATAAGCACTGTTGTAGTTAAATCCCACAAAGTAGATATTTTGTGATTTTATTTTCTTTCACATTGAATTTTTATGTTTTTTTTTCTTGTAATTTCTTACTTGAGTTATGGAGTATTTAGAAGTATATTACTTAATTTGCAAATATTTTTGGAATTCTTTGAATTTAAATTTGATTTCATTGTCCCCAAAGAATACACACATTCGGATGTATTATTATTATTATTATTATTTTGACAGGCAGAGTGGACAGTGAGAGAGAGAGACAGAGAGAAAGGTCTTCCTTTGCAGTTGGTTCACCCTCCAATGCCTGCCACTGTCGGCATGCTGTGGCCGGCGCACCGCGCTGATCCGAAGGCAGGTGCCAGGTGCTTCTCCTGGTCTCCCATGGGGTGCAGGACCCAAGCACTTGGGCCATCCTCCACTGCCCCCCCCCGGGCCACAGCAAAGAGCTGGCCTGGAAGAGGGGCAACCGGGACAGAATCCAGCGCCCTGACTGGGACTAGAACCCTGTGTGCCGGTGCTGCAGGCGGAGGATTAGCCTATTGAGCCGCGGTGCCGGCTGGATGTATTGTTTTTGAAGGTTCTAAGGCCCAGCACATTATCTTGGTGAATCTGCTATATAGACTTGAAAAGAATGTGTGTTCTTCAACTGTTGAGTGTAGTAGCACATAATCTTAGATCAAGCTGTCAATAGTGTTGTGCAATATTTGCAACAAATTAACAATAATATTATTCTATTTATTGAATGTTCTTTATTATATATTATTTATTTACTGTATACTTATTTTGTATATATTTACTCTATATTTTTAAATGCTAACTGAAAAATAAATTGTAGAAGAAAATAATAGACTTATGCTTAACCTCCTCTTGCATTTCTAGTTACATCTAATACTGTTTTAATCTGAAAAAGTTCCTTTATTATTCGTGGTACTGGAAGCCTAATAACAACAAAGCTTTAATGTATTTATGTGAAAGAGTTCCTATCATAATCTTATTTCACTGGACATACAACTGCATGTTGATATGGTTTATTTTTTCAGTACTTTTTTTTTAAATTTTTTATGTATTTTTTGACAGGCAGAGTGGATAGTGAGAGAGAGAGAGACAGAGAGAAAGGTCTTCCTTTTTGCCATCGGTTCACCCTCCAATGGCCGCCATAGCCGGCGCATCGTGCTGATCCGAAGCGAGGAGCCAGGTGCTTCTCCTGGTCTCCCATGAGGTGCAGGGCCAAAGCACTTGGGCCATCCTCCACTACCTTCCCGGGCCATAGCAGAGAGCTGGCCTGGAAGAGGGGCAACCGGGATAGAATCCGGCTCCCCAACCGGGACTAGAACCTGGTGTGCCGGCGCCGCAAGGCGGAGGATTAGCCTGTTAAGCCACGGCGCCGGCTATATTTTTTCAGTACTTTAAAAATACCCACCATTTCCATTTATATTCTACTAAAGCTAATATGTATTGAATTACTATTTATTTATTTATTTTTTAGTGGGAGGTAAAATAGCAAGGTTTATTAGGGAAGGGACATCTGTAAGGATTGATGGGCACCTCTCCAGACAGAGCCTGAGAGGGTACCCAGTGGCTCAGGACTGGGGGGACAGGGAGCGAGGTTACATGGTTGACTGGAGAGGTTACTTTTTAATTTTGTTTTATATTACATTATTATGTATCCAGGCTGCTTACAAAATTTTATTTTAGTTTATTTTTTTAATTTTTTTTATTTGACAGATAGAGTTAGACAGTGAGAGAGAGAGAGACAGAGGGAAAGGTCTTCCTTCCGTTGGTTCATCCTCCAAATGGCCTCTATGGCTGCCACTGCGCCGATCTGAAGCCAGGAGCCAGGTGCTTCTTCTTGGTCTCTCATGCGGGTGCAGGGCCCACGCACCTGAGCCATCCTGCACTGCCTTCCCAGGCCACAGCAGAGAGCTGGACTGGAAAAGGAGCAACCAGGACTAGAACCCAGAGCCCATATGTGATGCTGGCACCGCAGGCAGAGGTATAACCAAGTGAGCCATGGCGCCGGCCCCTACAAAATTTTATTTTGATTTTGCTTTTGAGTAGTTGACATAGTTGTGTCTAAATAAGGACTTCTTTGGCTTTACTTTGCTGAAGGCTCGTAGAGCATGTTGGAATTGTAAATTGGTGTTGCCAGTTTTGGAAAACTCTAACCATTTTTTCCTTCAAATATTTTTCTACCCATTGTCACTCTCATCTCCTGTGATATTTAATTACACAGGCATTCAATTTAGTGATTATATTCAAGTCCCTCATGATCATTTCCTTTCTAATCAGTAATCGTTTCTATCCTTTTCAAATTTTTTCTCCTAGATTATCTTTAAGTTCATTGACCTTTTCTTCTACCATTTATATACTATTGTATACCCAATGAATTGTTCAATTATGCTTTTCAAATCTAACATTTCCACTTGACTTGTTTCTTATGACTATCAGATGGTTTATGAATTGCTATTTACGTTTTTCTTTTGCATATTCAATATTTTTCCCCCAGTATTTTGTGATGACTACTTAAAAGACTGTGCGTTAATTACAACATTGAGCTCTCCTCTGAGTCAAATCCTGCTTTTATATGGTTCATATTTCCCTTCTTTAAAGACATTTGGTAACTTTTACTAGATAAAACTTACCATTGCCAACATATGCTGTAAGGACCACAGATTTTATGTTTTTAAATAGTGTTGATAACAGTTCTGTTATTTATTGATCATTTTATACTTGTTTTTAACATATTATCAGGAGGCAGGTGTTTGGTAAGATGATGAAGATGCCAACTGGAACTCCCACATTCCACATCAGAGTGGCTAGATGCTAGTCCTGGCTGCACATTCATTTCCAGCTTCCTATATACTAGGAAGTAGCAGGTGATAGCTTAAAGTAGTTGAGTTCTGGGGCCAGTGCTGTGGCACTGCAGGTTAACCCCCAAGCCTGAAGCACTGGCATCCCATAGGGGTGCTGGTTCGAGATCTGGCTGCTCCACTTCTTGTCCAGCTGCTTGGGAAAGCAGTAGAAGATGGCCCAAATCCTTGGGCCCCAGCACCTGCATGGGAGACCTGGAGAAAGCTCCTGGCTCCTGGCTTTGGATAGGCGTGGCTCTGGCTGTTGCGACCAATTGGGGAATGAACCATTGGATGGAAGATCTCTCTCTCTCTCTCTCTCTCTCTCAGCCTCTCCTCTCTGACTTTCAAGTGAATTAAATAAATCTTTTTTTTTTTTTTAAATAAAGTAGCTGAGTTCTTGCCACCCACAAGGGATAACTAGATTGAGCTCCAGGTTCCAGGTTTCCAGGTTTCAGCCTGGCCCAGCTGTGAGCATTTGAAGAGTAAATCAATAGATGATATCTATCTATCTATCTATCTATCTATCTATCTCTATGTATGTGTTTCTTTGTCTCTCTCTGGCTCTCTAGCTCTGTCTGCATTTCAAATAAATTAGTTAGCTAAATAAAAATTAAAAGGAAAAGCACTGTGTTATGGTGAATTGCTGGAAAGCACAAATTCCTTCAATTTTATTGGACACACACTCCCTCTCTGTCTTCCTTATGAATCTTACTAGACTTCTAGTTAAGATTTTTTAATGATACATAGAGTGGACTTTACTCTAGGAAATTGTTTTTACCTTTAATGCATAATAGTCTTTGATGTATAATACTTGTATTGTCTTTGTTGAATGCCTGGTGTATCAGTTCTGCACTCTTGCAGGACCAGAACTACAATATATCCTGAAATTGCGTAAGCTTACTGTTTTGTTGTGCACCCAGCCCAATGTAGCTGAGTTCCTACCAGAAATTAAGCACTTCAACTTTCAGTAGAAGGCTCAAAAACAAGTTTTTAACAGTCCAATTCCTAACCCTTTTGTTTGTGGCCTTTACAGCATACATATTATATTTCATCTGTTTCATATACTATAAGATTTACTCTCTGCTTTACTTGCTTATGAGGGTCATGGTGTTTTCTTAGATTCACTCTGTCTAACCAAATTGGAAAATTGGCCCTAAGTGTAGACTTAGGGAAATCATGTGGTTCATAAAGCGAGTTTCCCTTTTTCTTGAATTTCAACCTCAAGTTCCTAATGGATCATTGACTGAAAATAGTTATCATACATATGTTTTTCTTTCATTTTATTTTACTTTAGGTGGAATGCCACTCCCATTCTAGTCACTCAATAATGCCTAGTAAATGAATCATTTTATTAAATGTTATTTTAATTTATAAAAAAACTATGACTTTGCATTGAATAATACTAAAATATAATGGAATAAACTAATAAACAGTGGGTGATTAAAAATCCTGTTAACCTAGCATATGACAAGAAAGCAAAGTGAAATGAAAGAAATGGCAGACTGTTGTCCTGCTTTGGTGCATACACACTGTCACACTCAACTACATATCTAGCGGCATGTCTGTTCACTCTCCAGAGCCTTTGGCTATATCCAGTTTTGTTGAAGCCAAGGATTTCCCCTATGGCTCTCTGATTATCCATGTGGCTCTCCTCCCAAGCATTCCCAGTAACCATCTGTCTTGCCCTCTGGCAATCTCCGAATTTGCTCTGCCCTCAAGCAGTTCACATGGCTGCTCTGATCCTGTCAGCTCAGGCTCTGATTCTAATCCCTACTGGCCCAGTGTCTTGGGGCATTTTTCTTCTTCCAGATAATTCCAGTTTAAAATTTAGCTGTATCCCCTCACTCCTCCTTTAAAAATTATTGGCTGTGATGAAAATTATTGCAATGAATTACAAATTTTCTTCATTTATCCTATTCAATCTTTTCCTAATTTAGTCACATTGATACTGTATAAAATGATACCTATAAGTGTTGATCTTTTGAATTGTAGGTACCCAATAGTTCATTGACAATCTATGAATGAAATAAAACGTATTTACATTGCATTAGCTCAGATAATGCATGTTACTCATAAAAGTAAGATTCAGAATTCATTCTGATTTGGATCACATAGTTTCCTAAATCTGAACCTTTAGATCTGACACTTTTGCTCATGATATATCTAGTCACTAGCTCAGTAAGCATGTTGTACATAACATATTCTTTCTTACTTTTTATTTTTAAAAATGTGTTATTTTGAAAATCAGAGTTACAGTGGGGCAGGGAGCAGGAGAGAAAAAGAGAGATCTTTCATCTACTGGTTCATTCCACAAGTGGCCACTACAGCCAGAGCTGGGCCAGGTGGAAGCCAGGAGTCTGGAACTCCATCTGTGTCTCCCATGTGAATGGCAGGTGATCAAGCACTTGGGCCATCTTCAGCTGCCCTTCCAGGCATAAGAGTAGGCAGCTGAATTGGAAGAGGAGCAGCCAGGACTTGAACTGGTGTTCATAAGGGATGATGACATCACAAGCTGTAGCTTAGCCTGCTGTGCCATGATAATGCTCAAAGTCTTTAGTTTTTATAGATTTTGATTGAAGCATTTATTCCACTAACAACAATACCAACAGAAATCTCTGCATTCAGTGAATTTTCCTCAAGACTTTCTAGAGACAAACATAATTCTGTTGATGTGTAACGGATGCATTCTATCTTATGTCAACAATAACCAGGAGTTACACTTACAGAAATGGCAAATATAGTCCCTTGTTCATAATACCCACTTCAAACCAGGAGCCAGAAGTTCAAACTATTACAGCATGTTACATTGTTTAAACATGTTCATTTCCAATAGCTAAACCACTTCTCTTCCTGAAGCCAACATCCAGAATTTAAAGGAACACAGTAAGAATCTTGCTGGAAAACCCTGTCACTTTTTGAAACGAGTATCTTTTTTTCCAGTCCAGTAAAATTCTTATTTGAGAGCGGACAGTGAGGAAATGATATTTGAAGGGGAAAACTTAACCATTGCTCAAGTCATCTGGAAGGTAAAACTGTATTGGTGACATGTCCATAACAAAGGTGAAAATAGTAAAATTCTATTCTGGTAGTTAAAAAGAAGAAATTTTAATGAGGCTTAAAATTCAGTTCTCAGGGAGTGATCCGTGACTTTCTTTACTTCTATTAAGTTAGAAGAGTCAGAGAAATGGTACATAGCAAATGGAAATTGGACTTTGGAAGAAAGCGACAGAGAAAGATTCAAAATTAAAATAAATCTCCAAAGCATAATAGTAGTAGACTAATAGAAAGGAGCAGATATAGAAGTAACAGGGTAGAAGCAATAGCATCCAATTATGAGAAAATAGCAATAAAGAAGAACTGTGTCTTAGGAACACGATAATAATATTGAAAATAATATTTTTGTTTTAAAGGAATTTCAAAAGTAGATTGGAGATTCACGCTTCACTGATTCTGGAGGACAGAAAGAAATTATTTAGGGCTGCCTAGAGAAGATGCTACTAATACAGAATTGCCCTTGAAACGAAACACTTGCAAACAAGACAGAATACTAGAGATTTAAAGTGTGTAAGTGCAATATAGTCTGTGATTGGGGAATTTTTTCAAGCATGTTATTCCTATTTTCCTCATCCACTAAATAAAAATGAAAATAATGATCCTGTCCCCTTTTTTAGTGTTAACTGAAGTAGTCTGCACAGATTTATAGAAAATTAAGGCTGGTGTTGACTACTGGAACTCTATTTCTTCATCAGTTCTGTATACCTATTAGTAGTGCTATGTAGCAGATAAGTTGGTGTTACTCTTGCTATTTCATGATTTGTACGTTACTAGATTGCACATACTAGAATTCTCATGTTCTTACATTTTAGGAAGGATACAAATGTAAATTTCTGGTATTGAAACATGAAATTCTCATAGAGGGCTGGACATTGATTAACCTGTGAATTTCATGACATTAGACAATCAGATAATTTTCTCAGGAATTTACAATAATCCACATTAGGAAAGTAACATTGCTATGTGATGTAGAATCCTAGAATGATCCAGTTTTCCTGAAACTGTTTTCTGTCTAAGCAGATATCCATAAGAATCGAAATTTCAACCAGAAGTTAGCTCATTGATCCTAGCTCTGGTATAGGGTAGACAATTGCCTTTTTCTACACTGTCAGTGACTAAATTTTGGACATGCTTTCTCCTGACTATAAGCCAATTGACCATCAGAACAAAATATCTTCAAAACATGGCACTTTGGTATACGGAAAATTTTAAGGTAAGTAGAAAAACCACAGAAGCATGAAGGGCACTTGGTGACCTTTCTGCTTCTTTAATACAGGCCATATAAAAATTCATAAAACCCTCTCTCCTGAATAGTCCTTCCCTGTTTGCAAAGGGAAAGAAGAAGCTGAATCACCAGGGCTTGCCAATATGTCACCATCATTTTATACCCTTCTATCCTCTAATAAGGCTGTAGCCGTGATTTTTCATAAAATGCAACTGTCCCTCGGTCTTAGTATCTTCATTTCTGAAGGTTACTGTGTCACATAAAGCTAATATTAAATACATTTTTGCACTTTCTGTTGTTAAAAATTTTTATACAAGGCCTCAACCAGGAACTTGCTATGGGTAAGCAAAGAATTTTTTTTTTAATTTTTCCTACAAATCTCTGACATTTCTTTTTTGATAGTATTTACTTTAAAAATCGTGCAAGTTCTTCCTGTGCTCATTTAAAATATAAATCTTCAATAACCTAGGGATGTTTCTTTGAAGGACCCAGAAATCATCCTTTGAAATGTAATCGTCAAGAAGGAAAGTCAAGAGCAGACAGACATTTAGCATGATGGTTAAGACAACCAGGTCCCACATCAATGTCTGGGCCAATTCCTACCTCTGGTTCAGATTCCAGACTTTGGCTCCTGGCTTACTCCAGCTTCTTAAATGCGGCGCCAGCACACTGGGTTCTAGTCCCGGTCGGGACGCCGGATTCTGTCCCGGTTGCCCCTCTTCCAGGCCAGCTCTCTGCTGTGGCCAGGGAGTGCAGTGGAGGATGGCCCAAGTCCTTGGGCCCTGCACCCCATGGGAGACCAGGATAAGCACCTGGCTCCTGCCATCTGATCAGTGCAGTGCACCCGCATGGGAGGCCAGGAGAAGCACCTGGCTCCTGCCATCGGATCAGCGCAGTGCGCTAGCTGCGGCGGCCATTGGAGGGTGAACCAACAGCAAAGGAAGACCTTTCTCTCTGTCTCTCTCTCACTGTCCACTCTGCCTGTCAAAAATAATAATAAAAATAAAAATAAAAAAATGTAGACCCTAGGAGGCAGCAGTGATGGCCCAAGTAATTGGATCCTGTTACCAATCTAAGAGATCTGGGTTGCATTCCTGTCCCCTGATTCCAGTCCTAAACATGGAGTACACCTGGGCAGTGACCCTGGACCAACCCTCACCATGGAGATTATTTGAAGAGTGAACCAGCAGATGAAAGTGATCCTTTCTCTCTCTCATTCACTCTCCCTCTCTCCTCTCCCTCTCTGTCAGAGGGAATGAAAGTGTCCCTGTCTTTGAGTCTGTGTGGTGGAAAGGTAGTAGCTCATCTTTGAAAAGTGTTAATTAGCAAACACAAATAACTTAACAAATTGACCAGTTTCTCCCTAATGTCTTTCAGTGGTTTGACTAGCACATTCTAGCACTTAACATCTCACCCAACTTTTGTTTTACTGAAGCAGAGATTCAATTTCTGATTCATATTGCCAGATTCTTCAGAAAATCTTCTTTTCTTGTTTAACCCATCCAGTGCAATTTTTTCCAAAGAGATGAAAGCTTTATATACACAACTTGAATGTACAGTAGCCCCTTCCCTTAGTTAATATTTTACATCAACACTGATAAACTCTGAATCGTTTATTGCTTTGGTTCTTCTTTTTTCCTATTCTATGTCAACCATCCATTTCTCAAACATGGCTTGACTTATCTAAGATGTATTTAAAAATTCTAATAAATATTTGAATAATCACCTTGTAACAATGATCAAATTTGGTCTATGTTATGTCATGATTTTAAGAAATCTTATTTCAACCAGATATTTTGGATTTTGAGCCTTATTGGCATTCTTGACAGGCATTCAAAAAATCAAAGTGTCAAACAATCTGGTCTCTAAAATTTCCAGTAAATCCTGGACTTTGGTTTTTCCAGTTTGGGCCCAACTGAAAAAATCGAAGGACCTATGTCTCTCATCTTATAGAGACACCAACTAATCAGTCTATTTGGAGTATATTAGAAGGACTGTCAAGATGTGATGTGGTACCAGACTTTAAGTTTCTATAATGGAAAATGCTATTAATACAAATGTTTGAGAATTAAAAAGTCTAATGATCTTGTGTTACTAGACATGATAGTTATCTTAATGAGAAAGCCCCAGAGGCTTAAAGGGTTAAATACTTGTAAAATCCTACAGGTGCTTTCAAAAATACTGTGAAGTAAGCAAGTGCCTCTTGTTGTTTGATGAGTTTATAATTTTAAACATGGCGACTTAAAGTCTTTTGTCATCCACAGTTATATATGATCTGCTGCTCATAAAACTAAAGCGTTGTTGGTTCTGTGTTTAGCTGTCCTCCTATAGGTTCCTATGGACTTTTTCCAGCCACTTCCATTGTATTCAGTACTTTGGGATGGCTCTGTAAACAGATGAAGCCAATAATGTATTAACAGTACCAACTGAGAGAAAGTATGGTTAACTGAGGTTACTAAAAAGAAAAAGCAATTCAAATCAATTGGCAATCTACAAAAAGAGTTAAAGATTTTAAAAGCTATTATTAAAATTGCTGTATTGGTCTATTATGCTATATTATATGTGTGTACATATTGTATGTCCACATGGGGAAATTTTATTAAGAGTTTTATTTTAAATGGCTTATAGATAAGATTGTCCATAAATTTAAGCTGCTAAAATCAATCAAAGATACATTTTAATTTGTGGGACCTGAATCTGTGTATCATATGTTTTAGACTTGTTGGTATAAAGAAACTAAAAACATTTTAGATGGTTGTGCTTAAGTTTACTGGCTAAACAAACTACACCATGTTAGATATTTAAGAGGTGTTTTCAAATACATGATTCTTACAATTTATAGAAGGCATTGGACCTTCTGGTAAATGTTTTCTTAAGTTGTTATCTAGTGGTTGAAACGGTTTGCTAAGTATTCATGTGATATTGCTATTGTCAGCAAGCGATCTAGGACTTGCTCCCTCATTTCTCTATTCTAAGCCCAACTTGTTCTTTCATTTCTCTATTCTCTTCAAGGTAGGCAACTAATTCTATTATGAAGGAATCTGTAGGATGCACAACTTAATCTTTAGACCTTATAAAAGAGATGGCTAACATTTTTCTGCAATAGCATAGCCAAAATAAGAACTTAAATAGTAATCTCATAGCTAGATTCACTTCGCCATCAGCGAAGTATACAGTAAGTAGAAAAAGCCTCCCTTTCAGACCAAAGGGAAAGAAAGTTTTTAAGTGAGAATATAATTTTCCTCATGGGCATTGTCTACCTTAGAAAAACTACTACAGAACATGCCTGTGACTATAGACTTGTAGTTCAGGCCACCGAAGATTAGAGATGGGACTTGGGCACTCCCTTGACTTGCATCCTCTGGTCTGCTTTAACACAAACCAGGAGGAAAAGAAAGCTAGGCATCAGAAGCAATGGGTGGCAGGCTTATTAATGGCTGATCTGTACAGTGATCTGCCCTCAAGGAGACCCAACAGGCCAGTGCACTGCAGTGGCTTTCAATGTGGTAAGCCTGGGCTTCAGCAGAAGTCAGCTTGTGAAGAGCCCTGGCAGCTCTGCCAAGAGTTGGATCACTGGAAATGGACCTGCCCTGGAGTCGAAGGATGCCCAGGTCAGAGCCGCAGATCTTATTGGCTCTAAACTGAAAAGCCCTTCACTCAGCCCAACTTCCGAAGTGACCACTGCAGCTGAGGGGATGGTCAAGTAGGGTCAGCAACATTGCAGGCAGAACTGTAAATTTCTTGTTAGAGATGCCCCCTGCCTTTACCTGGCCAGCTCTCCTCCCAGGCCAGCCAAGTAATGAAAGTCAACAGAGTGCCTTCCCCTAGGAGGTTCACACCTCCCTTAGGATATACCCCATGTGAAGAGATAGATAGGTCTGGGCCTCTGAATTTACAAGGCCTAAAGCCCACCACATTATTATCAAGCCCCTTCTATCAGGTTCTATTTGCCTCTCAATCAGAAAACTTACTTGTAGCTTAGACAGCACCTTTCTTAGCTCCTCTAATAATGACTCTGTCCTTTGTTCTAGGCCCTGTCTAGTGCACTTGGGCCTCATTCCTTTGTAATCATAACCTCTACTCTACCACCAATGGCTCTACTCCCAACCTGTGTGTACTGATGGTCCTCTTCCCCACTTAATGCTGTATAATTGTTCAAACCTGGTAAATGCCACTCTTAGGATCATTGGTTACTATCCTCACTCTGTCTTTTATGACCTTGTCTAAATATGATCAGAGTTGGCAAACTTGGAAGGCTTCCATAGCCTTGGCAACTCATGACGACAGCCTAGGATGGTTACTGGTGCCATAAACTAGAGTGTCAATTTGTTGGGTCAACAACAGGAGCCACTGTGCACTTGCTCCTCATGTGGGATCCCTGTCCTTAATGTGCTGTACATTGTGATTTAATGCTATAACTAGTACTCAAACAGTATGTTTCACTTTGTGTTTCTATGTGGGTGCAAACTGTTGAAATCTTTATACTAAATTGATCTTCTGTATATAAAGAGAATTGAAAATGAATCTTGATGCAAATGGAAGGGGAGAGGAAGCGGGAGAGGGGAGGGTTGCGGGTGGGAGGGAAGTTATGGGAGGGGGAAGCCATTGTAATCCATAAGCTGTACACTGGAAATTTATATTCATTAAATAAAAGTTAAAAAAAAAAACAAAAAGAAATTCTAATAAATAGGCATGACCAAAGAGCCTGACTTAATTGAAGTAAGGTGCAGATGAAGCATTTCTATTGTTTAAAATTGCCTCAGATTATAGTTTCTGACAAGACTGAGAAGTAGTTTTCCCCTTGCAAAAATGTTTCTTTTTTCTTTTTTTTAACAGTTTGAAAAATGTATCTATTTGGGTTTGGGTTTTCTATACTTTATGTTACAGTATTTTATTTTTAATGAAGTATAAATGATTTATTTACTTTTAAAAATTAGATATATAGAGTGACGGACAACCACACACACACATACACACTCAAAGAGAGAGAGTGAGAGAGAAACACACACACAGAGAGAGATAGAGAGAGATCTTCAATCCACTCTTTCACTCCCCAGATGGCCCAAATGACCAGCATTGGACAAGGCCAAACTCAGGAGCCAGGAATTTCATCAAGTTCTCTCACATGAGTGGCAGGAGTCCAAACAGTTGGGCCATCTTCTGCTACTTTTCCCAAGCCATTATCAGTGAGCTGGATTTGAATTGGAGCAGCTGGGACATAAGGGATGCCAATTTCTCAACAGGTGGTTTTACCCTCTATGCCACAATGCTTCCCTCTTTGTTACAATTTTAAATATTTTGCCACAGTCTCTTCAAATGTAGACATTATACACACATATAATCTATTTTTTCTTGAAAAGAGATATTAATAGCCCATACTTAATAGCCCATACTGAGAGATTCATGATCATAATGTGGGGAAAGAAGACTATATATATATAGTCTAGATATATAGTCTAGATATAATATCTAGATATATAGATATTCTTATCTGTATATTGTCATTTACTTGGTATGATTCAGTGAAGCAATATTTATATTTAAATACAAATGATATGACATCCACACAGTTTTTATACTTCATGTATTAACTGCCACACATAAGAGAAAACCTGTGGTATTTGTTTTTCTAGCTCTGATTTATTTCATTTAGCATCATTATCTCCAGTTCAATTCATTTTGTTGCAAATGTCAGAATTTCATTCTTTTTATAGCTGAGTAATATTTAATCACGCACATTTTTTATCTAGTCATCAGCTGATAGCTAGGTGGATTCAACACCTCTGCTATTGGCAGCTGAGCGCCTATAAATATGAGAATACAGATATCTCTCTCATATGAAGATTTAATTTCCTTTGAATATATTCCCAGGAATGGTATGACTAAATCATATGGTATACCTAGTTTTAGTCTCCATTTTTTCCTACTCTGTAGTGTTTTTATGGAGAAATCTAATGTCAATTTTTAGGAATTCCTTTAAATGAGATCTGATGGTGCTATCTTGCAAATTTTAGGGTATTCTGTTCATGTTTTATTTCTGAAAGTTTGCCTGTAGTAAGTGTCATGATGATCTTTTCTAATCATGCTTGTTTGGGGTTCTATGACTTCCTGTAGTTGGTTGTACATATCTTCTCCAAGTAGGGAAATATTTTTGCTATTTTTTCATTGAATAGGTTTCCCAAACCAGGAACTCCTAAGACTTATATCTGGTTATTTGATGGTATCTCGTGGATCCCAAATGCTGTTTTCCTGTTCTCTTCTTCCTTTTTTGCTTTCTTTAGTCTGACCAGATATTTCAAAACACCTGTCTTTTAGATTTATAGTCCATCTTCTACCACATCATGTCTGTTATTAAGGCTTTCTATTACACTTTTTATTTGTTTTATCGAATACTTCATTTCCAATATTTCTGTTTGCTGCTTTTTCAATATCTCTATCTTTTTTGCTAAATTACTTGTTCATGCCATGTGCTGATTTCTTAATTTCATTTAACTCTTTCTCCATATTTTTGAATAATCTTCCATTCTTTGAATTCTTTCTCATTCCATCAATCTCCCTTTCTTCACAGTCCAATATTAATGCATCATTGTGTTCCTTTTGAGGAGTTATTGCTTAGCTGATTAATGTCTTATCTGTTTCTACTTTGATTTTACACACCAGGGACATTTCTTGCTTCTGCCATTTCTGAATGATATAATGAAGTCTTTATTCCTATTGGTGTGATTTTGGGGCTTGGTGAAGTGTCTACGGCTTATATTTGAGCTTCAGAAGTATATGCCTTGCAGGACCAGGGAACTCAGGCCACCATTTTTGGGAGGGGTGAGAGTCCAAGGTGACACACACAATGAGTGTGGTAGAGCAACTCTGACTATAGTCAATTGGTGAAGGGGATGCTGGAGCTGGCTCTCTTGTTCAACCTCCTACCTTTTCATTGTACCAGGGTGAATTAGCTGATTCACAGCTTAGAGTGAGCCCACAACACCAGTACATTTCACCTACCCAGGTGTGTGCATGGTCCAGAGCACTGATTCACTGCATGGTGTATCCCCTCACCCACTGTGGGATCATCTGTCTTTCCATCATCTAAACTCCTATGAGACTCTATTTTTTCTGTTGTTTTACCACACATATCTTTATATTGTTTTCTAGTTAAATCTACAAATCTCCCCAAGCAGAAACTTAGGAACCATGTCCAAACAGAGTACAATTACGCTATAAATATTATCATATTTATAACAATAATGCAGACTTCAACATAGAAGATCCAAAGGAAATGGAATCATCTCCAATACAAGATCTGTCATTCGTTCACTGACATCTCTGCCTTAATCTCCTTTAACTCTGTTACATATAATTGCTTAGCCCCAAAATCTTGAATGACTCATTGATTCCTCTCTTACCCTCTTACATAAGATCTTCAACATCAGCAAGAAACGTCTTAGATTAAGCTGAGTTCACTTTTCTGACTTCTATTCCTCTGCTCTTATACAAGTCAACTTTAGATCACTTAATTGTCTCTTAGATTCCACTTTAAACCTGATAACAACTTTTCCCTCACATTGAAATTGCCTTTTACAGCAATTATCTTTTTTGAAAGTCACCAGTGCCTCCAGTCCCTGCTTACAGCTCACTGAAGCTCCTGTTCGTACTTAGAATAAGATGCAAAGGGCCAGCATTGTGGTTAAGCTGCTGAATCTATTGCTATCATCCCATATGATCACTGTTTCAGGTCCTGGCTGCTCCTCTTCTGATACAGTCCCTGATGGTGCACCTGAGAAAGCAGGAGCTGCCTCAGGTCCTTGTACCCTTTCCACCCACATGAGAGACCCAGATGGAGTTCTGTGCTGCTGGCCCTGTGGCCATTTGGGGAGTGAACCAGTAGATGGAGGGTCCCTCTCTCTTTCTGTTTCTCCTCCTTTCTTTCTAACTCTACCTTTAAATTAAATGAATGAAATCCTTAAAAAAGAATAACATCCAATCATTTTAACAAACCTGCCAAGGCCTGTCTTTTCTGTTATGCCCACAATTCTTCTTTTCTGAAGTATCCTTAAGCTTATATACTGGCCATACTCACCTTGCTCTGTGTTGCTCAAATAGGAGCATGTTTCTCATTTCTGGTCTTTGAGTAGGCTGTGTTCTTCATATCCAGCGTTCTTCTAGATAGGCAGATGGATTTTGCTGTCAAACTTTCAAACCTTTGCCAAAATGGTTGCTTTTATTCTTGCTTACTGTCAACCTTCAACTACCTTTTCTATCCCCTCATTACCTTTTTAACTACAGTAACATTGACCATAATTTGAAATTTTATGAAGTCTATTTGTTTACTGTCTCCTACACTAAACTATAAGCACTTTGCAAGCAGGAATGTGGTGCATTTGTTCACTAGCCAAAATACTTTTGGGCATCACAAGTGACAGCTTAACCATATGTACCACAACCCCATTCTCTGATGTTTTCCTTATCCTAACAAAAGTGTAATGGACATCAAGATAACTCAAAATTACTGCTCTTTTTGGCCTGTGTAGCACCTATCCTGTGTTGATTATGTGTTACTCACTATCAAGTACCTCTGTCTTCGAAGGACTGTCTCCTCTTAGCCATTATGATTCCCTGAAACTGTCTATAGCATACCTCTTCAAGTTTTTCTGTTTTTTTTTTAATGCTTATTTATTTGAAAAGGAGATCCAGAGAGTGAGAGAATGAGAGAGAGAAATCTTTAATCTGCTGGTTCACACCCACAAATGATCATAACATCCAGCGCTAGGCAAAGCTAAAGCAAGATCGAGAAACTCCATCTGGGTAGCAGGAATATTTGTGTCATCTTCCACTGCTTTCCTACATGCCTTTGCAGGGGTCTGGGTAGGAAGCAGAACAGCCAGGATTCAAACCACCACTAGGATGTGGGATACTGGCATTGCAGATGGCAGCTTATCCCACTGCCACAACGATGATCCCAGGTAGATTCTCATTCTCCATTTAGTTTGACTGCATAAGCACAAAGCCATCACAATCATGAGAACCAGGAAGAAATCACAAACCCTAAGCAATAGGGAAACAATCTCTCAGTCCCTCATTTTCTCTCCCCATTATCTCTTTTGGTGGAGTAGATGAGATCTTTTTGAAGGCAAAGCACACAGCAGATGTTCCATCATGGCAAGACCAAGTGTTTTTGTTTTAAGGGAGCAGAGTCTGGGAAGTGAACACCTGGAAGCAAAAATAAATAGTGAAGAATTTCACACCTAGCAGGCTCCTCCAAGTACATTTCTATGGTTCATTATTTCTTAACACTTTTTCAGCTTACCGTATCAAATTACAAAAACTTCAGTGCCCAAATCTGCTGTATAAAGGAATGCTTTTTGAAATGTAAAATGATAGTAAGTGGGTGAGCTTTGTGTATAAGAAGTTAAAACCACTTCTTGGGATGGCTGCATCCCGTAAGTAAGCACTGATGTGAGTCCTGGCTACTCTGTGTTTCCAGTCTGAGTTCCTGCTAATAAGCATCTTGGGAGACACCAAAACATGATCCAGGCACTTTGGTTCCTATCACTCATGAAGGAAACCTGGATAGAATTCCTGGCTCCTGACTGTGACCTGGCTGAGTCCTAGCTGTTGTAGGCACTTGGGGAGTGAACCAGAAGACAGAAGCTATCTCTCTCTATCTCTTCATTTCTTCTCAATCACTCTCCTTTTCAAGTAAATAAGCAAAGACTTAAAAATAAGGTTAAAATTGTATATGTGATTCCTAGTAGCATGCCAGAGACACAGGCATATATTTCTAGAAATATGCTTCAGGGATTTTAAATAAGAAGAATTGTATTGCTGGATAATGAGATGTTTAAGGCAGAAAAATACATTCAAATGGATTCCTGCATATACACATAATATATAAACTCACTATAGTCTAACATACTTACTGCTAGAGTTACTAAATCACAAATTATCATAAGTACATAAATCTTTAGTTAAAAGCAATATGAGCATGATGTCTAATTCCATTTAATATAAGAACCATTAGAATTTTAATAGGTAGTTCTGGAATGTATTTTTCTTATACTGATAATGGAAAATGTGAGAGCATTCATGTTGTAGGAGTCAGATGAGGTCACCTATAGGGCTAAATTCTGGTCAACTGTGTATTTTGATTGAAATATAAAGGTTATGTCTATTAGCTGAAACTCATATAATCTAGTTTTATTTTATAAAATGCTTTTATTTAATAAATATAAATTTCATTAGGCACAACTTTTGAATTATAGCAGTTCTTCCCCCCTCACCTGCCCTCCCACCTCCTGAAGTAGGCAGGCATATAGGTTAAAATGGATTAGGCTTGTGAACTGGAAGACCACGCCTTCACCACAACCCTGGGTGACCTCACGCCCTACCTGATACCTTTAGTTAAAAGCAACACGCCCCTGTGTGACCTCATCCCCCTACCTGGCCACACCTGGGTGCCCACCAGCCAATCAGGTTAATTAACCACTCCCCTTTGGAAGTGGGTTAAAAGCCTGGGACAAGGTGTGTCCTGGCCCCTTCTCTTTTGCCTGCCCTCTTGCCAGGAGAGGGACTTGCTGTAGCCCTGCACCACCAGGGCACATGGCCTTTGGGCCACACGCCCTGGGCTTCCTGGCCTAGATATTCCTCCACGTGGCTGGTTCCTGGTGCTCGGTATGAACCCATACTTACCTCTCTCTTAAATAAAGCTCTCTGCCTCTGCTTTGCTGCCGGTAATCAGCAGTGGATAGCAGCTCAAGGCGCTCGCTGCATGTGGCTTTTGGCCTGTTCTCTGCTTGGTATGGACGCTACACTAGTTCCCAGACTTTCCCCTCTCTCCAACCTGAACTAAAGCCCTCACTTTCCTAGATATCTCTTGCACTAAATAAAAGCCTAAAACATACCATAGTGCCTCATTTATCTGTGCCAGTATTTAGAATTCTTCTCTAAATATTAGGCAAGAACCCTCTCAGGCTAATTAATATTGGGGATTTAGTAATAAGCCTATGGTGAAATCGTATGGCACCCCAAATTCCGGTAGCACATGTGGCACCCCAGATAGCACTTCTGGGGAATTCTAAAGGGCCACATATTTGTGTAGATTTTAGGGGGTCATGTCCAATGTCAATCCCATTGCCTACTCCCTCTCCTATCCTATTCTTCATTAAGATTCATTTTTAATTATCTTTATATACAGAAGATCAGCTTTATACTAAGTAAAGATTTCAGCAGTTTGCACCCACACAGACCCACAAAGTATAAAGTACCACTTGAAGGCTAGTTTTACCATTAATTCTCATAGTACAATACATTAAAGACAGAGGTCACACATGGGGAGTAAGTGCACAGTGACTCCTGTTGTTGATTTAACAATTGACACTCTTATTTATGACATCGGTGTAAGCCAAAGTTTAGTGCCATTTTATGATTCAACGGTGGCAATAGCCATTTATTTATACATATTGAAGTATGTTAGTAAAGAATCTTCCACATCGAATTAATGAACAATTACAATTATAGTGCCCTTGGTGTGTCAATATTCCTGATTGGAACTTGTAACTTGGTGTCCTGAACTTTTATTGTTGTAACTTTCTATTTTCTGCTATCAGAATCAAACATGTTAAATGCTAATTTTCTTTTTAAAAAAAGAGATTTTCTAAATGGGTTGGGGGTACAGAGGTGAAGGAACCAGACAAATAGGGTCAGACATTTGAATAAGCCATTCAGATGTACTTGTGGTAACAGTATCCTATATCAGAAAGCCTTGTTCAAGTCCCGGCTCTGTTCTCCATTTCAACTACCTGATATTGCACACCCTTGGAAATAGCACATGATGTATCAAGTACTTGGATTTCTGACATCCACATGGAAGATCTGGATTGAATTTATGGTTCCTGGCTTTGACTTGGTTCAGCCTCAGTCTTTGTAGACACTTGTGGAACGAAGAAGTGATGAATGATCTTCCTTATTTCTCTCTGTCTGTCTTTGTAGTTGTGTGTGTGCTTCTGCCTTTAAAATGAATCAAATATAAAAAGACTAAAAAGTATGAGGATATGGGGTTGGTACTGTGGCATAGAGGATTAAGATGCCACCTGTGATGCTGGCATCCCATGCGGGCATGGGTTCCAGTTCTGGCTGTTCCACTCCAATCAAGCTCCCTGATGAAGTACCTGAGAAATCAGTCAAGGATGGCTCAGGTCCTTGGACTCCTGAATCATGTGGGACACCCATTGGAGGCTCCTGGCTTCTGGTTTCAGCCTGGCCCAGCTCTGGCCATCATGGCCATTTTGGGAGTGAACCAGCGGATGGAAGACCTCTCTATCTCTCTCTGACTTTGCCTTTCCCTCTCTGATTCTGATTTTTTTTTTTTTTTTCAAAAGAAAGAATGAGGGGGCCGGTGCTGTGGTGCAGCGGGTTAATGCCCTGGCTTGATGCACCATCATCCCATATGGGCCCAGTTCGAGACCTGGCTGCTCCATTTCCTGTCCAGCTCTCTGCTGTGGCCTGGGAAAGCAGTAGAAGATGGCCCAAGTCCTTGGCACCCTGCACCCGTTTGGAGGACCTGGAGGAAGCTCCTGGCTCCTGGCTTCAGATAGGCACAGTTCCGGCCGTTGCAGCCAACTGGGGAGTGAACCATCGGATGGAAGATCTCTCTCTCTCTCTCTCTCTCTCTCTCTCTCTGCCTCTCCTCTCTCTGTGTAACTATGACTTTCAAGTAAACTAAATAAATCTTTAAAAAAAGAAAGAATGAGAATATATGATGTCCTTTTATTAAAGTATAATAATATGGATCAACTTTGTGTTGCAGTGGGTTAAACTGCTGCCTGTTATGACAGCATCCTATATGAGGGCTGATTCAATTCCTGCATGCTACACTTCCAATCCAGTTCCCTGCTAATGCTCCTGCGAAAACAGTAGAAAATGGCCTGAGTGCTTGAACCCCTGCTACCCTACTACTCCTGTTACATGGAATATCCACACGGGGTTCTAGACTTTTGGCTTTAGCCTGGTCCAACGCTGTCTGTTTCAGCCATTTGGGAAATGAACCGGCAGAGGAAGATCTCTCCGTCTCTCCCTCTCTCTCTGTAACTCTGTATTTTAAATAATAAATAAATAAATAAAATGAAATGAAATAAATAAATAATAAATAACTTTAAAAAGTATAATAATAAATAAATTCACAGGATATTCTGCTAAGGGCTGTAAGAAATAATTCGTCTGGCACAATTTCTGTCTTTAGAATTTTATGCATTGATAAAAGCAAGGAAAACTAAGTATGGAAAAATATATCTGCTGTAGAATAAAAGTGTTAAGTAATCATGTAAATAAACATATACATAATATTCTAGGGTCAGAAGGAAGAGAAGAAAGATAAAGTACCAAATGAATAAAATTCTATCATTATTTTTGACTTTTTAAAAAAATTTTCTACCAGTACTCAGATTTGGTATACAAATTTCATGCATTTCATAAACACAAATAGTGATTCTTCCCACCCTACCAATACTTACACCTGCATTCCCACCCTCTTCTTCTAGTTGAATAACCCCCAAATAATGAATAAATTAAAAAAAATAGCCATGAGGAGAAAGGGGCATCTTTTATTTTTTTTAAGGTAACATAAATTTGTGTAGATTTTAACGAATATAACTGAAAATATTAATGTTTTGAGAATTAAACCCGTGAATGCCAGAAAGAAATACAAAAATTCTTACAAATAATAAATTAATATGATATTTAACCTTTATTCTTTGTTGGTGATATTACTCTCCTACTTGGCAAAATTTTTATTTAAAATAAACTGTGAAATTTTTCTCCTGGTATCATGAATGAATCTTCTAACAGCACTCATGGGATATATTTAACTCTTAAATACTTGGGAGATAAAATTTCTTAAATAACTTTTTAAATATTTATTTATTTATTGGAATAGCAGAGTTACAGAGAGAAAAGGAGAGACAGAGAGTAATATCTTCCATCTGTTCATTCCCGCCAAATGGCTTCAACAGCCAGGACTGGGCCAGGCCAAAGCCAAGAGCCAGGAGTTTCTTCCTATCTCCCACATGGGTGCAAGGTCCCAAGCACTTGAGCCAACTTCCACTTCTTTCCCAGGTACATTAGTAGTGAGATGGATTGAAAGTGGAGCAGCTGGGACTTGAACTGGGGACCATATGTTTTGCCAGCACTGTAGGCAGTGGCTTAATCTTATGCAGCACATCACTGACCTCTTAAATAAATTTAAAAATGGCATTTAATATTTTTATACACCTCCATTAGTTAGCAGAGTATTTAATCTTACTTATTAGCTCAGCATCCTTTGTTTCCTGTGTTTACTAGTAATTATGAATTCTGGTACCTTTTGAGGGGTTATCATATGCATCAATGGAAAACAGGAAAAAAAAAAAAAAAACAGAACTTCACCAAACATTTCCAGAAGCCCATTACCCTTTCTGAGTTTGAGTGAAATGCTCAACGATTTTGTGTCATGATGACTATGTGGATGGAACTTGGGTAAAAAGACATCTAGCACTGTCCAATAAACCTCAAAAAGTAGTGAATTCAATCTTAAAAGCTATGTTTTTTCAAGGTAAGATTTAGTAATTATGCAAATATGTAGTAGTCTTAGAAGACTCTGAGAACACTAGAATTAGCACTTCTATCTTTTTTGTGTTCTATGATTTTCCTGAATTTTTACATATTTTACTTCAGTTAAAAATAAATGATCCTTCTAATTACTGACAGTATTGGAAATAATTTAAAACTCATTTTCTGTGTCATACCTTTATTTCTGATGAAAATATATTCCAAATATCCTATGGCCATTACTGGAAGAGAGTTTATTTTTGTACACAGTCATTCACCAAAAAATCTTCCCTAGGTTTTGACAATGAACACCCTTGGCCCATTGAATTGTCAGTCTTCTTTTTCTTTTCACCCATAAAATGCTGACAACATCTATAACCTCTGGCAGACAGGTAATGTAGTCAGGAAAAGGATTTCCAATCTACTCCTGGCCTTCAGCTGCTATTTCTATTCTGTTTCCATGGAAATGAAAACCAGATATATAAAAAATAATAAAAAGGAATGCGTTCATTTGTGGATTTTTCAAGCTCTTGATTTTTGATAAAAATACAGTGATTTTCTTTTCAAGTTGTGGGATCAGATATTTGGTACTTAGTTCCTGAGATGTGATTTTCATTCCAGAAACAAAGTACTTAAGACTGCATATATGTCCCACTTTTTTTTTTTTTTTTTAATCTCTGGCCTTGACCTGACCCAGTCTTCAATTTTTGTTATCCTGTGATACCCAAAACAACCAAACTGCCCAGCAATTCCTGGGGGTTCTAGCCTCAGGAAGAAATTGTTGTCTTTCTCTGCCATGGTACCAGACCGAATAGTCTTCTGCAGTGGTGAGACTGCTCAATAGGACAAGAGAAAGGATTAAATTCCAGCTCAAAATATGGCTAAAGTACACAGCAGTACCTGAAACATCACAGTAATGATTTTGGAAGCAGCTGAAGGAATCGCCGCTGTGTTCTGTAGAGTGGCGTATGTAACCCCCTTCCCAACGGGCACAGACTGAGTATTGCAGGCTGCATTTCACATTACATCTTATCTGAGTTTGATTCATGTCTTTCATAATTTGCTTCACCGCCCTCGAACCTACTATCCCATTTTCTGAGATTCCCTGACACTTAAACATCCCGATTACACAGAATACATAAGTGAGAAAAAAGTGATTGAGAACATGAGATATGAACTTCTTCAACACAAATTCTATCCCCCTTGTTTCTTTGATGTAAAAAAAAAAAATGTATAGGGCAAGAGACACTATTGGTGGCTGGCAACATCATCTCATATCAGAGTGCTGATTCAAGTTCTGGCCGCTCTACTTTCAATTCAGCTTCCTGCTAATGAGCCTAGGAAAGCAGGAAGATGGTCCAAGCACTTGGGCCCCTGCTACTCACCTAGATGATCTGGATGGAGTTCCTGGCTCCTGGCTTCTGCCTGGCCCAGACATGACTATTGTAGCCTTTTGGGGGATTGAACCAGTAGATGGAAGACCTCTTTCTCCCTGTCTATCCCTCTGTCCCTATCTATGCCTTCTCTGTCATCCTGCCTTTCAAATAAGTAGACAAGCAAATCATAGAAACAAAGGAGAAAAAACTATAGGCTTGTCTTGTTTTTAACCTCATTAGGCATCAGTATCTTTAGCAAGCAAATAAAAATAATAGTTTTACTTAGAGAAATGGATGTGAAGATGTATGTAGTAAATAGTAAATATGAAAACTGTCTATAACATGAACACAAAGGTTAAGAAAGATGAAAATATGTATAATAAACCATTAAATATTGCCCAACTGCAGTGATTTTGGAGAACAAGAGGGTGCTAAAATAACTAAAATTTGTAATGTCTTAAATATTTTTGTAGTGAACGATATATTTTGATAGACCTATAAAATACTCCCAACTCATGATGATGGTCTGACTTAGGATCTTTTCTTTTTTTATTTAAACATTTATTTATTTCCTTGAGAGGCAGAGTTATAGAGAGTGGGAGAGACTGAGAAAGAGCTCTTCCATCCACTGTTTTACTCCTCAAATAGCTGCAACATCTGGAGCTGGGATGATGCGAAGCCAGGAGCTAGGAGCTTCTTCCGGGTCACCCACGAGGTGCAGGGGCCCAAGAACTTGGGCCATCTTCTACTGCTTTCCCAGACCATAGCAGAGAGATGGATCAGAAGCAGAGCAACCAGAACTCGAACCAATGCCCATATGGGATGCTGGTGCTGCAGGCAGATGCCTAACCTACTATGCCAAAGTTCCAGTCCCAGGGTCTTTTTCTTTATGATGGTGCAAACGTGGCACATATTTGTGAGAAACTAAATATATTAAATGCAGTATGATTTGAATATTTGTCTCTCAGAACTCCTGTAGGAATATAGTTCCAACGTCTAATGTTGATGGTACTAAGAGGGTGGAAACTTACCCAGATAATGATGTTTAACAGTTTCACTGTTATTATATTGGATGAGATCCTTCAGTCCCATGATTGAATCATGGTGGCTTAGTCATAAGAGTGAGGGATAAGAAAGAGAAAGGGAGAAGATGTGCATTTAGAGAGATATGTATGCCCCTGCCATGATGTGATACATGATACAGCCTAGGGGGCCTTCACCAAAGCGTCAGTCATGCTGTTTGTATATTGAGTCTCTAGAATCACAAACTCATTCTTATAAAGTCAGCCTGCCTCAAGGATCCTGCTTTAGTAATAAAAGCTCAGTAATAAAGAAACTCATTTTAACCATGACATTTCCAGTTTTCGATATGTTTATGAGTATAAACTTCCATCATAAGTTTAGGAGCATCTGTATTTCACTTAAAAACTACTTTAAAACAAATTACACACATGTAAAACAAGGAAAATATATTCATATACATAAAATTTTAAGATGTGCACCAGTCTAGACATAACAAAATAAAATGATTTTTACACCTATGCATCTATTTAAGCAGTATTCTTAGCATTTCTATCTGGAGCAGAGTGTCCTGCAGTCCTCTGACCACTCCTCAGCACCAGAAGCTGATAAAAGGAGTAGAACCTGGGGAAGCAACAGCACAACTGCCATCCAGAATTAGCTGGCTCTGACAATTTGGATTTTAGTGTTCTTGCTCTATCACCAACAGTCCTGCATGACATCTTTGAAAGTTCTTGAAAAAGAGAAAGGATTTGAAAGTCTTTGAAACAGTTGAAAAAAAGACAGCCTGGTTATATTGTTAGTTATCGTTCTAATTTGACCATGTCAACCTAGGCTGTGCCGAACTTCCATGCAACTATTACATATTTCGCAAGCAAAATAGAAATTGAAAAATCTGGGAAAATGTCAAACCAGTGAAGATATTGGGACAACAGCTTTTTCCAGTTCCATCCCAGGAAAGTCCTGAGATCAACTAGGAATATGACGCTCAGAAACTCTCAGTAGTTCTACTTAGGCTTCAGCTGGAGATGAATTACTGTAGCACTTATAGTGTAATTGTATAAGCAGGTGAAATACATGAAAATAAAATTGTTTCTGTGTTGAGATGACAGAATACAATCCAGTGTTTCTGTTTTTTTTTTCTTTTACTACTCATATGATACCACACAATCTTTCAGGAAAAACAAATACAAAAAATAAATATGTAATTAAAATATGTCAAAATTTCCAACATAAAGAATATTATAGTAAATTGGAAATTATCTAGATGTTAAGTATGCAAATTAACTAATTCAGAATAAGTCTCCCTAATTTAGAGTGACCCTATGTACAGTTTGACATTATGTTGCTTGCCCTCACAGTTAGTTGTCAATATGCCTGAGCAATAGAGAATTTGCTCTTTTTTTTTTTTTTTTTGACAGGCAGAGTGGACAGTGAGAGAGAGAGAGACAGAGAGAAAGGTCTTCCTTTGCTGTTGGTTCACCCTCCAATGGCCGATGTGGCCAGTGCACTGTGGCCGGCACACCGCGCTGATCCGAAGGCAGGAGCCAGGTGCCTCTCCTGGTCTCCCATGTGGGTGCAGGGCCCAAGCACTTGGGCCATCCTCCACTGCACTCCCTGGCCACAGCAGAGAGCTGGCCTGGAAGAGGGGCAACCGGGACAGAATCTGGCGCCCCAACCAGGACTAGAACCCGGTGTGCCAGCGCCGCAGGCGGAGGATTAGCCTATTGAGCCGCGGTGCTGGCCAAGAATTTGCTCTTTATGTTGCTACGTTTCTTTACCTGAATCTCAATTTTAAAGTAGTATGTGAGTAGTCCCTTTTCTACCCCTATGATTTAAACACTGTCCATGATTTTCTCATTAATTAAGGAAGACATAGACAAACTGATCTTTTATATAAGAGTTCACAACTGATACTGTAGGGAAAACCTGAAACAAAATTAGTAAAATTTACTATTGAATAAAATTAACAGAAAAAAATGAGATTTCAATACCATATTCATTATGAAAATTGGACTTGGAGAAATGGAAGTCTGTAGAAAAATTGCAAAAAAGAAATTCATCCCCAACATATTCTCCAAGCCAAAAACAGTTTGATAGAAAACGAAAATTGATCCAAAAGTAAATCATCATTTGAAATTTTAATGAAAATTATTATATTGATTTTTAAAATTTATGGGATAAAAATAGTAAAAATTCTGAAATTTTTTATCATCATTGTATTAACCAAATAATTAAATAGGCTTTCAAGATCAAAATGAGTCAGGTGAAAATATCTCTATGCTTTAAAATACCTTGTTTTCAAGGAATCATCTAAGAAAGAAATCTCCCAAATATTTTGCATTTTCATGGGATTGTACCACTAAATATAATTGTGTCTTTTTGAAGGATTTTATGTACGAAACTGTCATAAATATAGGTACATTATAAAGTGCAAAAATAATTCTACAAAAAGCAGTATTTACCACCCAATACAGAATTGAATATCATATTCATGTACTCCTAACTAACTGCATAAATCTTTCTTCTACTTTATCCTAAGATTTTGATTAGAAGTAATAATATGTTTCTCATCTTCACTTTATCATCTCCAACGTGTATTAGCCAATTGCTTATATCTGTCAGATTTTGAACCTTATATAGGTAGAATTATAACTTTTATTCAGTCTTTATTGAACATGGATATTTCTATCTTTTATATGTTTTATCTTTATTATATATAGTATTATTATGTATAATATTTTACCGGGTTCTAGAAGCCCACGTGGAAGAGTGCTCCTAGGGCAGACAGTACTGTGACACAGTGGTTTAAGCCACCACTTCTAACAGCCACATCTCCTATCAGAAAAAACAGTTCAAATCCCAGTTACTCCATTTCAAATCTCACTCCCTGCTAATTTGCCTGGGAAAGCAGCCATTTGGAGGAGTCAACCAGCAGATGGAAAGTTCTTTCTCCCTCTTTCCATTTGCAAACAAAATAAATACATATTTTCCAAAAGAGTATAAACTGAGTGAGTTTGAGATAATTGCATTGTCAACACTACATATTATGTAAAGCCACTGGCAAATAGGTCAACAATGAAGATTTAACTGCTTCATATCTCACCAATGAGTAATATTAATAGACTCTGCTAGAATATCCACTGCTACTATATCCAATCTGGTAATTTGGAAAAATAAATCTTTCTGGCTTTAATTTTCATTTCTATGATTACTAATGCGTTTGAACACAAATTTATACTTTTTGTCACTCATATTTTCATTAGTGTACTGTTTTCTTAATTAATAATTCTTAAACTCTACATAATAATCCATTGCCAGTATTATAGAAATAATCAACAGATTTTTCCAGTATATGTTTCAAATGCAGCTTTTTGGTTCATTTCAAGAAATAATTTATCATTTAAAGAAGAACTAATTGCAATTCTTAAAAAAAATTTGAATTCTAATAATTCAAAAATATTGAATAGGACTGAACTCTTCCAAACACTTTTTATGAGACCAGTAGCACTCTGACACCAAAGCTGAACAAACACAATGCAAAAAGTAAACTTCAGGCCTATATCTTTGCTGAAAATAGATGCAAACTTTCTCAACAAAATACTAGCAACCCAAATACAAAACCACATAATGGTCATACATCATGATCAATTGAGATTTAAACCAGAAATGAACAGGTCATTCAACATATGCAAATCAATAGAAGTCATAAATGACATAACAGAATGAAAAACAAAAGCCATGCAGTCATTTCAATAGACAAGAAAAGCATTTTATAATATTCAATACCCTTGATGATAAAAACACTCTACAAATTAGGTATAGAAGGAACATACCTTAAAATTGTAAAGGCTACATATGAGAAACCAACAGCCAATATCATCAGATCTACAACAAGACAAGGATGTCCACTTTCAACACTCTTATTCAATGTAATACTGGAAGTATTGGCAAGAGCAATTAGGGAAGAAAAAGAAATAAAAGGCATCATAATTGGGAAAGAGGAAATAAAAAAATCATGTTTGCAGATGACATAACATTATACATAGAAAACCTAAACCCTGTACCAAAAAGCTGTTGGAACTGACAAACCAATCCAGTAAAATTGCAGTTTACAAAATAAATATAAGTAGCATTTTTGTATACTAATGATGAACTCACAGAAAGAGAAATCAAGAAAGAAATCCCATTCACAATACCAACAAAAAATTAAATGTTTAAGAATAAACTTAATCAAGAAAGGAAAAGATCTCTACAATTAAAATAATCAAACATGGATGAAAGAAATCATCAAAGATACAAAAAAAGGGAAAATATTTCTTGCTGATGGATTGAAATAGTTAATATATCAATTAATATCTATACTACCTAAAACAATCTACAGATTCAATGTAATCCCTATAAAAATACCAATGACATTCTTCACATATTTGCAATAAACAATTCTAAAATTCATATAGAGTCAGAAGACCTGGAACTGCCAGAGCAATCCTTACAAACACATACATACCCATAATTATATATCGATCTGGAGACATGACAAAACTAGACTTCAAATCATATTATAAAGCCATAGTAATTGACATAGCTTCTTACTGGCATAAGAACTAACATATAGATCAGTGGAACAGAATAGAGGCCAGGAATTAATCCATGTACATACAAACAACTGCTTTTTGAAAAAAGTGCTCAGACTATATATTTTAGTAAAGATAATCTATTCCATAAATTGTGCTGGCAAAACTGATGTGTATATGCAGAAGATTGAAATTATGTTCATATATTTCACCATACACAAAAAATTAACTCAAGATGGATCAAAGATCTAAATTTAAGACCTGGGATTATGAAGTAGCTGAAAGAAAATGTAGGGGAGAAATTCCAAGACATTTAATGTAGGTGACAATTTCTTAGATAAGAACCCTAGAGCACAGGAAACAAAAACAAAAACTATACAGTGGGATTACATCAAATTCTGAAGCTTCTGCACAGCAAAGGAAATGGTCAACAGAGCGGAGATACAGCCAACAGGATGGGATAAAGAATTTATGAGCTACAAAGGAATAATATACAGAATATATCAGCAACTTAAAAAGTCAACAACAACAACAATAAAACAACAAATTCAGTTAAGAAATGGGCAACAGACCTCAACTCAAATGATCAATGAATATATGGAAAACTACTCAACATCATTACCTGTCAGGGAAATGCAAACCAAAACCACAATGAGAAAATCACTCTGCCCTGTCAGAATGGCTAAAACCCAAATGCCCGAAAGTAACAAATGCTGGAGAAGATGGAGACAAAGGGGAATACTTATACACTCTTGATGGTGGGAATGTAAATTAGTCCAGCCACTGTGGAAACATTATGGAGATTTCTTTATAGAGTAGAAATAAACTTGTCATATGATACAGCAGTCTCACTTCTGAATATATACCCAAAAGACAGAAACAAAGAAATACCCGCACCACCATGTTTATAGCAGCACTATTCACACTATCTAAAATAAGAAATCAGCCAAAGTGTCCATCATCAGATGAATGGATAAAGAAAATGTGATGTATATAAATAATGTAATATTATTCATCTCTTATAAAGAACGAAATTCTACCACTCGCAACACAATGGGTGTAACTTGGAGACATCATGTTATGTGAAATAAGCTGGACATAGACAATACCATATGTTTTCCTTTACATGTGGGAACTAAAATTAAAAAAGAAGAAAATTTAAAAAATAAAATAAAAACAAAAAAAGGAAGAAATGCTTTTGTGTGTCAATATTGCTGCAAGTATAGTTTTGTTTTATACCATTTCCAAACTAATGGTTAACAATGCTCTACTATAGTTTTAATGATTTGTTATTATTTTGAAATTTATGTATATAGGTAAAATAGTCATGTTTCCATATGATTATTGTTTATAGCCCTTGCCTTTATTTCTGCTAAACTTAGATCTTGCTTTTCACTTAAGCTCTTTATTTACTGGAACATTAAGCCCTTGATTGCAATGTGAATTAAAGATATGTCAAATGTGAAGAACAGAAGGGGCAAAGAGAGAGTGAGCTAGGGTGGAGAGAAAGGGAAGGGGGAAAGGAGAAAGGGAATGTCATTCTATTATCAGAACTGTATCTGTGAACTATATTGAGCCTATAAAGACTAAAAAGTAAAATAAAATGTGAAGGAATTTTTCATGAATAATAGTTATATTCTTATGTTCAGTGGAGTAAGATTATTTCTACCTTTTCTTTTATAGTTAATGTTTTCTTACCCTAAGGTCATGAAGATAATTTTCAACATTTTCTTCTAACAGTTTGTAAGTTTGTAGACTCACTCTCCAAATGAACATAACAGGCAGGGCTGGACTAGGGCAAAATCAGAATCTGAGAATTCCATCCCAGTCTCCCACAGGACCTACAGGGGCCCAAACACTTGAACAATCATCCACTGCCCACCAGTATATACATGAACTGGAAGTTGCTTCAGAATCAGAGGACCCAAGACTTGAGATAGAACATGGGAAAGGGACGAGGTGGTTCTAACAGGTGACTTAACCAACTGCACTGCACTGCCCACGCCTGTTGGTCATCTGTTTACTCTGTTGATTGTCATTTTCCCTGTACAGAGGCTTTTATATTTGATACAATCCCATTTGACTTTTTGGCTATTGTTCCCTGTACTTTGAGGTGTGATTTAAAAAAAAATATTGCCTATTTCTTTGTCTTGAAATTTTTGCCTATGTATTCTTGTAATAGTTTCCGATCATTCATTTACATATTTGATCCATTTTGAGTTGATTTTTGTATTTTGTGATAAGTAGCAGAGTAGTAAACCTCCAGTCTTCTGCATATGTGTATCCAGTTCTCCAGCAACATATTGAAGAGACTGTCCTTCTTCCACTGCATGCTTTTGTTAACTACTTTGAATAAGAATGAAGAGAGTAGATATCTTTTGGTTCTATATTTAAGAGGAAATGCTGGGGCAGGCACTGCGGCTTAGGGGTAAAGCCGCTGCCTGCAGTGCTGGCATCCCATATGGGCTCTGGTTTGAGTCCTGGCTACCCCACTTCTGATCCAGCTCTATTCTGAGAATAGGTAGAATGTCAATATACAACTAAAATTTCAAAAGGTTTCTGTAATACTGTAGTGAAAGTTTAAGAAATTCACCAGGTAAAGCTGCCTCCTGTAGTCTCCACATCCTATATGGGAGCCAGTTCGAGTGCTAGCTGTTCCACTTCTGATACAACTCTCTGCTATGACCTGGGGAAGCAGTAGAAGATGGCCCAAGTACTTGGGCCCCTGCACCTACGTGGGAAACCTGAAAGAAGATCCTGGCTCCTGGCTTTGGATTGGCTGTTGCAGCCATTTGGAGAGTAAACCATCAGAAGGAAGACTTTTCTCTCTCTGCCTCTCTGTAACTCTGACTTTCAAGTAAATAAATAAAATAAAATAAAAATTCTTCTTAAAAAAAAAAAAGAAAGAGGAGACGCTTTCAGATTTTCCCCATGAGCATGATATTTACTGTGGGTTTGTTATTTCCATCTTTTATTATGCTGAGATATATTCCTTCTATATCTAAGTTGTTAACGATTTTCATTATGAATTAATGTTAGATTTCATTGAATACTTTTTCTGTGTCTATTGAAATAGTTTGCCCTATATGACTGGATGAATTATCTAATGTGGTTGTAGATTCAGAATGCTAACATTGTGTTAATTTTTGCATTTATTTTCATCAAGGATATTGCTCTATGGATTACTCTCTTTGTTGTACCATTTCCTGATTTTGACATTATGGTGACATTGAATGAGTATGGAAGATTTCCTTAAGAAATGTCATATGTGTTATTGGTCAGTACAGATTTATTATGTCTTCACTGTTGAATTTTTACAAGTTATATGTCCAGAAATTTTTACACCTCTAGATTTTCTCATCTCTTGCAATATAGTTCATAATAATAAGAAGAATAATGATCCATAATACTGCTTTACATTTTGTTATCAGTTATAATTCTTCCTTTTTCATTTCTGATTTCATTTGAATTTTCCTCATTTTCTTAATCTAACTAAAGGTTATTTTTTAAGATTTATTTATTTATTTGAATATCAGTTACAGTGAAAGAGGGCGAGGGAGAAAGACAGAGAGAGAGAGAGAAAATCTGCCATCTGCTGGTTTACTCCCTAGATGGCTGCAATGGCCAGGGCTGAGCCAGGCCAAAGCCAGAAATCAGGAGCTTCATCCAGGTCTGCCACGTAGGTGGCAGGGGCCCAAATACCAGAACCATATTCTGGGCTTTTCCCAGACCATCAGCAAGGAGCTGGGTCAGAAGTGGAGCATTCGGGACACAGTGTCCATACCAGATGTCAGCATTACAGGTGGCAGTTTTACCCACTATGCCATAATGCTGGGCCCCAACTAAAAGATTTTCAATTTTGTATATCATTTCAAAAAGCCAACTCTTTATTTAATTTGCATTTGTTATTTCCTTATCCTTTTGTCTCTTCACTGATCTTGATTGTTTCTAATAAATTTGGGTTTTTTTTTTCTTGATTTTTCTAAGTTCTTGAGTTGTGCTGTTAGATTGTTTACATGATATCTTTATTATTTTTCATTTAGGAATTTATTGCTATAAATATTATTCTTAGTACTGGTTTTGTTGTATTCTTAAGTTTCGTTATGCTGTGTTTCCATTTTCATTGATTTTGAGAATTTTTAAATTTCTATTCTGATTTCTTCAATGACATGTTATTTATTCTGGACGTCTTGTTCAGTCTTAGTATATTTGTATAACTTTTACTGTTTATTTTGTTGTAATTTCTAGTTTTATCATACTATTATAAATATACATGATATGATTTTTATTTTTATTTTGTAATTTGCTGGGTCTTGTTTTCTGGCCTAATACATGGTCCAACCTAGCAAATGTTCCTTGTCCCAATGAAAAGAATATGTTTAATGCAGCTGATGAATGAAATAGTTTATAAACATCTGTTAGATTCATTTATTCTATAGGAGAGTTTACCTCAGCTATTTGTGGATTGTTTGGAAAAGTCTGGAAGATTTACCCATTCATGAAAATGGGATGGTGAAGTTCTTCACTATTATTGTATTGGTATGTCTCTCTTTTTAGAAAAATGTATGAATTAAAATTTGGTGCATATACATTTAAAGTCATCAGATCTTGTTGAACTGAGTCCTTGATAGTGACCTACTTTCTCTCCTTGTGCAGATTTTGTTTCAGAGTCTTTTATCTGATACAAAGAAATAAATTATTGCTTGCTTTAGAATTTTGTTTTCATGGGGTATCTGTTCATGCTGTCACTTTCAGCCTATGTCTGTATTTACGTGGCATGTGAGTTTCTCATAGACAGCATATCATTGCATTTTGCTTTTTTTTTTTTTTTAAATCCAACAAGCCACCTTTAAATTGGTATATTAAGTTCATTTGCATTCAAGGTTGTTACTTTCCTGACCAGTAATTTCCTAATACTATTATTTTTAATGTTTCTTATGTTTATTTTAATAATATTAGTTGTGTAGGTTCTATACATTCATACGTCTTCATGATTGTTGTTATCTTCCGTTGGTTTCTGTATATAGGGTTTGCTTAAGTATCTTTTGTAAGAACGTTCTGGTAGTGATGAATTCTCTCAGCTTTTGTTTGTGCTGGAAAGTCTGCCTTTCTCCTTCATTTATTAAAGATAACTTCACTGGGTTATGTATTCTTAGCTGGAAGTTATTTTCTTTTGGAATTTGCAATGTGTATCATTCCAATCTCTCTTCACTTGAAGATTTCTGCTGAAAAATTTCCAGATGATATAATAAGGTTTCCCTTATAAGACACTAAGTGCTTTTGTTCTGAAAATGTCAGAATTCTCAGTTGTGCTTTTGGGAATTGACTATGTATCATCCTGCCTGTTCTGGCCATATGTATCTGGGCTCCTATGAGCCTCCTGCACCAAAATGTTCATATCATTCTCCAGATTGAGAATGTTCTCAGCAATTATGCCATTGAATACATTTGATAAGCCCTTTTCCCCTCACCCTCATGAATCTCCACATTTTGAATGTTTATTCATTTATTGGTGTCTCAAAAATCTCAGAGATTATCTTCATTCTCTCCCTCTCTCTCTCTTTCTCTCTCTCTCTCTGCACAACTGTTTCTAAAGACTTGTTTTCAAATTCAGATACTTTTTTTTCTACTTGTTTTTGTCTGTCATTGACTCTTTCAACAATATTTATTTGGCTTATCGAGTTCTTCATTTCTAAGATTTCTCATTGATTCATTTTTGAAGACCTTTATCTCTTTGCTGAATTTTCCATTCATATCAGGAATGATTGTCCTGATTTTGTTCAAATGACTGTTTGTATTATTTTGTCAATTTAAACATTCTTATAATAATTTCACTAGATTCTTTTGTCTGAAAGATTTATTTATTTGAAAGGCAGAGTGACAGAGACAGAAGGGGATACATGCTCACACACACATACACATACTAATTGATCCCCAAAATAACAACAATGATCAGGTCTGGGCCAATTCAAAGCCAGGAGCCAGGCTTTCCTTCCTGGCTTCCACATGGTCTTCCACATAGGTGGCAGGCACCCAGATACTTGGATCATTTGCTGCATTTCCAGGTTTATTACCAGAGAGCTGAATTGGAAGTGGTGCAGCCAGGTCTCAAACTCTGATTTGGTATGTCAGTGCTGCAAATGGTAACTTAAGCCACTTCATCACTATGCTAAATCTTCTTTTGAATTCTTTACCATGCATTTTGTTACTATCTTTTTCTCTGGAGTCTGTTACTAAAACGTTATGGTCTTTCATTTGGGCTGTCATCACATCTTGCTTTTTCATACTTCCTGAGACCCTATATTGCCGTTTTCATATTTGAGAGATTAATTGTTTCTATCACTTTTATGGAGTGGCTTTTTTCTGAAAATGTGCCTTCAAATATTACATTGGCAGGCCATTTTGGCTTTACGTCCAGTTGAATACTAAAGCATAGTCTACCTATGTCTTCTTCCACAGCAATGATGCAGCAGCAATTGAACATGGGGCACATCTCTGTCTCAACAAGGGTACGAGGGTCTCAAAAGCAGCATGTGGGCTAGGGTATGGGGTTAAGGGTGCACTGGCCATCTTTTCACTGTGTCTGGAGTTGTAAGCCCTCCTTGACCCAGAGAAATGGTTGAAGGGGCATTGTTCACATGCCTGCATTGGCACAGACATTGTTGGGATCATGGTAATGACATTGCTGAGATCATGGTAACACTGTCCTGAAGTCCAGCACAGGTGCATGATTCCTCACAGCACCAATCCTAGGTTTCCATGTAATGTTTTAGCACAAAGCCACCTTTCATCCCCCCCAACCAATTACAATCTCTCCGTTATGTTCTCTGGTGTTAGGGAAGGAATGGTAGAAAACATCTGGGGTCCACAGCCCACCAGTACCAATGCAACATGGCATACAGGCCAGGGCTGCTTTGCTTTTAGCTGCCTCCTGCTGAGGTGGACCTTTACTTGAAAGTTGTTGCAACCAACTGCCAAGTGATGCTATCTGCCATAAAAATCCAATTGATGGGATCTTGGATCTTCATTGAGACCAAGGTCAGTACAGAGTTTCTATTTGTAGGCATTTGCATAGGATAGGGATTATTAGTATCTTTCCAGTGATAGTTTACCAGAACCAAGAAGTAGTCCTGTGCTCAATTCATTCTCTCACTCCTCAATGGCTAAAGTCCTGTTCCTTGACATCTGCCCTCAGTTGGTGAAGTTTAAGCATACAGGGGACACTAGGATGTATTCTTAGTCTCACAGTTACTGGTCCCTTCACACCCCAGAATCTTCACAATGCTAGCAGTGATAGAGGTCAAAACAAGCTTCCTACTGGGGCTCAGTCATCTTCTGATTCCAAGCAAGGTCTAGAGACTACATCTGTGAGCACTGGCTTGGTGATGCTAGCCTCTGGACTTTATCTGGTACTGGTTCTCACTGCAACAAGCCTGCAACTGAGCTGTAAGGCAAAGTCCTAAATTCACTTTCACACCCTAGTGCTGAACAGCTCAAGTTTTGATCCACCATCTGCTGGAGGTTGGGTGAAGGGTGGTGGATTCAGTCCCTTGGCCTGGCTAAGGAGGGTCCAAAGGGTCAGTCTGCAGATACTGGTTTGGGGGCAGAGTCTCTGGGACCTTTTTTTACTCTAGGTTTTGCCATAGCAGGTCTTGCACTGGGTTTCAAACAAATGGTATAGGATATATTGCTTCTCCCTCACCCAAGCATTGCTCCCCACACTACTACTTGGAGCTAGGGGAGAATGACATGACAACGCTTTCATGTCTTCTTTGCTACAGTTTTTTTTTTTTTTTTCAGTTTTTCACAACAACCAAGCACTATGGTCTCTCACCTAGCTTCCTTGGCTCTTGTGAGTGTGGCTTGGTTTTGTGTCAATAGTTATTCACATCGATATCTTGGTAGGGAGAACCTTCCACAAGCGTCTTAGTCAGATACCATCTGGCTCCACGTCCAGGCTTCATAACTCTTTTAATATGATAATGAGGAAGACATAAGGATAGCTCACAGTTGTTTTGATGTCCAATTCAACACTTCAATTACACAGAGACTAATTCTGTGACTTTTAGCAAAAAATTTTTCCTTTGTTTCACAAAGATGATTCTGTACTTATACATTTGGTCCACCATAAGTAAATGCTTGCACTTAACCTACCAATAAATAATATATTCTAACATAAAAATAAATTCAAAGAAGTAATTTTTAGTAAAATAATAACAGTTTCAATTAGCTAAGGGAAACACAATAGGAGGGTAAAAGTTATTATATAACATGCATATGCAATACATATCTCTCTATGTATGTATTATGTATAAACATACATGTATGTACACATATAAATAAATCATTAAAAACTAAAATTTGTAGAAAGTGATGGCTTTGGTGTTCTATTTTAATAGACAAGTGTGTCTAAATACTTTACATACAAGCACACAATAACTGAAACTCAAAGCCAGTTGCTTACCTCAGTAGACATTTCATCTCTTTTCATGACTTAAGAAAAGTGACGTTTTCTGAAATATGGCTTTTAAGCTTTCAATTTATATGTTTCTGAATCAGGCCTGTATGAATCACAGAGCCAATTACTGTAAAGCAGTGGCATTCACATTTCTTTAATATTTCCACTAACCTTATTTCTCCTGTGAGCAAAATAGCTGTTGCTATTTGCTCAAAATTGGCAGTCAGATCAGACTGGCTGTCAGAGAGCCCCAGTCTCTCACTAATTTCAAGCTCTGTTGGACAGTACCGCTGTGGCACGACCAGTGTGCAACATTTAGTAGCAGCTCCAGTACAACTTGGGGATAATCTAAAGAAATTTGTGATATTACTAATTAAAGTGAAATTGTTAGCAGTTCATTCCTTCTTCCTTCTTTTTGTTTGCTTTTGTTTCTTCCAGATTACTTTAACACACTAGTTCGCCTTGGTAAAGTTCATTGCTACGAATAATTTCAATAGCTAGCAGGTGTTTAAGAATTACAGAATGAATGTTATTTAAGAAGTAGGAAAATAACCTAACAGAAATCATGCATTGCTAAACTTGTCTAGGAGACAACAAGTGCCATTTCTCAAACTATTTTCATAACCTTCCCTGAGAGTTCTCTTCCATGTTCCCACTTATTCCATGAAAAAAAAAAAAAAAAGCAGTCCAAACGCAATATTTCCACTTCTTTTGTTCTCTAATTTTATCTTCTGATCTGTGACCTCTACCTCCACTAATGTGGTCTTTTTTTTTTTTTTTTTTGACAGGCAGAGTGGACAGTGAGAGAGAGAGAGAGAGAGAGAGAGAGAAAGGTCTTCCTTTGCTGTTGGTTCACCCTCCAATGGCCGCCGTGGTCGGTGCGCTGCAGCCGACGCACCATGCTGATCCGAAGCCAGGAGCCAGGTGCTTCCTCCTGGTCTCCCATGCGGGTGCAGGGCCCAAGCACTTGGGCCATCCTCCACTGCACTCCCTGGCCACAGCAGAAAGCTGGACAGGAAGAGGAGCAACCTGGACAGAATCTGGTGCTTCGACCAGGACTAGAACCCAGGGTGCCAGCGCCACAGGTGGAGGATTAGCCTATTGAGCTGCGGCACCGGCCACTGATGTGGTCTTTATGAGTCTTCCAGTGACATCCTTGGTACCAAATTAAAATAAAGAATTTCATCTCTTTAACTTTTTCAGTAATATGTTTTTCTTGATAAATTATTTTGAAATACATGTTACTTTTCTTTTGATCATGTTTTCATGACTGTTCCTTCTTTGATTTTCTGAGTTCCTCTTCCTCAATCCACTTGATCAATTAAGCATTCCCTTGTTTTTTTTTTTTTTTTGTTTGTTTGTTTTTGTTTTGTTTTCTTTTCTTTGTCTTCATATTGTACACTTGGTAATCTCATAGCTGTCTATGGCTTAAACAACCAACTTGATGAACTCACGTGTGTGTATTTGCACAGTGTTGCTCTCCTAGAAACCTACACTATATTTTCACTTGCTATTTCCCCTTTTACATCTCGAACTCAATATGATTTAGAAATCTATTTGGCAGTACTTACTAAACCTGAACAAAGCCATACTCTCTGATCTAGAAATCTGTAATCAAGCCAGAACTTCATGGAAATGTACATAAATGGATACAAAAAAAGATATGTATGCTAAAGTTCATGGCATCATTATTAATAATTTCACCTAGTGGTCAGAATTGTGCAACACCAGGTTAAGCCACTGTATGCAATAACAGTATACCATGTAGGAACACCAGTTTTAGCAATGGCTGTACTGTTTTCAATCCAGCTCCCTGGTAATATGCTTGGAAAAGCACCAGACATAGCCCAGGTACCCCCGATACCCATGTATGAGACCTGAATATAGTTCTGGGCTCCTGGATTCAGCCTGTCTCAGACATGGTCATCGTGGCCATTTGTGGAGTGAGCCAGCAGATGGAATATCTCTTTCTGTCTCCATCTTTCCCTCTTGTCTCTTTGTCAGTGTCTCTTTCAAATAAATAAATAAATAAACTCTTAAAAGTTACTGCTATACAAAAAATAGAATAGACACACAAATTGTGATAAATTAAATAAAATTTAATACATGAGAGTAATATAATTAAATAAATCTATGCTAAGAAATAACAATATTAATATTAAAAACAACACCTTGGTGATAAATGAGTATACTATATGATTTTATATTTTTTATATTTTTATATTTATATATATATTGATATATGATTTTATATTTTGATATTTTTAGCAACTCAAAAATATTTTTTAAAGTACTATGTCTTTGATTTTAGAAGTGAGGATACTTTATATTGTTCTTTTTGGGGCAGATATAGGAGACTGGGAGAAGTTTCACTAGAAACCACTAGGTTCTTTGGGGGCAGCCAATATTCAGTGTGTCTATCTTGATGTGGGTGCTGGTTACATGTATAGTCACTTAGTAAAAATTAATGAAGTGTGTCAATTATAAATTATCTGTTCTTCTATGTATCAGTTATACTTCTAAATAATTCAGTGACAAACATTACTTTGTGAAAAATGTTCCTCCCGTACAATTACATGATTGACTTTGTAACTATATCTAATCATGATACTGTCCTATAAAAACTTGAAGTTTTCCTATTGAGTTTATACTGAAAATTTAAATTTCTGAGCATGGAATAAAATGTCATTCAAATCTAGTTTATGCATAGATCTAGCCTCATCTCTTTCCATAGTTGGTCATACCAAATCACTTTACTTATATTCCTTTTATTTTATTGAATTTCCTAAAACAATTATTGTAGATTCCTTTTAAATTTTTATCTCTAAAAAATCAAATAGGATTCCATTATAATCAACCTTGATTTCATGAGACAGTTATAGATATTTTATCTTTTATATTCTTATATCATTTTTGTGTATCTCTGTTGTAGTACTCATGTCAATAATTATCACTCCTTTGTTATATAGTGGTAATAGGAAACTACAAAAGAGCTGGCAAACTGAGGGATAAACCTTCAAATGTTAAAAAACATATATTAAAATTAAAGAAAATAATAGTTTGCAAAGTTTTACCGACTACAATACATATTACTAACTCTAATAGTAAAAAAAAAAAAAAAAAAAAGGAACAGTAAGGTTCTCAAGAAACGGCTATAAATGTGAAGGTTTTCTGAAACTGTGAATCATGCATCCACAAATTAAAGTTTTATGTATAGCCTGAGGTATAACATTGAATAACACAAAATAAAACAAGAGGTCTTATAAAATTGTAAAATGTACTCAAGCAACTGTACACCATCATAGAACATAGTAATATAGTAATAAGCATTTATTCTGAAATACTATATTAAGTGTCTACATATATACCTGAAATATAAGCACAGACCCATGAAAATATTGTTACATGTTTTTAAAACATTTATTTATTTATTTACTTGAAATACGGATTGACAGAGGGAGAAAAAGAGAGGGAGAGAGAGCAAGTGACAGAGAGATACAGAACTAAATCCAAGTCTCCCATGTGGGTGACAGGGACCCAAGGATTCAGGCCACCTTCCTCTGATTTCCCAAGCACATTAGTAAGAAGCTACATAGGAAGCAGAGAAGCTGAGACTCAAATCAGTACTCTGATATGTGATGCTAGTGTCTCCAGGGGTGTTTTAACCTGCTGTGCCACAACCCTGCCCTCTCAGTTATATGTTATCAATGTAACTATAACTGTAGAATATAAAAGCATAATTACAATAAGAAAAGTACAAATCAAATGAGAAGATTTAAAATTCTCCCTCTTGGTATTAAAGGAGAATATTCAGTATGATGATCATTTATTTATATTATCATGTTGTATTGCTTATTGGCATAACATCACATGATATTCAACTAAAATTAATTTTGTTATTTTAGATAAGTTAGGAAGGTATGTTAATTTATTTTTGAAAACATATTAAAATATTTCAATCTGTGGTAAATGTGGATTGAATCCTTTTTCTGCTACTTATTCATATGTGCTATTAACATATATTTTAACTTATGGGGAAAATACATAATATCAACAAAATTGGGAAACAGTATGTGGGAGGGGATTAAGATGGCAGAGTAGGGAGGGAGCTTGCTGCTCTAGTCTAAGAGAAGGCAGTTTTAAAAAAGTGGAAAGAGTGCAGTCTCGGGAAGAGTTAGGGAGAAAATAGCAGAGGAAACTCTATGCAAATTGGAGGGACAAAGTAGACTTACATGGAAAGCAAGGACACATGCAACCCAGGACCCCAGGAGCCGAGAGCCACCGCAACAGCATTGGAAAATGAGGTGAGACAAGACTGCAGTAGCCCAAGCCAACAATGAAAAAGCTGCAGGAAGAACCTAGAGGGAATTTGGGTTGGAGCCCCATGGGTAATAGTTTACCTGCCAAGCTAGAGAAGAAAAAACAAAGGGGGAGGGCTGCATGTTTTCTCTCTCCCCTATTATCTTGTAACAAGAAGATGAAGAGCAAGTGCCTTTTTTGACACACGTAATAGCTGCACCAGGTCATGAGTACACTCAACAACAAGCCAACTAGAGATTCCTGAGTCTGCTGGGGAGAACAGACAGGGGATCTGGGTGCTTGTGACTCTGGGAGGTTTGTGTGATGGGACTATAAAAATACTAAGGCTGCATGGGAGGACTCTGAATGTAGCTGGGACTTTGGGCAGTAACTGTGGAAGGCTCCACAGAATCAGGACTCCAAGATTACCTGACAAGGAACATTGCAAGGTAATCTGAGCTTACACTGAAGACTGCACAGACCCTGTGTGCAGTCCTCGTGGCAGAACAGATGAATAATATACCCACTGGAGCTACTGCCCAGGCACTGGTCTCCTTTGAGAAGAGGAGCTCAGCTGAGGTCTATTCCAATTGGCAAGAACAAACCTCCCCTCTGATTAAAAAAAAAGAGAGGATTAAAAAGACTTCACAAAGAGACTATTGATACTCACAGAAGAGTTTGGTAAACTAGTAGAATACAATCAATACACAAAAATCAATATACTTTGAATACAAAGACAATACTACAGCTGAGAAAGAACTTCTAAAAGCAATCACAGTCACAGTAGTTGCAAAAAAAATCAAATACCTTGGAATAAATTTATCCAAGGATGTCAAAGATTTCTATGATGAGGATTAACAAAAAAATTAAAGAAAGAAATAGAAGATACAAAAAATGGAAAATCTTCCATTTTCATGGATTGGAAGAATCAATATCATCAAAATGTCCATTCTTCCAAAACCAGTTGATAGATTCAAGCCCATACCAATCAAAATACCAAAGACATTTCTCCCAGATGTAGAAAAAAATGATGCTGAAATTCATATGGAAACAAAGCAGACCTCAAATAGTTAAAGCAATTTTATATAATAAAAACAAAGTCAGAAGCATCACAATATCAGATTTCAAGACATACTACAAGGCAGTTAAAATCAAAACAGCCTGGTACTGATATAAAACCCAATGGATAGACCACTGGAACAGAACAGAATTGCCAGAAATCAATCTGAGCATCCACAACCAATTTATATTTGACCAAGGAGTTAAAGCCAATCTCTGACGCAAGGACAGTCTCTTCAACAAACGTACTGGGAAAACTTGATTTCTACATGCAGAAGTATGAAACAGGATCACTGCCTTACATGTTACACACATATCCATTCTAAAAGGATTGACGAGCTAAATTTATGAAGTGATACCATCAAATTCTTAGAATACATTGAGGAAACCCTGCAACCTTGGCACAGGCAAAGAGTTCTTGGAAAAGACCCCAGAGAGACAGGCAATCAAAGCCAAAATTAACAAATGAGATTACATCAAATTGAGAAGCTTCTATACTGCAAAGAAAAACCTCAAGAAAGTGAAGAAACAACCTACAGAATGGGAGAAATTATTTGCAAACAAGCAACTGATAAAGGATTAATAACCAGAATATACAGAGATCAAGAAACGCCACAACAACAAAATAAACAACCTTGTGAAGATAAGGGCAAAGGACTTAGAAATTTTTCAAAAAAGGAAATTCAAATGGCCAACAGTGAGCCGGCACTGTGGCTCACTAGGCTAATCCTCCACCTGTGGTGCCAGCACACTGGGTTCTAGTCCCGGTCAGGGCACCGGATTCTGTCCTGGTTGCTCCTCTTCCAGTCCAGCTCTCTGCTGTGGCCTGGGAGTGCAGTGGAGGATGGCCCAAGTGCTTGGGCCCTGCACCCGCATGGGAGACCAGGAGAAGCACTTGGCTCCTGGCTTCGGATCAGTGCAGTGTGCCTGCTGTAGTGGCCATTTGGGGGGTGAACCAAAGGAAAAAGGAAGACCTTTCTCTCTGTCTCTCTCTCACTGTCCACTCTGTCCAAAAAAAAAAAAAAAAAAAAAAAAAAAAACAAATGGCCTACAGACACATGAAAAAATATTCAGGGTCACTAGCAATCAAGGAAATGCAAATCAAAACCATAATGAGGTTTCACCTTACTCCAGTTAGAATGACTTTCATACAGAAATCAACAAACAACAAATGCTGGCAAGGGTACCTGGAAAATGATACCTTAATCCACTGTTGGTGGGAATGTAAACTGGTAAAACCACTATGGAAGACACTTCAGTGATACCTGAGAAATCTGAATATGGGCCCATCATAATGACCCAGTCATTCCACTCCTGGGAATTTACCCAAGGGAAATGAAATCAGCAAATAAAAGAGTTATCTGCACCCCCATGTTTATTGCAGCTCAATTCACAATAATTAAGACATGGAATCAACCTAAATGCCCATCAACTGAAGACTGAATAAAAAAATAGGATATGTACTCTATGGAATACTACACAGTGGTAAAAAAAAATGAAATCCAGTCATTTGCAACAAAATGCATGAATCTGGAAAACAGAATACTTAGTGAAATAAGCCAAATACCGTATGTTCTCCCTGATCTGTGAGAACAAATAGAGTACCTAAAAGAAAATCTGAAGAAGTGAAATTGACACTTTAAAAAGGGATGACTTGAGCTACCCTGTCTTTACTGTCAAAAAAGTTTTTTTTTTCTTCATACTAATTGTTGAATTCTTTACTTAACATAGAGTTAATCATACATGTATAGTCAATTGAGGATGCATCTCAGTTAAAAAAAAAGAATGTGAATAAGAGAGGGAGGAGGAAGTTTGTAACTGTAAAGCTGTACAGTTCTACATACATTCCTATGGACTTACTTCTAAGAGAAGAGTTTAAAAACTTGTCATCAGACTCCAAATCCCATTAAGCTTAGTGGTAAAAATGCCATCTTAATTGTTAACGTGATCATATTAAATATTAAAGCAACATATAGATAAGATTAAGTGTTAAATTGATCATATGAATAGGATCAAGTGTCTGATAATAATGATAGAATTAAAAAGGGAAGAATGTTCAAACATGGGAAGCAGTCTACACAGCAGAATCATAGAATGACAACCACTTTAAATAGCACTCTCACCTCAGAATCAGCCTTTAAGGCATTCCTGTCTGGTTGAAAAGCCCACGAGAACATTCCAATCATGGAAAGCCAAGACACTGTGGCAAAAATATGTCCTACATGAAGGATCTCTGTGAGAGAGACCCCAATAGAAAGAAATGACTGTCAAAGAAGGATGTACTTTTCTCTGAAGGGAGGAGAGAATTTCCACTTTGATTATGACCTTTTCTAAATACTGATGGAGACTGTGGGTTTAAAAGCTTTCATAGCCTTGGCAGCTCATGTCAAGAGCCCTGGGTGATAACTGACATCAGTTATAATACATAATAGTACTAATTGTTAAATTAGCAACAGATGTCACTGTGCATTTACTTCTCATGCAGGATTTCTTTCTTCAATGAGTTGTATTATGAAAATTAACTGTGAAACTTGTTCCCAAACAATTTGTGTGTGTGTGTGGGGGGGGGGGGGAATTGTTGAAGTCTCTACTTAGTATAGAGTTGGTGTTCTGTGTACAAAGTCCATTGAAAATGAATCTTAATGGAGAATGGGACTGGGAATGGAAGAAGGAGTATGTGGGATGAGAGTGGGGTTGGGATGGCTGGGAATGGTGGAAAGAATCAAATACTCCTAAAGTTGTACTTATGAAATTTATACTCATTAAACAAAAGGTATATTTTGGAAAAAATGAAGTACAATACATAAATTATGGATCTATTCTGAAATATTTCGAGTTAAATATTAAAAATATTTGGTAGTGTGCACACTCAGAACCCCACAGGTGTTTGCTATGATAACTTCTAGTAAAATGTGTGAAGTTCACTATGCCATGTTATAAAATGGCATGTTACTACTAAATTTGTAAATCAATTCCAAAAATTATGTAGCTCTGGATGATTGTCAGCATTTGTATTAATATACCCTTGACCTCCTTATTGACACACTGACCTCTATGTTTTCCTATTTACTGATTTTTGTTTAAATTTACACTTTTATATGTTTCTAGAGCTTGTCTCAAAATATGAGTCATCATGGTAAAATAGAGAAATCCATCTTTGTCCACAATGCCTGGAAAGAAACTCAAAATCCCTGAAATTTACTGAGTGATGGAAATGTGTTTATTATGTATGGAGGATTTTTGAGATTGCACCTGAGTTTATGCAAACAGAGTTACTTTAGATTTGACTACAGATGGCTAAAACTTTAGATGATTAAGGATAGGAGCAGACCACAGGAGAAGGAACAATTAAACTAAAGGGTTGAGGCTTTGAGCCATATGCTATCAACAAGCCTATTTCTAAGGGAGAAAGCTAGGGACTGAGGTGAACCACAGGGCCAATAATTCAATAACTCATGCTTACACAATAAAATACCAAGAAAAACTCTGGGTGATGTAGATCAGGTGAGCTTCCTGGTTGGTGATCCAGATTCATGTGAGAATCATCCAGGGAACATAGAAGTTTCCTGGTCAGACCAACCCTGATCTTCCTTATGAGTCTCTTCTTTTGGTTGACTTTGATTTGCATCTTCTATGATAGAATTTTAACCACAATTAAAGTGCTTTCCTGAGGTTTGTAAGTCATTCTAGTGAGTTATGGAATTCCTGAGAGGCTAGTAGGAACCCTCAAATTTGAGGCTGTTAGAAGATGACCTTGTGGCTTTAGTTTAAAGTGAAGACACATGTGTAGGAAACTGATCCGTTATCCTATGGAACTTGATATAACCTCAGCTACTGCAGTAGCAAGCCAAAATTCTTGGGAGAAGTTACATGAATATATTTTCATGTGATAGAATGTGTTTATTTGATTTATAAATATCTCAAATAGACATAACTATGTCTAAAAGAGGCAATCCAACTGAATCCAGTTCATCTGCGAGGACTTCAAACAAGTCTTAGAAAATGGAATTAAAAGATAAATGTATGTCTTTAAATTTATTCAAAGTGAAAACACTGGAAATCCATGAATAGTTTTATTCATAATACAGATTTGTTATGAACTTTTTAAGGTTACTCTTACCTTCCATGCACAATTTTAAACTCAGCATTGCCAAAACTTCTAATTTTAAAGTAAAAGGACAGATCTTGATTTTTATGTGGAATCTAATAGATTTTAAAACATTGTCAGATAATTAAAAATATGTGACCCAAAGAAATGAAAGCTGTCTAGACAAAGTACTTCTGCAACAAATAGCACTTCTCAGTCTTAAAATAAATTTGAAGTCTTTAGTGGAGATGAAGTCGGCAGGCATACAGGTTAAAATTGATCAGGTTTGTGAGCTGGAAGAGCTTGCCTTCGCCACACCTTCACCATGCCCCTATGTGACCTCATGCCCCTACCTGGCCACACCTGAGTGCCTACCAGCCAATCAGTTTAATTAGCCACTCCCCTTTGAGAGTGGATTAAAAGCCTGGAACAGGGTTCCCTCTCTTGCCCTGGCCTCTTGCCAGGAGGGGGCTGGCTGTAGTCCTGTGCCTCCAGGGCATGTGGCCTTTGGGCCACCTGCTCTAGGCTTTCTGGCCTATCCACCCAAGGCTTCCTGGCCTAGATGCTCCTCCACGTGGCTGGTTCCCAGTACTCGGTATGAACCCAGATCTACCCCTCTCTCTCTTAGATAAAGCTCTCACTCTCCTATGCATCTTTTGCACTAAATTAAAATGTACCATGCTGCCTCGTTCATTTATGCTGGTATTTAGAATTCTTCTCTAACTATTGAGCAAGAAACCATTCAGGCTTATTAATTTTGGAGATTTATTAATAAGTACTTGGTGATATCATATGGCACCCCAAATTCCGGTAACATGTGGCACCCCAGGTGCGACTACTGGGGATCATTAAGGGGCCACATTCTGATAAAATTTTAGGGGGTCAATTCCAATATCAGGGAGACAAGAGCCGGAGGGAGGGAAGCAATAGTGAAGGAAGAGAAAAAAGAAACAAGGAAAGGAAGAACAACAACATCTTACAAGTTGCATTTTAAACATACATTCCTGTGGGCCAGCATTCTGGTATTGCTGGTAAAAACTGCTCCCTAATTTGCTGGCATCCTGCATGGGTGCTGGTTTGTGTCCTGGCTGTGCTGCTTCTGATCTAGCTCCCAGATAATGGCCTGGGGAAAACAGGTTAAAATGACCCAAGTGTTTGGTCCCCTACCAACCACCTGGAAGAAGCTCTTGGCTCCAGTTTTCGACCTGCTTCAGCACAGACCATTTCAGCCATTTGGATAGTGACCCAGTGGATAGACCATCTTTCCATTTCTCTGTCCCTCTCTCTCTGTCTGTAACTCTTTCAAATAAATAAATAAACCTTTAATATATACATATATATTGTTCTTGGAATTAAGCTTCTGGCTCGAACATGTAAAAACCCTGGAAATCATCATTTATGTTATAACAACAAGAAAAAGGCTGAACTGAAAATCAACTCCTTTTTCTGGACATATTTGAGAACTCAGGGAACACTGTCACCTGGAAATCAGGAGATGGGGAGATAGAGAGTAACAGCCAAGACAAGCCTTCCTGGAATGGAAGGCTGTGAAGTTAAAAATAGGTAAAAGCATTTAAATAGTAAGTGTGATGATTACTAGAGATTGAGTGTGGATTAGCCTTAGTCTCATGCACACCTAACTTGTTTTATGTAGTTGACTTCTAGGATTCATTCTTATAATGAATTGCTAATTCTTGCAGGTGAAGAAGAAGACTAAATATTATGGATTAGAAGAAGCATCAAAATTCATGTGAGAAAAGCAGGACTGTGAAAAGAAAAAGGCAAACCCACTAGTACAGTTCCAATCTTCAATGCCACTTTCTCAGGAAGCGATAAACTGAGCAGGTAGAAAGTCAGAAAAGATGTAACTGAGCTGAAAAATGAGTACTCTGAACATTTAAGTATTTTCACCATCCTTTATCTCAGTGTCATAAAGTTAATAGGAAATTCTCAGTGATTAGTAAGGTAAGCTAGCCAGGCAGAAGATTTAAAAGCTATATTATTCTTGCTTTATTGATCAAAACAACGTTTTTACAGGTGGTAAGAGGTTGTGAGAAGTTGTCTTGATAATAGGGCTAATGGTTGTTTGGCAAAATAAAGTTGCTGGAAGAAGTGAAAAGAGAGGTAACAAATAAAAATAGACAGCACTGACTTGTTCTAGTGTTCCACAGCAGAGTGGACTGGTCATAGCTCATGATAAAGTATAAGGTACTGTGAAGAACACTGGAAGAGAGGAGCAATTGAGCTCCACACTTAAAGAAATGATCAGGAAATAGAAATAGTAATCACTGAATTTGATAAGATTATGTTGTATACATGTGTTGAAATATTAGAGTACCCCATAAAAATATGCAAGTATCACATTCCAATAAAAATTATAGAAAATAAAAATAAATAAAATTAGCCTTTGTTAAAAATCTTAGATGTCACATGTGCTGAATATTTGGTGATGTTTAAATGCTGTAGATGCTCACTTAATGCTATTAAAACATAGTTATTTGGGGCCTCCAACATGGCGCACTAGGTTAATCCTCCACCTTCAGCACCGGCATCACATATGGGCGCCAGGTTCTAGTACTGGTTGCTCCTCTTCCAGTCCAGCTCTCTGCTGTGGCCTGGGAAACAGTGGAGGATGGCCCAGGTGCTTGGACCACTGTACTCACATGGGAGACCAGGAAGAAGCACCTGGCTCCTAGCTTCGGATAGGCTATCTCCTGCCATTGCGGCCATTTTGGGAGTGAACCTACGGAAGGAACACTTTTTCTCTGTCTCTCTCTCTCTCACCGTCTGTTTTTACCTGTCAAATAAATAAATAAAAATCTTAAAAAAAAAAAAACAGGTATTTAATTTTTACAAGAGAAATCACTATGAACTTTATATATTTTTAACTTGATGAAACAACTGTTTTCTTAATTGCTTATTTCTATTTATTTCAAAGACAGAATGGCAGAGAGCAAGAAATTGAGAGAGAGAGAGAGAGAGAAAGCGTGCTAGAGAAAGAGAGAGAGATATCTTCCATCAGCAGTTTCATTACCAAGTGGCTAAAACAGCTGGAGTTGAGCCAGGCTAAAGCCAGGAACATTAAATTCAATCCTGGTCTCCAATGTGGATGACAGGGACCCAAAGTACTTGGGCCATCATATGTTACTGCTCACTATGCACATTAACAGGAAGCTGGATCTGATGTGGAAGTGGAATTCAAATCTGGGCAATCCTCTATGAGATATGAGTGTCCCACACATCAGCTCAACCCACTGAGCCTCAACATTCTTTCTGAAACAACATTTTTTAAAGCATCTCTATTATTTGGAGATTCTTCCATTAGTTATTTTGTTCTATAATATTCATCATTATTCACTATTATTTGGAAATTTCTAGGGGAATTATTTGTGTTCTATATTACTCATTATAAATAATATTAGCTGCCATATTTCATTCTCAGTTATTTAACACAATAACATTTATTTATTTCTCATTTTTATCACATTCCAAGTCAGATCAGGCACTAACTCTTTCCAAGCATTAACTCAGAGATCGACCCATTCATGAGTGACTTTGCAGCAGATACCATAGTGCCTACTTGTGTTTGTTCAGAATTCATGTATGGATCTTCCCAAGGTGTTCATGTATAGGGGAAACATAGCATTAGTTTTGCCTCATGAATACACTGGATAGTTATTTTTAGAATTTAGTTTTTTCTTGAAGGTGGCGCTGCTTTCTTGTGGTTTGAACCTGAATTTGTGCTTCAAGTTAGACTGAGGTCCTAATAATGCCAATCATTTCCAAATAAACTAAACAAGAGAGAATAAATAATTTGAAGAAACTATAATTTTTCAGAGATTGCTTTACAAATAACTGCCTAACCTAATTTGATTAGGTAAATTTTATGTTGTTTTTGATAATGTTTATAAGCTTCCTAAGTAATGTGACAGACAAGAGGGAAAGACAGAATAAACAAGCAAAATTTCCCTCTCCCCTATTTTAGGTAAGCATAAGAATTGATTGTCTTCAAGATTAGAAAAATATTTTAATAATTAAAATTTAAATATCTTTAATTAGTTTTTAAAGAATTCAATTTTTTTTCCTTTGGCATGAATTTTTACTTTTTTTTAAAGATTTATTTATTTATTTGAAAGTCAGTGTTACACAGAGAGAGGAGAGGCAGAGAGAGAGAGGCCTTCCATCCGATGGTTCACTCCCCAGTTGGCCACCAGGAGCTTCCTCCAGGTCTCCCATGCAGGTGCAGGGGCCCAAGGACCTGAGCATCCTCTACTGCTTACCCAGGCCACAACAGAGAGTTGGATCCGAAGTGGAGCAGCTGGGTCTTGACCCGGTGCCCATATGGGATGCTGGCGCTTCAGGCCAGGGCATTAACCTGCTGCGCCACAATGCCTGCCCATGAATTTTTACTTTTAACTTTTATTTTTGATAGATGTATGCATCACCAGTTTGCACTTACATTGAAAAATATCCTTTGACTCAAAAATATATGAAGTGATATGAGTTGAGTTTGATATCTAAGGTATATGCTATTTTAACAATTAGGATTTGTTTTATATTTCTCTAATTCATGTAAAAGCTTCCTTCTTGAAAAGTGAAATCTGCTTTCACAATATGCTTTTCTTAAATTAAGGAGTATATTTATTTCATTTTTTTTGTCTTTAAATTTATGATGGCAGTAGAATCAGATGAAAATATGCCACATCACCACTTCCTATAATATTCCCAGAATACTTACATGTAATTCCCCAAGGATATATAGATATTGAAATAAAATGCTATTAAAGGAAAAGCAATATTTTAATTTAACAGATTTTGAATTTGTACAAATTTATGGAGTTGCCCCCTCCCAGGTTAAATGGCTGACAAACCTTCTTAAAATAGCCGGTTGTAAATAAGTTATGCAGCATAACAAAATGTGGGCTTACTCATTGTATCCTCATTATTTGAGCACTGTACCATGGCAATAGATGTTATTAATATACCAGAATTGGCTTCCTCACAATAATTTGCATGACTTAATGGGAATGGATAACTTACTAACAATGACATTAGATATACTTTGGAGAATTTGATTTCCATATTACCCTTACTAAATAAATGTGGACATTTTTACTGTTGAATATACAATTTGTATTGTATTGATTAAGAACTGTGCTCATCTCTACTCTCATTTCTTTTCATACTGTTAAAACTTTACAAAAAAAAAAAAAGACCAAAAAGAGGAAAGAAAAAGAAGTTATATAGAGATTAGAATTGAGATGTCCTTCAACTTGTTAAAGAGTTCATCTTTCCTTTAGTTAAAAAGAAGCATTTGAATAAAATACGTAAATATTAAAAAGGCAACTATGGTTTGTTACTAGGATGACAAGAATGAAACACATGGTAAAATAACGGGAATAATTTACAGCTCAGTGGGACAACCATAGAGTCAGTAATGCAATGGAAAAAGCACATTTATCTAAAAAGAAGATAAGATCTCTTATCTAAGCCTGCCTTAATTTCAATATTAGTGTACCAGGGGATGGTATAGAATCCCAGGTTTTGAATATTTCAAAAACACTTCTCTAATTCGTAGGTGGTTAGGGAGTAACAAGACTACTTTAATACAATGATATTCTAAATAGGCTAGCAAGTCAGTTCTATTTAGAAAGAAAACAGTTTTCCTTCCCTAGAAATTTCTGAAGTTCTGAAATAAATCATGGGTCCACACAAAATGTTTTAAACTATAGATTTGAAAACTGTGAAAATTTCTCAGTTCTAGTTACATGTTTGTAGTATGAATACCAAAATATAATAACCAGAAGTTGGAAAATACTTTCAATCTACATAAAATGTGCAGTTCAAATTAGTTTAATCTCCCATCTCAACTGTTGATGATATTTGATAAACAGTTTGAATAATAATCTAGTAGTCTGGGAAAAAGAATTTACTTGTAATTCAAGACCAAATGAGAATGACACAAAACTGACTTCAAAAATATAATTGCTAAAACATGACTGGAACTAATAATAGTACTGTAAAAGTACTTATTATTTCTGTCAGTGATACATACAGAAATTGAGCTATGGTATTTTTTGATAAATTTTGACCAAAAACATATGATAAAAACTGGCATCTTCATAGACCCTAAATTACCACAGCAACCTCAGGAAAATCCTGCTTTGTAACTTAGAGAATGGATCTGAATCTGAAAACATGTGGAGGGACTATGAAGGAAGCCAGTTAGCATTTTTCTATTCATGAGACAAGTGATTGCCTTCTGATCAGAGGCTAATGACTGTACAATTTTCAAGGCATTATTAACCAATAAAGAAGGAAGCTAGCCAAAGGCCAAATGTAGTTGGAGTTCAGAAGTAGGACAGTGATGAGGGTTGGCACAAAGGGGAATTTTTATTTTAGTAATGATACATGCCAGATTGTCTTTTGGCTTGTTCCTGAGTTCCAACAGGAAAAAACATAGATGAAATGAATGAGCTATGTAACCGTATGTCAACTGAAGAAAATGAGTCAAAAAATCACTTATTTTTGTAGCCTAATAACGGACTGCAACGTAACTCTTCAGGGTGGAATTTGAATGGGGAGTATAGGTTCCCCTAGTTACTCAGTGTGCATTTATATACAAGAACTTTTTTCAATTTTAGAAACTTAAGGAAAAGTCACCTGGTTGACCAAATTATTTGAGAGTCTGACAACCAACCTCAGGAATGACAAAGAATATTAAGGTGGTATCGTCAGGCTATCCAGCAATGGCAGATAAGACATGGCAGTGATGGAAGAAAATGTAAATTGTATCCTTTGGAAAGGGCATGTGAAACTGTGCTGACCAACCTGAACCAGAGTGAAAGAACTTAAATGGCATGGGTTCCAGAGACTCTGAGAATGGACTCTGTCACTATTACAATTTAACTCTATCTTCATCTAAAACTCTTCTAAGGGCTCTCCCTTTTTTATAAAAATTTTAGAGATTTATAAATTTTGGATAAGCTAATCTGAATAACTACCACCAGTGCACATGAAATGCAACATTTATCAGGGATAAACACTAATTTTATTAGGAATTTTAATGTGAATTATCATAAATGATCACTATAAAAATACTAGTATGGTAGTTTTTCTTGTTTCTCATTAGAAGTGGTTAGGTAATCTGTCCATGCAGGAATGTTATAGATCCACCAGACAAACTCAGAGCATCTGATTCTGTAGTCTTTGTTCTGTTATACCATGCAGCCACAGAGAAACCTGGAAGAAAATTCTATCATTGCTAGAAAAAATCTGCATTTACCATTCCAGAATAATACACAGGTAGTGCTTTTGCTTAAAAACAATTGTATTTCCTGATTTTTATGTTTTCTTATTGAAAACTTGCAATGTGAGAACAGCTAAACTATCTGGATTAGCTTCAAGATCCTTCAGAATTCTTTTGTGATTTGACTTTCATGAACAAAGACCCATTGAAGAAAACACAAAACAAACCGATGAATGTGTAATGGTGCTGACAAGCAATCTTGCCTGGCTCCCTACCCTTAGGAGACTGTCATCTTGTTTCATTGTCAGTTTATAAACATCATTGCTAAATGGAAAGCAGAGATAATTCATTCAGTTCACTTAGGAAAACCTTGAACTTCAGGTCACCTAAACTAAATCTGTTTAAGTCTCAGAAGTAATGAGAGAGCAAACATAAAATTATAGAACATTCTAATGCTATTTTCATCCCAGAGAGTTCAGAATTACATTATGCAGGGAATATAATTAACTCCACTGAATTCTATTCTGAGTAGCATGTTATAAGTGTAGGATTTATCATTAGTATAAATGGAACAAAAGTAGAGGCCTGAAGTAAAGTATCTGCAACATTGACATCAACAGCCAATGGGATGAAAGAATCTGGCAAAGCAGTAACAGGCAGTTAAAAGTCAAAGGAAGTGATGAAAGCTATAATTAAAATCATAAACTGTGAATAAAAGAGCATGTAAACTACAGAGCCATTTAGTCCACGGGTGAAAGAAGCTGGAGCAATTGTGTCAAGTTAAATGAAGAGCTCCTGCTTTCTTATAAGGTTTAAGAAAAGAAAGAAAAGCCTTTCTAACAAGAGTCAAGAAGTTTCAATATGTCTGTTGTGATTCACTGTTCACTTTCTACTAAGAACTTATACTTTCCAAAGCTCTCCTTCCCCATTCTGTAGAATGAGATAAATTCAAACACCTTTTCATTCACAAATATTTTAAAATATTTGAAAAGATGTTTGAAGTAAAAAACAACCATTTTTCTTTTGGAGTAGCAAGGCATGGTATGAACCTCACAGAGACTGAGGTGGAAAAACCCAAGTATCTGTTTTTTTCTTTTCCCCTCCTATGGATTAGAAGCCTAAATTAAATCATGTAATCTCCTAGAGCTTCAATTTATTCATATATAAGCTCAAATAAGGATAAAGCTACAGTTGTATGAAGCTTGTGTGAGAAAACATATTCAAGTACCATGTGGAATAATGTAAAAATCTAGAAGTAATATCGATAATTTTAAAAATTTACTCTGAATGTTATACAATAGGATGGTAATGACAAATCTATGGAAAGAAGGTTACTATGGCAACCTGTATATCCAAATTTGTCAGAACACCAAGCAATGCCAGCAATGGTCAATGCCTCAGTATCTCACTATGTATTGAAATCGTTTCGAACCCACATTTTCACTTCATTCTAGTCAGCTTTACAGTTTAATAAGTGTGCCAATTTCATACACTGAGAATCCCATTTTAAAAATTATTAATTCCTACTTCCTTACAAGGATATCAGTGCTGTCCTATTTTAAAAAGATGAAAGGATTGCTTTAAGGTAAGAGCTGCAGACTCTCAAAAGGGAGACAAAGCACACATGTTTCCTTGAATAATAATGAAATGAATACTTTTAGAATTTCCTTCTCAAAATCTCAAGCCTGGATATCATAATTTACAGAATAATCCATTTACTTTACACTTTGTTTGCAAGTTCTTCCAAATCATTTTTGAGATGTATAATGGATTTGGCAATGTCTTGAGAGTGATCAAGTTTACCTGCAGTTTTTTTTTTTTCACCTATTCTATGAATAGGTGAAAACTATATTCCTAATTCCCATTAATTCCTGTGCAAAAACTATATCCCTAATTCCCATTAACTCCTGTGGGATGAGAATTTGACCCTTGCCACATCTAGCTTAACTTTTGGATCCTGAAGGTTTTTGAGTTTGCACTGATGGATACAACTAGGAGCCTAAAAACAAATAGTTCAAATTGACTATTTACTGAAAGGAACTCAAGTTATAAAATACACTAAATTCACAAAACACATTTTGAGCGGCTATTTTCCTGATTTTTTAAAAATCTTGAATGTGTTCCAACTTCTCTTTTACTCTCTGGTTCTGCTATTTCAAATACATGTAGCAGACATTAAGATGATTTATTTTCCTTCTTGAATAATCCAAAGTTATCCAAAGGAATGGAAATTTGAGCATGAGAAACTGAGCTCTCTCATAGACCTCCAGAGCAGTCTCCCACCCTCTGGAATCATAGGCAAATTGAAAGAAACATTATTTTATAGAAGTGCTTTTAAAGCTAATTTTGTATGTTGATATTACAATGATTCAAATCTATTTTCTGTGATCTTGGATTTATGGGTGTTAAGTCCATGATTGTAGCACTATTTTACTTCAAAAATACTCCCTACGTAGTGTCTACAGGTTTGTAAAGAGTTATTAGTATATAAATTACTAGTAAATAGTAATTAGTGAATGTATTCTTCCCGGAAGTGAGAGTTACATCTGTTGAGATGTTTTATTTCTCAGAATAACACATATTCTCTCTCTATCCTAAGTTCTCTCACTAATTCGAACATTTAGGTCAGTTGTGGGGGGAGGGGGGGGTATGCTTTTTTCTGGCTTTGGTTTACAAAACCCTTGGCGCTCTGTCAGCATAGACAAAGTCATAAATTGTCAAGAGAAAGCTAAGGGCCTAAGCTGTGGCATAGTGGGTTAAGCCTCCTCCTGTGGTACAGGCATCCCGTATTGGCGCTGGTTCAGATCCCATTTGCTCCACTTCCATTCCAGCTCCCTGATAATGGGCTGGGAAAGGCAGCAGAAGATGCTCCAAGTGCCTGGGCCCCTGCACCCGCATGGAACCTGGAAGAATCTCCCGTTTCCTGGCTTTGGATCAGCCCAGCTCTGGCCTTTGTTGCCATTTGGGTACTGAACCAGCAGATAGAAGATCTCTCTCTCTCTTTCTCTCTCTCTCTCTCTCTGACTGTAACTCTGCTATTCAAATAAAAATAAATAAATCTCTTTTTCAAAACAGAAAGCGAATTTGTACATTCCTGCCTGAAAAAAATGACCATGAATAGAAAACACAGGTTCCAACACAGACACACACAACACACACACTTCTCTCCACCTATTGGAGAAACAATAAAGTAAGAAGGCAAAAATGAGCACGTAAGTGTGGGAAAGTCCAGTGCCTGCTTTCCTGACAAAGAACTGAGGATGCAGATGGAGAAACCAAGATTTCTGTGCTCCAGAGTGGCATGGAAGTGTCAGGATGCCACATATTTCAGTGTGCTAAAAGTAGCAGAACTTCACTGGTACTCACAGATCATTGGAAGGGAACAAGAAACAGCAGCAGCAACCTATATGGTATAAAGGCCAAGAAGCCGATGTAGTGCTGAAAATTCTACCTAGAATCTCGGTGCAAATGTATAAATAGTTTCTCCTACAAAGTGTTGAAGCTACATCAAATATTTGATCCAGTTCTGAAAAAAGGGAGTTGCCTTGGCTGAGAATGAGTTTCCACCATGTAATTAAGATGGGATTAAACTGAAAACAATTTGATTACATAAAATTGTTATTTATTATGCACCATTGGATTTCCTCAGAGTTTTATATCTAGAAACCATTAATCAAATCAAAATTAAAAAGGCAAAACCATTTTGTTATTGATCATATTGTAGACTTGATATTTTTTCAAAAATTTCAGTTTTGAACAGGTTTAAGTAGTTCCTTCTATTTTTTAATTACATCTGCATCACTGACTTGCAAGAAACCTCAGAAGTTAATTCACATACTAACATAGTATAATATTAAGCAGAAATATAAAACCTTTTTCGATAGTCTTTATATGTTGGCAGTAAGTTCTTGAGGCTAGTAGTAGGCTAAATATATATGTTATATATATATATCAGTTAGGTTAATGAATTTAGTATGATCCAAGACATGTAGATATTAAATGTAAAGCATAGTATTATTAGGTTTGAACATTTTAAAAAGCACTAAAACTACCTCAGTGGGTTTAAGTTCAGCACTTCATTCCAACCTCAGAAGAGTGCAACGTTCTCTGTCATCATACACAGTTAGAACATTTGGGTCCACTTACTTTGCAAATGAGGTACCTTGCTTCTTGACTTCCAAAACCCTTAAGCAATCTATTTCTTATAATGTGAATCAAAGGTTTATTGGATGTCTTCTGAACCATCTGGGTGAGTTAAGGGTAAAGGAATCTAAAATGTATGTATTCATTTCATTTAAAATACACATGGGCTTATAAACCAATTGAAAATTACTTGGCATGGATGTAGAGGAACTTGGCAGAAAATATTTCCCTGAACCCAACACTTTTGACAAAGTCCAAATGCAATAAAACTTGCCCACATTTTTAACTATGAATTGGCACAATCATCAAATAATAATTAAAGAAAAGAAATTACATTGAAAAGTAGGCATTTTCTTAACCATAATATAGCTTATGGTTAAACTTATATTTCTTTGTCCGTAATAGTGAATCCTAACCTTTTAGGAGAATAATCTTCTAGCATCTGACTACATCTGGTTGGGTTTCATATGCCTATATGACTGAGGGCTTCTCTCCTTTTTGTCATTCTGTTATTGTGCTTTTTGAATTTGACAATAGTGCTAAGTGTTCTTATTCCAGTTAGGCTATGGGGTGTGTAGGTGCACAAATATATACACATTCAAACAAAATGTACTTCCCTGGAAAAAAGAAAAACGAACCTCTGTATTTGTTCTTTTGAATATGATGATTATATAAACACTTTTAAAATTTGTACTTCTAGTGTACTGACAGGAGCAGCCAACAAAAAACTTGAATTTTTTCCCTACCAACTGGGATTGCCAAATAAAATGTAGGATGCACATCTAAATTTGAATTTCAGATAAACAACAAATAATTTATTTGGGACATATTTATGTGCAAAAATGTATTCTTTATCTGAAATTCAAATTTAATTGAATGTTCTGTTTTATTTCTAAATCTGAAAACCCTACTCCTAACACATGTCAATAAATACATAGAAAAAATATTTCAATGAATAAAGAATTCTCAATTTACTACCATGAAGTCATACCTCTTCAGAAGAGAGGAATCTTCTCTCTAGGTACTTAACACTCTAGTCTATTAAGACCAACATGTGAAGAACGCAATTGTAGGTTGACTGCTAAATTGTGTCCACTACCTAAAAATGACCCATTTGTAGAAGAAAAATTAAAGAGCTGTATTGAATGTAAAGGTATTTTTGTGCTTTTGATGTACTTTAAGCAAATGGAGGATTCTTCTACATGGAAGAGATATGATGGAACTTTTCAGGGAAGAATACAAGGTTGGACGCTTACAGGACAGAATGAGTATAACATGTTCAGGACACATTGCAAGTGCTCAAAAGATGGAAACTATTAATATTAATCACAGATGCTTAAAACATCTTTTAAAAACATCAACACTTCCTTTCAATTATTTGTAAAATGTGTTACTTTACCTCCAAAACACGGGCTTACAAACTTCAAAAGTCTTACAGTCTTTGACTCTTCACAAAACTCATGCAGAATTGGATTTGAGATCAGCATGAACTTGGATTATGCCTATTCTTTATATTTCCAGTATTTAGCAAAATGCCTGGCACAGTGCTCAAGGAATGTTTGCAGAATAAATTAGAAAGCATTAAGAGGAAAAAGGAACACAATAAGGAGGCAAGGCATGCAGGAATGCAGAACAGAAGAAAGCAAGAAAGGCAGAAAAGGATGGGGGAAAGGATGGATATTTCAAGGAAAGTAATGCTTTCGGAGTTCAAAAAATAAGTTTTTAATGATTGATTGATATTTTTAAGAATTGAAATATTGAACTAGAATTTAAAATGTACCAATGTCACACAAGGCAGAATTCTGCTACTATTTTTCATCCACATATTTTGGAGAATATGCTGAAAAAATAATAGTGTGCACATTTTAAAAACATTCACCAAGGATCCAGGAAGGTAATTCTCATGAAACCTTCAGAAATCACTGCTCCACCAGAAACAAAAATTAAAATGTAAATGAATGTATTTAGGGAGTAGTTATTATGATGTTTTTAAGAGTGGAATTTTGAGGCATTTCTAAACATAAGGATCATTGGTTACATGACTTTATGCAATATTCATTGAGCATTCTTGAAGTGCAGATGGATCTGTGTTTGCTTTCTAACAGATAGCTTGTTGTGGTGTATTGATGTCAGCATCAAGTCTAAAGGTCACTGCTGGATCTGACAAGATACAACATCTCACTGTCAATCGGTGAATATTTTCATTAGGATGAGGGAGAATTGAATATTTGCCTTGTTTTTCTAGCTTTCAAACTCACAGTCCTCATTTTATCATACATGCTTAAAGATTAATATTGCTTTATTCCCTTGTCTTCTTGATTTCTATCATGTTATTAGTGACTCCTTCAGGACCAGTGCTAGTTGAGGAAAAAAAGCCAAGAGATATGCTAAGATCTCCCATGGGTCTGCTGTACCATGTGGATCTTTAATAAATATGTAAGTAAGACCTTTAGGGAATGAAATCTGAAGATTCTATGAGTCTTGGTGAAGTCAGAAAGACCCAGGCTGTCTCATTGCCACCTCTACTGCAAGAATGAAGGACACTCTGAGCAAGCAGACTATTGATACTCAAAAAAATGCCCACATCAACCTGAAGAAAGGCACACTTGTTGTGAAGAGCCCCAAAGCAGTTTCAAGCTCATTAGTATAGAACTCAGTTTCTTTGGGAAGAAAAAGAAGAGGCTACTGGTTCACAAATGGTGGGGAAATAGGAACTGGAGATCAATTGCTCTGTCTGTGGTTACATCCAGAATGTGTTCAGGGGGATCCCACTGGGTCCTGTTACAAGAAAATGTCTGTGCATACTTATTTTTCTTTCAATATGGTTATTCAGGAGAATGCATTTCTGGTTGGAATCCAAATTTCATAGATGAAAAGTACATCTGAAGGGCTTGGAAGAAGCCAGGTGTTCTTGATTCGGGATCTGAAATCCAGACAGATGAATTAATCCTTGAAGAAAATCATTTCAAACTTGTTTCAAATTCAGCTGCTTTAATCAGCAGGCGGCAACAGTTAAAAACAAGAATATCAGAACATTTTTCGATGATCTCTCTGTCTCTGTAAAAGGAAAAGTTCAATAAAATGCTAGTTGAATAAAAACTAGAGGCATCCAGCTACACAAAGACAAAAACCCAGATTATTAGTCTAATTTGTGGTATTTAATAATGCAATCAGGACACGTGTTGGGGCCTAGTGGGATAAAGCTGCCACCTGCAATGTTGCCATCCCATATGGGCGCCTGCCTGTGTCCTGGCTGCTTCACTTCTGGTCCACTTCCCTGCTGATGCACCTGGGAAAGCAACAGAAGCTGGTCAAAGGGCTTGGATCCCTGCTATCTTATGGGAGGTCTGGAATAAACTCCTGGCTCCCGGCTTCCTCCTGGCCCAGACTGGGCTGTTGCTATATCTGGGAAGTGAACCAGCAGATGGAAGATCTCTTTCTCTTTGTCTCTCCCTCCCCTTTGTAACTCTGACTTTCAGATAAATAAATTTAAAAATAATGCAATCAATGATATATTAAAAAAAAAAAAAAAGACCCTGGCCAAAATTTCAAAACAGAGACATTGGTTTCTTCTGCAATTCATTAGAAATTTGATTTAAATAATCTCTTCATAGGCATTTAGCATCTTCCACAGTAGGACTAAGGTACAATAACCTGCCACAGGATATCAGGACCTAAACATTGTGTGAAAGAAATGTCTTCACTTTCCTTTATTATCCAAGCTGAGGCTACCAATTTCACCACCTGGAGTCACAGCACTATATTCCTGGTATACAAAATCAGTATTATGTAGACTTCTTTTCATCTGGGGATTATGATTTTTACAGTATTTATAAGCTATCACACATGCTTGCATTTTTAGATGTCAAGCAATACAAAAAAATGTGTAAAGAAAAACCCATTAGAATTTCAACATCAAAAAAAAAAAAAAAAAACTAGACAAATCGTCATTCCAGTTTCTCTCTATGCATGTATACTGACAAGTTATATTATCTATTAACAAAAACTATTTTCTTAAAATGAGGTCATAACTATGTATTTTATTAGAAAATTACATTTACTGTTTCCTAAAATTTGGATAAAAAAGCCATTTAAATGAAATTGAAGTTTTAGATAAATGGGTACTTGTTTGAAAAAAGTTTGTAATGCCTAAAATATTCCTTTAAAGTTAAGAAGAAAAGATTGTTTGATAGACTTCATAGAATGAGAGCCAATATTTGTTCTCCAAATTTCAGTTGCATAGTATCAAAATAACTTTCTACTACAAATGGTTGAGAACACCAATACTCTTTTTTTTTTCCTTCTGCAGCTTTTTGCTTATGATAGCTGTATTTTTATTTTTTTTACTTGTTAAAGTTTGTAATACCTTCATTCTATTCTATAGACATTAGACTCTGTTGATTGAGTGTGAGAGATTGAGAATGTACTATCAGTTCACTTTTTTACTATTCCAGACTTTCAACTTTGATTCACCTCCTTAACAGTATTGGGGAGTAGTCCATTTTTTTTTTCAGGAGGAACTTAGGTTTTTGCTTTATTTTTCATTGTGTTCCTTTGGTGTCTGGTAATAAATGCCTACTATTTTTATCAGTTGAAATCACCTTTGAATTTTAATTATAAATTGCTAGATTTTTAAGATATTTTTTGGAATCTTATGGAAATGTCTTTATTTTCCTCTGATATTTAATATAGCTGTGGAAGATCTGAAGCAAATCTGATTTCCCCTTTTACCTTCACTTGCTCTTTTGCCTGTGTGCATGAAAATTTTTTCAGTTACCTTTGAAATTCAACACTAAACTAGAACATGTCTCAGTATGTAACAGTTTATTTCAATTTTTCATAGAACGTGGTGTGACCTTTTACATCTTCAAAATCAGTTCCTCATTTTCATAGCGGTGTTTTTCTACTCTGTGAATATATTTTTCTGTCCCATTTGTTGAATACTTGACAGCAGAAATAACCTTATACTTGTAGCATATTCTTTCTGTCCTCTATATCTTCCTAAACAACTTAATATAAATTGTCATTTTTCCCAACCACATTCCAAATAATAAACTCATGCCTGTCTTTTGTAGTATTTATTTGGGATTTGCCTTTATATTTTTAAATACACTCTTCCCAATTCACTTTGTTTGGTTAATAGTATATGTATGTCTGTTCCTTAATTTATGTTTATAATTTAGAAATGTCATTCTCTATTTTCTTACAGTACTCTTGAACTACTGAAGTAAGTCTTTGTTAAGTTCTAAGATGGGAGGTACTCCCACAGACAGAGTTGCTTTTTCCTAGCAAATAATGTTATTCCTCATCTATTGGCAGCTATATTTCCTTCCTCCTATTCTTTCATAACATTTTCCATAGATGTCATGCAACTGTAACTACAAGCGAGGTTGTGAACAATGAATGTTTAAGAACAGTGTTTACATACACACACACACACAAAACCTCTGTAGTAAGATCTCACTGCATTGTAGTGACTGTATCCTATATCAAGGCATAGCAGACTACATTGAAGTTCTATATGACTGTTATTTTTATAATGAATATATTAAAAATGTGAGCCCCGATGGGTTTTCCCACCTCTCTAAGGTCTTCAAATTCCATTATACATTAAAAGGTTTTGGTACTGTCTCTGTCCGTCAATTCTCTGTCCTTTATTATCTCTGCTTCTTCTCTCTCTCTCTCTCTCTCTCTCTCTCTCTCTCTGTGTGTGTGTGTGTGTGTGTATGTCTTGCTCCACCCCTCCTTCTACCTACTTGCATATTCACATATTCACTCTCACAAATCTCTGGTACATGGTACATGATTGACAATTCATGGGTTGTTTCTTGATTGATCATATTCCTCTTTACTACTTTGTACTTGGATACCAGTGCTAGATACTCCATCAAGACAAACTTCCAGAAGACTATGAGCTGGTTCTTTGGCTTTCATGTTATAGTGACAGTGGTCTGAAATTGAAGCCATTTGCTTGTTTTATTTCTGTTGGTACATCTTTATATGCATTCTAGTTATATGTGTGTGTGTGTGTGTGTGTGGTGTGTATTTTATTGGATATTTCCTTTAGATTTCAGTAATTCAATTTCATTCTGCCATCTTGTGACAAATTACTTTTCTTGGAATTAAAAACTCTTTCGTAAATATAAAATTTTCAGGTTATTTTATGTCTTAAAAATATGTTGGTGTTGATACTGTGGCATAATAGACTAAGCATTGGCCTGCAGTACCGGCATCTCATATGGGCACAGGCTTGTGTCCTAACTGCTCCTCTTCTGATCCAGCTTCCTGCTTATGGCCTGGGAAAGCAGTGGAATATGTCCCTGGTGCTCGGCCACTGCACCTGCCTGGAAGACCCAGAAGAAGCTCCTGGCTCCTGGCTTTGGATTGCCCCTGTTTGAGTCAATGCAGCAATTTGGGAAGTAAACCAGAGGACCTCTCTGTGTGTCACTCCCTCTCTGTCTGTAACTCTGCCTCTCAAAAAAAAAAAAAATGTCAGATAACTGGGGCAAGCATTTGTCATTGCAGAAGGGACAACACTTGGGGTGCCCTGCTTCCTGTATTTGGAGTACCTGGGTTTGAGACAGAGCTAGGTCCTGATTTCAGCTTCTTACTTTATTGCAATTGTGCCCCCTGGGAGGAAGCAAGTGATGGCAAAACCACTTGGGCTCCTGTTTACCTCCATGTGTGATTTGCATTGTGTTTTTGGATCCTGGATTACACCTGGTGCAGCTCTGGCTATTACTGTTTGCTGTTGGCATTTGCAGAGTCAATGTATCTCTCTCTCTCTCTCTCTCTCTCTTGCTTTCAAATATATATATATATATATATATATATATATATATATATATATATGAAATCTAATGAGGCCAGCGCTGTGGTGCAGCGAGTTTATGCTCTGGCCCAAAGGGCCGGCATCTCATATGGGCGCCGGTTCGAGACCCGGCTGCTCCACTTCTCATCCAGCTTTCTGCTACGGTCTGGGAAAGCAGTAGAAGATAGCCCAAGTCTTTGGGCCCCTGCACCCGCGTGGGAGACCCAGAAGAAGCTTCTGGCTCCTGGCTTCGGATCGGTGCAGCTCCAGTCATTGCAGCCAATTGGGGAGTGAACCATCAGATGGAAGGCCTTTCTCTTTCTCTCTGCCTCTCTTCTCTCTGTGTAACTCTGACATTCAAATAAATAAATAAAAATCTTAAAAAAATGTAGTGATTAAATTTTTAAAATTATTCAAAGTCAAGCAAGTTAAAAATTTTGGGTAGCAATTTAATGCTACATCATTCTAAAATTATATTTCTACTTAGATGTGAATGTTAGTCTGACTGCTTCATCTCAGGTTCTTTGATTTTGGAAAGCTGACATTGTCTAGGACAAGGGGGATGACTTGGTTCTTCCATTCCCTTCTCCACTTAAATTACAGTTTTATGATCATGTGTATTCAGTGCATTTCCTCTTTTTTTCACTGTCTAATAATCTAATGTCATAGTAAATGTGATTACTGAAGTATTTGAAAATTCTTATCACTATAATGTGGCCCAGAATTAATACTTAATTATTTTTTAATTTTGCAGAAATGGAAATCCAGCACATCAAAACATTGTGTAGGCATCTGACAATCTGAAAATATATGAATGTCAGTATTTAAAGAAAACCTTTGTGTCTCTTGATTAGCAGTCAATCTGAACTGAGATATAGAAAGAAGTGTCTCAGTGACTTTGTATCTTCCATTTGCGAGTATGTGCTGTTTATAAGTCAAGTGCTGGTGAGGAAAAAAAATGAAAATTAACTATAAATTGAAATTCAGCCCCACAGAGGAGTTTAAGACTTTCTTGTCTTGAAGCATATTCTAAGGCATTTCAATTTACAGCTTGTATGCTTTCTTTATAAAGTCCTGGATCCTTTAAATTTGTTATCATGGTGTTTTCATTTTAAGATCTGTATAATCAGCAACATCTTTGCTCTGTAAGGGGAAAGTAAAATCCCATTGCACCAGTGTCATTTTTTGATGTAGTTTTCTGGAACAAAAAAGACCAAGCATCAAGAATGAAATTATGCTGTTGTTGAGCCTCTAATTTTTCTATGAATGAATTGAAAAGTAAGCAAAGGGTGAGGGGAATGTGCCATATGCTGTTTTTCCAGAGCAGTGTGTCTTAACAACATATCAGAAGTCACCTTTAAATGCTGACTACAAAGAAACCTCCAGTTGCTTATTCTGCAGAGGCAATTTTTGCTTTCTTTTTGCTGAGCTGTCAAAAGGAGAATATCTAAAAATAATTATTTCTGCCAGTTGAGTAATTAATGATGGCTCTAACTAATGACAGTGTCATTGAATGGCATTAGACAAGATGAGTTAGATATTTAGTAAATGGTATTTCAGTGTTTCAGACTCAATGAATACCCCATGAAGAGTGGTGATGCTAAATTAAGAAAAAAAAATGTGGTTTTTTTTTACCTTTCTTATCTACAAGAAATGTGTGGTAAATATAAGTACTTCTCTATGACAATCAATAAGCTAATACATATTACCTTACTTTGCTATTACATATTCCATGCCTAAAGTTATCACAAAATGCAAATTAATGAATAATTACTCTTAGTGATAAAGTTATCATTGAATGCAAATTAATGAATACGCGTTCTTATTGATAGCCTTAAGCTGTTTGTTCTGGAATATCTTATGTACTATAACTCTTTCAGGAATCTCTGTTGTTGCTCTTTTCTCTACTTCCCTGGCTTGCATCAGACTTGACAGTAATAAAGGATATAAGGTTTTGGTTTGTTAGCAAACTAATTGACCGGGTTCCCTGGTACCACTATTTCCATTTACAACTAAAGGTACATAAAAAGTGAATTTTAAGAAAACTCAGTCTAGGGCCAGTGTTGTGATGCTGCATGCTAAGTCGCCATTTGCAATGCCAGCATCCTATATGTCCATGCTGTTAGATCCCTGCTAATGTGTATGGAAAACACAGTGAAGGATGACCTGCGTACTTGGATCTCTGCCACCCATGTGGGACTCCGCATTGCAGCTCAGGTTCCCGGCTTTGGCCTTGCCCAACCCTGCTTATTGGGGCCATCTGAGGTATGAACCAATGGACAAAAAACATCTGTGTGTGTATGTGTGTGTGGTGTGTGTGTGTGTGTGTAATACTCCTTCTCTGTCACTCTGCTTCAAATAAAAATAAATTAAAAAATTAAAAACAGTCTGAACACAGAATGTAGATTACTAGAGGCTGGGAAGAGTGAGAAACATAGGAGTCTGGCTATAAAAATTAAGGGAAGTTGGTTGTGCTTCATTAGCTATGACAAATGTACCAATATGAGATGTTAATAAAGGGGAAAGTGGGTTATAGAGATATGTGGGACTTCTTATGTTTCTATTTCCCAACTTTTGTTGTGTAAAATCAAAACTATTTTTAAGTAAATGTTTAAAAACTACACTTAAAAAAGAATTAATGGGGTGTGTGGGGGTTTAGTCCAGGAACTAATAAATCTGCATTTGCTATCAGAATACCTGCGTTCAATATCTCTTCTACAATCATAGTACTTATTTCTCAGACCTCACTCAACTGTTACCACTTACACTGGATTCCTGGATTTTCCCAAACCCAGAAAAAAATGTTTTCTTTTGCTGTCTCCTTTATCAGCAACGTTAAATCCTGAATGTCCTCTGGGCTCTCTCCATCTATGATGTCCTTCTAGTCCATCTTTAGCACGTTTTCCATAAAGTCTGTCTTTACAACTGATTCAGTACCACATCCTTTTCCTATCCACACAATGACTTTATTCTTTTTTTCTCTGTTCAACTTTTTCTTTTGATCCACTTTCTATGGTACAACACATTTTCCTTTCTTATTTTGAGCATTGTTTTCTTACATAGGCTGCTAGGATTCAAGCTCCTATAGAGCAATGAAGCTTTCTGTTTTGGTTGCTGAACAGTAGGAATCATTTTTAACCAATCAGCATTCTCTAGATAGGTCTTCCTGGCCAGCTGCATTTATTCCTGTCATTTGAATGTGAGTAGTCCTTCAGGAAAAGATTTTATTGATCCACTTGATAGTATGAATTATCACATGGGAGCCATTACCAGGCCACATTTTCTCACAATTTGCTTATCTCCAGATTCCTATTATGACTCTCACTGCATCTCAGAGTTATAAGGAACAGTGGGGGAGGTTTACATATCTAAAGGTATTAATTATGCTATACATTTCTTTACTAATTTATTTAATTGAGAGAGAGATAAACATCTCTCTTTTGCTGGTTCACTCCCCAAATGTGTGTAATTGTTGGGGCTGGGCCTGTCCAAACCAAGGAGCCTTAAATTCAATCAAGTCCTGCCAAGTGGGTGACAGGGACACAAGTTCATGAGACAGCACCTATTGTCTCCCAGGGTTCACATTAGCAGAAAGACAGAATCAGAATTGGACCCAGGACATCAACCCAGTCATTACAGTATGGAATACAGGCTTTCCAAGGAGAATGTAATCACTATGCCAAAGCTGACATCTCATCGCATTGCATAATTTTGGAATACGCTCTTTGGGTAGGTGCTTTCAATATAAATTATTTTTTACACTAAAGACTTCTCATTTAGAATTTATAATATTATTCCTATACATACCCATATATAAAAAGGTCTCACTTTAATTTTTGTTTGAATATTTATTTATTTGAATGAGAGTTACAGAGAGAGGTAGAGGCAGAGAGAGAGAGGACTTTCTTCCTCTGGTTCACTCCCCAAATGGCCGCAAAGACAAAAGCTGGGCTGATCCAAAACCAGGAGCCAGGAGCTTCTTCCAGGTCTCCCACGTGGGTGCAGGGACCCAAGGACTTGGGCACCCTCTGCTGCTTTTCCAGGCACATTAGCAGGGAGCTGGATCACAAATGGAGCAACCAGGACTTGAACCAGTGCCCATTTGGTATGCCGGTGCTGCGACCAGGACATTAACTCACTGTGCCACAGTACCAGAATTACTTTAATTTTAAAACTTGCATTTTATTATAATAACTTTGAAAAAAAGTTTACAAAATTATGAACCCAATTTTCCTATACAAAGCGATAGTTAATGAAATTAGTAGCAACCGAAAATTGGGTTTGATCCATGATTAACAATGCATTTAAACATTTTCTTGGGCCGGGACTGCGGCTCACTTGGCTAATCCTCCTCATGCGGGCCAGCACCCCGGGTTCTAGTCCCAGTTGGGCCACCAGATTCTGTCCCGGTTGCTCCTCTTCCAGTCCAGCTCTCTGCTGTGGCCTGGGAAGGCAGTGGAGGATGGCCCAAGTGCTTGGGCCCTGCACCCGCATGGGAGACCAGGAGGAAGCACCTGGCTCCTGACTTCAAATCGGTTCAGCAGGCCAGCCGCAGCGTGCCAGCCGTAGCGGCCATATGGGGGATGAACTAACGGAAAAGGAAGACCTTTCTCTGTTTCTCTCTCACTCTCACTGTCTAACTCTGCCTGTCAAAAAAATTCTTGAAAATTTAGGATTTCGAAATACAGTTAACAATATTGCACAATAATACTTGGCAAATTAGATACTTTATGTAATTCTAAACATGCACTAATTTTAATTTTGAGCTCTTAAATATATAGTCTATACGTTGCATTAAGTAATGTGAATATTAACATAAAAGAAAGGCAATGGGGTTGTATCATTGTACTGCAAGAGCTGAATAAGGAATTGTGTTTAGAATCAATCTGTAGGCCACTGCAAGGGTCTTATAAAATGAGCATCAGTGTCATAGAGCAACATGTTCCAGTTTCTTTTGAACTAACATAGTCATTAAATGTCATTCACAAGTGTAGCAAATCCTATTGGTAATGGTAGCTCACATTAGGCTGGGACAAAGGAAAAGCAGGTTGCACTTTTATGCACATTTTTGTTTTTTAAATATAATTTCACCCTTTGACTTCTCACAGAACTCTAGCCTTCCATAAAAACATAATGGTTGAGGACCAGGGCTCTAGAATTTTGAGAAGAAAATAAACTTCAGCTGATCAGAAAGATCTTCTATACTTTATCTATTTGGATTAGGTAAAAGGGCCCAATGAGGTGAGAAGAAATATATTAATCACATTCTTTTAGGAAGAAAATATACTTGGAAAGGAAAATGGCCCAAAGCTGCTGACATGGTAAGATATGGAGTTATGACAGATAGCCAGTGTCTGGTTCTTTGACTTTTAAAGCAGAATCAAGTGCCTTGGGTTTAAAAGTCAAGTCTCCCTGTGCGAAACCAAAAATTATGATTTAATCATTCAAGTCACGTTTTGAATGTTCAATTACTCAGTAAATAAATGTGCAAAAAATGATGAGGGAACTTCACATACTCATGTGACTTGATTCCATGTCATTTAGTCAGCATACCTTTTAATCCACTGACACAAACTAGATAAACCTTTTTTTAATGATTTACTTTATTGTTTCTGTAAATATTAATTCTAAAACACGATTACTTACAGGAGGCTTTTCAACCAAAATTGAACTCATTACCCTTTCTCTTTCAGACTTGTTTATGTCTTCCAAATAAGCTGGCAAGATTGTAAATGTGCATTACAAGGTAAAAGAAGGGTAAGAAAAAAAAAATTGCCAACATGAAGGTGAATCCATTGTCTTTGCTTCAAAGACAACACAAATATTCCCCTTATGGTTAATTTGTAGAGAAAACAAACACAGATCTTTAAAGATCATACTTCAATGATAAGGTGGTTGAGCTCACAAATTATAGATATATGAACAAAAAATATCATTTGTAAATGAATAAGAGTATGAGCCTTAGCACTCACATCCAGGTTTTCGTATTTCTCATTGAATTTCTTTTTACATTACCACTGTGACCTCTTTGTTAACATAGGAAAGGAAATATTTAGTGTTCACAGTAATTCATTTGCCAAGTAATTACAATACACTCTTTTATGAGAAAGCTTATCAATAACATTGGAAATATTATACCCCCTTTGGTCTAATTAGAAAATCTATAGCGCTTAGTCAATTGACTCACAACTAAGGGGATACAAATAAGAAAACACCAACAAAATTCCATTAATTTTTCATTTTCCTTCTCTAGGACCTGTTTTCTTAACTGAAAATACTGAACTTAAATTAAAAAAATAAAACGAAATAAAAATGTTACATGACAATAAGGTAAATAAGCATGTACTTTCTTTGAACCCAAACAATGTTTTTTTCATTGTCTTTGAATCCTAAGTACATGCCAATTGCATTAGGGTAGCACTAGACTATTTCATGGCAATTAGCCAAACTGTAGAACTTAATATACACACAGCCTGCTTTGTATTTCAAAGACTAAGTTCAAATTAGATTGAGACATTATTTGGATTCAAAAATTTCATATCTTCCTTTCAATCTATTAAATAGACATTCCTCTTCCTATTTCATACTTTAAATTCTTATTTGCTTTTAGCAGCCCCGCTTGTTAAGAGAAAGTTAAGCATTTTTTAAGTGAATATGAAGTTCTTTCATCTATTGAAATTCAGTGAAAGTTTCTTTGGTTAAAGAATCTGGTAATCATGTTTATGATGAAATAGAGGTAAAGATATATCTATATCTATGAATAGGAAAAAAAACACAACTGCATGTGCCTTGTATCACAGCACAGGAAATAGATTGCTCATTTAAATGCAGTGATAATTCAAAAATATGACTTTTAGGAAACTGCCTGTCATACAGTAAAACTCAACAAATGTTAACTATTTTGATTATGTGTCTGTGTTCTCCACCAGCCAACTGGCCAAACTCATGAATTTCTAAGGAAATACACTGGATAGATTTCATTTCTATTTCCCCTTTCTTTCTTGTGATTACCATTCAAGGGAGAGCTAAGAAGACACAAAACTCTTATGGTCACTGAAAGACTTAAAAATTCACGGCACAGATAATTGACAAATATTGCTTATTCCAGTGAATTTTTGACCAACATCCACCCAGTCAGATTGGTAGAGTGAGCTTTGCACTTCACAGTTTCTTTCATTTTATGGCTAGTAGTATGCTTGGATCTCTTTCCTTGACATGATTTAAACTTCATAAAGTCAATGTGCATATGTTAGATTTTTGCATACCCCAAAATATAGTATAACTCTTCATAGATTTTTTGGCATGCAAAATAATGTGTTCATTGAACTTTTAAATGAAACTACAGAACTAATTGTTTTCTAAACAGCAATTTAGAGTAGGCTGGTTTAATTTAGTTTACTTTTTCTTTCTTTCAGTGTTGCGAAGACTAGTAGCTCGAGCAAATATTAGCAAGCAAGGTATTGATGACTGTCATGAGCCTTTGGAATAAAGGCTTGCTCTCATATTCTGTAGATTTCATTTTATTAGCAAAAGCAACCACCATTTCATATACACCTTAAATATGTAGTGCCTTTCCTCAGTATATTGGACTAACCCTATAAGGAAGCACATCTCCTACTCCTACTACTTATAATGCCAATTATAAATGTCAGATAAAACAGTAAGCTTTTTCAAATAGAATAATGTTTTTATAAAACTATATTTGCAGCAACAATAAGCTCTTAAGCAACAATGGACAAAATAAATAGAAGAAAAAAAATAAACCAACACACTAAAAAGGGAGATAGGAAGAGAGGTGAAACTCAAGCTAAAGCAGATGCTATCCATCAAGAACCATGGATAAGGGTGTCAACTGCAGATGTAGTGATTGCTTCTGGCTTGTTTAATGCATGGGGGGGATAAAAGCCAGAGCCTTGGGCTCAAACAAGCAGAACATTAGACCAAATCAAGATCAACGTACTGTTACTGATCTTATGTAAAAATATACTTCCTTGAAAAATTGTCCAATACATACAAAATTATTTAAAAAGTCTATTTTTCAGCCAAGGTAACCACCAAAAAGAAGGGTAGCTCTCTATGCAGAGCCAATAATTTCAGGTTAAGGAGGAGTAAGGATTAAAACTTGTGGCGATATATCAAGAGCTGAGGTACTATCCAAATTCAAACCCCTCACAAAATGCAAAAGCCTGATCAAAAATGTAATTATATTTATTTAATTAACATTAAATAAATTAATTTGCTACTAGATGCAATTTAAAAGATGCTTCTGTAGTTCTATTAGAAATAACAACAAAAGACTTAAGTAATCTCTCCCATTTACAGACCCACATAAAACCCAACTAGAAAAAAAGCTCATAATAAAAAATCAAATATCATTTGAAAAAATATCACAACCTTATTCAGTTGGATACTTCATCTTTCGATTAGTCACCACTTTTTTTCTTATAATGAAAAGACTTCAAAGATTTGCTAAAAAATGACAAATGTAAACACCCAACTTACTGAATGAAATGAAAAAGCAAAATTTGCAAAGTGTATTCCTGGTTCAACACAACTACTAAATCTTGCTTTATAGTAATAATTGCAAACATCATTAAATTAATTAATTATGCTTCATGCCTTTGCAAAATTATAATGATATCCTGGGAACTATTTCAATCTTTTTTTTTTTTTTTTTTTTTTTTTTTTTTTTTGACAGGCAGTGTTAGACAGTGAGAGAGAGACAGAGAGAAAGGTCTTCCTTTTTCCCTTGGTTAACCTCCAAAATGGCCTCTGCAGCTGGCGCGCTGCACTGATTCGAAGCCAGGAGCCAGGTGCTTCCTCCTGGTCTCCCATGCGGGTGCAGGGTCCAAGCACTTGGGCCATCCTCCACTGCCTTTCCGGGCCACAGCAGAGAGCTGGACTGGAAGAGGAGCAACCGGACAGAATCCTGCTCCCCAACTGGTGCCTGTGCCACAGGCGGAGGATTAGCCAAGTGAGCCGCGGCACCCGCCTTGATCTTTTGTCAAATACTGTGAGAAATGTAAAAATAATTTTAATCAAGTATATAACTATATTGAAAATGTTGTACTTTGACTCAAATAACATACTTGAAATGTGTCTTCTTAATGCAATAACATTAAGAATAAATTTACTTATCCTATCATTGTTCTGAGCATTTTTGGAATCCCTTTTTATAACTGAATTCAAAAAATGTATCAGCTTAATTTTAAAAATCCGTTATGTAATTATGAGTACAAAGGCAAGATTGCATCAATGCCTTCCCATTTTGCTAATTTTAGGATTTTTGTTTGTTTGTTTCCTTTCCCTCTGTATCTGTTTAATCATTAATTGTGCCTCTTTTAGAGTTAGTTATTTTAATTAGAGCTGCATGGCTCTGCATATCAGAAAGATAAAGTCTGAGCTAGAATTTAAATTAAGTATCTGTAAATCCATCATAAATCTGCCTCAGTTTCATTTGTATGTTTCCAGCCTTCCCAAGGGCAGTATGTGAAGTAAGTCAATATCATGGCGTGTAATTGACTGATTGCTGTTAATTTGAAATATGTGAGTTTGAGGACTGTCTTTATATAAATTCATTAACATGCCATCCTTCACTCACAAATGATCAAGCTCTTGGTACATCACTAATAGCATATTTGCGTTGTGTTGTTTTTTTGTGGCCATGATGAATTTTGGTTGAACTATTATTCCAAACACTGCTGTATCTTTTTCCCTGTGACTAATGGGCCATATCTGGTGTGGCAAGATTATAGACATTATACTCATCCTTAATGGGAGAAGAAAACAAAATAGCAATAAAATCTGTAACGTTGGCTTCAGTTGCCAGAGACAAAGAAGCATGAATTTATTATGGAACTGCTATCGACTCAAGATATTGAGAGTTCTCTAGATAAGTTTCACCAAAACAAAGAAAGAAAAATTCACATAAACTTTAATGGAGTCCTATATGTAGTATTGGCATTACAGAAAAACACAATGTAATTAATAATGTCAAACAAAACACTAATAAAATAAGAGCTGATTTACTTGAGAGGTGTGATGGAGAATGTGCGGTAGGAAAAGAGAAAAGAACTTTCTCTTGTACTTTTGCTTATCATTCCCCCAGGATAAGAAAGTTCCTTGGTCCCTGTAGCTGTTTATTCTGGTTCCTGTGTCATTCCTAGAACAAGGTTCAGGGACCCCTTCCCAAGGATCAGCACCAGTCTTGTACAGACTGCTTCCCAGAGGCTTAGACATCAATCCAAGAGCTGTCAATCAATCCCACCTGCGAGATTGCACATACTAATGTCTCCTCTGTTTCTCCAATTGGATAGGTAGTATTATATCCTAGAATTTTATTACCTTTATATCTTAATGTTTGTTTTTCTCTTTATTAATCCTTCAAATATCTGTTTAACCAATCTTCTATAAATTCTCTGTGCTTAAAAAGAAATAAACATTTCCTATTTTTTTTATTTTTCTGGTCTTTCTGATAGACTAAATTAACTTTTCTGGAGTTCAGTAAATTCTAATTGAAAAATTAAATAAAGGTTTTTCAATATAGGTGCTGGCATTGTGGTATAGCAAGTAAAGCTGCCCTGCTGAAATCCCTGCTAATGGTTTGGGAAAAGCAACAGAATGTGACCCAAGTGATTGGGTCCCTGTCAGTCATGTGGGAGACACAGATGAAGAATCTGGCTCCTGGCTTCAGCTGGGACAAGCCCTGGCTATTGCGGCCATTTGGGGAGTGCACCAGCGAATGGAAGATCTCTCTCTCTCTCTGTCCCTCACTCTGTAAGTATGACTTTCAAATATTTAAAAATTTTCAGCTTATATTTTACCTTCAAAATATCAACCAACATGTCTAACTCTGTTGTCTCTTTAAACCCATTATGCTCTTCTTTTTAATCAATGCAAAAAAAAAAAAAAAAACAAAAAACACCTGAGGCATGCATTAAGTGTGAGTTTAAATGACTGTATTATTATGTCCCCAACCTGGTTTTGATTTTGACTTTTTGGCTTTTTGTTCTTTATTTTTTGTTTGTTTTGCTTTCTAATCTAATCTATTATTTTGGAGGAACTTTTTGCCCTCCTTGGCTTCCATACTGTAACACATACACACAAACACACACACACATACACATCCTGCTTGATTCTGGTTTACTGATCACATAATCACATTGTCCCTAATGTCAGAATTTGTTTAGTCAGATTTCTTTTGCCAAGAATGTTAATCATGAAGGGAGACCCACAAGATGAAGTAATTTGGATTGAATGAGCCAAAAACAATGTCTAAGTCAGATGATGCATGCATTCTTCATCTTTATATCCATGTTTATGATACACAGACATTAATCTTTACATGTTCTCTGTATCCTGAGACTGACAGATATTGTTTGTTTCTTTACTTGTTTGATTCCTTACATATATAATACTACTGCTCATAGTAGTGCTTCTCATGATTGTTTTCCAACTATATTTCCAAGCTTCACTCTTTGAATAATAGGGAAATATGCATTTTTATACATTTTGGAAAATGTAAAGAATCATATGTACCTAGTATTTTCATTCATAATATTTTACAGTGTAACCTTAATATAAACTTAGGGAATGAAACTGGCACTCATAGTCTATGAGTTTTGAAATGATATTTTTATTATATTTAGGAAATTGCCTTTTATGTCTTTTATAATATCTGAAGATTCCTCAATAATAACAAAAGCCATGAAAGCAAACTTAAAATTATGACTTGTTTCCTTTTATTGAGACATACAATTTACTAGTGTTCTACTAACTTAATTTAAATGAGTCTTTTACAGTATCCTCTGAAAACTCTTTGTTAAGTTTGTTATATATGCTAGGCACTGTGGTGCAAATTAGGGACAAAGAGTTAAAAAAATTCTATTGTCAAAAGTTTTGCTTTATTATGGGGAGTTGGATAACTTGAAAAGCAATATGCATCATGATACAATCTATTACAATAGGTACAAAATACAATGGGGATAATAACAAATGGTGCCCACTTAGACTAGGAAAGAGGAAGTAATTTATAAGAAATGATAAGAGGGGCCATAGTAGGTTAAGCAATTGCCTGCAGTGCCGGCATCTAACATGGGCACTGGTTCTAGTCCTGGCTGCTCGACTTCTGATCTAGCTCCCTGCTGATGGCCTGAGAAAGCAGTAGCAGATGGCCCAAGTATTTGGGCCTCTGCACCCACGTGGGATACTGGAAGGATGCTTTGGCCCATGGTTTCAGATTGGCTTGTCTCTGTCCATTGCAGAGATTTGGGAGTAAATCGGTAGATGGAAAACCTCTCTTTCTGCCCCGCTCTTTGTCTGTAACTCTGCCTTTCAAATAAATAAATAAAATCTTAAAAAAAAGAGAAGTTATAAGAAAATAAGAAAAGAAATTTAGATGTGAAAACATGAGCACAAGATCTGAAGCTTCATTTTTATACAAGGCTAGTCTACCTAGCTAAACTCTGTTTCATGATTCATATCATGTTGAAGAGTAAAAGTATTACTAATTATGATTAAATTAACAAAAGACCACCTAAATGTTTTTTGCATATTACAGATAAAAAGTGACATACAAGACCAGCGATGTGGTGTAGCTAGTAAACCTGCTGGCTGCAACACTAGCATCTCATATGGGTGCCAGTTTGTGTCCTGGATGCTCCACTTCCCAGTTCAGCTCCCTACTCATGGTTTAGGAAAAGCAGTTGAAGATGGCCCAAGGTCTTGGGTCTCTGCCACCCACCAGATGAAGCTTCTGGCTCCTGGCTTCGGCTTGTCTCACTCCTGCAATTACAGCAATTTGGGGAATGAACCAGCAGATGGAAGATCTCTCTCTGTCTCTCCCTCTCTCTTGCAACTCTGACTTTCAAATAAATAAATATTTTTTTTAAAAAATGACATATAATAAGTCTTCTTTTGATTTAAAAAACCCTCATCAATTTTAAATTGGCAGCAGTTTAAGCATTAGAAATGTAGTCATAAATAACCTTGACCCTGAAATTTCATTAAAGTTATGATCTTTCCATATATATTTTTGGTAATAAGTAGTAATTATATATGGAAACCAGCCAATAATTATTAGCCAGCATGCATCTTTGGAAACATGAATTATAAGTATATTTGAATCATATCAAGATGTTTTATGTAATCACAACTCATTTATGAACAACATGGGATATTTATTTCATGTTTTTAGTATATGCTATCAACATTGTTTATTATATTTCAAAAGCACTAACAAGTGGTGAAATTAATCTTGCTAAAAATAATTTTCCAGTTTAATCCAATAAACTTTCTTAAAAAATATTTATTTATTTATTTATTTGACAGAGTCACAGGGAGAGGGAGAGATAGAGAGATCTTTGATTTACTGGTTCACTTCCCAGAAGACTGTATCAGTCAGGACTGCACAAGGCCAAAACCAGGAAGCGGGAGTTTTGTTCAGGTCTTACACGTAGGAAGCATGGGCCCAAGCCTTTGCATCATGTTCTGCTGCTTTTCCCAGGCCATTAGTAGAGAACTGGATTGGAAATGGAGCAGCTGGGACTGGAATGACAGCCATAGGTTATGCTGGCATTGCAGCATCAATTTTAACCCACTATGCCACAAAACTGGCCCCTAACTGAATAAACTTTCAAATACTTCTAATTTAAAAGTCACCCTTAAAGGCTGAGGTGTGTACCCCTTTTTTCTCCATCAAAGTCGCTTCTAAGGAGATTATTGCTCCAATCATGATTAGATTTGAGGCTAGCCTCCATTCTACTCTCCCCTTGCCCTCCCCCTCCTTGCTCCCTCATTTTCCCTCCTCTCCTTTAACCCACCCCCTTGCAGCTCTTCCCCCCTTTTTTAACCCTTTTGACTCTTTCTCCTTCTCCATCTCTCCCCCTACCCTCTCCTTCTTCTTCTTCCCCCTCCCTCTGCTCCTCCCAACTCCACCCCATTTTCTCTTCCTCTTCTTATTTTTCCCTCTCTTAGGCCTCCTCTCCTTTACCTCCCACTTTTCTTTCTTCTCTTTCACCTCCCCTTCTTTCATCCCTCCGTGCCCCCTTCTTGCTTGTCTCTCTGGCTAGGGTAGTATTGGCTTCACCCAACATTAGCTTACAGCCTTAGAGAGGGGAGCAGTCATCTTTGTTTCCAACCAGTAGGAGCAAGAACTACTTACTTATTTTCCCCTAAAGTCTGAAGAAACTTTTTCTGGTCTCTGACTAGTACAAATAATTTAAAGCTTATCAAACTTTGAACCAAGATGATCACTTCATGTCGATCATCTAAGGAGGTGTAAGTAGTGGATATCAAACACAATGTCCACTGTAAGCAAATAACATTTTATTAAATGGAGTGCATATGCTCGATATTAATTACAATTCTTTTTGTATTACACATTCTCATCATTAGTCCATTAACTGACCAGTTATGATGACCACAGGGAAAGACAGAAATATCAAGAAGAGAGCAAGAGAAAGCAAACTGTCTTCAAATAAAAAGAAAAAAAAATATGTTTTCTATCTTTAGAGTAACTTGGAACTGAGAAGTTTTATCTCCAGTTTGGAGACCTAAAGCAAGATACTTATATATTCTAATATTAATTAGAAGCTAATTCAAAGAGTTCTTACGAAAATTGAATGAGATAATTCATAACTGATAAAATAATAATCCATGTTCTACCTTGCTGTTGATAGGGGGAATGGTTTATGATCTACAGAAAAGCTATTTGCTGATATACATCCAAAATCTTCATTTATTTTCTTAATTAATATATAAGAACATCTGTCTCATCTTAAAAAATGCTATAGATGTGGTGATACAGACTTGGGCATAAGTGACAAGCCCAAGCCTGCAGCAACTGACATTTTATTGAGGGTGGAAAAAAGACAACACCAAACATCTAGTGGTCTGAGTGGTTATAAGGACTATAAAGAAAAACAAAATAAGCAAAGAGAAAGAGAATTTTTGGCTAAATCATCCCACTTTACAAATGGTGGTCACAGAGTGCACAGCAAGCAAGAGGTTAGAGCAGCAGAGGCTTGAAAGAAAGGAGGCAATGGGTGATGTTGCTGTCAAAGAAAAGAGGAATCCAGATAGTGGGAAATGGATGCACAAAATACTTAGGGAAGGAGCTTGCTACACATGTTTGAAGTAAAATGAGGAAGCCAATGTAGACAGCATTGAATGGATTAGGAGAGAGAGGTAGATCAGTGAGGTAGAATGTGTTAGATCTTCATGTGTTGGACTTCCAAGAACATGGTTATAAATTTGATGTCTTAAATGTTTGTTTTTATCTACTTGAATGGCAGAAAGAAGGAGACAGAGAGACAGAAGGAGGGATAGATTCCATCCTCGGCTTCACTTCCCAGGTGGCAACACCAGGCAGAGCTGAACCTTGCCAAAACTCCATCTAGAGTTCCCACAAGGGTTGCATGGCCCCAAGCATTTGAGCCATTATCTGCATTGGCATGAAGCTGTCTTGGTAGCAGAGACTCAACAACTTGAACTCCAATGTACCATGTGTGCATTACAAGTGGTCAGCTTAACCCAATTCACCACAATGTCTTCCCTACGGATTTGACTTTTATTCATTGATAAGAACAGGGAGAGGTTTGATATTACTCAGATGTCAAGTCTTTCTATTGCAAAATCAAATGAGCTTTTTGTTTTTGTTTTATTTTTTTCTTTGGACATTTTAAATTTTAAATACTTATGTTGCTAATTGGGCCTACAAGGCTATAAGCCTTGATTGGAGCTTCGCAGCTGAGTCTTCCATGTATGAAAAGTATTTAAAACTATAAAACAGAATGAGACTCTCTAGAGAGTGCATAAAGTTGGATCCCGACCACCTTTCCTGTTCTATGTACCAGGAATAACACTTTTAACACATTATCCTAAGATTATAATCATAAACACAAAGTGTAAATAAAGATTTTGTCAAAAATATCACAATATACTAATTTTACTAAAAGAATGATAAGATTTTAACTTTTTTTTTAATTGGAAGCCAAAATAAAAAAATAAAAATGTTCAGGCAAGTATTGTGGCACAAAAGCTTACTCCACTGCTTGGGACACCTGCATCACATATCATAGTATCAGTTCAAGTCCCCATTCTATCGCTTCCAATCCAGTTTCTTGCAAATGCACTTGCATGGCAGCAGGCTCAATTGCTTTGACCCCTGACACCAATGTGGGAGATCCAGATGGAATCTTAGGCTCCAGATTTTGGCCTGATCCAGTTCTGACAGTTGTGGGCATTTGAAGAGAGAATTAGAAGATGAAATATCCCTTCTTAAAAAAAATATATATATATATTATATAAATATATTAAAATAAAGTATGTATTTATATAAATATGTATATATATAAAAATGTATATATAATTTTAGAAAATATTAATATTTCCCTAATTGGGATAACCAACATATTTCTGTGAAGTAAACTCTGAACTGTAAACAGTGAGAAGATATTTTAACTTGCACCCTTTTATTATTTACAGGGGTAGACAACTTCTAAATTTCTCAGTTTATTTTGTCAGATATGTCATCAAGAAAGAATGGGCTCTGGAGAGGAGGAGTCTATTCATTGATAGCACATAGAATGGCAAATGCCCCAAACATCACTCTGGCCTCATAATCAGCCCTTAAGGCATTTGGATCTGGCTAGAAAGCCCATGAGAATTTCTCATGAATGGAAAGCCAAGACACTCTGGCAAAATAATGACCCAAATGAAAGATCTCTATGTGAGATCCCAGTGGAAAGAATGGGCCATCAAAGAAGGAGGTACCTTTCTCTGAAGGGAGGAGAGACTTCTACTTTGATTATGGCCTTGTCTAAATAAAGTCAGAGTTTGTGAACTCAAAAGCCTTCCATAGCCTTGGCAGCTCATGACAAGAGCCTCGGGTGATTACTGACATCATAAGTAAGAGTGTCAATTGTTAACAATGGGAGCCACTGTGAACTTACTCCCCATGTAGGACCTCTGTCCTTAATGTGTTGTACTATGAGAATTAACAGTAAAACTAGTCTTCAAACAGTACTTTATACTTTGTGTGTCCATGTAGGTGCAAACTGTTGAAATCTTTACTTAAAAATAAAGTTAAAGATAATTAAAAATGAATCTTGATAAAGAATGTGATGGGAGAGAGAGTAGGAGATGGGATCGTTTGCAGGTGGGAAGATGGTTATGGTGGGGAACCACTATAATCCAAAAGTTGCACTTTAGAAATTTATATTTATTTAATAAAAGTTTTCTTTAAAAAAAAGAGTGGAACATTATCTGATATGCTACATGTGAAAGCTTAAAGCTACTTTTTAAAATTTATTTATTTGACAGGCAGAGTTACAGAGAAAGGGAGAGACGGAGAGAGGCCTTGTATCTGCTGGTTCACCTCTGAAACAGCAGCAATGACCACAGCCAGGCCAATCCAAAGCCAGGAGCCAGGAGCTTCTTCCAGGTCCCCCACATGGGTGCCAGGGCTCAACTATTTGGGCCATCTTCCACTGTTTTCCCAGGCACATTATCAGGGAACTGGATTGGAAGTGGATTAGCCAGGACTCAAACCGGCACCCATATGGAATGCTAGAACCATAGGTAGAGGCTTAACCTCCTATGCCACAGCATCGGCCCCTAACATTAATTTTTTTTAAAGATTTTTTTTTATTTGAAAGGCAGAGTTACAGAGAGAAGAGGCAGAGAGAGAGAGAGGAAGAGAGAGAGAGAGAGAGAGAGAGAGAGAGAGAGAGAGAGAAGTCTTACATCTGTTGATTCACTCCCCAGATGACCTCAACTGATAGAGCTGCGCCGATCTGAAGACAGGAGCCAGGAGCTTCTTCCGGGTCTCCCATGCAGGCTCAGGTACCCAAGGACTTGGGGCATCTTCTATTGCTGTCCTAAGTCATAAGAGAGAGCTGTATCAGAAGTGGAGCAGCTGCGACTTGAACCAGAGCCTATATGGGAATCCAATACTGCAGACAGTGGCTCTACCTGCTACGCCATGGCACCGGCCCCCTAAAGTTAAATTTTAAAATTTCCATAAAGGATTACAGTCAAACAGTCCACATGAATAATTGTACTGGATGCTTGGTCCTTGATGTTATATATATTGCTATAGATTTCATTTTCTCTATTTCTAGTTTATGGACAAATTTATGATCTCAAGTATATTTTAAGTTATTTTTCTGTAAGGAAATAGAGAAATGATGACTTGGGTGATTCCCACAAATAAAATTATAAAACATCCATACCGTATTAATTCTATAATAATTTATATTTACAAACAAATATCTTCTTAAATTACTGAGAATCTCTTAGAGCTTAGGGCTTCTCCTTTTTGTAATGTATCTTATGATACTGTTAATGAGTGGTTTTATAGATTAAAAATTGAGCCTTACATAGCTTAAGTGACTTTTATTATGCAGGCCTACATATTTTTATTCTACTATTTTTTCTTCATCCTTAAAATTGTATGTGATGACGCCATATGTTTCTGTCTTTAATATAATCCGTGAACATTACAGAACCTAGAATATTAGTGACTCAAGATTAGGAGGCATTTTGAGTTTGAATTACAGATTTCATATCTTAGAAAAGTGAGACATTTAAAAGGTTTACAGTTAATTTCTTACAACCTAAAAATAAATGTGGGTTAAAAATCCTGCTCTACCCACATACAAATGCTTTTTCAATCTGACAGTTTGGAAAACTGCTTTATAAAATGAAATTTTACAATATGTTACTTTCTCTGGTAACTTTATGTCATTTCCAAATGTGTTTAGCCTTGCACTCTTATTCTAAAGAAACTGTCACACAAAGATATCCCATGTATAAATCTAAATAATGAACAACGATTCCTATGTGGAATTTCATAAAACTTTCTTTTTAAAGTTGTAGGATTTCTCCACAAAATCCTCCTAGATTGCCCCAACACAGTTGTCAATTAAGTAATTCTTCAATTAAGAAGAAACTATTTTAAGTATCCATACTAATGGATACTAATTAACAATCCAGAATAATTAGTTAATTAGTAGGGATCTGTAAGAATGCCTAATCTCTCACTCTATAATAAATCTTTTTTTTGATTTCTTACTGACAAAGTTGAATAATTTGTAGGTCTCAGAAGAACCACTAGATAAAACACTAGAGTAGGGTTGAGTGCCCACAGAATGGATAAGTCACCTTGGCATGCCAACATCCCACACTGAAGCAGCAGATGATGGCTCAAGTACTTGGGTCCCAGTTAGGCACATGGGCGACCCTAATTGACTTCCTGGCTCCTGGCTTTGCCCTGCCTCAGCCATGCCTGCTGTACTGATGTGGGCATTTTTGAAAATGAGCCATTCAATAGAGGACTTCTCTCTCTCTAAACAAATCAAAATTAAAATCCTAGAGCAAAGACCAGGAGATCTCCACTTCTGCCTCAGTAACCACCAGGCAGCCGAGATAAAGAGCTGAACACAGCACTTGGGGTAAGCGGATGGCAGAATCAACCATCTCCACACACTTCGCCTCCTTCAAGCGAAGTTCCTTCATAATCTGATCCATTTGAACTTAAAATTAGCAAGTAGGGTATTGAAGAAACTTCCCAGGAAAACGTTGGTAAAAAAACATCAAATTGTATACTTTAATTAGACTGTAATTTTTCTTTAAGGGGATTACTGGCTTCTTTGCCAAAGAAGGAAGCAGTTTTATGCCAAAGTTAACATGACAATCCTGAAATCTGAACTTATCCATGTAGCAGAAAGCTTGCAGGAAGTGACAGACTCAAGCATCTTGCTGCTTAACTTTGATATGTCTATAATATTTGGGCAAAATTCTCATTATTTCTTTTATGAATTTGAAAAAGCACTATTTATTTTTGTGTTTTGGAAGTTGCAATGTGTTCCTGAAAGTGAGAAATCCCTTTTACTTCACCATATGCCATCTTGTCTTTTTGACACTCTGAGCCTGGAAATATCTCAAGTGTGCAGACTTCTGATTTCCAAATTATCTACTGCCAAGAAGGGAAGTGGGTATCTGAAACTCAGCCACAGACCTTGGCAAATTTCAAATTCAGAATAAAACTTTCACTTTAAAATTGTGCTCAAAAGTTGAAAGGGATTTTTATGTCTAATTTGTGTTCTATCTCTGTTGTAGGATTGTGAGTGAAAATTATTATAACCTAGTTTAAACAACTGTCCCTCCTTTATTGGGGATAAATTTTGAAGGATTAAGAATGGAATTAGAGTTTCTACTCTTTTGCATTTAACTTTGACAATGTAAAGAGTGACAAATTCCTCCTTGGTGGCAATATCGCTGAAGTGAGCACATCTTTTGAGAATTTTTAATAAAGTATGGCACTAGATTCTCAGAGGCATCTGAGAAAATGTCTCTTTTTTAAAAGAATGAGTTGTCTAGTAGTAGAAATGAAATGTCTGTCATATAACATGATGCACCTCTAAGCTCAAGAGCTGAGATGATTTTCCCACGGTGTGTATTAATTTTAGGTAATAACTGGAAAAGCCTTCTAAGTAGTGTCTAAAGAAATATAGTTACTACAAATATTTTTCTACTGGACATATTAGTTTTAGATCAGTTAGAAATAATATTGTACCACATAATAAGGGAGTTTACAATTGAATGGAAGTAATGAGATATCTCTCAGTTAAGAAAAAACATTATAATATAGTTTCATTCATTAAGGAAACAATGTAAGTATTATTGATTATGCATTTTTAAATTTAAAAAATGTTTTTAAAACAAACTAAAAGCCTCTTAATTCCAGAAATGATAGATCATTATAACTTAAATCTCCCTGTAACAAGATATGATATACATAGTTAAGCTAATTGAAAAAAAAATCTGTGAAAAAAAATGATAATTCACAACTGCTTGAAGTGTAAAGTACTTGTTTTATAAATTTGGGGATAGAATAGATAAAATTCCAACAGAGAAGCAAAGGATGAATCTTTGTACAAAATGGTGTAGGCTTTGGAATTAAGACCTGAGACATACAGCTATACCCTGAATTGATTATAATCGCAATGGAAAAGCAGACAACACAAAGTTTGTTTTTAAGAACCAAAAAAATTATAAATACTCATATATGTTGCTGTCTAATCATAAAGGTGCAGATGTGGAGAGAAGAAATTTCCTGAAACATTCATTTAATCTAATAATCATCAAAGTCAAGAATTTGTAATACCTAAATTTAGAGAGTAAATTTAAGAATAAAATGACCAAAATGGCAAATTTTAGGAAAATAAATGTCAATGAAACTCTCAGTATAAAGAAACTGGAAAACACTCTATAAAGACATTAACACAATTTATCATGGGTGTATTTAAGCTAACTTTTTCAATAATAGTAAGTTCAAATGAGGCAAAACTGTGCCGGTCTACATTTTTAGATAGGGAAACAAACCCAAAGACACACTAAATTATAAACAAGATATAATTAGATAACAATAAAATACAAGTATACTGAGGAAAAGGGCTGTTTTAAAATAACAAACTCACAAAGCAGATTTAAATCAGAATGCATTATTAGAAATAGAAATGGTTTTTTGATAATAATAAAAGGAGAGATCAATAATTATGTAAATACTAAGAAAAATTTTATATTATAAGGTATAATATAAAATACTAATAAAATTTAATCCCATTTACATCACTATCAAGTTGTGGTATTATTTTTTAAGATAAACTGCTAAGCAAAGATCAAGAAGATTTTGAAAAGTAAGAAAACAACAGAGAGTCGGAACTACCAGATGCCAAAGCACAGTAAAACAACTCTTTCAGGATCTAAGATGGGAGGGAACAAAAATAAGAAACACATTCCAATAAACACAAGTATTAAATTTCAGTCATTAGAGCAATGCCATTTCACAGCAATGAGCAAAGAGAAATCCAATTTAAAAATGACATTGGGATAATTTGGAATATATTGACAAAATTGACCCCTTAATCACACATTTAGGCTGGGGCCGCGGCTTAATAAACTAATCCTCCGCCTGCGGCGCTGGCACACTGGGTTCTAGTCCCGGTCGGGGTGCCAGATTCTGTCCCTGTTGCCCCTCTTCCAGGCCAGCTCTCTGCTGTGGCCCGGGAGTGCAGTGGAGAATGGCCCAAGTGCTTGGGCCCTGCACCTGCATGGGAGACCAGGAGGAGTACCTGGCTCCTGGCTTCAGATCAGCGCGGTGCACCAGCCGCAGGGCACCGGCTGCAGCGGCCATTGTGGGGTGAGCCAACAGAAAAGGAAGACCTTTCTCTCTGTCTCTCTCTCACTGTCCACTCTGCCTGTCAAAAAGAAAAAAAAATCACACATTTATTTAAAGCAGCTCAAATATGTTATTTATATGTCTAAATTATATATTTAGATTATTATATATTATTATATGTTATTATATATTTAGATTAAAATAATGATGGGAAAATAAATGAATATTCTTTTACTACTGTTAAAAAAAAGGAAGAAAAATATCAAAACCATAAAGCTAATATTCAAATTAAAGAGAAAAAATTATCAGTAATACCATAATTAAGATAGTTGATGACATTATAAAATAGAAACCCAGGGTCAGGCATTGTGTACAGCAATTAAGATGCTGCTTGGGATGCCCACATCCAATATCAAAGTGCCTGGATCTGAGTCTCTGCTCTTGTCCTAATTAGTTTCCTGTTCATGTGGACCTTGGAAGTCAGTAGATGATACCTCAAGAAGGAGGGTCCTGGCCTCCAACATAGCAGACCATTCACCTAAAAAATCTGACATAGGAAGAACAACATTAGTCAATGCAAATATGATCTAAATGTCTATAATGTAATATATCAATGTCCTCAGAATAGTAGATATGCAGATATTGGCTATTTTGACAGAGAGATGTATCTTATTTAAGAACTTTAACTTGAGGTTGATGAAAACTAACTTCAGATAATTTACCCAGATAAAGTAGATTATTTATGAAGAAATAAACTAGGAGTTCATTGGCTGAAATATAATCTAGGCTCATCAAGTATTTAACCAGAAAATGAAAAGATAAAGAACAAAGTTGTCTTTGTATTTCTATGTCTGATTTTTTATTCTATATGAAGTATTGGAAATCAACATTCTCTCTGTTCCTTAGCACACATAAAAGAAGAAGCTTCCTTGGAGCCTTTGAATTTACTTCTTATAATTTTAAGTACCTGCACAGGCTAGATTCCAGGCTAGATTCTTATCCCAATTTCAAGCTCCTGTGGGGTATGAAAAAAACTGAATTGTCCCTGTACAGGACAGATACCTGTTTAAAATGCAAGTCAGTGGATACAGAATACAAGACACTCGCACCTGGAATTGTAAAAAATCATTCAAAAAAGGGCACTTTATTATGCTTTTGGTGTGGACCTCAAAATATATTTAACAGAATATGTGTATATCTCTGCATGTGTCTTTATATTTTATTTATCATTTGTTGTGTTTCTCCAGTGGAATAAGCATCTCTATCATCTAAAGTGAGCCCAGGACTAGGAGAAAAAATAAATTCTGGGGTAGTCATTAAAGAATTGGAGAAAGAATTTGTTGAAATAGGTGAATGACTTCATTCAGTGGCCTAAGTTGGTTGTGATCACACTTTAAGACTTAGTGGCAAAAATGGCCTGTTTTACTCTTTTCTCCATAAAGGCTACTGTAGAAGTAATGAGTATTAATAAGTATGATATGCTTGATCCAAAATTGTAGTTCCAGCGAAGATTTGGTAGAAGTAATTGCGTGTGGAGAAAAAAGGAGTCTATGAAAACACGTTTTAGAAAACAAGGGTCAATCAACGAAAGATAAACAAAATGAGTTTATGTAAAGAATGAAGAAGGATGAGTCAAGGAGCTGGGACTGGAAGTTTAATGAGGTCAGAGTGCCAGTGTTGATAATGTAAGGGACTGAAAATCCTGGAAGGACAAGAGGTGATGGACAGAGGGTTGACAGCAGAATTTAAGATTTCAAAGTTGAACATTTCTCATTGATGTCAGGGTTCATAGTGGCCTTGACAGACATTGCTGAAATGTGGTGACTTTAAAATTCATAACAATCAAGGAAGTCAGTGACCTTTGATGCCAGGCCATTAATTTTTTTTTGTGGATTTGAACATTAAGCTTTCTAACAATAGGTCTTTTGTTTCTGTTTTTTAATTTCTGCAGAAGGTAATACTTATAATAAAATACCTACAACTGCACAAATCTATCCTCTAGAATTCAACTCTGTAATTTTCACCTATGTCCTTTGACCAGACTAAGATATCAAGCTAACCTGGACAGTTGGTCTTAAATAATTCAAAACCTTAAAACACTTTATGAAGCTTCAGATATTTATGAATTCTAGATCAGAAGATTAAAAGATTTAGAATAAGGGATGGGTGTTTTGGTGCCATCTGCAAAGGAGCTCAAAATGGAGCTCCAGGCCCCAAGCTTCTGCTTGGCCCAGCCCTGGGATATCTCCTCTCTCTCTCTCTCTCTCTCTCTCTCTGTGTGTGTGTGTATGTGTGTGTGCCTTTATGTTTTCAAGAAGATGAAAATAGATAAACTTTAGAAAAATATTTAGAGATAAACTATTATGCAACAATATCTGTAACAATCCTTATCAACAATTTTAAAATCTCTAGAAACCACTTAAGCTCCATTCTACCTATAAATTCTAAATATTTTAATATGTATACCAACTCTTACATATCATTTACTTTCACTGTGGTCAAATAAAGAACAGTGCTTTTAAATCTCATATATAATTTTATTTTACACAAGTTGTAATAGCAGTAAGTTTAAAATTAAAGAAGACTTAGTTTCATAAAGTAAGCTTAGTTCTGTGCTTATCTACTAGTGTAAATGGAACACACTGTGGCTTTGCCATAAGCCACTCTCTGGGGTCCATTCTGAGATACTTTGTGTGCTGGAAAAAGGAATAGGTTTTTCTGTGTTTCTAGTTATAACATCCCTTAGGCAGCCTCAAAAGATTTACCAAATTGTCTGACAGCCAATGTTTCAGTGATTGCCTGGTGCATTGAGATACTCTGGTAAATGTTAACCAACATTTGGATATCCTTCCAACCCCTAGGAAATGCTCATATGCTCTTTAGCAGTGTCCTTCTGTTTCCAGCATATATAAACCATACCCTGCTCTAATGTATTTTAACTTTTTCCCATAAAATAATGAAAACAGGCTTGTCTTTTCATCTCCACTTCACATGTGCCATCTTATTACTAGTCACCTGGACATGATATTCATTGCGACTTTCCTCACACACAAATGCTTCAGTGCACATGTTAGAATTCTATGCTCACCCTTGTTACCCAAGTATATTTATTCTCACATTCTTCACTTTCTTCCTCTATTGAAGACTGCTTCTCACTTACGACTTTCAGATTGGATGTACGATCTCTTCCTCCCTTCACTGATGTTTCAGCTACGACTGCCACAATATCCAAGCACCAACAAAAATATTAACAATTATCTGGATAAAACCTGTTGCATTTTACTAAATTATATGGTTTGGCTCACAATTTTGTTATTTTGGGCACTAGCAAATTGTAGGATTCAAAATGGCCTTACCTGCTTGAATGGCGTTTGGTGTTGTCTGCTGGGTGGAAGCTTAGCTAGGGCTATCTGTGAGACCGTAGTTCTCTATGGATTCAACAGCTGGAGAGGAGTATTTCCCATGAATTAGGGGACGACTGTATTAAGAAAGTGCACAAGAGTTTGGAGATTCTTCCTGTCATCTTTGGGAACACTATTGACTAGGAGCTATTTAATCAGTGTGTTATGCAGAATTCTACAATGATGCTCAAAATGCCATTCCTTCAGTGCCCAAGCCCTGGATTCTCCTCCTGGGGAGTCACTGAGACCTGTGAATAAATGAGATAGTCACTCCCCGATTAGGTCACTTAGTAAGGCCAAGGTAAAATGACTTTGCTGGTCATTAGGGTGGTTATGTTGTATTACATAAAATTCCTTTCACTCTGACAGAAGAAAGATTATCTTGCTGGCACTGAAGAAGTAAAACACTTGTGAGAGCCCTCATGGTTCATACCTAAGAGCAACCTCTAACAGTTAAAAAGGACCCCAGAATGAGATTCCTCAAGAAATTTGGGGGTGTGAGGGAGGGTGGCAGTGCTGTGGTGTAGCAGGTAAAGTCCCGGCTGCTCCACTTCCAATTCAGCTCTCTGCTATGACCTGGGAAAGCAGTAGAAGATGGTCCCTGTCCTTGGGCCCCTGCACCCACGTGGGATGATCTGGAGGAAGCTCCTGGCTCCTGGATTAAGATCTACTCAGCTTCAGCCATTGCAGCCAACTAGGGAGTGAACTAGCGGCTGGAAGACCTCTCTCTCTCTCTCTCTCTGCCTTTCAAGTAAATAAATAAATATTAAAAAAAAATCAGAGGACTCAATCCTACAACTGCACAAGAGTGAATTCTGTTGACATTAGGGTTCATTTGCAGAAGTTTCTCCAGTCTCACATGGGATTGCAGCCATGGTCAACAACTTAATTTCAGGGACATGGGACCCAGGACAGAGGTCTCGGTTAACCTTATAGACACCTGATCCATGGTCATGGTGAGATTAAAAAAAAATTGCATGTGGTTTTTAAAGCTGCTAAATCATGGCTATTTGTCACTTAACAATATAAAACTGGTGCTGTAAAGGAAGATACACTGTAGACTCTTTCATCAGATTCAGGGTCACATCTTCAAGTAACAAACTTAATTATTTAATAAATTCAGCCTTTTAAATTCAATGTTATCATTTTTATGAGCCATTAACACTTGCTTTCAGCTCACTAGAATGTAATTCCACAATGCTAAGCACATTCCATCCCTCACTCATATCTTTCTCTCCTTCTCATCTTTTAACACTATATTAAACCATATCCTCAACAATATTATACTGGCTTGGTCTTATAGCAACTTTACGTCTTTCCTCATGAACAGGAGATAGTTGTTTGCAATATACATTTTAAAGTATTAGGAGAAGGGCTGGTCATGCTGTAAGTTCTTCACTGCCACTTCAAAATCATTATGCATTTAGCCATTAGTAAAAACTCTCACTCCAAACAGATGCTTAGATTGTTAGCCAGATAATTTCCTGCCCCTCCACATTGCTGGCATCAATAATTTTGTGTCACTGTTCTTAATGCTTTAGAATTTGAATCACACTTCATTTTAAACCTACTAAATATTCTGTGGAATGTTGCATCTATCCAATACTTTTCACTTTGCAATTTCTTTATACATTCAGCTCGAGACCTGCATCTCTTCAAAAGTTCTTTGCTACAGCTGTTCCCCTAGATCTGTGTACTTCTGAATTCACCCAACATTTCCAAGATATTACTTATTTCATTTCCACTGTGTTTTACACAGAACAAGATTCTGATTTTGCTGTTCCAAAATGTTCAGGTGGTACCTGGATCTGTGTGATCTCAGGTGGTTCATCATGTTTGCATGGAAGTTGGGTCAGTCTCTTTCTTGAAAGGGTACAACTGAGAAGTTCGTTTTATCACATATTACCATATCTCATTGACTGCTCATGACCCCAGTAGTTTCCAAGGAAATTCCGAATGGTTATGTAACCAGGTAATATGTTGGGATTTTCCTATCAAAGGAAAAAAGATATAGGGAACACTTTTGGTCTACCACAGATAGTGGAGTATTTCTAGGTCTTTTGAGATCCTGGAGCACTGAAGTCTGTTTCTCTCCAAGTAAATTTAACAGATGATAAAGAAATTCACTTGGTAGCAGTCAATTTATATTATATTATAAAGTTTAAAATTTAGTCCTATGATTTAACAAATGCATGGAGAAATAATAGAAGGGGTGTGATAAATTAATATTGTTTGAGTAATCCCTGGACATGCAGTTATATTAATGAGTGAACAAAGACTTAAACTGCTGTTGTTCTCAGCCTAGAGATAGTGTCTAATTCTACGGCTCCCTAATGTCACAGGAACAAAACACAGACCTAAATTCCTCAACATAAGGTTGGCTATATAGCCTCTTTAAACTTATTTCAATTTTTGTAAAATAGAGATAATTGTCATTTCTTTTTTTAAAAACTTTTCTTCAGTAAATATAAATTTATAAAGTACAGTTTATGGATTACAATGGCTTCCCCCCCCCATAACTTCCCTCCCACCCAAAACCCTCTCATCTCCTGCTCCCTCTCCCATTCCATTCACATCGATTCATTTTCAATTATCCTTTTATACAGATAATTGTCATTTATATACAGATAATTGTCATTTCAAAGAAGATTGGATATAAACATGTGAAGGCATAGTTGATGTTTGGCCTAGAGATTATACTCTATAAATGGAGAGTAGTGTCAGTGTTAATTTATTGCCACTTTCTTTGCTCACACTTTGTCAACATGTCTTTCACTATTTTATGCCACTGAACATACTATTAGCTAGGAAATCCATAACTCCAAAATCAATTTGGTGAATGAAAAATTAATTACAAAACTTCATTTTCTGCCTTTATAATGCTCAAAGCACTAAACTCAAATTGGTATTTCATTTATTTATTCCTGATATATTGATAATTTTGTTCAATTCATATAGTACTAGATGTCCTTCTCAAACCAAACCTCTGTTTTAATTTCTCCTTTCCACTTCTTAGCTAATCTAAATCTCTGTACATGACCTCACTTCCTATCTAAGAAAGGACAATATCCAAATCAAATGTAAATTTCTACACATATTCTAATCCTCTCCTCTCCTCAAAATCTATTTCCTAACATACTTTTAGTTCAATTAAAAAAATTTAAAAATGCACCAAATAATTGTTCTTACCCAGAATGTCAATCCCTCCACATGCAGTTGTAATCCTGTTTTATTTACCCTTTTTTATTTTTTTAACTTTTATTTAATGAATATAAATTTCCAAAGTACAGCTTATGGATTACAATGGCTTCCCCCCTATAACTTCCCTCCCACCCACAACCCTCCCCTCTCCCGCTCCCTCTCCCCTTCCATTCATATCAAGATTCATTTTCAATTCTCTTTATATACAGGAGATCAGTTTAGTATATATTAAGTAAAGATTTCAACAGTTTGCCCCCACATAGCAACACAAAGTGAAAAAATACTGTTGGAGTACTAGTTATAGCATTAAATAACAGTGTACAGCACATTAAAGACAGAGGTCCTACATGATATTTTTTTAAAATTAATTAATTTTCTATGAAATTTCCAATTTAACACCAGGTTTCTTTTTTTTTTCATTTTCAATTATCTTTATATACAGAAGATCAATTCAGTATATACTAAGTAAAGATTTCATCAGTTTGCACCCACACAGAAACAATTTCAGTTCACAATTGATCACTCTGATAGGTCTAAGAGTCAAAGGGATCACACAAACAAGACTAGTGTCTGCTAATACTGATAGAATCAAAAAGGAAAAAACGATCCAACATGGGAAGCAGGATACACAGCAGACCCATAGAATGGCAGATGTCCTAAATAGCACTCTGGCCTCAGAAGCAGCCCTTAAGACATTTGGATCTGGCTGAAGAGCCCATGAGAGTATTGTAGACATGGAAAGCCAAAACACCCTGGAAAAAAAAAAAAAGACCTAAATGAAAGATCTCTGCGAGTGAGATCCCAGTGGAAAGAACAGGGCCATCAAAGAAGGAGGTACCTTTCTCTGAATGGAGGAGAGAACTTCCACTTTGACTATACCCTATCGGAATAAGATTGAAGTCAGCGAACCCTAAAGGCTTCCATAGCCTTGGCAACTCATGACTAGAGCCTAGGGAGATTACTGATGCCATAAACAAGAGTGTCAAATTGTTAAATCAACAACAGGAGTCACTGTGTACTTATGTCTCATGTGGGATCTGTCCTTAATGTGTTGTCCAATGTGAAGTGATGCTGTAACTAGTACTAAAACAGTATTTACCCTTTTTTAATTCAAAATTTATTTTGAATGCCTACAGTAAACAGGGCAAAGATGCATGATGAAAAATCCTACTATCTGTTTTTGAACATTTCCAAGCAATTGGAAACAAAGGGAGTCGAAGTATGTAATGATAGGACTAACATAAAAGTTAGTGCACATAAGTAAATATACATAGTTACTACAGACAACTACGTAGTAGACCTGATTTCTTACCAAGAAAGAGGATAATATATTTATTCCCAGAAATACATAGTGTTCTGAGAAAGGCTTATCCTATTGTGATAGAAATATTTATTCTGAGAAAGGCTTATTGTATTATGATAGGAATAAATAGCATATCCAATACCTAAATATGATTTTTCTTTTATTATCAGATCCTAACTGTAAGAATAACCAGTCTTTATAAGTTAGCATAAATGTATTGTGCTTTGAAAAATCAGAAGTATATACAATATGTGAAGCTTAAATTCAAAAGGTATTTTTATTTATTTGACTGAGAGGAGAGTGAAGAGAGGGAGAGAAGGAGAGCCAAGAGGGGGATGAAGAGAGAGAGAGGAGAAGGGGGAGGGAGAGGGAGATGGAGAGAGAGAGAATCACTATCATTCACTGTCTTCCTATCCAAATGCCCATAATGGCAGATGATGGACCTAGGATGGGGACAGACAATTTATGAAACTGGAAACCAGGAATTCAATCCGGGCCTCCTTATGTGGGTGATAGGACACACTTACCTGAGCCATCACTGCTGCCCCGTAGAGTCTGTCTTGGCAGAAACTTGCAGTCAGAACTCAGAACTGGAGATTGTACCCCAGGTACTCTGATGTGGATTTCAGGCATCTGAATCATTAGATCGAACGCCCACTATTCAATAGGATACTTAAACACAATAAGATTTTTTTGGAATAACAAAGAACAGAGAAATGATGTATCATCATTACATAAAAAATATACAACAGAGGGCAACCCAGATAGAAAATAACTGACAAATTTGCTTTTCTTTTGTAATAAATTTTCTGTGATATAATTACATCCATGAACTACTCACGAAGGCAAATGATTTTAAAGGCCATAATGTTGCTTTGCAACATTATCTACAGATACCAGAAAGAATGTAAGATTGATGATGCTTTCTGATACTCTATTAATCATAGAGAAATTTTTAAAAAGACATTTCTGTGTGTCAAGTAACAGGAGATTAACTGGAGCAAGATTATTGGTGCTCTATTTGAGAGAGCATGTAAGATTTACAAAATCTGATACATAACTTTAATGATGCTTTTTACTATGAGAAAAAGCAGTCAAAATGGAAAAGTTTGGTAGAATCCCATCAAGGTTTTGTACTGTGAAATATTAACAAATTCAGTAAGTTCAGCAAATTAAAGTCATCTGTGTCTAAAGATTTATTTCTCTAACAAGTTTATTAGCATGTAATCCTTTGTGCGTACTGAAAATAGTTGTATCTCATTCATCTGGTGTGCAAACTGAATATCCATGAATATTATCTCACCTGGTTTTTCTCCCTCATTATATTAACTCAACTGCTGAGATCAGAATGAGATTTTTATATCAAAGGATGCTATTAGTAAGGGGAGTATTTTGGTTAATATTCACTGTGCATTTTCATGAAATAAATCTGTTAAAAAATACATATACTTTCTTTATATCAAGCTTCAAATGTGTGCATAATTCTAGGATTCTGCAGTGCACTAGAATCTTTGTTTTATCCCTTCAAATTTTACTTGGAAAATCTTTTGAAAAACCCAGAAATGTGAATGCAGTAAATTATGACCTTTTGTGTGAATGGTGATGAATATATTTCTCAAAGTATGGATAGATTAGAAAGAAAGAGAAGAGAGCTATCCAAATAATTAATCATTTTGTACACACTGATTTCCTCCTTTGTAGTCATCAGTTGGCTATTTCCTTATGTTCAGTATTTATTAGCTAGCTGCAAGTATGAAAGAAATCCTCCTTATTCATTCACCATGCACATTTTTCCACTACAAGTATATGCACACAGGTACAAGTAGGTGCATGTTTGCAAAATTCTGGATAACTAAGGAAGTGCTTATCATATCTTATAAGTCAGATGTTCAGGTCATATACATATACATATATATATATACATATATATATGTATATATATGTGTATATATATATAAAGAAAATTCATTTCAATTTACAATTGGGAGATCTCTACCAATAAAAAGTATTCTGTGCTTATCTATTGTATATCCAACCACAACAGTTTAGGAATACTTCTGAAATCTTTGCTCAGCTCTCTACTTTTATGTCATGTCAGATTTCTAGAATAATGCAGTGAGAGCAAGGAACGACCACTATAAGTAGGAGCCCTCAGAATAGACAAGAGGGAACTCTCTCACAAAGTACTCATCATGTGGTGATTTCTATATTTCTATATTAGTCAGGAGGTCAGGATAGGCTAAGTTATACTAAGGTAATGAATACACCAAAACCAATTAGGAATGAGAAAAAGGTTTATGTGTATACGTATCAGTCATGGCTTGCCTGGAGACTTTGCTCCACACTTCATGCCATATCCAACATCTGATGGTGAAGGAGTATCTGTGGGAAATTCTACATTGTCTTAAAGACTTTTGGCACAGAAGTGAAATAACAATTACATTAACATTTATTGGCTAAAGTCAGTTATATGACCACATATAACTTAAAGGGGAGCAAAAAGTGCTTTTCCTATAAGGAGCTCTGATAAAGAATGGGATAACTGTAAATAATCCAAAAGTTATAAGTTCATAATTATAAATGACATTATTCAGTTTCCATTTATATTTTAGGCAGAGGCAACTGAAATGTTACATAAAGGTTAAGAGAAGTGATAGTTTTCCATGATTCACTTTATTGAACAAAGATCCTGAGATTTCACTTAAAGGTGAAATTCTACTATCAATGAAATAAGTATGAATAGTATTGATTCATTCCAGAAATAAAATATTAAATCTTCAAAGATGAGCTTTGGAAAACCAACTGAAGATTAAGTGCCTAACTAAAGACTGAACTAATTTTAAGAGAACGAATTCCAGGGCTGGCGCTGTGGCACAGCAGGTAAAGCCACTGCCTGCAGTGCTGGCATCCCATATGAGTGCCTGTTCGAGTTCCGGCTGTTCCATTTCTGATCCAGCTCTCTGCTATGGCCTGGGAAAGTAGTAGAAGATGGCCCAAGTCTTTGGGCCTCTGTACCCACTTTGGAGACCCAGAAGAAGTTCCTGGCTCCTGGCTTCAGATCGGCACAGCTCCGGCTGTTGCAGCCATCTGGGGAGTGAACTAACGGATGGGAGACCTCTCTCTCTTTTTCTCTCTCTCTGTGTAATTCTTTCAAATAAATAAATAAATCTTTAAAAATAAATAAATAAGGCCGGCGCTGCGGCTCACTAGGCTAATCCTCTGCCTTGCGACGCCTGCACACCGGGTTCTAGTCCCGGTTGGGGCACCGGATTCTGTCCCGGATGCCCCTCTTCCAGGCCAGCTCTCTGCTGTGGCCAGGGAGTGCAGTGGAGGATGGCCCAAGTGCTTGGGCCCTGCACCCCGTGGGAGACCAGGAGAAGCACCTGGCTCCTGCCATCAGATCAGCGCGGTGTGCCGGCCGCAGCACGCCAACCGCGGCAGCCATTGGAGGGTGAACCAATGGCAAAGGAAGACCTTTCTCTCTGTCTCTCTCTCTCACTGTCCACTCTGCCTGTCAAAAAAGAAAAAAAAATTCACTCAGCATGATGTTTTCCAGATTGCTCCATCTTGTTGCAAATGACTGGGTTTCGTTGTTTCTTACTGCTGTATAGTATTCTATGGAGTACATGTCCCATAATTTCTTTATCCAGTCTACTGTTGATGGGCATTTGGGTTGGTTCCAGGTCTTAGCTATTGTGAATTGAGCTGCAATAAACATTAATGTGCAGATGGCTTTTTTATTTGCCAAATTAATTTCCTTTGGGTAAATTCCAAGGAGTGGGATGGCTGGGTTGTATGGTAGGGTTATGTTCAGGAGTGAATTAAGCCAGTCCCAAAGAGAAAAATATCATTTGTTTTCCCTGATCGGTGACAACTGAGCGCCAAAGGGGAAACCTGTTAAGTGAAATGGACACTATAAGCAACAATGAACTGACCAGCTCCTGTCCTGACTTTAGATGTACAATGTAATACTTTATCCTTTTTAGTATTTGTTGTTGTTGTTGTTGTTCTAGTACTATTGGTTGAACTCAGTAATTAACACACAATTATTCTTAGGTGTTTAAATTTTAACTGAAAAGTGATCCCTGTTAAATCTAAGAGTGGAAAAAGAGAGGGAGGAGATGAACAATTTGGAACATGCTCAATTGGACTGGCCGCAAATGGTTGAGTTAGAAATGTGCCAGGGGATTCCAACACAATCCCATCAAGATGGCATGTACCAATGCCATCGCACTAGTCCAAGTGATCAATTTCAGCTCACAATTGATAGCTCTGATAGGTCTAAGAGTCAAAGAGATCACACAAACAAGACAAGTATCTGCTAATACTAACTGATAGAATCAAAAAGGGAGAGAAAGATCCAACATGGGAAGTGGGATACACAACAGACTCATAGGATGGCAGATGTCCTAAACAACACTCTGGCCTCAGAATCAACCCTCAAGGCATTCAGATCTGGCTGAAGAGCCCATGAGAGTATAGCAGGCATGGAAAGCCAAGATATCATGGAAAAAAAAAAAGACCTAAATGAATGATCTCTGCGAGTGAGATCCCAGTGGAAAGAACGGGGCCATCAAAGAAGGAGGTACCCTTCTCCGAAGGGAGGAGAGAACTTCCACTTTGACTATGACCCTATCAGAATAAGATCAAAGTCAGCGAACTCTAAAGGCTTCCATAGCCCTGGCAACTCATGACTAGAGCCTAGGGAGATTACTGACGCCATGAACAGGAGTGTCAAATTGTTAAATCAGCAACAGGAGTCACTGTGTACTTACACCCCATGTGGGATCTGTCCCTAATGTGTCGTCTAAAGCCAAGTGATGCTATAACTAGTACTGAAACAGTATTTTTATACTTTGCGTTTCTGTGTGGGCACAAACTGATGAGGTCTTTACTAATTATATACTTAAATCGATCTTCTGTATATAAAGAGAATTGGAAATGAAAAAAAAAAAAAAACAACCTGGTGTTAAAATGGAAATGGCATAGAAAATTAATTAATTTGAAAAAAAAAATTATGTAGGATCTCTGTCTTTAATGTGCTGTACATTGCTATTTAATGCTATAATTAGTAATCCAATGGTAGTTTTTTCACTTTATGTTGCTATATGGGCAAAATGTTGAAATCTTTACCTAATATATACTAAACTGATCTTCTGTATACAAAGAGAATTGAAAATGAATCTTTACATGAATGGAAGGGGAAAGGGAGAGGGAAAGGGGAGGGTTGCGGGCGGGAGGGAAGTTATGGGAGGGGGGAAGCCATTGTAACCCATAAGCTATACTTTGGAAACTTATATTCATTAAATAAAAGTTTAATAAAAAAAAAGAACAACAAAATTCTAGAATTTCTATCCTAAAAAAAAAAAAAGAAAAGAAAATAAATAAATAAATAAATTCCTCGTTTTGCTTATATATCACTTCACCTTTACAATAGTTTCTTGATAGTAAGATATTTAAAAGCAAAAATTATGTCAAAAGTTTATTACAGAAATATTTTTCTTGGTTTCTTCCTACAAGATAATTAGTGATGCCCTTGCCAAATCCAGTTGTCTCTTTTCAGTTTTGTCCCCAATATCTATAAAAGAAATTTTCATCCGTTCTTTAATTTTCGCCGCCCTTGACTTCTGTTGTTATGATGGTGACTTGTGCTTCTGCCTGTGTTTGTGGATTGCTCCTTCTTAGGCTCTGAGCCATGTGCCTCTCTCTTGACTCTTTCTCTAATTGACACAGTTACTATTACCAAGCACTATCTTCTGTCTTCTTTCTTCTCACTTGCTGTACTAGTGACAACATTCATGAGTTTATTCTCATGGATTTAACCAACATCTGATGATGGATCTGGAATCTAATTCCTCCATTCAGAGACATCGCATAAAATTCAGATGTATATTCCAAATTGATCAAGAGGTTTCTATTAGTAAGCTGTATTTAATAAAAGATAATTTTAGTGTTGGACTGCATCCAACTTTTTACATAGAAATATAGGTGTAAATGCCATTAGTATATATCTAGAATCTTGCATCTTATCATTTGATCTCCCTTATTTTCTTGACCTCAAAAACACACCCTGAATACCCATTTGATACCAGATTTTCAGATTCTTATATTTGAAGTGGTCATAGATCCTCACCAATTCCTTCATCAACTGTCCTCACCAACATCTTCTTCCCCGAGTTAGATTGAACTTTTGCCACTTCCAATGTTGTGGAATGACCTCCATATCTTTAAACACTGTTCCACCCAGTATATTTTCCATGCTCCTGCCTCACTGGATTTTCCTAAATATGAATCTGACCATGTCACTTTAATGCAACATTTCGTGCACATTGACCACATTTCCTGGAGTGTTCCTTCCCAAGGCCCAAGCACATGAGGCTGCTCACGGTGAGACCATGAGCTTACTGTGCAGCCGCATCTCTTCCTGACAGCTTGCATCCTGTGTTGCCACCACACTGAACATTCCTTTTACCAAGAAACAGTGCTTTTGAAATATTTGACATGCATAATAATCACCAAGGGAATGTGACATAAATGTAGTTTCTCTGGAGTCATCCAGAGATGGTATTTTTTCAGTCTGATGGGAAACTCAGGAATTTGTAATTTTCATTTATATATTTATACAGCTGGTTGATACAGTGCAGGTGATCTATAGATGGTAACTTGGAATTTTTCTTAATATATTTCCTCATGACATTTTTATCCCAGTTGGCTCTCTCCTACTGGAAATATTTTTTTTTCCTTTTTGTCCCACGCAAGTACCCACTCATTCTCCCAGAATCATCATAGTGAACACTCGCTTCTTATTTCAGCTTCATCAGTTGTTCTCTGCTTTGTACAGCCCTAGAATTTTGTGCACATTTTAATTTTAGAGTTTGCCACATTTTAGCCATTGTTTCGTATATATGACTCACCAGTTTAACAGTCCTCTATGGCATCTATACTTCAGTTAGAGTGCAAAGTAGGTGTTTAATATCTATTTTTTACTTTTAGCTAAATATATTTTATTTTCTGTGGGCATAACTTCTGAGTAAAAGACACCAAACACCAAAGAAAGTAACAACTATTAACATGAACTAAATGTTGTTTGGTACATTTAAATAAGATATTTTATGAGACTTGAAAATGATGCTTAACTCATTCAAAAGATAACAAAACAAGATTCAAATGTGCCTCAGTCAGCTGAAGTACAGGAATAAAATGTGTTTGGATAAATACATAATACTATATTTATGTTTTAAATACCAGTTGCATAACAACTACATGCGGGAGATGTATCAAGTAACAGTTCATGTGTAAAATAATTGGAGATTTTATCTCATGACAAAGACAATATGACCCAAAAGTGCTATTCCACTGGAAATAAAACTAAAGCAATTTTTATCAGCATGCATAAAAGTTTGGTGTCCTTATTACAGAATGTAATGGCATCTCTGTAAGCTGCACTGATGAGTCCAAATATTAAATGTTATATTGACTCTATGCCTCCTTACAGGGATACTTACCAACTAGAAATATGTCTAGAGCATTAGTAAGCGAATACGAAAACAATTTGGGAGTTAACTTGTTACAGGAGTTGCCTGCAAAGAAGAGGTGATTGAATGGAGGATGATGTGAAATATTGGCATAGAAGAGGGAAATGCATTCTGAGTTGCTCCAGACATAGGAACTGGGATCTAACTCATATTGTAGAGAAAGCAACTTTCATGCAGGATAAATACTGTTGGTTGAATTTCCTCAGTGGAATAAAGTGATACCTGAAGTAACACCATTGAGTGTAGGCACATTCTCTGTCACGGAAGGTAACATGTCATGCCTGAGGGAGACTGGCAATGCATGATCACCATGGTGCCTTCCATCCAAAGATTCCTGTATTAGCAATGTGGAGTGGTTTGCTATTGGTCTTTCGGATAGTTTTCAACAAATTTTACGATTTTTGCTCAAATTCAATCACTGTTAATTTCAATAAAATATTCCATAATTAACTGTGCATATTGTGTGTGTGTGTGTATGTGTATGAAAAGACTTCTAACAAGACAAATGAACTTATGCAGAGGGAGTTAATCCTACTCTGGGCTAATGGAAACTCATAGTGCACATGAAAATCTGCATTCACACACACACACACACACACACTCACATGCAAATTCATATACTGTTGTAGCTAGAATTACCACCAATGCCCAACTTCCAATAGAGGCTTCTTTCTCACAGTCGTTTCTCAGATTTCCTCTGTGTGTCTGACACAAAGTGAGCTGCAGGAAATTAATGGATGGGAGGGTTTTTTTTTTTTTTTTTAATCCACTACACTGGTAACACTGATGAGATGAATAAACAATGCACGAAGAGAGAAACGCCATCATTTTTTTTTTTTTTTTTTGGAACTGGAGAGATAGGGAGGTGGGGTGGGGAGAGAGAGAGAGACAGAGAGAGAAATCTCTCCCATCTGCTGGTTCATGCCCCAAATATCCACAAGGACCAAGTGCCAGGGACCAAATCTAAGAGCTGGGAATACAGTACAGATCTTCCACGTGGGTGGAGGTAACTCGACTACTTGAGTTATCACTGCTGCTTTCCAGGGTGCACACTAGCTAAAAACTGGACTTAGGAGTCAGAGATGGGTGCCATACCCTGGTACTCCAATATGGAACATGATTCTCTTAACCAGTGTCCTAATCAGCAGCATAAATAATTGTCCCCTTGAATCACTTTTACCATTTTATTTTGCAGTATTTCTCTTGGATTATTCCTAATAAGAATAAACTTCATATAAGAACAACATTTCTTAGAATCATAAATTATTTTCATTATATAAGAGGACAAATAATGTTATTTTGGAAAACATGATATTTTGTCAACTGTGAGATACCTGGCAATCTAGAACAGCAAAAAAGAATTCAGGATGACATGGAGGCCTTGGTTACAAATAAGTGACAATCAGCACTGTCTGGATCTTTTAATTTTATGGAAATCTTTGCAAATATTATATCACTGAATCTTTATAGTGACTCACAAAGTGAGCATTATGAAGGCATTCTGCAGCTGAAGAAAGAGCTCTTAGGAAACTTGCTTACATTCATATGGTTCATCCATGGCATAGCTTGATTTATGATTCTAAATTATTTATTCATTTCCCTCATTCAGAAGATATAAGATTATGTCTTTTTCACAATAATTTCATAAGCTCTGTTTGAAAAATAATAGGTTAAGAAACTGAGAAGTAAGTGAACTTTCCTAGAACAATAAAGAAATATTGAAGGTGGAATTTTGGGACGTGCTTAATGACCGCTAAGTCTTTTCTCCCGTTACACTTCAATAAATACAAAATGACACTCCATATTTTGTCTGTTGTATTTAATTTACCTTTCTAGCATTGTCTGAATCAGGGCTAATTCCTAAAATGAGAGTGTAATCGAGATCTCTGGCACTACTTTGAAGTCAGTGTCACCCCTTTCACTCATTCTTCTATAGCATCTACTTAACTGTGTTTGCACCTTCCTGTGCTATTCTTGAGTTATTTTCTCTTTATGTTCCAGCACTTTTTTTCATAATGACAGAACAGTTTAGTAGTATAATAGTATACCATGTAATGTCAAGACAAATGCGAGAACGATCTCTTGTAGTACTTGATGGCTATCATTACTCCATTTAGGGTCAGGTGGTGCACACTTTGATTGCAGCTCTGTTAGCAAATTGTGAAATCCTGAGCAAATAAGCTCCTAATCCAATCACTCTTATTTTGAAATTAAAGAGACATAACTCCATGATGGTATATTGTATGGTTGTTAGAATTACAAGAAATGATGCTCACAAAGGTATTTAGTAGAGTGCCAACCACACTGATGTGCAACAATGCATAATATGGTGGTATGTTCTTGGTGATTCTATGAGATTGTTGAGGTACAGCAAATTGTGCATGACCATCCAAGGCAAAAAGACATAAAAGGAAACTTTTAATTATAATTTTCATTTGTTTTAGAAAATAAAGTTCAAGAAATTATAGTGACAAGAGTCTTACAATGACATACTATCAAATCATGGCATTGAATTCAGAATCTTGAACCTTTGTTTTGCTTCCAAAACTCAGACATTCGAGAGAAACACAAGACAGAAATGTAACCCTGTCACCTAATCATGCACTGATGGACTCTTCTAGTATTGCTAATATGCTTTCAGTTTCAAATGGCTTTCGAGTAAATTTCTCAAATGCTCTTCAATCTGGTTAGATACACAGCATGACAATAGCTATGTAGAAAAATCAGAATTTATGGTTCATCAGAACTCTATTTTAGTTACGTGCAGAATGTCTGCTGTACTCACTCATAGCTCTGTTTAAAGACTTGGCTGTTAGACATTTATACACCCATTAATTAGCAGCTAGGCATGATTTAAAGGATAATGTTGCTGGCGTTCAGTGTATATGAAGCGGTAAACAGCTTTTGCGGAAGATTAAACGCTGTAGCAAATCAGAGACATTTGGTGACCCCCAGCAGCCATTTGTTGCCAGAAAACTGTAATGCTATAATTATTGCGCTGGGGATGGGGGGGAGCATATTCATCTGATAGCACAACAAACAGAAGAATGCATTTGAATTTGCCTCTTGCTTGTTTAGAAATATGCTCATTTTCTTTTTCATTTCATAATTTAATTTCATTTGAAAAGAAGTTCGTATAAGTTGCTAAACAATGAATTTATACATATCATAGGTTGAAAGGAGCTGTGCGTTCTAGAGATCAAAGTGTACCTGTTATTGAGAAATTGGGAATATGTAGCTAACATGAAAAATTATGAATCTTTTCCTTTTTTACTAAAATTAAATGTAAGACTATAAGAATTTTATCTATTTCTATTGTTAATAAAAATATGAATTTATACCATACCAGTCATTTATTTTTAAATAGAGCTTTGCTATAAAAGCTAAAATAAATTTCAATTTCATATAATGAAAATATTAATAGAAATTAATTCTGGTTATTGCTTCAAAAATCTAACTAGTAACACAAATATGCTAATGTATTGATTTGTAATTTGAAAATGATATATGTAATTGATATATAAAGCTGTTTATTTATTTATACAATTTTCAAATCAAAGTTTAAAAACAAATTTGTATATGCAACTTACATATATGTAATTTCTATATCAGTATATTCATTTACAAATATATATGCATATATTACATACAATACATGAATATCATCCAACTCAGAATGTAAACATATTTAATTAGAACAATATTTTTTCTGATTTACTTTCCCTAAATCACCAGAGCTCCAAGTTCTTCTATTTCTTTTGCAATTTACATATTTATTAAATTTATTCTGAAATAAAAATAATTGAAATAAAACAAAATGAGAAGTAAATATTAGGCAGGAATAAAATACCTGTTTGATCGCATGTAGTGGTCAATGCACAAAGAACAGTAGCTTTTATACATATGCTTGTCTATGTTCAAGGCTTACTGGAAAAAATTACATGGTTTAGTAAGCTGGTTTAACTCTCAATAAGAAAAGAAATTCCCGTTTTTTTTCTCCATAATTGGATTTGGTATGCATGGTAAAAGAAACAGCACCTTTCACTGAGCACTGTTAGTAACTCATTTTTTAATAATACAAAAGGCTTCTCACACCACGTGTTGATTACCATAAACGCTTGTGTTAAGTCCCTTCTCTCTCTTCCACCCAGTAGCCTTTGTCTTCAGGCCCCAGTGCTTGTGGATGGGAGTGGTGGGAGTTAAAACCTTTAGCAAGAAGAGTCGAGATCATCATTTTTAATGTTCCCACTTTATTTTTCCATAACTGTGTATAAATACAGGAGTTAGGAATTCTCAAATTTAATGCTAAAGATGCATTTTATTTGCAGAAGGGAGATTCGGTATTCCATGAAATCTGTATCTTTTTTCGAGTGGCTGTTGGGAAAGAAACATTCCAATAGTCTGCAACAGTTCTTTAATACCTACAGAAAAGCTGTAGATGCATAGGGGCGTCCTCTGTCACTGTGGCTAACATGTTTACTTTAGCAAACACTGCTCTATTAAATTTCAAAGTAGTGCTCTTTGAATTTTAAATTGTAAAGGAAACCTGGCCTCCATTCTTGAAAGCTTTGGTTTAAACATAAAAAGAAGAAAGTAGCTTTGAAGTTTGAATGAGATGCATGAACTCTCCTTTTTTTCACTGAGTTTGAAGAACTTATAGGGCAGGCGTATGCGATATTTATTATTCTAACTTGTGACTTGAGTGTTATTCATATTTCTTTCACCCTTGACCACTCTGCTTTTAAAAAAATGCAGTAGATTTGAAGGTTAATATGGGGTTCCATTTATTATTCTCTATACAGAGAATATATCTAACAAGATAATTTATACATTTTTTCTAAACAAACTATTTTATTGCTCTCTAATTTTCCAAATTATATCTAGATCCTAGGGTTTTTATTGGCACTGTTCATCCATTTCTCTGGAGTTTAATATATACATAAAAGTAAACTTCGAGAAAATTTGTATTTTTGGCATAGATGCCCACCTTAATGAGTATTTATTTGGGCAGATGAGTTCTTGCATAATTGAACAATTCATGGACCAGAGATAATTGAGCATTACAATAAGTTATGTCACCTATTTACAAATGGAAGCCATTAACTTCCTATTTTGCTTACTGGAATGAACTTTTAAAGCCAAATAATTACAAATACACATTCACAAAACAAGAGCTTTCAGGGTCAATTCATTATATCTACTTTGATGAATAATAATGTTGATAGTATTTAGTTTCTCCTTTAAAATGAAATGAGCATTTTATTATAAAATCTGTAAATGCATTGTTCTAAGGAATTAAATAAATTCAATAAAATAATTATAAAGATCATAGAATATTGAGCAAAACTTTTTAAAATTAAATTCAAATTTCTTCCTACAAATTTCACTATAAAATTTAAATAGAATAAAAAGGCCAGAAAATTCACAACATAATTCACATATATGTGTTTATTCACATATATGTGTTTATTCTGGTTCAACAACTAGCCCTACCAAGAAAGCTTTTCCTTAGTAAATCCTAATTAATACAAATAATCAAAAAGATTGTTAATTTGTCTCTGAATACAACAAGAGAAAAAAGAGCCATTAGCAAGTATCTGTTTTATACTCCTCCACAGTTCAGTTTTGAATGTTTGGCTAAGACACTGTAGATATTCATGCAAAGTATTGAACATGTTTAAGAATCAGTGAAGCATGAATAATCCCTTATTAAAATAGCCAATCAGAAAAGACATCTACCAACTGGAATCAAAGCTAGTTGATAACCTAAGTTAGCATCCACTGTAGCTGAAGATGTCTTAATATATCTGCACTATTGGGGGAACAGTTGGGCAGCAACAAGTACCTTTGGAGACTGAACAATGCTCCTTCCCAGCATTTCAGAAACTGTTATTTGGGGATCTGTTAGCAATGTCATTGGTCATATGAAGTCTAATAAATGCTCTGGGACATTTTCTCTTCTGGAGATTTCTCAAGCCCGTTAAAATCTGAGGTCCTGCAATTAAAAAAAAAAAAAAAATCATGGAATTCCCAGTGGCCCACAGCCAGTACCTTGATTGTTTTGTAATTGTTTCACCTGATGCCTGACACTAAGAATAATGTTATTAAGAGGAAGCAATGCAATCGTATTTTTATAACTTAACAGCTTTGCATCAAAATATTTTTTCAAGTTGTTTTTACTAAAGATTTATTATTTGTTTGAAATTCAGAGTTACACAGAGAGAGGAGAGGCAGAGAGAGAGAGAGAGAGAGAGAGAGAGAGAGAGGTCTTTCATCTGCTGGCTCACTCCCCAATTGGTCGCAATGGCCAGAGCTTCACTGATCTGAAGACAGGAGCCAGGAAGTTCCTCCAGATCTCCCATGCGGTGCAGGGTCCCAAGCACTTGGGCCATCTTCCACTGATTTCCCGAGCCACAGCAGAGAGCTGGATTGGAAGTGGAGCAGCCAAGTCTCAAACTGGCGCTCTTATGTGATGCCGGCACCGCAGGAGGTGGCTTAACCCCCTATGCCACAGCACTGGCCCCAAGAATATATTTCTAATATTAGAGCTATACAATAACAAGGAAGAATGTCTTTTGAGGTAATAAGCTCTGTCATTTGCTGGTAGTCCCACAAAGCCTGGTATTTGTGTGGTAATGTGATATGTTAAAAAATATCTCTGCACTATATTGGGGATATTATTAAACCTCAGAAACAGCTCATTTAAAGTATGCAATTCTTCAATGCCTTATTTAAATGTGTGCTTTTTGTGCTCGCCACTTTACATTTTCTTAAATTAAATAATTAACATAGAGCACTACATCAAGTATTTAAAATAATAATGAATGCAAATATAAGAAAAGTATTGTCTTACTAACATATACTTAAGTCAATGTGCACTATTGTTATCTAATGCTTGTGATCATAAATTAATTTAAATTAATTATACATATATGAATGACAGTTTAAGCATCTTTGAAAATGAAATGCATGAATACGAAACCACTAAAACAGATGAACTTGTGTTAATGCCAAATAGTTATAAAACATTAACAAGTTTTTAAGTACTTTTATTCTACTATGTTTTTTATTAATATGTCAAGTGCAGTGTTTAAAATAGTAAACACTTAAATATAAATGGTAACCTCTATGTAGTTTCCACCAAGTATTTAAGGAAGTTTTCAAATATAAATCATGTTAGCCTTTTCTGACAATTTTCTACATATGAATCAAGTTATATAAAGTGCATCTGCTTTTGACCAAATGTCTCTCAATGTTATCAGTTTTCTTTTTTGCACAATCTAATAACTATTGTATTATAATAATATCATGTGACTAATGAACTGAATTAAAAACTTCAGAGAAAATGACCGTGAAATACTTATTTGCAAATTGGAACCTAGAAGTATGTAACTTCTCTGATTTAAACAAAGATATAAACTTGAATGTATTTCCCCATCCCAAGCTTTCATTAAAACAAATATATTAACTACTCAGAGCCACAGGAACAAAGGAATCTATTTGAAACTCTAAAAAAAAAAATCTGAATTAATTCTGTGACATATCTGTGGTACTAAACTGGAAATCATTTCAGATCTTTAGGGGCATGTTTAATTTTGCCTAACACAGATAATTTCTGGGATTTACTTAACTTAAATGAGATGAGATTACTATGTAATGCTGTAACTCAATCTATCATGCAGTCATTGGGGGGCAAACTGTACCTTTCTGAAACATTTCCACATATGTAATTTGTACAAACCATAAGGTTATGATTAGGAAACCTTAGGAATATGTATGACTGTGACAACAGCGGTGGTATCAGCTCTTTTGTCTTCTTGCTACAGGCAGAAATATCCTTAGGGATAGAAGATTGCCTGTTTTCATTTTATGAGTCAAGAAAGTTAGTATTTCTACACTCAACGTACTGAATTTTGTAAAGCGTCTTACAAGGCATAAGTGTAACAATATGTTACGTTACTCCAAACTTCCCTCACCAAAAGTACGACTTCAGACTACTTCTACCATGTGGCTTTGCCCTGAGAGCTCTCAGCATATGATATAGAGCCATTTTCTGCTCACTCCAAATTTTTAATGGAATGAGCACATCACAGGGATATTTCTTTTCTCAGTAGTTTACACAGTCCAAATAAAGTTGCCCAACTTCCGCAAATTTCCCCAACTCACATCACCCACTGCATAAGTTAAATGTAAATTTTCCATCTGGCCTTTCAAATACGGATTCTTTCATTGGGTCTTGTGATAACTATTTTCCTTACACTCCCACAAAACTTTCTTAAGTTTATATACTTGATTTATTTGCTTAGTTTACCAGGGAAAGCTGTAAAGAATTTATTAGTAAGTCTCTTATAATTCTTTAAATGTTTTGTTATGCCTTATCCATAGTCTTACATTAATTTCCTTTGTTTTGGTTATTAAAATTCTATTGATGTATTTCATTAAGTAAATATTAAGTACTACCATATGACAAGTATTTTGTTAGATGATGCAGAAGACTTAAATAAATCTCTGTCTCTGACTTTGTAGTGTAAGGGAAACATGAACATGAATAATTAAGTTCTAGGAAAGAAGATAAAAACATCTCCATGTTAAAAAAATGAAAGAAGAAAAGGAGAATCATTTCCAATAGTGGAATTCTAAAGGAGAGTTAATGTTTCCACAGGTGGCAAAGTATTCCGTGGAGAGTGGATTCCCATATTGGCAAGCTGTGTGAGTTTCACTAAGATTTCTGGTAACTATGGCATGGCAAAGTATCTGGTGAAGCATCTTCAAAGAAAAATGTAAGCAACACAGGTTTCAAAGAACACTTCATTACTTTGGAATACAGTTTTTCTCTTGAGTTTTCCAATTATTTCCCTGTAAAGTATCTCTTTTCTGATCTATATTCATGAGATCATCTGTGAGTTTGAGTAACAAATGGAAGAATGTACACAAGAGAACTTTGAAAATTACCATTCACAATAGAAGGATTTTCTGTCAAACTGCTCATGTACATTTAATATATTGTTATGGATTTTGGAGGGAAACTTCCTGAGATACTAGGCGATTGAGAGGCTGGGAAAGTCAGAGATGTGTTTATCCTCATATCTGAAGTCCAAAGGTGCTACAGTGAGACAAGGGGTGCCCATAAGATTTTTCTTTTTATTCATAAAATATTGAATATTCCAAAAATAAAAGGAAGGAAGGAAGGAAGGAAGGAAGGAAGGAAGGAAGGAAGGAAGGAAGGAAGGTGAGAGAGCAAACAGTACAAGTAAGGAGGCTATAACATTTTGCCATTTGATACCTAAAGGAAGTCATCTTATTTTCAGTGACAAAATGTGATTCATGATCCTCAACCTAAACCAACAAGCATCCAAGCACAGTTAGATTGTTAAAGTCATTCCTTTGAACCATGCCACTGCACTGACAGTGTTATGGATGATACTCTGAGGACTTCTTCTTCTTCTTTTTTTTTTTTTTTTGCAAATGTTTTGTATGTGTTGCCTCATTTATTATTTTTTCTCCTTTTATTTATATATTTATTTTTAAACTTTTATTTAATGAACATAAATTTCCAATGTACAGCTTATGGATTACAATGGCTTCCCCCTCCCATAACTTCCCTCCCACCCGCAACCCTCCCCTCTCCCGCTCCCTCTCCCCTTCCATTTGCATCAAGATTCATTTTCAATTCTCTTTATATACAGAAGATCAATTTAGTATATATTAAGTAAAGATTTCAACAGTTTGCACCCACATAGAAACACAAAGTGAAACATACTACTTGAGTACTAGTTATAGCATTAAATCAAAATGTACAGCACATTAAGGACAGAGATCCCACATGAGGATCAAGTGCACAGTGACTCCTGTTGTTGACCCAACAAATTGACACTCTAGTTTATGGCGCCAGTAACCACCCTAGTCTCTCATCATGAGTTGCCAAGGCTATGGAAGCCTTCCAAGTTCGCAGACTCTGATCATATTTAGACAAGGTCATAAAAGATAGGGTGATGATAGTAACCAATGATCCTAAGAGTGGCATTAGCCAGGTCTGAACAATTATACAGCATTAAGTGGGGAAGAGGACCATCAGTACACACAGGTTGGGAGTAGAGCCATTGAAGGTAGAGTAGAGGTTATAATTACGAAGGAATGAGGCCCAAGTGCGCTAGACAAGGTCTAGAACAAAGGACAGAGTCATTATTACAGGAGCTAAGAAAGGTGCTGTCTAAGCTACAATTAAGTTTTCTGATTGAGAGGCAAATAGAACCTGACAGAAGGGGCTTGATAATAATCTGTTGGGCTTTAGGCCTTGTAAGTTAAGAGGCCCAGACCTATCTATCTCTTCACATGGGGTACATCCTAAGGGAGGTGTGAACCTCCTAGGGGAAGGCACTCTGTTGACTTTTTTTTTTTTTTTTTACTTTTTTTTTGACAGGCAGAGTGGACAGTGAGAGAGAGAGACAGAGAGAAAGGTCTTCTTTTGCCGTTGGTTCACCCTCCAATGGCCGCTGCGGCCGGCGCGCTGCGGCCAGCGCACCGCGCTGTTCGGAAGGCAGGAGCCAGGTGCTTATTCTGGTCTCCCATGGGGTGCAGGGCCCAAGCACTTGGGCCATCCTCCACTGCACTCGTGGGCCATAGCAAAGAGCTGGACTGGAAGAGGGACAGCCGGGACAGAATCCGGCACACCGAGCGGGACTAGAACCCGGTGTGCCGGCACTGCTAGGCGAAAGATTAGCCTGTTGATCCATGGCGCCGGCCTCTGTTGACTTTCATTACTTAGCTGGCCTGGGTGGAGAACTGGCCAGGTAAAGGCAGGTGGCATCTCTAACAAGAAATTTACAGTTCTGCCTGCAATGTTGCTGGCCCAACTTCGTCGTCCCCTCTCTGAGGACTTCTTAAATGCTCTGACAGTATTCCATCTTTTCAATGTAAAACAATTTAACTTGTTATCACATTTTCCTGCTTAAAAAAAATCACAACTCCTCCTAATAACTTGTGGATTATTGTAATGTTACTAATAAGGTTACCAATTTAATAATTTACTGTAAATAAATATAAAATTCCTCATTTTATATTTTATTGGTAAGTGAATATGCAGTTTTCTATTATTAAAAAATGCAAGCTCAATAAATTGTGAAATATCTAAAATATAGCCAAAATACAATGAAAGATCATATTCTAAATGAATGAAGACCAGTAATACATTCAAATTCATAGCAATGATACATATGAACTCATAAAAAATGTAAAGTCCTTAAAGAAGGAATTTACAACTGATCAAAAGAAAGGTGATTTAGAATACTCACTGCATTCCTTCTAAGGTGATCAGAAGATGTACTACCATTTTTCAATAGAAATAATCACATTAGGCAAACTAGTAAAGAGTTTTCATCAATATAAACTTTAAACAGATTAGAGATAATTTTAGCTGAAAGAGTACAATAGCTTAAATACTATATATAACATATGCATATTATCAGAACCATTTTGGAATTTTACTTAACACTCTACTAAAAGCAACAGAAATGAGTTAAAAGCAAAAGTGCTAAAATTTAGCTTAAGATTGTAAACTGATCAATGCTTTACATTTTCCTCGGGCCTCACAGAAGAGTGTGATATTCAAATTCAGTCAATATTAATTCTATTGGGAAATTAAAATGCTACCATTATAATTTTTGAGAAATAAAAATACAGGAAGTCAACAATAATGTCTTTGTCAACGTTTTTATGTTATCCAGAAGGAAACAAATGTAGGTGTATTCACTGAAAAGAAGTGAGCACTGATAATTCTTTCCACTTATTATTGCCTTCCATTCTAAGGATTGCACAACTTATTTGCAAGCCCCTTGATAAAAATATTGTACCTTCAAATTAACTCTTGGTAGAAAGTAACACAGTCATATTTCTGTTAATGATATGGAATGTAAATATAGCAGGAAATATACCTATTATAAACACAAAGAAATGTACTCTCAACAAAAAATTTGATCACAGATTTTATAGTTTTTCTAGTTATTTTTAAACAGCTTATCTTGAATAAAAACACACATTTCACTGCCAGAGCTTTGATTCTGCTTCAAACATTTACCTCTTTTCATTTTTATTCTTAATTTCTAATGTAGTACTTTAGCTTCACCTTACACCTTCCCTAAACTTTAAATCAATGTTGAAATGAACAATAGCTAACTAAATTTTCCAAGCCTATCTAAGACATTTGTTACTCAACAGATCTTCCCTAATTACAAAATGACTTAACATTTGGCTCTTGATTTCACTGCCACTGTTGAGTTTCTATGCAATAGAATTTTATTTTCCAGAATTGTCTAGTGGCATTGTCCTTTATCTGTCCAATCAAAGTGTGGGAGTAGCTTTCTGTTATGGCTGATCTCTGGGCTACTTCATCATTCCCTTATCATTTCCTAAAATCCACATCATCTGTGTAGACAATTCTGGAATGAAATTGGTGAAGCAACTTTTGTTTTCCTGATTAACAACTGATAAATTGAACTTATACATAATTACAGTTATACAAAGTGCTATGGTATCAGTTTGATCAAATTTTTATATCAGAATATGGAGATTTGGATATATTAATCAGATTACTTTAATCAGAGTTGATGGTAATTGATGGTGGAAATTTGATTTGAATTTAGATTTTTCTACCTCTTCAGCCAATGTCATTTATCACAGAGCATGTGTTGTGTATGGTAATCAGCATATTAATTACACATATATCTAAAATTTTCATTACTGTAGCTAAGCATTTAATGATAATTCTATGTAGCTAAAACTAGAGCAAGTTCCTTGTTTTGTAACAGGGCCTTCTGAGCTAAACAATATGACATGTTTCAGAACATAACAGGATGCAGTGCTGGACTGTAGACTCACAGGGCAAGGTGGGAAGCCAGAAAACCTGACAGGATGCTATAGCACAATCAAGACAAGAGATCATAGCGATCTGGACCACAGCCATGGTGTTGGAGTGATGGCGTGGACATATTTTGAAAGTGGACAGGATACTTGGATACTTGGAGTGGACAGGATACTTGGATGACTTCAATGTGGGACTGGAGACAAAGAAATATTGCCATCAGCTAAGATAAAAGCATGAAGCACATCTACAAGGGTATGTGTCGATTGTCAATCGTGTTTTATACATGTTAAGTTATATTTTTATCAATTACAACATGCACAGGAAAACTCACTTTTTGGTGACAGAAGTGTGGCTATCAAACAAGCACCCACATGTATAATTGTAAACTATGAAATTCAGAGAAATTTTAACCAAATTTAGCAAACCATTGAGTCTAGAATAATGTCATTGGGAAAGGTTAAATTTAAAGCAGAATCAAATGATCAAGGATGCCTCAAAAATCTTGGATAATGTTGTTGTGAAGATTTCTAAAGGAAGACCCCATCCTGGGGTGAGGAACTTCCCTGACACTAAATACACAATGCACACTCCTTGCCTCATGGACTAGAAAGCTCCATGAAATCTATGATTTAATGCAAATTAAAGATTTACATATCTTATAATTAAGCCCAACTTATTTTGGATACTCAGCCTAACTTGTGTGTACATGTCTATTTTCTGCTCATTGGCTGTTAATCTGAAGGCAGATTTTTGCCTTCTTTCTACCATTTGCCCCTTTGTTACTTTAAGCCAAGTTCTCAAATAGACAGGCAATTCCTTAAATACTGAAGTGAGTTTGCCAAAGGGTTTAGTGTAAAAATGAGTTCATATATAGTATATGACAGTCTATAAAAGTGAAATCTGAGCAAAAGGGAAAAAAAGCATATAGGAATACATTGCACATGGCAATCATAAATCCAAGCTCAAGATTTGGATCCCAGACACACAGAATTGCTGCTGTATGTATAACTGAGGTTGTGGCTTCATTATAGTCTTTCTCACACAGACTCTACCTTCTAAATCAACTAAAGATTTCATGATTGCTGTCGGTCCACAGGAAAGTACTTTTAAAGCTTGTCTCTTTTTATTTTGTTACTTAAGTGTAGTGATATTTTAAAATTTGTTTCAGTATTTGATATTTGATGGCAATTTCATACTTTTTAAAATCACATAGTATCAAAGTTTTGAGGCAACCTAGTCAAGTGTTCTTTATGAACCATTGTACTTGGAATTAGGAAAGACTTGTTCACCCACAAAAATAATTATAGAATTTCTTTGGTTTATGAGTTGGAGAACATAGTCATAAAACATACAGAATCTATTTCCTTTTAAAGTCCTTTATCCATATTTCCAGAATAAATAATAATTTTCACAAAAGGTAGGAATCATTTCCAGCTGTTTTTCCAATGTAAGAAATGAGAGTCACTCAAAGAGCATTGATTCTCCACGAGAAAACAAGATGAAAGGTGGAGAATTTTCCTTCACTCTCTCTCAAATGCAGTATTTCAGGCATACTTCTCTTAGAATGTGGGCATTTAATTACCTTAAATAAAACATCAAATAAAGACTTGCATATTAAAGTCCATGACTATATATAACTTACTGATTGAGATATACAACAATGATTTGACAGTTGACGGATCTAAATATTGTTCACAATCTGAAGGCAAATAAGTTAACCATATCTGCTCTCATAGTTTATACAAAGGAAAAGAAAAACAATAAAAATACATTAAAATTCATTACATTAATACTCTAGTCAATATAATGGTAGTTTATTAAAGCCCTATTCAATACTTAGTGAAATATACTTGATATTAAAAATACATTTGCAATTATTAAAAAGAAAGGAAAATAATCTGACATCATTAACCTCACTAATTGAGAACAATGGGAAAATGAAGAGGAGACCTTAGAGATTTACAGTATTGTTTTCAAATTTCTTCTCTTATTTTCCTGCATAAAGACACAGTGGTTAAGAAATGTGGTTGGGGGAGGGCTGGCATTGTGACATGGCTGGTTGGGCTGCTGTCTGTGGTACCAGCATCCTAAATGAGTGCCAGTTCAATTGCTGGCTGCTCCACTTCCAATCCAGCTCCCTACTGATGTGCCTGAAGGCATCAGAGTATGACTCAAGTGCTTGGGCCCCTCCATGCTTGTGGGAGCCCCAGAAGAGCCTTAAATCTCCTAGCTTTGGTCTGGCCCAGCTCTTTGCAGCCATTTGAGGAGTGGGCCAGTGGATGGAAGATCTCTCTCTCTCTCTCTCCCTCTCTCCCTCTCTCCCTCTCTCCCTCTCTCCCTCTCTCCCTCTCTCCCTCTCTCCCTCTCTCCCTCTCTCCCTCTCTTTCTATAACTCTGCTTTTCAAATAAAATAAAGGAAGGAAGGAAGGAAGAGAGGAAGGAAGGAAGGGAGGGAGGGAGGGAGGGAGGGAGGGAGGGAGGAAGGAAGGAAGAAAGGGATATGGTTTGGGCCTGGCATTGTAGTGCTCTGGGTTAAGCCACTGCTTGACATTGGCATCCTGTATTGGATGTAATTTGAGTCTTAGCTAATCTGCTTCTGATCCAGCTCCCGCTAAAGTGCCTGGGAAGCCAGAGGATGATAGCCTATGTGCTTATGACCCAGTAACTCATGTAAGAGATCCAGATGGATTTTCTGGCTTCTGGCTTTGGTCTGTACCAGCCCTGGCTGTTGCAGCATTTGGGGAGTGAATATATAGATGGAAGATCTCTCTTTCCCTCTATCTTTCTCCTTCCTGCTATCACTCTGCTTTCAAACAAACAAATGAACCAAAAATAAATGAAATGATTTTAAAAAGGGGAGGGGAAATGTGGTCATCATATGAAATATTTTGTCTGCAAAAATTAGTTCAGAGGGCAAATTAAATAGTTAATGGAAAGGAGCAAAGAGAAGCTAAACAAAATATATCAATACAAAGAGAAAATTCTGTGTAGTGTTTAAATAAACTACATGTGAAGTGTTTAAATAAACTAAATGTGAAGTGAAATGACATGAAATATGCAAATATACTACAGATTTTTAAAATTAAATAATAATTCAGTCACGAAGAAAATATAAACAAAGGAATCAAAGGTGTGATTGAAACTACTACTATATAACAAATCTGGTTCCCTCCATATATGGAAGAATAGCAAAAGACTGCATTGCCCTAGCAAAGAAGTGTGGGCATACATGAGTATTTAGCTTAGCTTCTGCCAAAGAAATGAACAGAAATAACACATGGAATCTATGCCTCTCTTGCAAAAGGAAAAATCACTGGCCCTGGGTATATATTTTTTTTCTCTGTCTGACAAGTCTGTTAATGATTAAAATGAATTTGAGAGCTATTTATTGAAGATCCAGAGATAAAATTAGCCCAAGTCCTTAAATATCCATGTGCAGAGCCACTCAACAACCAGGGACATCTACACTGAGTCATCACTGCAAAGGAAAATAAACTTATATCTGTTTTGAGGAGTTGAATTTGGGAGATTTCTTTATTTTTGAATCTAATAAAGTTTTAATTAACTCAAAAGGAAAAATTCGAAAAGAGCTTGGACTACTAGAACAATTAAATAAGAATATAAATGAGAAAAAACAACACATCAAAATTATAGATGAAAAATGAGACAGATGCTTTAAAAATGCTAAAGAGCTAAGGGAATCAATAACTCGACGAACTAAAAGGAGAGCTGGTAGATTTAGAAATAGAGGAATAGAATACAAGAAGAGGAACTGGTAATTCTGATATAGAGATAATTCCCTATGTAGTCAGAATGAATGCAGCTCCATTAAAGCAATTAGAGAGAAGATAATAGTTATACAGTTCAGATAACAGAACCTCAGGAAATTTTATACCCCTGAAATACAGAGTTCAACAAATAGAATGAGAAATTAGTCAATGATACAATTTAAGAAATATACATCTGGAATGAAGAAAGAAGGAGTCTGTAGACTGGGCGGCGCATCATTTTCCAGGAAAAGCCTGATAGACTACAGCTAACAATGCATCATATCTAAACAATATCATTAAATATCCAGGATAAAGAAAGGAGTTCTAGTCATCCTGAAAGATTAATAAAGAGACTTACAAGAAGAAAACAATAAAGCTTATTTGAGGCTTTACTTCATAACATTCCATATCATAAGACAATAAATCTGTGTGCGCAAAGTTCTTACAGAAAAAAAAAAGTATAACCAAAGACTCTTTGGACACTGGCCAAGCTGTTATTCAATTACATGGGCAAGAGAAACTTTCTCAGATAGGTAGTTACTCAGGTAACGCAGCTCCTATAATTCCTTTGTGGAAGAAAGTTCTGAATGTTGGACAAAGTCAATCAGCAAATGAATCGTCCAAAGTAAGAACAAACTGAAGGAAGGACTAAGCATATAGGCCACTTATATACATCACACAGAGTTCTATTTTCTAAGGAATGCAGATGAAAGGAAAATTAGAGCACACAAAGGAGAAATCAACATGTTCTGGAGTCAATAGAATGATAAAAATCTGGACCCTAAAATCTTCAAAAGGAGTTGCTGCTGATAATTTTGATTTCATGTGAGTCAATTTAGATATCTTTTACCCCAATCTCAGCCCTGACTTATGTATGCATAGATTTATATACCTAAATCTGAAATTGTGTTAAGCCAAACTACTTTAATATGTGCCACGGTGCACCCCCTCCAGGCCCAGGGCTCCTCATCAATCTTATATTTGCACAATATAAAACATAATAGCAAGGGGAGGGCCCATACTCCAAGCATCAACACAGGTCTCATTTATCACCTTTCTCTGGCTTACACAGTCTGCTCTTAAGTACATTCCTTAACTCAGGGCTGGAATAAGAACAAGGATCAGTTACCTAGAAGTTCAAGGCAACCATGTTAATAGGCTTATTAATATACCCTATCCTGCAGCTAATTGCCTCATCATTTATAGCCAGAGTAAGTTGATATTGTAAAAACCTGAAACATGCAGATTTAAAGCATAGACACATACTGACTCAGCCTTTTAATGTTTTTCATAATTCTTATCCTTATCAAATAACACATCCTCTGATGAAGAAACATTTATGAAGTTCATCAGATCCTTCAGTTTTTCCTGTTTTTATTTTTATTTAATTCAAATACAATTAATTGAATGTTTATTCATATATTGTGTGCACTAATCACCAGTTTTAATAAAATAGCATTGTATCTTCAGTCAATTCAATATTTAATCAATGCTTTTGCATTAGTTGGGAGTATATAGAAAGGCATCACACTTTATTTTATTTGGAAGGCAGAGACGGAGATCGAGAGAAAGAGAGAGGGGGAGGGAGAGAGATAGAAAGAGAGATCTCATCCTCTGTTCATACCCAACATGATCACAAAAGTTGCGGCTGGCCCAGGCCAAAGACATGAACCCAGAACTCAATCCTAATCTCCCACATGGGTGACAGGGACTGAACTACTCCTGCCATCATCCACTAACTCCAAGGATACACCTGAGCAGAACATTGGAATGAAGAGTAGAGCTGGGACTTGAACCCAGGAAATTGGCTATGGAATGCAGAGTTAAAGATTTTAAAAGCTATTATTAAAATTGCTATATTGGTCTATTATGCTATGTTATATGTGTGTACATATTGTATGTCCACATGGGGAAATTTTACTAAGAGTTTTATTTTAAATGGCTTATAGATAAGATTGTCCATAAATTTAAGCTGCTAAAATCAATCAAAGATACATTTTAATTTGTGGGACCTGAATCTGTGTATCATATGTTTTAAACGTGTTGGTAGAAAGAAACTAAAAACATTTTAGATGGTTGTGCTTAAGTTTACTGGCTAAACAAACTACACCATGTTAGATATTTAAGAGGTGTTTTCAAATACATGATTCTTAAAATTTATAGAAGGCATTGGACCTTCTGGTAAATGTTTTCTTAAGTTGTTATCTAATGGTTGAAACTATTTGCTAAGTATTCATGTGATATTGCTATTGTCAGCAAGCGATCTAGGACTTGCTCCCTCATTTCTCTATTCTAAGCCCAACTTGTTCTTTCATTTCTCTTTTCTCTTCAAGGTAGGAAACTAATTCTATTATGAAGGAATCTGTAGGACTCACAATTTAATCTTTAGACCTTATAAAAGAGATGGCTAACATTTTTCTGTAATAGCATAGCCAAAATAAGAACTTAAATAATAATCTCATAGCTAGATTCACTTCGCCATCAGCGAAGTATACAGTAAGTAGAAAAAACCTCCCTTTCAGACCAAAGGGAAAGAAAGTTTTAAAGTGAGAATATAATTTTCCTCATGGGCATTGTCTACCTTAGAAAAACTACTACAGAACATGCCTGTGACTATAGACTTGTAGTTCAGGCCACCGAAGATTAGAGATGGGACACGGGCACTCCCTTGACTTGCATCCTCTGGTCTGCTTTAACACAAACCAGGAGGAAAAGAAAGCTAGGCATCAGAAGCAATGGGTGGCAGGCCTATTAATGGCTGATCTGTACAGTGATCTGCCCTCAAGGAGACCCAACAGGCCAGTCCACTGCAGTGGCTTTCAATGTGGTAAGCCTGGGCTTCAGCAGAAGTCAACTTGTGAAGAGCCCTGGCAGCTCTGCCAAGAGTGGGATCACTGGAAATGGACCTGGCCTGGAGTCGAAGGATGCCCAGGTCAGAGCCACAGATCTTATTGGCTCTGAGCTGAAAAGCCCTTCACTCAGCCCAACTTCCAAAGTGACCACTGCAGCTGAGGGTATGGTCAAGTAGGGTCTGCAACATTGCAGGCAGAACTGTAAATTTCTTGTTAGAGATGCCACCTGCCTTGACCTGGCCAGCTCTCCTCCCAGGCCAGCCAAGTAATGAAAGTCAACAGAGTGCCTTCCCCTAGGAGGTTCACACCTCCCTTAGGATGTACCCCATGTGAAGAGATAGATAGGTCTGGGCCTCTGAATTTACAAGGCCTAAAGCCCACCGGATTATTATCAAGCCCCTTCTATCAGGTTCTATTTGCCTCTCAATCAGAAAACTTGATTGTAGCTTAGACAGCACCTTTCTTAGCTCCTCTAATAATGACTCTGTCCTTTGTTCTAGGCCCTGTCTAGTGCACTTGGGCCTCATTCCTTTGTAATCATAACCTCTACTCTACCACCAATGGCTCTACTCCCAACCTGTGTGTACTGATGGTCCTCTTCCCCACTTCATGCTATAATTGTTCAAACCTGGTAAATGCCACTCTTAGAATCATTGGTTACTATCCTCACTCTGTCTTTTATGACCTTATCTAAATATGATCAGAGTCGGCAAACTTGGAATGCTTCCATAGCCTTGGCAACTCATGACGACAGCCTAGGATGGTTACTGGCGCCATAAACTAGAGTGTCAATTTGTTGGGTCAACAACAGGAGCCACTGTGCACTTGCTCCTCATGTGGGATCTCTGTCCTTGATGTGCTGTACATTGTGATTTGATGCTATAACTAGTACTCAAACAGTATGTTTCACTTTGTGTTTCTATGTGGGTGCAAACTGTTGAAATCTTTATACTAAATTGATCTTCTGTATATAAAGAGAATTGAAAATGAATCTTGATGCAAATGGAAGGGGAGAGGGAGCGGGAGAGGGGAGGGTTGCGGGTGGGAGGGAAGTTATGGGAGGGGGAAGCCATTGTAATCCATAAACTGTACACTCGAAATTTATATTCATTAAATAAAAGTTAAAAAAAAAGGGAGTCTTACCTTGTATGGTAAATACCCACACCATCCTAATGGTAATGATGGCTACTTCTAGATGACGGTGGTAATGAGAGTCAAATGTTGTCTGTCAAGTTAGAGAACTGATCAGAGTGTAACTCTGATTCTAATACGTTGACTTCTTTGTAATGTCTAGGAATATCAATATGCTCTCATTTTGGGGGCTACTAATTTTTGGAGTTTCCCTACAACTCTTGGCAGTGAACAAAAAGTGAGTAGGATGTCTGTGGCTAAAAGGCAAGATCTACAGTTTCCCTTAAGCACTGGAATTTGCTGACTGAAGGGGCTGTGTAATGGTGAATTTTAAGGTATCACTTTACCTGGGTTTAGGCATGCCCAAATAGCTGGTAATACGTTACTTCTGAGTATGTCTTTCAGGATGTTCTGAGAGAGGCTAGCATCCAAATCATCAAACTAAAAAAATCAGCCTCACCAATGTTGGTGGCAATCACCCAACTCATAGACATAAAGGCAGAGGAAGTACAATTTTTTGGCTTGAGCTGAGACAACTCCCTCCTGCTGCCCTGCTATATCAGACATCTGTGTCTTCAGGCTTTGAGTTTGAAGCACAAATTCAACGTCAGCTTTGCTGGACCGACAACTGTCAAAAGGACAGTTTGGGGAACTGCTTAGGATCTTCAACCACTTGAGAGGATTCCTATTACTAAATCTGTTTCTGTAGACCCAAGCAGTTTCTGTCTATTCTCTTTCTCTGGAGAATCCTTCATAATATAAGACAAAAGTAGAACCTCAAATGGGATGCCAGCAAATCCTATAATACTATGCAACGTGAGTGAGATAGTTGGAAATACAAATTATGGACCCCACCCAGGAAGAAGATAGAGGCCCAGATTACTCACTTTCTACTTCATTCCTCTTCATTAAAATCAGTTAAACTCAAACTTCAAAATAGCACCTATTTCATTATAATGTTTGTATAAGTTTATGCCTAAGGAATTGAGGCCACCTGAAGCCAACCAGAAAAATGCAGGTCCAGAATGTTTAATCTCATTCTTTGGTGACATGATTTTATTTTCTACATTTTTCTTTGATCATTTCTGCATTTTAATCAATATATATGCATTTTACATTAAAAGAATATAAAAGAAACGCAAACAAATATGCAATGAGGAATTATGATCAGACTTAACAAAAATAGGGGGTAGTGCTTTGGCTTAGCTGGTGGGGCATCCCATAATGGACAGTGGTTCATGTCTGAGCTGCTTCACTTCCAATTCAGCTCCCTCTAGTGGCCTGAGAAGAGATGTGGAAGGTGGCCCAAGTGTTTGGGCACCTGCTACCTATGTGGGAGGCCTAGAAGAAAGTCTTGGGCTCCTGGCTTTTCCCTGTCCCAGCCCTGGCCATTGTCACTGTATGGGGAGTAAACCAGAGGATGGAAGATATTCATCCTCTCTCTCTCGCTCTCTCTCTTTCGCTCGCTCACTCTCTCTCGCTCACTCTCTCCTTTGCTAATTCTGACTTTAAAACAAATAAAACTTTTTTTTTTTTAAAGAAAGCAAAGGGACACAACTTTTCTGCTTTGAGAAAAATGAAAATATAAGCATGTATAGGCACACAGCCTTATAATAATAGGATTTTCCTGTCACCAGGTAATCCTGATGACTAATCTGAACATTACAAATAGTGTAAAAATGAGACATTATGCACTTCCTTGTATTATACCATAAGAAATACAAACCGATGCCTAGTAAATACTCTTGTTCAATCCTTTTACTCTAAATCTAATTGTTCCTGACATACAGCTTCTAGAATACATGTAATAATAGGAACAAGTTAAATGATATCTTGGGGACACAGACAAATCCAAAGGAAAATGTTTTATTGATCAATCTAATCTCTTTTAAAGTTCTTTGCAAAATGGAGATTATAAATCTCTATTTTGTTCTGGGCCAACAGAGATTTATAAAAGGTGCCAACAAAAACGTATGAAGTCCTTAGCTGGGATCCTCTAACAAAGCCACCTCCAAAATATGTATTTTGGGGACAATTAGAGAAACGAGAAGAATTGGATAATAGATAGCATTGTCTTGGGACCAGGAGTATATGGGCTGCCATCTGGACTTATTTCATGTTCTTGTCTGAACATGAGAGAACAATTCAAAGCAGAGACATAGATAAGGAGCAAGAATGAGAACAATATTTATTTAAAGAGATTAAAGAGAGCACACATTCAGACATGAATGCAAACAGCCTTTCTGGGTGAAGAGACAGTGATATTTGCCACTGCTGTCCTGTCCTCCCAGTCTCCAGAAATTTGTGTTGCCTCTTCATCGGGTAGGGGGTGATGAACTAATTAAACACACAAACCGGGTGGAGGTTGGGTAGAGCAGTTTGCACAGAGCTTCAGTGCACAGTGCTTCAAGGAAGATTTCATGGTACCTCCACTTGCAGAATTATACAGGTGGTCATCATGGGGTCTTGTGCATGATGGAATATTGAGGCTCAGATTCATGATGTAAAGTGGGTGTGCCAAGCTTTCAGTCATGTTACTTCAGCAAGGAAGGGTATAGAGTTTTAACAATGCATGGTTTTGGCAAGGAAACTCCTGCCAGTTTCTCAGCTTCTCTGCTCACTAATTATCCCCTTGCCTCACCCATATTAGTACAAAGAAATGTTTTAATAATTTGTGGAGCATATCACTGTGATTATGTAGGCAGATATCTCTATGTTTGAAAGTGCATATTGAAATAGAAAACATTATTATGTCTACGTTAGTATAAACTAATTCAGCAAAAAATAGACCAAATATGGGAAATAATGGATAAATATAGGTGATGGGTAAATGAGAATTAATTATGCTCTCCTCTATTTTTCTGTGCATTAAAATCTTATAATTAAAAATGGGAAAAATAATGCAGGTATGGGAAAAGAAATTTATATGTAGTGTATATTGTGACACTTTCTCCTTGAATCTATACTATCTATCATTGCCCAATAATTCAGTCCTTCCTAATGACTCAAGACATGGTTCCTTGTACCTTATAACCCAAATAACCTTATAGCAGGAGTAGCAGATTAAAGTTAGCACTCAAACTATTTTCTTCTCCTACTGAAAGGGAAAGTTCAGTGCATCAGGCAGATACTCATTGTTATGTGAAAAGAATTTATAACATAAAACTTCAGGTATTTGGTACATTTGTCATTTTAAAATGTGTTTATTTATTTTTAAAAAAGAAATCCATTCCTGGGAGGGGGGAGATTAATGACTGACCTTAAATGTGAGGTGAACACACATATGAACACATACAATGTAGTATTATTTGAGCATAAAAATGAAGTTATGATGAACTTTGAAGACATTATGTAAAATTAAATAAGCCACACACAAAACTACAAATATTGTTATTCTTTTATGAAATATAGGTAATTTCACAGAGACATTAAAGCATAATTTCTATTTGGGATGATGAAACAGCATTGAATATTATTGATGGCTACAGAAGAATGTTAAAGCATTTAATGCTGTTAAATTGAACACCCAAAGTGATTAAAATGGAAATTATCTATTATGTATATATTTCCACAATAAAAATTATTTTAAAAAATAAAAATATAAACGTGCTTATGTAACTATAAAAAGAATATATGATAAAATACATGATATAATGGTTACTACTCAGAAGTGGAATTTCAATGATTTTTAAATTTTCTTCTATTTTGCTGATGGTTTCTAAAGTTCGTGTACTAAATCATATTCCTTCTATAAACAGAAAAGTTTTAAACATTTTGTTCTGTAAGTATTAATTCAGTGATAAAGAAAAAAAAACTCTTTTGTAAGGCACATTGATAGCTGGTGTCAATAAATTTTTTAAATTCTCCTTAATAAAAATTTCATTTTAGAACTGTTTTTAGGGGGTGGCATCCTGATGGGTGCCAGTTCAAGTCCCAGCTGCTCCAGTTCCAATCCAGCTCTCTGCTAATGCACCTGGGAAAGCAGCAGAAAAGAGCTCACGTGCTTGGACACCTGCACTCACATGGGAGAAACTCTTGGTTCCTGACATCAGCTTGGCCCAGCTCTGGCTGTGGCCATTTGAGAAGTGAATCAGCGGATGGAGGATCCCGATATCTCTCTCTCCACACTTGATCTTAGCGAAAAGGCCGAGAAACGATCGATCTGTCTCTCTCTCTCTCTGTATCAGTGCCTTTCAAATAAATAAATAAATAAGTCATTAAAAGAACTGTTTTAATGTACAGGACGTTGAAAATACAGTAAAAAGTATCCATAACATCCCATGACCAATTTCCCCTACTTTAACACATTAGATCATAATAAGAATTGCTTCTTGGCCTTTTGGCTAAGATAAAGTGTATATTTTAATAATAAATTCATCATTTAAGTTCTTATTTTGGCTATGCTATTGCAGAAAAATGTTAGCCATCTCTTTTATAAGGTCTAAAGATTAAATTGTGCATCCTACAGATTCCTTCATAATAGAATTAGTTTCCTACCTTGAAGAGAATAGAGAAATGAAAGAACAAGTTGGGCTTAGAATAGAGAAATGAGGGAGCAAGTCCTAGATCGCTTGCTGACAATAGCAATATCACATGAATACTTAGCAAACAGTTTCAACCATTAGATAACAACTTAAGAAAACATTTACCAGAAGGTCCAATGCCTTCTATAAATTTTAAGAATCATGTATTTGAAAACACCTCTTAAATATCTAACATGGTGTAGTTTGTTTAGCCAGTAAACTTAAGCACAACCATCTAAAATGTTTTTAGTTTCTTTCTACCAACACGTTTAAAACATATGATACACAGATTCAGGTCCCACAAATTAAAATGTATCTTCGATTGATTTTAGCAGCTTAAATTTATGGACAATCTTATCTATAAGCCATTTAAAATAAAACTCTTAATAAAATTTCCCCATGTGGACATACAATATGTACACACATATAATATAGCATAATAGACCAATATAGCAATTTTAATAATAGCTTTTAAAATCTTTAACTCTTTTTGTAGATTGCCAATTGATTTGAATTGCTTTTTCTTTTTAGCAACCTCAGTTAACCATACTTTCTCTCAGTTGGTACTGAGAGAAAATAAGAACTTAAATAATAATCTCATAGCTAGATTCACCTTGCCATCAGCCAATTATACAGTAAGTAGAAAAAAACCCCCTTTCAGACCAAAGGGAAAGAAAGTTTTAAAGTGAGAATATAATTTTCCTCATGGGCATTGTCTACCTTAGAAAAACTACTACAGAACATGCCTGTGACTATAGACTTGTAGTTCAGGCCACCGAAGATTAGAGATGGGACACGGGCACTCCCTTGACTTGCATCCTCTGGTCTGCTTTAACACAAACCAGGAGGAAAAGAAAGCTAGGCATCAGAAGCAATGGGTGGCAGGCTTATTAATGGCTGATCTGTACAGTGATCTGCCCTCAAGGAGACCCAACAGGCCAGTCCACTGCAGTGGCTTTCAATGTGGTAAGCCTGGGCTTCAGCAGAAGTCAACTTGTGAAGAGCCCTGGCAGCTCTGCCAAGAGTGGGATCACTGGAAATGGACCTGGCCTGGAGTCGAAGGATGCCCAGGTCAGAGCCACAGATCTTATTGGCTCTGAGCTGAAAAGCCCTTCACTCAGCCCAACTTCCAAAGTGACCACTGCAGCTGAGGGTATGGTCAAGTAGGGCCTGCAACATTGCAGGCAGAACTGTAAATTTCTTGTTAGAGATGCCACCTGCCTTGACCTGGCCAGCTCTCCTCCCAGGCCAGCCAAGTAATGAAAGTCAACAGAGTGCCTTCCCCTAGGAGGTTCACACCTCCCTTAGGATGTACCCCATGTGAAGAGATAGATAGGTCTGGGCCTCTGAATTTACAAGGCCTAAAGCCCACCAGGTTATTATCAAGCCCCTTCTATCAGGTTCTATTTGCCTCTCAATCAGAAAACTTGATTGTAGCTTAGACAGCACCTTTCTTAGCTCCTCTAATAATGACTCTGTCCTTTGTTCTAGGCCCTGTCTAGTCCACTTGGGCCTCATTCCTTTGTAATCATAACCTCTACTCTACCACCAATGGCTCTACTCCCAACCTGTGTGTACTGATGGTCCTCTTCCCCACTTCATGCTGTATAATTGTTCAAACCTGGTAAATGCCACTCTTAGGATCATTGGTTACTATCCTCACTCTGTCTTTTATGACCTTGTCTAAATTTGATCAGAGTCGGCAAACTTGGAATGCTTCCATAGCCTTGGCAACTCATGACGACAGCCTAGGATGGTTACTGGCGCCATAAACTAGAGTGTCAATTTGTTGGGTCAACAACAGGAGCCACTGTGCACTTGCTCCTCATGTGGGATCTCTGTCCTTGATGTGCTGTACATTGTGATTTGATGCTATAACTAGTACTCAAATAGTATGTTTCACTTTGTGTTTCTATGTGGGTGCAAACTGTTGAAATCTTTATACTAAATTGATCTTCTGTGTGTGGGGAGAGTTGAAAATGAATCTTGATGCGAATGGAGGGGGAGAGGGAGCGGGAGAGGGGAGGGTTGCGGGTGGGAGGGAAGTTGTGGGAGGGGGAAGCCATTGTAGTCCATAAGCTGTACACTGGAAATTTCTATTCCTTAAATAAAAGTTAAAAAATTAAATAAATAAATAAATAAATTCATCAAAATTAATAAACCAATTCTGACCCATCATTAATAATTAAATGCATACACATACTCTTAGTTTTTAATCTAATAGTTTCTTTCTGTTCCCTGATGTCATCTATATCTACGCATTAAATCAGTTTTCATGCCTTTTTGGACTTCACTTGACTTTGAAACATTCTCATGCTTTCTTTGTTTTTGATGACCTTGAAACAGCTGAGTAGTATTCAAATACTTTGTAGACTTTCTTTAATTGGTATTTGTCTGATATTTATCTCCTGATTAGACTGGGGTATGTGTTTTTGGATAAGAAAACCACAGAGATGAGGTGCACATTCATAACATCATAGCAAAGATTCAGGATACACAATGACTGCCTCTGTTCACCTTGACATTGATCACCTTTCTCCCCTGTAGACTTACTCCCCCGTTTCTACATACTGTTGGAAAGCAATAAATTCATTTTAACCATTTCCCTCTTCTCATTTGTCTCTTGCAACTTTTGTTTTTATATGTGACAAAAAAATTAGTAAAATTTAATAATTATTTTTAGATTATTTGACAAGGTTTTCTCAAGTTATGTATTTACTCAACAACAGAAACTATAATTTTTAACTAATTTTCATTGATTGCTTGCTCTTTGATCAGCACTACATGTTAATTCTCTCATATAATCACTCATCTAACTATAAGGAAAGTAATCATTATCATGTTTATATAAGAAATTGAGTCATACAAAGGTCTTTCCATCTCAAGGTCACATAATAATAATCTGCCTAATAGCTAATTCCCAAATCTGGATTTCTTTCTATGTAGCTCAATGACATAATTCAAATCATAGCACAGTATTACCTTCTAAATTATTAGCTATTTTTCTTTTTGAAAAAATAGCTCTTAGGCATGCCATACATAGTGTCTAGACATTAAGGAAAAAAGAAAAAATGCCACAGCTTACATGATCTCCTTTCAGCAAGCTCAGCCTAGTTAGTCACGACTAAACATTTTTATTTTGGCCTTTTGTTGCTAAGCAAACTACCTTGCATTCTTCATCCTTATGCATTTAAATCTTGTTGCCATAAACTTCTTTTCAAAGTTACTTTAATGATGTTTCTGTCTTTTATAGAATAAATAATGCCATGTAATGTAATATCATCAACAAATTAGTCCACTATTTATTCTGTCAATTAGTACAATACAAAGCATTATTTAAATATGTCTATTTTACTCAAAAGGGAATATTACAATTCCTTCTTCCTTATAATTTGAACATGCAAGTCAGGTTTTAGCAAAGAAAATGTGAAAGTATAAATAAAAAAGAAGTAGCATGAAGGGTGATTTTTAAAATAGCATTTAAGTAACTGAACACTGTGTCAGGGTAATATTCAGTGCAAAAATGACTAGTAAGATGTATAATATTTCTTAAGTCCTCAGCTGAGTTCCAGAGGGTTTTTTATTTGTACCTAAAACATACAAGATAAATAGACTTTGGTATAAAGCAAAACATAACAAAACTGTTACAGATGTCAGTCATTTTTCAAAAGATTTGTCAAAGATAACAAACACAAAGCAGGCAAATTTCTTTACATAGTATACAAACTTATCGATGGTTTCTAAAAATAATCCTTTTTCAATTTGCTTTTATAAGCCTAAAAACACATCATGAACCACTGTGGAAATGTTATCATTAATCATCTCATTGAATTATATTTAAAAACAGTTCTAGATAGATTATTTAACTGATGTCACACAGAAAATCTGACATTTAAATCAGACCCCAAATCCTCTACATATTTTCTATGTCTAGTAATTATAACTATAGAGAAATACTGATATGAAAAAAGTCACTTAGATTCAGATAATCAGTTGGTTATGGACATCAATATTTGCATACATACGGTGCAGTAGAACCTTTCATCTTCATTAGTATCACAGGTCAGTAGACTTTGAACTAAAAAGTGAGCTTAGAGTTTTATATGCAAAACCAGTAAAATAGTTATCAGTACAGAAAACTAAAATGAACTTGAAACAGCTTTTAACTTTCACTTATTTTCCACAAGACACGTATTTTTATGCCTGTAAGGCCAGAGCCTTTGCAGCCTCTATGAGTACTGCAGGCCACAGAACCTGTAAACGACTAAAAAATGAACATTTCATCCTTGGTTGAATATTCTTATTGCATCTGTATTTACATTGTGCAGTGTATATAGATATAACTTATCTATTTTTCCATTAAACAAAATCATAACTGGCATGTAGAGGTGTGGAATTGGTTTCTTCTGTATTCTTGCTCTCTTTATGCAGTTTGATGTCCTCATTCTAGCTTCACTGGCTTTTTGTATGAGCAGTTTTTGTTTGTAAAATGAAACAGCACCACCTTGTATCCTGAAGTAAAGTTACAGCTTCTCTAAAATCTCAGAATATCCAAATTCAAATATATGAACTGATGAGCATGTTAAGAGATGAAATTTAATTATAAACCTACTTTGAGCTAGATTGAACTGTATTATTACTAAATAAGTAAACTTATACGACTATATTCAACTCCCCCCGAAATTAGGTATTCTCTTTCTCTAGATTTACCCTGAAAAAACCAGCTGCTGAAAATTGCTATAAATTCAGTTGTGTAGCATCTGTTATTGACAAGTAATCTTTAATCCCGCATAAAAATGAAGATTGAATTGAATGTAAGATCCCCTCTCAACATGTTATTTTGTGATATCATCAATTCTTTTTTTTTTTTTTGGACAGGCAGAGTTAGACAATGAGAGAGAGAGACAGCAGAGAAAGGTTTTCCTTTTCCCCTTGGTTCACTCCACAAATGGCTGCTGTGGCAGACGCGCTGAACTGATCCGAAGCCCGGAGCCTCTTGGTCTCCCATGCGGGTGCAGGGCCCAAGCACTTGGGCCATTCTCCACTGCACTCCTGGGTCATAGCAGAGAGCTGAACTGGAAGAGGAGCAACTGGGACAGAATCTGGAGTCCCAACCCGGACTAGAACCCAGGGTGCCAGTACTGCAGGCGGAGGATTAGCCAAGTGAGCCATGGCGCTGGCCGACATCATCAATTCTTATGTACATATAAAATGGAACAATGTTTGTAACCCATCATTAATAGAAGTTTTACATAGCTATTAAACTCACAGAATTGCATAGACAAATGCTTTCATATAAATATATTGATATAAACTAATTTACCTAATTGTAAATATTAGAATTGCCCTAGAAGAAATCTATATGGCACTCCTTTTGTACCTTTTAAATAGATTCATTTTTCCATAATAATGATTTAAGGCAAATATAGGTTTGCAGAGTAAATATTTTAAGCAGGGTTATGAAATAATATTCAGTGAGTTCCTTACACAGGTAAAATTTCAGTTCACACCCAAGTTTAGAACTCAGTAATACTGCAAAGTATACCATGACACTACATTAATTTACTCAAATGTTTGTTTAAAAGTCTGTGTATAAAGTGGCCAACAAATATTTGAAGAAATAGGACTCATCTATCCTATTTCTGTGTATGGAGCTGAAAGAAATGAAGCAATCATCTGAAAGAGGTATCTGCAATCTGAGTTTCATTATAGCACGATTCACAGCATTCCTGTTAGGAGTCAACCTAGAATTCTCTCAAAGAATGAATGAATTTTAAAAATGTGGTACAGGGGCTGACATTGTGTTATTGCATGTAAAGCCACCACCTGCAATGCAATGCCAGGATCCCATATGCACGCCGGTTCGTGTCCCAGCTGCTCCACTTCTGATCCAACTCCCTGGCAATTGCTAGGGAAAAACATGGGAAGATGGACTAAGTGTTTGAGCTTCTGCTATCCGCATAGGAGAATGAAAGAAGTTCCTGGCTCCTGACTTTGGCCTGGCTCAGCTGTTTTTTTTTTTTGTTTGTTTTTTGTTTTTTGTTTTTAATAAACTGAGGAGTGAAGCAATGGATGGAAGACCTCTCTCTCTCTCTCTCTCTCTCTCTCTCTCTCTCTCTTTCAAATAAATAAATAAATATTTAAAAAATGTGGTACATATGCACAATAGAACATTATCTGACCATAAAAAGGGATGAAATCTTGACAACTAAATCTTTACAACTAAATGGATCGAACTAGAGAACATTTCTAAGTGAAATAAAAACACAGAAAGACAAATAATGTGTGTTCTCTCTAATATGTAGAAATTAAACAATAGAATCAATCTAAATAATGATCACTAGAAGTTAAGAAAGGTGGAGAAAAGAAGGATAGAGGACGGTTGGGAAAATCACAAAACAGGGCCAGACAAAAATAAAGAGTAAAAGTGTTCAACAGCACAGTGAGACAACTATTGTTTATAAAAAATCTATTATATAATACATAAAGAACCAGGACACATATTTTGTATGGTCCAAACGCTAAGATAGAATAGAGAATTGGAAAGTTTATTCACCTGATTTGACTGGTTTATTCCAAGTATATGTGTTGTTATATTGTATTGTTCCTTCTTAAAATGTTAATCAAAATTCTTCTTAAAATGAAGTAAATTTTAAATATATGTGCATATTGTTATAAATATTATTTTAAATGCTTTCTATTTAAATCATGGCATATCTCAGAGAAATTCATATTTCATTACAAATACAAGGAATATTAAAAATAAATTTATAACAGTTTTAAACTTTCTAAAAGCTGTTCTTGAGTTTGTGATTGCTTGAGTAATGTTTGCATTATGAATTTTAAATCAAGGGCTTTGTGGTCTTTTTACATACTTCACAAAAAGTGCTATAATGTTAAAGATGGAAAAAAGTTGTCTATTTTTCTCTTTGCCAACACAATATTATTCCCGTAGATGCACAATTGCCATTTTGCATTTTAAAAGTAGATTTTATGCAATAAAATCAAATTTTATTATAGGAATACTTAAGCCCAACCAGCTGCCTGGAATTTTACTTCCCGTACCATTGATTATTTTATAAGCTCATCTTCTATAAGAAGGTTTACTTCTCACATTCTTTTAAGCAATACAAATGTCTGTATGACTCTATTAGAAATCTTATATTGTGCCTGGCTTATTATTCTAATATAAGTGATTATGCAGTGACTGGTACCAGAGAGGTGTTCAAGAAATATGTTTCTGTAAAAATATTTTCTCAAACAACTGAAAGAATGAGGAGAAAAAAAAAAAACTCCAAACATTCCAAACTGTATTTCTATTCATAGTTAACAATCATGGTAATAAGATATACTTGGAGAAAAGAGGAAAACATATTTGTTACAGTTCCAAATAGTATACATATAACTCACATCCATTTTGATCCATATATTAGCTATTTTACTAAGCTTAAATATGATATGCATGCAGCTTACTTCATCAGACTTCTAGAACAAATATTGACTATATAAATTCCAGCTTTATGCTTCGATATGAATAATTGTACATCATTAAGGGGTTATATTAATTTTGTTTCAAACCTAAGGGTACTTCTAATTTATGTTGCTATTTTTTTTTTTATTTTCTAGGTTAGTTTAAGTTTACTCTGTGTTACCAAAAATGTACTCAACACACCCACAAAGAAAGGAAAGACTTCCAATATTCATGGATTGGAATAATTGCTATTATTAAAATGCCCATACTTAGGCCGGCGCCGCGGCTCAACAGGCTAATCCTCCGCCTTGCGGCACCGGCACACCGGGTTCTAGTCCCGGTCGGGGCACCGATCCTGTCCCAGTTGCCCCTCTTCCAGGCCAGCTCAGTGGAGGATGGCCCAAGTGCTTGGGCCCTGCACCCCATGGGAGACCAGGAGAAGCACCTGGCTCCTGGCTTCGGATCAGCACGGTGCGCCGGCTGCAGCACGCCTACCGCGGCGGCCATTGGAGGGTGAACCAACGGCAAAAGGAAGACCTTTCTCTCTGTCTCTCTCTCTCACTGTCCACTCTGCCTGTCAAAAAAAATAAATAAATAAAATGCCCATACTACGTAAATCAACTTACAGATTCAACACAATCTTCATCAAAATATTAAAAACATTCTTCATACAACTAGGAAAATGGTTGTAAAATTCATATACAAGTACAAAAAATGCTGAATAGTTCAAGCAACCTTAATAAAAATATAGCTAAAAGCATTAAAATATCTGATTTCAAAAGACATATTATAGAACTATTATAACCAAAATAGCATAGTGCCAGTAAAAAACCAGACACATAGACTACTGGAGCAGAGAAGAGACCCGGGAGTAAATCCATGCTAGAACATCCAACTCATTTTTGATAAAGACTCCAAAACCATACAATGGAGAAGAAACAGTCTTCGATAAACTGTGAAGGGAAGTTGGAATTTAACCGAATCTCTCACATTATAGAAAAATCAACTAAGAAATGGACAAAAGTTCTAAATTTCAGACCTCAAGCCATGTAATTCCCAGAAGAAACAAAGAAACAGTCATAATTTTGAACACATGGGATGATCAACACTTTTTTGCATAAGACTACAAAAGCACAGGAAATGAAATATATACAAATGAGGTTCTATTAAACGAAGATGTTTCTGCACAGAAAATCATACAACAATGAAGAGACAATTGGCAAAATGTGAGAAACTGTAAACTATTCATTTTATTAATATCCAGAGTATATAAGAAATAGGAAAACAACAATATGAGTAATTCACTCGAGATGGGCAAATGATCTGCATGAACATTTATCAAAAGAGAAAATATAAATTTCTCCAAAATCTATGAAAAACAAGCAATATCACTAGTCATTAGTGAAGGCAAACAGAAATCCCAATGAGATTCATCTCACTCCAGCTAGAATAGCTATGATCAAACTGACAAAATTCTGTGAATAGAAAGAAACTCTTACACACTGATGGTAGGAATGCAAATTAGTAGTAATATTAAAGAGAACAATATGAAAGGTCCTCAGAAATTCAAAATAAATATCCCAAATGACCCAGCCAATCTACTGCTGGGTACAATACTCAAGGAAATGAAATCAACATCCAAAAATGTACCTGTACCCCTATGTTCATTGCAGCATTATTCACAATACCACAAGATATTAAACCAACTGAGGCTGCCATCAACGGACGGTGCATAAAGAAAATGTGGCATGTATACACAATGGACAATTATTCAGACACAGAGAAGAACAAAATCCTGACCTTTGCTGCAAAATGGATGGAACTAGAGAACACTGTATTTACTGAAATTATCCAGACACAGGAAGACAAATTATGCATTTTCTTTCTGTCTTGTATGCAAAAGTTAAAAAAAAAAAAAGCCAATCTGAACTTAGAACAGTGATTGTTTGAGGCTGGAAAGAGTGGGGAGAGGAGGATCGTTGGAGATTGAATAATGGGCAATAAAACACAATCAAAGAGAATTAATAATTTCTAGTGATCAACAGCACAATGTGGCAAAGGTAAATCACAAAAATTCATTTTGTAATGTATAAAAAAACTGGAACAAAGAAGCTGGTAGGCCCCAATTGTGAAGAAAAATGTGGCTATTGAAAAGCTAATGGCCTGATTTGATGTCTCCACTGTATGTATGTGAGGAAATATTTCACTATTCCCCATTGAAATGTAGACATTTTAGATGTTAATCAAAATATTTTAAAAGGAAAAATAGCCATATTTTCTATAAAATAAAAATCTCATTTGTAAGTATTAAATCCAAAAGAAATCTGACTCAATTACTAGGGTTGTATCTTGTCCAGGAAGAAGTTAGAATTTTCTTCCCCACTATTTTGACCTTGTTCTCCTTCAAGAGTTTTTGGAATCTCCATTGAATTTGTTTTGTATAACAGAAAAGATATTTCCCTCTCTGTTTTCATGAAGTGGAGTGAACAGGCAGTGGTTTGAGTTTTCTTTCTTTTTTATAATTTATTAATTTATATAATTGTAAGGCAAAATGAGAGAGAGCACACACTTCCACCCACTGATTCACTCCCCAAACGGCCACTACAACAGGGGTTGGGATAAAAGCCAAAGTCAAGGGCTATGAATCCCATGCAGGTCTCCCACATGAGTTCCAGGGATCCAAATACTTGGGCCATCTTCAGTTGCCTTGCCAGGTGCATTAGCACCAACTTGGCTCTAAAGAAGAGTAGCTGGAATCCGATCCAGCACTAGGATATAACATGCCAGTATCACAAGCCACAGCTCAACCTGCTGTAGCACATAACCAGTCCTTGGTGTGAATTTTCTTAAAGACAAGAGTAGGCTCAGCTAAGGACCCACCCTGAAAGTACAATAACTTGGACATCATATCACATAATTAGAAATCATTTAATAATCATTAGCTTGAAAGGTTATTTTTCGTATTGCTCTAAAGTCACAATAAAGCTTAATGTACATAAGACCATTATAGAATTTTTGATCAGGTGTAAACATCAGTGTCTGATACAAAGGAGTTAAAGGAGAACACAAAGGGCAAAGGAAGTCTGACTGTCACTTGCATACTCTTGCATACTGTGTGGCATTAGACAACTTTTTTTTTTTTTAACTTCTTTGGATCTCATTCCCTAAGTTACAAAATCCTGATCAAAAAGGCAACTGTATTCACCTAACACAAATAGAAAATAATGTGGATCATATGACAACTACAACAACTGTGGTTCCTAAAAACAAATTACTCTGAATGATGACTCAATACTGGCTTCATGAAATGCTAGGAATGGGTGGGCCAGACCCAGGGGAATGAGGAACAGAGGCCCCTCCTGCTGGAATAGGCTTTCTGGTTTTTCCTTAGGAGTTAGAAACAGAAATCCTCTATAAAATGACCCAGGAGAATAGCAAATTTTAATATAATTTAAGTAGAGTTAAAATGCAAGGTGGTTGAAAATCCAGAGAGCTATACTGTAGGTATTTAAATAAATATTAGAGATAAATGTATGTAACTAAAATACAATCTTATAAGATTTTGGGAGGATTTTCTATTGCTCACAGTATGAAAATACTAACAAATAGAGAGTTCTCTTAATATTTAATTTTACCCATAGATGTGTTAAAATATACCTGGAAATTGAAAAAAAGTAGGATAGTAATGACACTTTGAATTCATTAATTTTTCACGTTCTTAGCATATTCATTCTCCAAAAAAAAGTTAGACAATTGCTCAGTTCCCATCTGCTGTGATTTTTACCCTGATCTGCTTCTCAGTTCTACTCCCACAACACCTAAATAAAAATAATCAACCCTTAATTCTACAACTAATCTCAAAATTTGGGGGAGTTGTAAAATAGAGTAGCATGAAATAATAAATTATAACAAATCCAGTTAATCATTCCGCTGAAGTATGAAACTAAAATTGGATGATATATTCAATAAATATGATTCAAAGATGAACATATGGTGTATTCAGGAAATAATATTTTAAATTCTTCCTAAGTTATGATTTCTAGGAAAAAAAAGGAAAGATAATCAGAGAATATTAAGGGAAGGGGTTTGATTTAAACTTCAGAGTAAATCAAACATGACTAATATCAAATTCTGAACAGAAAAGAGACTAGAATATGCTACCAAAGGCTTTATAATTATCAATTGTGAATTAACATGAATTGCTAAAAATCAGATCTTGAGAAAAAAAGAGGACATGAATTTAGCAACAAATTTCATCACCTGTAAGAGGAAACTAATGAACCATAACCAAAACACCAGGGTTAAGTGTGTTATGGAAAGTCATTGGTCAGAAAATGACCTGGTATCAAAATCTTGAAAAGAAAGAGCTGTTTATATGAAAAGTAGAAAAGTGACAATGGAGAAAACGTTAAACATTAAGGGGGGAAGGGAATAGTTGGCCCTAACAGGAGCATGAATATAGAGTGGAGTAGTAAGCTCAGAAACTAGGCTCCATTTTTTAAAAGGATTTTTTTTTTATTTGAAAATCAGAGTTATAGAGGCAGTTTGGGGAGAACCAGAGAGAGAAAGATCTTCCATCTGCTGCTGTTTCACCCCCTAGGTGGCTGCAAGGAACAGGGTTGGGTCAGACTGAAGCCAGGAGCAAGGAGCTTTATCCAGATTTCTCACATGGGTGGCAGGCACCCAAACAGTTGAGGCATTTTCCATTGCCTTTCCCATTCCATTAACAGGGAGCTGGATCAGAAGTAGAGCGGCCAGATCGTGATCCGGTGCCGAGATAGGAGGCCGACATCACAGGCAGAGGCTTTACTGCCTGACACAAAGCGTGCCCTGGAACTAGACTCTTTTTCACAGAGTTTCTTTTGTGATATGACTTTGGAAACAATTAACCGCTTAATGTTACCTTTAAAATTGCAATCATGGGGCCAGCGCTGTGGCGCAGCGGGTTAACAACCTGGCCCGAAGTGCTGGCATCCCATATGGGTGCAGGTTTAAGTCCCAGCTGCTCCACCTCCAATCCAGCTCTCTACAATGGCCTGGGAAAGCAGTGGAAGATGGCCCAAGTCCTTGAGCCCCTGCCCCCGCGTGGGAGACCCAGAAGAAGCTCTTTGCTCCTGGCTTTGGATCAGCACATCTCTGGCCAATTGGGGATGAACCATCGGACATAAGAACTCGCTCTTTCTCTGCCTTTCCTCTTTCTGTGTAACTCTGACTTTAAAATAAATAAATAAATCTTTAAAAAATAAAATAAAATTGCATTCATTAAAAGAAATATATAAATAAATAGACAAATATACTTGCTTTTGTGTTCGGTAGCACACAAACAGGAAATATTAAAAGCTGACTTTGAGGCATAGTAATTTGAGTATATATCCCAGAGGTATATGTATTAATGACAAAACCGTTACATCAATTGTGGTGATAGTATCACCAGGTTGTATACATCAAATGTGTGTGGGGTTTTGTGTGGTAATTATTCTCAGTAAAGCTGTTTACAACTACAAAAGAAAATTTAAACATTTAGACAATCATATTTTGTTTTAATGTTGATATACATAATTGTTGTGTAATATGGGATTAAAGAAAAATAGTACTCATTTTTTATTTCCACTTGAACAGTCCCAGAATCACTGAGAAAGGAATTCTGAGCACAAATAGCAGAGATACACGTATAAGGGGAAGGAGATTAAGTAAAAACCCTGGAGGACTTAAATATGAATTGGATATAGCAGTCTGAATTCATGAAGTATTTTCATAAAAATATGTTTAATAAAATATCTTCAAGGGAAAATAAGCATTTCCTGTTTTAACTAAAACCTTAGAAACAATATTCAAACATTTGCAATGAATTTAGAGTTTGCATTAAAATATATATAAGGGTGGGAAGAGTGGAAATGAAGTTGAATATTGTGTTCTAAAACACAGCAGGGTGAAAGTAACAGGTTCTGGTACATTGCAACACAGCGAGGTAACTATAATTCATGATAAAGTGAAATATCCTGTATCAAGAACACAAAGGAAAGATAAGGAATTGAAAAGTTTGGTTACCTGATACAGTTAGTTCATACATGTCAAAAAGTTGTGTCATACCCTTCAAAATTGTAGGTATTACATGCAGGTATTACATGCCGATATGAAGCCAGGAGCCAGGAGCTTCTTCCAGGTTTCCCATGTGGGTTCAGGGCCCAAGCACTTGGGCCATCTTCTACTTCTTTCTCAGGCCTTAACAGAGAGCTGGATTGGAAGTGAGTAGCCGTGACTCAAACTGGTGCCCATATGGGATGCCGGAACTGCAGGCGGCAGCTTTACCCAATATGCAACAGTGCCGGCCCCATCATGATATTCTTAGAACTATATCTATCAACTACCTTGAATTTGTTCCCTTTAACATGAAAATATAAAGCATAAAAATTTATACATTTTAGAAATAGAGGGCCGGCACTGTGGCACAGCAGGTTAACGCCCTGGCCTGAATTGAAATGCAGGCGCTGGTTCTAGTCCCGGCTGCTGCTCTTCCGATCCAACTCTCTGCTATGGTCTGGGAAAGCAGTAGAAGATGGCCCAAGTCCTTAGGCCCTTGCACCTGCGTGGGAGACCTGAAAGACGCTTCTGGCTCCTGGCTTCGGATCGGCGCAGCTCGGGCTGTTGTTGCCAATTGGGGAGTGAACCAGCGGATGAAAGACTTTCTCTCTCTCTGCCTCTGCCTCTCTGTAACTCTAACTTTCAAATAAATAAATACATCTTTTTTTAAAAAAAAAGAAAGAAAGAAAAAGTTATGTATATGTATTATACACACACACACACTCTCAGACACACATACACACACTTTCTAATTGGAAGGAACTGGGGTATCTTGTAGAAAAGACGAAGGCAAGAAAACTTCAACATTTCTGTTCCCTGATAAGTAATTAAGATATTTTGCCAATCTGTAACAAAATTTTCAACAACGGAGGGCATTATTTTTCTTGACTAAAGATAAAAATCCATAAAAAATATGCAAAATTAGGAAAAGACCAGTCCTGGAACTCTGCAACTACAGTTGTGACTAGTAGACATAGCTTTTTGGTAGGGGCCTTAGTTCATTCTCTGTTGCTATAATAAATTTTCAGAGACAGGGTACCTTATAAGAACAGTAATTTTGGCTCACTTTCCTGGAACACAGAAGTTTGGAATCAACGAGCCAGCATATGTATGGCTCTTGGTAAGGACCTTCTTGCTGCTTCATAACATGTTATGGGACATCACATAACAAGACAGAATGAGATTTCAAGCTTGGGTATTCCTTCCTATTCGTATCAAGCCACAAATGTCTTTGTATAGGTCTCACCCTCATGATCTCATTGAATCATAATTACTTCCCAAAGGCTCCACCTTCAAATGCTATTGGCAGATTGAGGCCTGAGTTTCCGATACACGAACTTTGGGGAAAAGCATTCAACCGACAACAGTTGAAACCTGTTTCTCTCTTAGTTCCTTTTCAACTTGATAGAAAATAAGTTGCAGAAACCAAAGAAGCAATTAGTAAGAATCATCATAAATTAAGTATACATTTAAATTACATAGAATACATAAGGTATTCTGAGAAATGAAGACAAACAACATTAATATGTGCCTATAGATACTGAAATTTTAATCTGACTTCCAAATTTTATTAGAATGTATAGACAAGTAGGCTGGCTTGCTTCTTTCTTCTTCTTTCTTTCTTTCTTTCGTTCGTTCTTTCTTTCTCTCTTTCTTTCTCCTTCCTTCCTTCCTTCCTTCCTTCCTTCCTTCCTTCCTTCCTTCCTTCCTTCCTTCCTTCCTTCCTTCCTTCTTTTCCAGTGTTAAGCACAGTAGTAGAGCTTATGGGAGAGAAATAATGAAGAGAGTGCACCAGACAGACCAGGTGGGCATGTGCTAAAGAACTGAGAGCTCAGTGTGCATTCAGACCTGAGTTTTTATGAATGTTGGGGGTGGTCCCCTTGTTTCTCCTCCCTCTCCAGCAATTCAGGAACATTGTTGGGTGGAGGAATTTCTGGGTGTGGAACCCCTTCCAGAAGTTCGTAATAGCTCCCTTGATGACAGGCAGAGGAGAGTCAGCAAAGATGGCCTCAGAGAGATGGCTGAGACTCACCTGACCAGGTTATTAAACTATGGCCAGGCTTTCAATACGAAAATGCTGGTTTGCTTTATTTCTTCATCACACAGAAATTCCCACTGTTCTTCTGCCCCTTGTACACATACAGGTTCACATGTACCAAGCTACCTTAACATTGCACCCTCAAGAGAAGTAGCCCATAATCTTAGGGTAACATGGATGGAGGTCTATCTTCTGTATTTTCTTCTGATCTGACATATGGATGTAGAACTGCTTAGGCATATTCTGTTCCTCACTGTCCTATTGGTGTTTGAAGGTGGCTAGGGAAAAGATAGCCTTATGTGGTCCAGAGAACTGCCATATCTGATAGAATCGGCTGGAAGCCCTTTCTCATGACTATGTGGAGCTGGACAGGTTGTACTATCTTAGAAACAAAATGAATAAGAGTGTTAAAGATACATGATCTAAAGAGACCCATCAAGAGTATGGAAGCTGTAGGTCCAAAGAGGGGCCACAACCAGGATTTCCATGACCAGATGTTAGGTCAAAAATTCCAATCATGTTCATCCTGGTCCTAGAGTTGGCTGTCCTTAACCAAGAAATAGTGAGCATGGTTTAGTTTCTGTCCAGTTTGATTGACTCTGGAAGATATTTCTGGAGCATAACATGGATGACTCCTTGGGAAGCAATTAGCACGGGCTTTAACTGGGTGAAGGCTGTGTTTACTTCCTTTCCAAAGGAGGGGCCTCTACTGCAGGTAGATCTTGAAAGCCTGCCACAGAACCTGCTACAAGAGCTTTGCTATTTTCTTGTGCCTGGAGATCCATAAGCTGTTAGTTGGAGTGTCTTAAAGTTGCAGGAGCAGGAGTCTTCTACATGGATTGTGTTCTTTCTGGGGAGTCAGATTCTGTTCCCTAGAGGTGAGGATGACCGCCAAATAGCTTATTTCCTGACAAATTGGTTGTGCTTGAATTTTTCTAAATACCTCAACTTCCTTGGTGATGGGGTTTGTTTTCATAACAGAAGGCTAACAAAGATTCTCCAAAAACTCCCTCATTAGACTTCTTCTTACCTGGGGGAAGTAAGAGGAGAACTAAACTAACGATGCTCACTTGGCCTTTTCTGACAGAGAAAAGCAAGGTTACTAATTTAAGCTTGAAAACATATAAAGGTTAAAGAATAAAGTCCAGTAAATTCCTTTTGATGTTTAACTACAGTTTAAGACTTAAACACATGGCTTCAGTGATCCTCATAAGAACAAGTAGAATGGTTGAGTGGACCAAAGTATATGAATTGGAATCAGATGACCGTGAAAGCCAACCTTGAACTTGCCACCCTGAAAAATCTTTTTAATCATTCTGCACTTTCAGATCTATACTTACCAAATAGGGTGTGCTACCTTGCACAGAAGCCAGGAAAAAAAAAATTACAACTTACATTAAAAAGAAGTCAGAGTGCCATTAAGCAGATCCCGAGTCTATTATAACACATCCTGGGCTTAGAGTGAGAAATGAGAGCAATTGAATTCAACATTTTTTATATAATACACTCACTTCAGCACATAAGTAGAATCAAACATCTATACCTTTGTACACAAAGCAAAAGCACATATTGCCATTTAGTCATCTTGCTAAAAATTGAAAATAAATGTCTTTGCAAATGTTAATGTTCTCATTCAAAATGTTCTTTTCTAAAATTGGAATCATTTTCCAATGCTTTCGTTTTCACATTTGTAGCCTTATTTTGTAAATGGATAGCTCTAAGCAATTTATAATGAGGTTACATTAATTTGCTACAACAAATTCAGAATTCTGAAATGTTGTGTATTATTTGGCTTTAAATCATGGCAACACATGTCTTAGATGCATCATTATATGCTGGTTTTGAGACATTGAAAAAAGGAAGCAGTGTTTATCCATGTTTATCAATTTAATTCAGTTATTTGATTAAAGAGTATTATTAAGTATCTCATATTTACCAGGTTCTATGACAAATGTTAAGTATATAGTACACTAAATATACTCACAAATCATATCCTTATGCAACTTGTACTTTAGCAGCAAAGACAAAAGTAAAATATATAAATGAATAAGAGCACAAATACAAAATAATTAGAAAAGTCATCTGTAAGAAATTTCCAGGTTTTCTGTAACTTTAAATAAAAGAACTAGACCATGGGGAGCAGAACTTAAGCTGAGATCAGGACTTTGATAGACATTAGGCAGATAGAGTATACTGCAGAGAACTCAGAATGTGTGAGTGCCAAGAATAGGAAGTCCCTTAGGAAACTTAAGAAACTGGAAGAAGGGGCCTGCGCCATGGCACACTAGGTTAGTCCTCCATCTGCGACATTGGCATCCCATAATGGCACAGGTTCTAGTACTGGTTGCTCCTATTCCAGTCCAGCTTTCTGTTGTGGCCTGGGAAAGCAGTAGAAGATGGTTCAAGTGCTTGGGCCCCTGCACCCACGTGGGAGACCAGGAAGAAGCATCTGGCTCCTGGCTTCGGATCATTGCAGCTCCAGCCGTTGTGGCCATTTGGGGAGTGAATCAACAGAAGGAAGACCTTTCTCTCTGTCTCTCACTGTCTGTAACTCTACCTGTCAAATAAATAAATAAAATCTTAAAAAAAAAAAAACTGGAAGAAGCACCATGTTATCTGAGCAGTGAGTTAGGAAGAGAATATCTAAAGGTAGTTGGTGAAGTATTCATAGAGTGATCCCATACAGTCTGCTTACTGCCTTGAAAAAATTAATTCAACAACACTGAAGTTTGTTTTATCAACATAATGATACTGTTAAATATCCATTTGGCATATATAATTCTGAAATGTGTGAATAATAACTAATTTTTAGGCAAGAAAAAAGTAGGGAGACCAAAGATGAGTCCAGAAAAAAAGCAAACGTAATAGCTTAAGTTAGAGTGATACTAACAGAAATGCAAACAACTATACCAAGCCAGGAAATATTGGGGCCATAATATTGCCACAAGTAGGTAATGGGTTAGATACAGAGAATGGAAAAAGGAAGTGTAAGAATGAAGGGGAAAAATATGTGTTATAAGTATTTGCATGATGGATGTCGCATTTATGTAAATGTGATAAACAAAGCAAAAATATGACAGGAAAAAGCAATAATTTAAATTTGTGAGCTTAAAATCATTAAAGCAGTCTAGTTTATATGACAGTTTGTAGGAAGATACATATATTTGCAACTTATTACCCAGTTCATGGCTGGAGATTAAATGCAGGGTCATTTGAATCCATTAGTCATTGAGGACTGAGGAGGAAACAGGTTTCCAGTACTAGTGTGAGTGGAAGCCAAATTGGAAAATATTTTGAGTGAAAGGAAATAGAATCAATAAATCAGTAGCCAAAGAGTTTTTTTGAAGAAACTTGTATGAAAAAGAAAAATGTTTTTATGTTATGGAATGTGAGCTTTGTTAAGTTTTTTTTTTTAATTTGTTTTTGCTTTTTTTCTAAGATTTATTTATTTATTTTAAAGATTACAGAGAGAGAGGTGAGAGAGAGAGAGAGAGAGATCTTCCATCCACTGGTTCACTCCTCAAATGGCCACAATAGCCAGGGCTGGGTGAGATTGGAGCTAGAATCCAGGAGCTTTTTCCAGGTCCCCCACCTGGGTGGCAGAGACCTAAGCACCTGAGCCATCTTCCATTGCTTTCCCAGGCTGTTAGCAAGGAGCTAGATAGGAAGTGGAGCAGCTGGGACATGAACTGGTGCCCCTATGTGATTCTGGCTTTGTGGGCAGCAGCTTTACCCTCTATACCACAATGCCAGCACCTGTTTTTAATATGAAGTGATCCTCAGACATATCTGAATATTGAAATGATTCAGTTGGAGGTGGGAATTGAAACTATGGAGGGGAAAAGTAAATATTGAAAGAAGTAAGAAAGGAGGGATGAAGACTAAGAAGTCACAGAAGGCTGGTGTTGTGGCATAGTAGCCTAAGCCTCCACCTGCGGCCCTGGAATCCCATATGGGCGCTGGTTGGTTTCCCTGCTGAGCCTCTTCCTATCCATCTCTCTGCCATGGCCTAGAAAAGCAATGGAAGATGGCCCAAGTGCTTGGGTCCTTGCCCCCAAGCAGGAGACCTGGAAAAAGCTCCTGGCTGCTGGTTTCAGATCGGCCCAGCTCTGGCTGTTGCAAACATGTGGGGAGTGAATCAGCAGATGGAAGACCTCTCTCTGTGTGTCTCCCTTTTGATGTCTGTAACTCTACCTCTCAAATAAATAAATAAAATCTTAAAAAAGAAGAAAAAGTTGTGGGAGAACTGGCTGCTTTAGGGGATGAGGACAGGGGCCATAGTACATGCCACATGAAATTGTTTCCAGAATCTGGGTTGTCTGACTGCTCATAATTTGGTCCTTTAATTACCAATGTTGTTAAGGGAGAGAAGGGATAGTCAACTTTAAAAAATATCCTACTAAATCCAATTGTAAAGCAAGCTTTCTTTTAATTAATCTGTTTCAAAGAGCTCTATGAAATGGCCATGGTAATCCTACTTACTTGAGGTTTTCCATCAGTTTGTGGTGGGATCCTGTATTTTAAAGTTTGAGACTAATGGGTCAGTATTGAGTATTTTTTAAAACTGCTTTTGCTGACAGGAATAAAAGGTACATTCTATGGAATAAACTACAGAGAAAAGTCTTCCTTTTTCCGTTGGTTCACCCCCCAAGTGGCCGCTAAGGCAGGTGTGTTGCTGCCGGCACGCTGCGCTGATCTGAAGCCAGGAGCCAGGTGATTCCTACCATGCGGGTGCAGGGCTCAAGGACTTGGGCCATCCTCCACTGCACCCCCAGGCCACAGCAGAGAGCTGGACTGGAAGAGGAGCAACTGGAACAGAATCCGGCGCCCAGACCAGGACTAGGACCCGGGGTGTGGGCGCCTCAGGTGGAGGATTAGCCTAGTGAGCCACTGTGCCAGCCTATTAATAATATTTGAAAAAATTGTCAACCTAGGTCTTTATTAATTAGAACAGAGATTTACAAACTTTATCTGAGATTGATTTCTAGAACAAAGCTTATAGTTTCATGTAGTGTAATTTTCTATGGCAACTTCAAATTAGTTATCACCAATGACTTTCAAATTTGAATTTGAAAATTAAATTTCATAAAAATCATGCTGAAACATTAGGTTACAAATACATACACATCAGCAGAAAATACTAGCCTATAAAAGTGTTGTGATATTGAAACAATCACTTAAGCATTTAGGTGCTGAAAGACAAAGGCTTACTGAATAATGTATTTGGTTCTAATAGCTAAGCATTTTTCTACCTGCAACTTTAGGAGACCATGATTGTCACAAGTAGCAAACCAAGCGATTCAATAAAACAGTGTGATATCCTTACTGTGGTTGTAGAAATAAGCCAGGGTTTGAAAGTGCATTTTCTTGTCCTCCTGACTATAGGGAAAGATCTTTCCTAATTGGGCTCCGTGTTAGACTCGTCTCTGCTGTGACGTACTGACAGATTTGCTGCTATATCCCTCACCTCTCTGGCACACCACATGGGTAGCTTTACATCTGCTCAGGTGATTCTGATGCAGGGCCTGGGTACAGAGCACTGGTATGGGAACTCAGGAAGATCATGCCAGTGATTAAAAGTAACAGATGCAGGAGGCTTACAAAAGCCATTGTAACTTCCTACTGATCTCTACCTTTCCTATTAGCTTAAGTTAGATTTTTCACAGGAATTCGTGTTTGTGGCTGAATGGTGAGCTGATCTGGCCTCAGGTGGAAACCAGTGATCTCATGGCTTTGTGATTTAGAAAGCGGTAGGAGAGGTAAACATCACTAAGAAGGGATAAAGAGGAATTGTGTTTTGGCAGAAAACTGCAAACCTTTCTGTGGGGTTAAGCTCTACACCGCATACAGCCAATTAGTGAGAACAACATGAACATGGCAGCCTTGCAGAAATGGTCTTAAGCTTCCCACGCTAAACAACATAACAAAATTCTGAAAAATTATAGGCAAATTATGGAGAGTAAAGGTGCATCGTCAAAGGCAGTCAATTAATGCTATCATTATAAATCACGATTACAGCCTGTCATGTAAATAACAGTTTATAATAAACGTAAATCACAGCACAAATGACTCAATTTAGCAAATCACACAGGCTACTGTGTATGGCCAGTGTATTGAGCTGTTGAAGGGAAAATGAACCAATTTAGTACTGGCTGAAATATTGTCCAAATGTTAATTCAACACAAACCAGACATCAAAAAACTGATATAACCAAAAGCAAACCATAGGCAAGGAAGTTAAAGACAAGTAGCAAACCAAAACAAGTTTAGGATTTTTTGAAATTAATAGTCAAAGAAACTTCATCAACTACTAAAATAAATGTAGCCTCTTCAATAGAATAGCAATTGGGAGAGAGAAAGAGCAGAGACAGCAGAGATTATGTATAGTAGATGGGTCAGATTGCCCAGGCTCAAAGATTGCCATCAAAACTCAACAGAAGAGTAACTTTCATTTTGTCTGCAGAAGAAAGCATTATTGCCCAATTAATAATATTTTTGTGGGAGCAATCCAAATTGGCTCAGTTACCATGGTACACTGAACACCACAAAAACTCAAAAAAGGTCAGATATTTACAAAATTAAAAATTAAACTCCCAATAATTAGTTGCTGTATTGAAATCGATAATCCATCACATTAGTTGAGTTGTGTTCTATTCACATTTACTTTTAAAAGAAAAACTCCATTTTCAGTTGTAAAAAGTCACTCTTTCAACCAAAGAGAGCGGAGTTTACTTTCCTGAGAAAGCCAGAACCGAAGCACACAGCCCAGATAACAAGAGCCTGCTCCTCAAACACAGGATAGAAGCCAAGTCTGAACCATGGCCTAGTAATGTAACTCATGGGAGAGACTTGCGCACTGTGCTCTCATCTAAGCTTCTCCTTCGTCACCCTTGGGGTTCAATACTAGCCATGCTGGCCTTTCAGTGTCTCAGAAATCTGCCAGGTCTGTTCCTCTCTCAGGCATCCGAACACAGCTCCACTTGGCCTGGAGGATTCTCTCCATTATCATTAGACTCACTCTTCACTTTCTTCTGGAAAAGCTTTTTGATGACTCTGTATTCATATGTTCCTGTAAGACAAGGATTCCAACAAACCTTTTTATGCTTCTTTTTCCCCTAACTTATATTTATTTGAAAGTGAGTGAGTGAAAGAGCAAGAGCGAGAGAGAGTGAGCGACCTTCCATCTACTGATGCACTCCCCAAGTGCTCACATCAGCTGGTGTTGAGCCAGGCTGAGGCCAGGAGTTAGGCACTCATTCCAGGTCTCCCATGTGAGTGGCAAGGATTCAAGGCCTTGAAGCATAACTTGCGTCTCCCAGACACACTAGCAGGAAGCTGGGTCAGAAACAGAGTAGTCAGGACATGAACTAGGCATTACAATATGGAATGCAGATGTCCAAGCAGCAACTCAACACACTACACTAAAAGCCCAAGAGAGCCAAGTATAGCTGGCAAAACCTCAGTGTAAAATGACAAATATTACAGAAGGGGTTAAACTCCAGTAATCAGTAACCCCCATAATACAATAGTGTAAGAGAAATGGAAGGGGACTGCTTTCTCCTGGGCCATGGCCAGGCGAGTTGCTGCAGGCAGCTTTTCTCCACATGCCAGTTCAGAATGCACTTAGCTCACCTTGCTGCTCTGCCCTTTCCCAGAACATTGTTTTAAGGTTGTGGTCTAAGTTGGATCATGGCCACATGTAAAGTGCATTCCATACAGAAAGAGCCCATTCAGAGGACCCATTCTTCCCCAAGTCCATCTGCAACATTCTCATTACAGAGAAAGGAGAGAGGATTTTTGGTGAACTAATATGCCAAAAAGGATCAAAAAAGTGTTAGAGGAAACAGTCTGACTAATTATGATGCAAGATATGTGCTTTGTGAAACATCTTTTAAAGCTATCTAGACCTTAATTAAACCTAAGGGACCTTTAGCAGTGTGGAAAACATTTTGTACAAACACTATGTTGAAAGCTGGAAGGAAAGGTGGATTCAAACCACCACATAATGTAGAAACCCTCAGTCCACGGTTGTTGAACAAGCATTGCTTAAATGTTTTAAAGGTACACAAAGAATTGCAGGATTTTGTCAGGCATTGTGCACTAGTACTTTTCAAGGTGCATAAAAATAAGAAACTTGCAACGAGTAAAACTGGGAGCTGTTCTTTTCAGTTAATCTGTGCTCAGACAAGATGGCAGAGGCTCTTCGCATTGGTCTCTTAGGTTCACAGAGTGAGCTTATCTAACATTGGAGGTCTGTGAAATGTGATATCCTGAAGGAAAACACAACAGCCCATATTAAGGCAAGGCCAGCATTCTGAGTGTAGTCAGAGCAGTTCTTAACTTTTTGCTTTAGCACCTCCATCCATCCTTACAGTTTCTCAACAAACTACAGAAAACCCAGATAGGAAGTTTTTGAAGTGCTTCATATAATTGACTTGATGGAAATAAACTTTATTGCAAAGAAAATAGAAATGTAAAAATTGAAGTCTTTGTGGTATTTTATGCTTTAAGAAACATGTTTTAGGCCGGCGCCGTGGCTCAATAGGCTAATCCTCTGCCTTGTGGCGCCGGCACACCAGGAACTAGTCCCGGTCGGGATGCCGGATTCTGTCCCGGTTGCCCCTCTTCCAGGCCAGCTCTCTGCTGTGGCCCAGGAGTGCAGTGGAGGATGGCCCAAGTGCTTGGCCCTGCACCCCATGGGAGACCAGGAGAAGCACCTGGCTCCTGCCATCGGATCAGTGTGGTGCGCCGGCCACAGCGCAACAGCCACGGTGGCCATTGGAGGGTGAACCAATGGCAAAAAGGAAGACCTTTCTCTCTGTATCTCTCTCTCACTGTCCACTCTGTCAAAAAAATTAAAAAATTTAAAAATTTAAAAAAAGAAACATGTTTTTCCAACTTCCAGATCAGGTTCTCATACTCGGGTCCATAGCCCTTGGCACTGAAACTGCAGTGTTCTGACACATGCTTTTTAATTTCTACCAGTCATTGAAGACAACCCAAAGATTAAGTTGGATAAATGAGTAAAACTTAAATTATTCTTAACATAACAATCCAGCAGCTGTACTGAAAAAGCTGTTCTGGTTTCTGAGGGCTTGTTCTGAAGCTGGAAAAGAATGGTGTTACTCAAAAGACCTTAACTTGTCTTTTAGAAGACTTTACATTGGGGGCCAGCATTATGGTGTAAACAGATCAAGCCAACCCAGCATCCCATATGGGCACTGATTCAAGACCAGGCTGCTCCACATTCTTTCTTTTTATTCTTTTTTAAGATTTATTTATTGGGGCCGGCGCCGTGGCTCACTTCATTAATCCTCCACCTGTAGCACTGACATCCCATATGAATGCCAGGTTCTATTCCCAGTTGCTCCTCTTCCAGTCCAGCTCTCTGCTGTGGCCCAGGAAGGCAGTGGAGGATGGCCCAAGTGCATTGGGCCCCTGCACCTGCATGGGAGACCAGGAAGAAGCGTCTGGCTCCTGGCTTCGGATTGGCACAGCGCCAGCTGTAGCGACCAGCTGGGGAGTGAACCAGCAGAGGGAAGACCTTTCTCTCTGTCTCTCTCTCTGTCTCACTGTCTGTAACTCTACCTGTCAAATAAAAAAAAAAAAATTACTTGAAAGTCAGAGTTACACGCAGAGAGAAGGAGAGGCAGAGAAAGAGAGAGACAGAGAGAGAGAGAGAGAGAGAGAGAAACAGAGGGAGGGAGAGAGAAGTCTTCTATCTGCTGGTTCATTCCCCATTTGGCTGCAGTGGCTCTAGCTGTGCCAACCCGAAACCAGGATTCAGGAGCTTCCTCTGGGTCTCCCATATGGGTGCAGGGGCCCAAGGACTTGGGCCATCTTCTACTGCTTTCTCAGACCATAGCAGAGACCTGGATCGGAATTGAAGCAGACGGGACTCGAACCAGTGCCCATATGGGATGCCAGCACTAAAGTGGGTGGCTTTACCCATTAAGCTACAGCACCGGCCATAGGTTTCTCCACTTTCAATCCAGCTCCCTACTAACGAAAGCAGCAGCAGATCGCTTCAGCCCGCACCCACATGGGAGACTCAGATGAATCTCCTGGCTCCAACTTCAGTCTGGCCCAGCCCTGGCAGTTGCAGCCATTTAGGAGTGACCCACCAAATGGAAGATTCTCTCTCTCTCTCTCTCTCTCTCTCTCTCTCTCTTTCTGTATCTCTACCTTTCAAATGAATAAAATGAATATTTTCAAGCAAGAACACTCTACATTGTGAAATATGAGTGTAAAATGGCCAGTTATCAAGTACATGAAGAAAGACAAAGTATCCAAGAAATCAGAAGAGCAGTCTATCATCTTTTGTTCTTTGGAATGGGAGCAAGTCGTCTCCTCCACCACTGAGTTCTTCCAAAAGATGGAGAATCCTTTTAGGAAGGAGAAGTCACATTAGGCCCATCCCATACCCAAAGCGTAATGTCAGAATAAAAATTTTCTAGGAATCATGGAAAATCTTCCCTTTATAACATTTCTCTTAAAACTGAGGTCCTTGAATGGATACAAATCTATGCAAATCATACATAGAAAAGATACTTTGTATATACATCATAGAAAACCAGAATTTTATTCCTTTTTATAGACTTTCTGAATTTTACCTGAACAAATTGAGTTTAAACTTTCATTCATAAAATATGTTGATTTCACATCTATAGCTATGATTTAAAGGTTACATACATTTTAAAACATAGTAGAAAATGAACAGTGTTACAGTATACAGTGCTTTAAGCATTATATAATGCATTATTATATATAATTAATATATTACTTATTGCATTCCAAGTATTATTCTAAGTTCTTGGAGTTCTATAGTAGTAAAATGCTTTTTAATTCTGAATAACAAAAATTACATAATTTAGAATAATTACATTTAAAATGTGTATAAAGTATAATTAAATAATAGCATGAGTTCCTAAATAATCTTGCCTAGACATTTTTTTTTTTGACAGGCAGAGTGGACAGTGAGAGACAGATACAGAGAAAGGTCTTCCTTTGCCGTTGGTTCACCCTCCAATGGTCGCCACGGCCGGCACACTGTGCTGATCCGAAGGCAGGAGCCAGGTGCTTCTCCTGGTTTCCCATGGGGTGCAGGGCCAAGCACTTGGGCCATCCTCCACTGCACTCCTGGGCCACAGCAGAGAGCTGGCCTGGAAGAGGGGCAACCAGGACAGAATCCGGCGCCCCAACTGGGACTAGAACCCGGTGTGCCGGCGCCACAAAGTGGAGGATTAGCCTATTGAGCCGCGGCGCCGGCCTTGCCTAGACATTTATCTATGTTGTACTATCTTAATAAAATTTGGATATGCTAGAGATTTCTCTGCTTTATCTCTTATTGCTTTTTTACCAGCAGTTGTGATAAATTTCTGCTCAATTCACAGATGAATAATTTAATTTTATTAGCTGGTTATTCTTTAAATTAACCTCTATATTTTTCTCTTTAGTTTCACTTTCAGCAAATCTTACAAAATAAAGTGATGCTTCCTATTCATTATCATGACAGTGTTGATAACTTTCAGAATCATTGCTTTGAATTTTTAAAGCTAGTCTAATTTATTTCCCATAATGCCAACTATGACAACATATTGTGTTTAAATTATTACCTGTTATTATTTTATAATTCTTAATTTTCAAAATTTCCATATACACTGTATTTGATTTGAACCATTTTGAACCATTCATCTCTGAATTTAAAATAAAACAATTTTCTATTTATTTTGGCTTATTTTCTCTTCCATTGATCTTCTTGTTCAAATACTAACTAGCCATATTTCTTTTATATTTTCAACTCATGTAATGTAGATTGAATTTCAGTCTGATATCTGACAACAGGATAATTGCAAAAAGTGAGATCCCTAAAAAGGATAATTTTGCATAACTTGTCCAAAATTCCAGTACAGCCCACATATTGTACATGTAATATTATTTCACATGATGAAAAATGTATTTATTTGCAATTCTAATGACCATTTTAGACGGAGGAAGTCAATTTTAGAAGTTAATATGAGGGGAAACCTATAAAATATATTGGATATATATTTTATTTATATGTTATATAATATAAAGAATAGATAACATAATAAAAGGTCTATACTCTGTTATAATAAATATGTTTTCACTCAGCAATGATAAAACACTAGCAATATGTCTACCAATTATTGAAAAAGTATATTGAAAATAACAATGGTCTAAAGAGTAAACAGATTGTGGTAAGTGGCTGATAATATTTTCATTTTCTTTGGAAATTAATATCTTTATATAATAACAAGATAAAAATTCATATCACAATTTGTGAGTTTTGGAATCATGGATAAAACAATGCCTCAACTCATCCTAGTAACTTCTCTGAGTTATAACAAAAGATTCATCGGGCACCTTCTCTATTGCAATGCTGAGATTCCAGTCCTAATTGTTATTCTAGGTACAATTGCTGGGTGGAAAAAGACAAATAAAATTAAATAACATTAGTTAAATTTCTATTAAGATCCAGGAAATCCCAGAATAATTACAAATTAGAAAGCTAAAAGAAACAGCATCATTAGTAAATTGGCTATTACAGAGAATTAATATTGAATCTAACTAGCCATACTGGACAGATTATGGTAATGTGTGTCTGTCACAAACACACACACAACAGCAACAACAATAAACAACAAAGGAAATTTCATCTAAGCCAGGAAAATGAATGACTACTAGCATTTGTATCTTCAAAACCTATCATTCTTAACAAGAAAGAAAATTTGCTCTGGAAATGTCATGGCTAATTCTTTGTCTAAGCTTATCATCATGCAATTCCTGAGCAGAATTAACTGTGGTGCGTTACAGATTGACAACAGATTTAATAGAGTATTTAATTTTATCAGAGGTCATCAAACATCCATGCACACATAAAATCTGCAGTATAAAGGAATGCCATCATCATGAATAACTGAAGTAGGATTTCTTACGTGACTCGATGATCCTAAGAGCAAAAGTTTCAAATATGCTATCATTCAAAAAGGCACTTTTTTCAACTCTGTAGGTATTAAATAATAATATCCTTAAGCATCATATCAATAGAAAGATGTAGAAAGGTATAATTTTTCAAGTGGATAAATCAAAACAAAGACATTTTAGATAACTATGTTTAATGTAAGTTACTTTTGTAGTTAAAGGACATTCTTTCATCTATTCTCAAGAAAACAGCTTATAATTTATATTTTATCTTAGAATTTAAATTCTTAGAATACATAGGGGAGAAAACAATGAAATTTACCAATGGAAAAAAAATAATTCAGCTATGTCTCCTGTTTGTATAATCAATTTTCTAGAAATTTTGTTGGCCTTGGTTGAAGAAAATAATTTCCCTGGAAAAATATTAATTACCAGCATAATGAAATGTATGTCCAAATGTGTCTTTAAAACCAATGAGTAGTCTTGTCAAGAACTGCTAATCATAAACTTTAAATTATATGGATCTCTCCTCAAATAAAGAAGGTTAATAATATCTTTTTAATAAAAAAACAAAAAGGTTATGCAAGGTCATAAGATTCTGTGCAAATAATCTAAGCCCTATTATTCTCCATGCTGTTATGATGAAGAACCATTTTCAAACATCACACAATGATATAATTACAACAAGGCAAGTTTCTGAGTAGAAGAGATGATTAAAGCACCAAGATTTTATCAGAAGTGTGAAAAGTGTTGAGTGGGTCAGTAGACATATTTACTGTTACAAAAATCTACATAAATGAGCCTAGACAGAGAAAGCATCTGTGAATTTGTTAAATTTGAAAACTCCAAGGAGAATAATAAATATAGAGCAGGCAGCATGAAAAAAAAAGTCGGTGAAGTTTGGCAGCCTACTGTGCTAAAAGTAGTTGAATGCACTAAAATGGAACCTTATACAGCTGGCTTAAGTATAAAGAACCAAATGTAGAGCCAAAAGCTCTAGTGCATTAAGAGCCCTTATAGAATATTCAATAAAAATGTAAGTTTCTATTAATAATACAGAATGTATTTTGGAGAAGTAGTTAAGAAAAATAAAAAGGCAATAAAGGGTCTCAAAAAAAAACAGAATAGACAAAATGAATAGTATGATATAAAATTAATATTAATCACATATAATAACTGACCCATATCTATTTGACCAATATCTAGTTTCTATCTGTATCTTTCAAATGAACTATTAGCTGAATATAAAATGCAAGTGCTCCAGATAACAAAAATGATTATTTTATTCATAATAGAAAATATTCCTCATGATCAATATTTGACAACTGTAAAATTTTAAATAAAAAATTAAAAAACATAGTAGAAATATTTATGATACACTATGAGATATTTTGCTACATGTATACATTGTATAATATGCAATCAGGGTAAAGATATTTATCTCTTTGAACATTTAATACTTTTCTATTGTGAAAGCATCCAAAATCCTGACTTCTGGTTTGTTACATATTTAACATTTGTTTTAAACATATAAAATAAATGTATTTGTTTAGGTATTTTTAAGCCACTTACTGCTTTGTCTATTCTGAAAGTAGACTGTGCGCAACATTTTAATGAATTGCTGTGTTTCAGATGCCATCAGCTAGACAGGACAATGTTGAAATGTAAATCCTCAGAAGTTTTCTCAGAACTGCTACCTTGTTAGATTATTTTCCTAATTCTCTTTTCAGCAGAAAACATCTCAAAAGACAAATACAATCCCTGGATCTGAACCTGTCAGCAATTTGCTTTATATCACATTGGTAGACTGTAGGCTGGTCAAGGAGAGTTTATCTTCTACTTTGCTGCCATTGTGGTGACAAGAAGATCACTAGGGTCTCCTTGGACTCAGAAAATCTTCTAAAATTTTTCTATTTCAAGATAAATTTGGAACTTAATTAAGTTATTTACTCACATGTCATTCACTAATTCACAAACTTTTTCTGTCTTGCAGCATGCGGGTTTGTGCGGGATACCAGGTATGCAAAGGTTAAGGCCCTGCACTCATTATCTGAGAATGACTGGAAAAGGAATTATTCATGTTAAATTAAAAGTCATATGGCTAAATTTAATAAACCACTAATTATAGGCACACAATGAATCACAGATGTCTCTTTAAAAAGCCACATATAATACACTGAAGTTACACAGTTGTTCTCTTTTCTTGAGGTTTGGGAATAATTTGCAAGCCTGTGAGTTTACAATCCTTTTTTTCTTCTACTTATTCTTTCCTCTTGGTCTTATCGCCCGTCTCAAGTTGATTGGTTCTTACTGAGACCACCACCTGAGGTAGTCATTGTCTTAGAAGACCCCATCCTCTTTTTAAGATGTGCTGTAGAGAACTTGCACACTTCCTCAATAAGTGTTCCATTATAATTCTGTAATTTCTAGGGCTTTCTGTCCTTGTTACAGAGCCTCAGAATTGTATGTGTGTGCTTTCTTGAAGTTATCCTTTGCTTCTCACATTCTCTGTATACCTCTGCAGCGTATACCCTGGGATGCTTTGATTGCTACCTGTCTGGTATCCCAAGAAACTGAACTCTCTTTCCGGCATCCTCCGTTTGCCATCACCACCTATATACGTCTACATTCTATTATCTGCGCACATTTTTTTTTGTGAATTTTGGTTTTCTGACTTTTCATATGGGAAAAATAAGTCATTTACTTACTTCTTTAACTTCCAGTGAAAGATTCTACTATCTATGCTCCGATGAAAGAAAGAAATGGCCCCACATAACTGTTAAATTTATTTTTACTTTTTTTGAAAAAACATACTTTTCCTTTTAAAAAGTCCATATCTGAACAATTCTATTATAAATCTCACGACAAACAATAAATATAGCAACCACTTTTTGGTTCTTTGGATAATTGCCTATCATTATATGTGGCCAAGGTACTGCTAGTGACAAAAACTTCCCTTATATAGACTCGATGGGAACATTTGGTTGTTCTCATAATTTTTTTTAAATTAACATTTCCAAATGTGTGATATTGGCCAACCCACATCATGGTTAGTTTTCCTCATGGCTTTCCTACTTCTGGCATCATCTACTTTAATAGGCTGAAATGGGAGTACTTTTCTTCCACCCATGTTCATGTGCTTCAAAACTCCTAATCTCCTTTGGTAGTTTTGCTTTCTTTAGTAATTCTATTTTTTAAAGATTTATTAATTTGAAAGTCAGAGCTGTAGAGAAAGGGGAAGGGAAATACACAGAGAGGTCTTCCACCTGTCAATTCACTACCCAGATGGGTGCAGCAGCCCAAACTGGATCAGGTCAAAGCAAGGAGCTAGGAATTTCCTTTGGGTCTCCCACGTGGGCAGCAGGGACCAAGCACCTGGATCATCCTCAGCTGCTTTCCCCAGGCCATAAGCACGGAGCTGAATCAGAAGTGGAGCAATAGGGACATGAACCAATGCCCATAAGGGACATGTGATTTGCAGGCAACCCCACCCAACTACCCCAAAATGCTAGCACCTTGCTTATTAATTCTAAGTGCAGTTGTACCAGTAGATATCCTCATTCACCTTAACCAAGAAAATTTTCTCTCTTAATAGACTTTTCCATCTCTTGTAACTCTGATTTCTGAATCCACATCTTCAGACTTTTTGTGATCATTGTCACTTCGATGTTCTTTTTTTTTTTTATTTTATTTATTTGAAAGGCAGAGTTACAGAGGCAGAGGCAGAGAGAGAGGTCTTCTATCCACTAGTTCACTCCCAAAATGGTCACAACAACTGGAGCTGAGCTGATCCGAAGTGAGGAGACAAGGGCTCTTCCAGGTCTCCCATGTGGGGGCCTGAGGATTTGTGCCATCTTCTACTGCTTTTTCAGACCATAGCAGAGAGCTGGATTGAAGTGGAGCAGCTGGAAATGAGATGCTAGCACTGTAGGCAGCAGCTTCACCTGCTACACCACAGCACTGGCTCCTGTCAGTTTGATTCTTACAAAAACCTGTAATATCTCGCAAGTACCTAGGTAATAAAGCCCATATTCCATTCTCACTCTGTTATTTAACTGTTTAATTTTGCACATCTACCATACTGTTTTTTAACATTATTTACACATTTCTGCCTCTGTGCTTTCTAAAAAATATAACTTACCCTTCTAGAGTGTTTGCTCACTCTCCCTCACTGTCATGCCTCACCTCTAGCCTATGTCCAAATCTTCACTCATTGTTCAGGTCTCAATTAAAATATCACTGAAAATTCTAAAAGTAAGATCCATGTTCTTCTTGTATACTCATCATTGATATTGTTGCTTGTTTTCCTTAGTGTGTGTTTTACTTTGCCTCACTTCATGATGACTGGTACCATTGTTATCTGAAGTGGATTGCGGAAAATAGCTTATATTTTTTTCTCCTGGAATTCAACCACATCTTGGAAAAAGTGATAACTGATATCTGATAAACAAAGAATGAATTTTGGAATTATACACCCTCATGTGGCTGTCATCAAACTGTGAGGTTTGTAAGTATAAAAATTCCCAAACAGAAAATGAGGAGGGTTGATTATTGATCAAGATGAGGATGGTGGATGAAGCTGAGGATCTTGGAATATGTTGGTGTCTTTCATGGATATAAGTCCATTTACAGAAGAGATAGCATATCACCATTTCTAGGATCCCAAGATCTTTGCATTGTTCCTGCTTCATACCTCTTTCAGCTCAGTATCTGTAAGGTGGTCACCATCATCTTGCTAATAATGGGACATGGGACTTCTCCAAATCATTTTTCCAAGTCATAGACTTTTCACCATCAAGTTTTACAAAACATGTTCATGAACAACTCTCTGATATAGCCAAGGAAAGACTACTCACACCAGCAGCCAACCATAGCATTCCTCACTTAGTCATTCCCCAAAAGTTCTCAAAATTTGAAAACAATCTTACATCATCTTCCATTGCTTAATTATTCCTGTAGAAGACAAGATTATAAAAATATTAGAAATGGCAAACTCTCTTTGACAGAAGGTATTGCTTCCTTCAGTAGGTTCAAAGGATATCAAGGGAGTACAAAATGAGAAATGGCCATTGTACATGACCTTCCTTTTCAGCAGTTATCACATGAGGATGCATGCAGTGTGGCAGTGGCTACAAGTGTCTCTACAGTGAAGTTCCTCCTTGAAGTAACGGACCAAAAGAGACTTTTCTAGGCTCTTAAACTGATTACCAGATGAAGCAAAAACTTCAGAATAGATAACTTCCAGGGGACAGCGCTGTGGCATAGTCGGTAAAGATGCCTCCTACCTTGCTGGCATCCCATATAGGTGCCTAATGGAGTCCCAGCTGCTACACTTCCAATCCAGCTCTGTGTTATGTACTGAGAGAGCAGTATAAGCTCTGCTGTGGTCCAGGAGTGCAATGGAGGATGGCCCAGGTCCTTGGGCCCTGCTCCTGCATGGGAGACCAGAAGGAAGAAAGAAAGAAGGAAAGAAGGAAAGAAAGAAAAGATGGTCCAAGTCCCTGAGCCTCAGAACCCACATGGGAGACCCAGAAGAAACTCCTGGCTCCTGAATTCGGCTGGTGCAGCTCCAGCAATTGAGGTTATTTGGAACGTGAACCAGCAGATGGAGGACCTCTCCCTCCCTTTCTCACTCTCTCTCCCTCTCAGTCTCTCTATTACTCTGCCTTTCAAATAAATAAATAAAGCCTTTAAAAAATAACTTCTTTCCTTGGAAATAAAACTTATGAATTTTGGGGAAGCCATGGTACCTAGAAATAACATCTAACTTTCTAACTTCCTAGAAGAGTTCCTTAGTATAACAATAAATAGAGATTGACTGTTGTGTCTATGTATCACAAGGCCACGAGAATATTACATGATTATGTGAACACCAGGAGGCAATGATTGTCAGGTCCATGTTGCAATTTCCCTCATAATGTTTGACTTAAAAGCTTGTTTAAGTTGGAGTTAGGTATGAAAGCTCAGTGTAACTTGGGTATGTTAGCTTTATAAGACTGATTATCAACATAGTGTGAGGGTACTTCAAAAAGTTTGTGGGGGAGGTGGCGTCGTGGCTCACTTGGTTAATCTTCCACCTGCCATGCCTGCATCACATATGGGCACTGGGTTCTAGTCCCGGTTGCTCCTCTTCCAGTCCATCTTTCTGCTGTGGCCCGGAAGGGCAGTGGAGGATAGCCCAAGTCCTTGGGCCCTGCATCCAATGGGAGACCAAGAGGAAGCACCTGGCTCCTGGCTTCGGATCGGCGCAGTGCGCCGGCCGTAGCGGCCATTTGGGGGGTGAACCGATGGAAGGAAGACTTTTCTCTCTGTCTCTATCACTGTCTGTAACTCTACCTGTTGAATAAATAAATAAAATCTTTAAAAAAAAAGTTTGTGGGAAATGGCACAGATATATAAATGTATTTTGATGTCAAACATTTTGAAATTCTTGCATATATGTGATATAAACAAATTTCATAGAAAATATATGTTGTGAAAATACCATGCCTAATTTTTAAAATTTCTTTGCATGAAAAAAAAAATTATGTTTTAATTCCATTTTCCGCAAACCTTTTGAAGGACCCTCATACCAATAGTTCAGTTGAACAAGAAGTATATAAAAGAAGAGAGAAGAAAGTATCTCAAGGGATGCTTGTTACTTATGAGAAGAAATTGTAGTTTGTGCAACCTACCTGGGAAAAAGGATCCAGAGGTTTGACAGGAAGTCTGGTAGAGGACACGGAGGGTTTAGAAGCAGATAGGCATGAATCCATTCAGAGCCTTTCTCTTTTGATCTGGTACCTGTGTGATCTTAAACAAGCTAGTTATTAATCTAAGTTATCATTCTTTTAGAAAAATGGATTAGCTATATTTGTTCAGAATATATGTGAGAAAGATTAATGACATAATTGCTATAAAAATATGATAGCTAATTCTGAATCAACGAAGATATGGTACCTTAAATGCTGTATTCTTTAAATATAAAGTAAACTTGAAGTTTAACGGTTGATTAATGGGGCCTATTTATCATTGCTCTAGTTCTAGTACTTTATCATTTAGAATTGAAAGGTCTAGCACATAGTTAGAAAACTTTAGGCTTTGCCCACAACTTTACCTACAACCTCTTTTCACAAACACATTTAAAAAGAGAAATGGGTCATAAACAGGTTTTTTTTTTAAATAATTTATTCACAAGGCAAAGTGACAGAGAGGGAGAGAAAGAGAGAGAAATCTTCTATCTGTTATTTCATTCCCCAAATAGCTACAATAGCCAGGTCTGGACCAATCCCAAGCCAGGAACCAGGAACTCCATCCTGTTCTCCCACATGGATGACAGAGACCCAAGAACTTGGTCCATATTCTGTTGCCTTCACAGGAACATTAGCAGGAAATCAGATGAAAACTGGAGTAGCCAGGACTGAAACCAGCACTCCAATATGGGATGCTGGGGTTGCAAGCAGGTCATTTAACCCACTGAGCCACAGCATCATCCCTAATTTTATGTACTGAACTACTTTTATAACTGAGCTAAGTGTGTATCAGGTGCTTCAACAGTTCTTGCTTTACTACCACAAATGGGAAGGAAAAAACCTTGTTTGAATAAATTTAATTACAACGGTACAGTTGGTGGATATTTCAAATCACAGTTAGCTTATAGCAGCATACTTGTACATCTGTCTTTCTGATATCATTCCAGAAACTCAAAGTAACGAAAGAACAGTTATACCTGTAATTAAAATTAACCAAGCCATGAGTGTGTGTTCTCATGTGGGAGGCTACCACTATGTTAAAAATCAGTACTGTTTCTGCTAAAAGTTTTAAGCTGAAGTATAGAAATATTTTATAATTTGTACATAATAGAGCATATTTTGAACATGCTTTAATTTAGAGATTTATAATGGCACTAAATTGAAGAAAAATCCAAAGAAACTAAAACTAAAAATATTATAATTAAGAAAATCAGAGATAATACATTTAAGCAATTTAGGTTATAACTTTCAAATTGTTTTCATGTAGACATTTCTGTATATGTATGTTTGAAAACATGTATAAAACATGTAAATTTAAAATCTAAAATATTTGTTTTGAGCACTTACTCTCCTTACATAATGCTCAATAAGCTGCTCTTCTCCCATTTAAAGCTCACATATATGATCTGTACCATTAAATACTCCTGAAAATATAATTGCAATTGCTATGTAATCATGTGTTTAATTGATTCAACTAGCTTTCTGTTACTGGCCATTTACAACAGTAATGATTTGTTGACATTAACATGTCACATAAAAGAACATATTTTATACTCAGTGTATATCATGTCTTATTATAGTTAAAGAACATTATTTTTAGAGGCCACTGTAAAATTCCTTCCAGTGTTATACTTTGAATTGTTGTGCTGTATATCCTAGGCCAATGGAAAGCTCTGTCTGGTAGCCACTCCCTAAGCAATTCAATCTTCCACACCCAAATCCAGCATAGCTCTAACATCTAATTAGTTTAAACACATGCCAGGTATTCTCTACAAAGCTCCTCTTATAGCTGATATTTCACTTTAAAATCTCTGCGAGTGAGATCCCAGTAGAAAGAATGGGCCATCAAAGAAGGAGGTACCTTTCTCTGAAGAGAGGACAGAACTTCCACTTTGACGATGACCTTGTCTAAATAGGATCGAAGTCAGAGAACTCAAGAGGCTTCCATAGCCTTGGAAACGCATGACTAGAGCCTGAGGAGATTTCTGACACCATAAACAAGAGTGTCAAATTGTTAAGTCAACAACACACGTCACTGTATACTTACTCCTTATGTGGGATCTTTGTCCTTAATGTGTTGTCCAATGTGAATTAATGCTATAACTAGTACTCGAACAGTGTTTTACACTTTATGTTCTGTGTGGGTGCAAACTGATGAAATCTTTACTTAATATATACTAAATCGATCTTCTGTATATAAAGATAATTGAAAATGAATCTTGATTTGAATGGACTAGGAGAGGGAGCGGGAGGTGGGAGGGGTGCAGGTGGGAGGGAAGTTATGGGAGGGAAAAAGCCGTTGTAATCCATAAACTGTACTTTGGAAAATTATATTTACTAAATAAAAGTTTTAAAAAAATCCAGCCTATTTATACTAATCCCAACCATATCATCCCACTTCTAAACCACTGTCATAATTTCCTAATTCTAATTCTCCAACATGGCTCCAGAAAAGAAATGAACACCCAGAATCTCTCAACGTGTTGTTCTCCACGGTCCTTCTTCTGTAATATACTTGAAATAACCTTGAGTGTTCTGATTTCCAAAACTTTTCCCAAGTTATTCTTTCAGCCTAAATTCCACACCTCTTCCTCCCCTCTTTTCCCTTCCCCTGTCCCTTTCAGAAACCAAACCTGCACATCAGGCCCAAGATGAAATCTTCTTTCATTTCTCCCCAGGTGTACAGGCTCTCTCTTCTCTCAATTCCTGTCACATTTACTTTTGACCAGTGTTCAACTTCTAGCCATTTCCATTTGCCCATTTCTTCATTTTCAAAATGAGTTTAATGACATCAGCACCCCTCATGGAATTAGTGTGAAGATTAAATGGTATGATCTGTGCTCAGAAGCACGTCAAGACATTGATGTGTTCAATAAATTTATTTTTGCTACTATTATAAAGTGGATGATAATTACCATGATGCTGAAGTGACTCATAGTGATAATTACATTATTCTGTGTGTCTGTATTAGTTCTCCCCAAGTAGAGGATAATTTACTCCAGAGTAGGGATTTTGTCATTCTATTTTGCTTCTAATAGATGTGTTTTGAGTAGATGCCTAATTGTTACTTATTGACTGATGGTTTTTAAACTTTATTTATTTATTTGAAAGACTGAGAGGCACAGAGACAGAAGCAGGCAGCCAGAGTGACAGTTAGAGATCTTTTCCATCTGCTGATTCACTCCGTAAATGCCTACAACAATCCCGGCTGGGCCATGCTGATACCAGAGGCCAGAATTCAATCTGGGTTTCCCCACACTTGCTGCTTCCCAGGGTATTCATTAGCAGGAAGCTGATAAGAACCTGGGAAAATGGGACTAGAACCAAGGTACTCTGATAAGAGATGCTGTGCCAAACCTATATTTTACTAGTGTACACTCTAAGTTTTATAGCATTTATTATTTTAGGCATTCTTATATTTCATAATTTTTCTATATAAGTAGATTGTAAACTCTGAGGAAAACAATGTATTCTCAGTCTTGTAACTTATCCATAGCATAGAATCCAAGCACTCTGATACAGGATGCAGGAGTCCTAAGCAATGCCTTAACCACTACTCCCAAAAAGCTGCCCAGATTGATGCATTCTTTCAAGCACAGGTGGATGACTGAGTGATGCCAGGATTTCCTGAATAAGACCTGCCACTTTTCAGAAATCCTGGGCACCAGAGAGGGGAAACAACAACAACAACAACAAAAAACACCTTATGTCTGAATGAATCAGAGATTTTTATTGCCAAAACACTTCCCAGCTTCAATATAAAATAATTTAGAGTAGCATACATAGTAGCAAAAACCCTTTCTCTGTGGCTGCTCTTCATCCTTGTGCTCAGATTCCAGCTCTCCCAACACAGCAACTGCCCTTGGTGGTGGCAGACATTGAACCACAAGGCCAGGGGGAGACACATAGTAACACTGGGTCCTTTAGGTTTGCCTCCCCTACACAGGCTCATACAATTGAAAACTTGTAGCATCTCCTAATGCTGGGCTTTGACACAGGCATCCTCTTGCTTACTAAACCCCACAGCCTTGGTGGCATTCCTTGGACTCTCTCCAACACCCTCTAGGAACAGCCAGCCTGAACTGACCTCCTCCTGGTGTCCTTTACCTCCACTCCCTGACTCAGCTCAGCTGCCTTCTTTCTGTCCCTACAACACTGCAAATCATTTTCCCCTTAGACTTTTAACATTTGTTCATCTCTTAGAACACACTCCTCACAGATCTTCCCCTTGTAAACACATTATCATTTTATAGTTCTATGCTTAAATGGAATGTCCTCTGAAGGGCCTTCTATGATATGCATTCTAAAATAACTTCTCTCTTCTTCTATTGCATACTTTATTTGTACATGTTTTTTTTTTAGTTTACTGGGTTTTTTAAATCTCACATGAACAAGGGCATTACCTCTTCAATGTGCAGATAGAAAAATGCCCAATGTAGAGTAGGTTGTGCCATCAAAAAGAAATGATTACTGAACAGCTAGTATAATCATTTATAATTACATTTGGATTAAAATAAAGATGCAAAAGTGAGAGTATTTTTAAAAAGATTTATTTATTTATTTGAAAGTCAGAGTTACAGAGAGAGAGGGAGGGAGAGACAGACCTAGAGATCTTTCATCATTGGTTCACTCCCCAAATGGCTTCATCAGTTGGGGCTGGGTCAGGCCAAATATAAGAGCCATGAGCTTCTTCCAGATCTCCCATGTGAATGCAGGGGCCCAAGCATTTGGGTCACCTTCTGCTCTATCCCAAGGACATTAGCAGGAAGCTGGATCAGAAATGGAGCAGCTGGGACTCAAATGGGTTCCCACAGGGAATGTCAGTGTTGCAAGGAGCTGCTTAATCTATCACACCACAACTCTGGCCCCAAATGTGTGATAATTGAAATAATGTTTAAAATGTTTGTTTGTATAAATTTGGCCAGCATAAATTCTTTTATGGAAGTCAGAACACAATTCTTAAAAAAAGGATCTCAAGCTTTTATTAACACTTTTGCCAACAGAAAAGTGGAATTACTGAAACATCAAAATAGTCTTATTTAAAATAATTTAAAACTGAGCATGATAAATTGTTATTAAAGTGACATTTTAAAGTACTCAAAATATGTCTGCTGAATTTTTCCTGACATGTTTCTCAGTTCTTTCCAAGTATTAGAAATTCATGCCAAAATTTGTACAGTTTTGCATATCCAATGATTTTCATTATTTTATATACACACCTGTTTTCAACTACTACATATGTAATTTTAAAAAAAAAAAAAACTAGATGTAGAATTGTCCTCTGTAAAAATCTGTTGTTTTGAGACCTACACATACTCAAATGCATGTGGTAATCTCTTCTAAACAGTGGATATAAAAGATAAGACAAAATTTTAAAATAGTGTTATGAAATGTTTAGTGTTGGGTCACACTCTCTTTTCTGATAATAAAAAATAGACAAGAATATTGTTTCTTTCCATTAAAACCTTAGCTATTAACTGTTTTCATTATTATGATTAGTTCTACTGACACACAAATGACATCTAAAATCTGTATCTTCACAAATAGAAAATGCCATTGAAAATACATGATATGATTTATATATATATGTAGTATTTTAAAATCATACACTCTCATTATTGAGAGTAATCAACACTACATATTTAAATCTTGCTAGTGTAAGTCTGTTTAAGGAAAGATCATTTATATGAAAAATATGAGTTATAACCAATAGAGGTTACCTAAATAATTTCTAAAGGAGCTTTAATTTTAAATAAATTGTGGAGAAAATGTTTTAGAGGTTTTCAACATTTTTCACAGAAGTTAATGTTCTCAGGAAAAAATTTAGACATTAGCTGTTATTTTTAAAAAGCAACACATAAATGTATAACTTCATAGCTCTACTGTTGGCCTAATGTACATATGTGAAATTAAAATCTTTATGTCTGAGAATAAACCTGTGTTGCACATAATTGCACTTACACAAATGTATGCATTGAATACTTACCTGGAAAAGTTATGCATCCTCTTAAGATAAAACTTTCTGATTCTAGTTAAGCTTCGTAGGAAATAAACTGATCTAGTATGGAAATAAACAGTTTATTTTATATCAGAAATAAGAACAAAGTAGCCTTTTAGAACAATGAGAGTATAGCCCAGTGTGAACATGAAATCTGGCTGTAAAGTTGCAGTTTGGAAATAAAATCTCAGCTCTATATTTAATTACTGGATGACCACTGTGAAGAAGTTATTTGATTTTTTTGAATTTCATTTTCTGCTTCTTTTAAGTAGCTATGAAAATCATAGAGGCTAACAATGTATAGTGTATAAAATAGTACATTACAAATAAATTATGTGTACTCTTACTATTAATATTAACAGATCTGATTTGGATACGGACTCTGCCTCTCACTATTTCATAATCATGAAGAGGTTATTTAATATCTCAGAGACTCAGTTTCCCTCGTGGAAAGAATATATAGGATTTTATAAAAGTGTAGGTGTGGGCATGATGTGAGTTTGTGTACTGACTAAATGAGTGGAGTCGCTTAACTTCTATTTCCATAAATATGACTCAGAAATAAAGTGACTTGAATAGTTATTCAATACATGGTTATGAATTCTATACTGTGTTGCTTTCAGGAGAGCTCTAAATTATTTAACTTGAAGGAGTCCAAGTGTAATGAATTGAAAACATCTCTCCAAATGCTGGTATATTTTATGTATGGAGTATTAAGGAAGAGAAAATAAAAGTATATGCTATTGTATGTAGTTTAGAAGGATACATTTTTTTACAACCAAAAAGAATAATTTCCATGTTTGTGTAAAATGAGAAATATGTTTTCCTTCAGGTACGAAGCAGGAAATGATATATTCTTTTAGCAAAAGAAGACTCTCTAGTGAATTGGAATGATGGATGTGTAACCGTCCCCTTTGCCCCAGAATTACAATCACCAAAGGGAAGGGAATAGAATTAGTAACTAATATTGTTTTGAAAAAATCCATGCTTTTTTTTTCCATATTTTTCTTGGACATGTCAAATGCCCCAGCAACCTTTTCACCCTGAAAAAAGGAAGAAAAACATTGCCATGTGAAGAAAGGGTTTTGGGAGAAAAGATTTCAAAATTCCTTCCTCTCTATTTGTGGAGTGTGAAAACTAGGGATGAGGAGAAAGATCTGATGTACTGGGCAAGGGCAGGTGGAAACATTCAGGTCAGCTTTTGGGATATCTAAGAATGGCTGTAGAATATCTAATTTTTAACATGTATCTGCTGAATTTTTCTTTGACAATTCTTTTACAAAGGCAAAATGTTTGAGAGAAGCCCAATGTGGTACATGAGAAAACCAAACCCAACTAATTCCAAACTTAGTAAACCAAAAAGGCCAGGAATATCATAACCTGGAAAATGTTTTTGTTTCTTCCCCTAGTTAACTAGGAGGCTGGAAAGCAGATAGAAGGAACAAGAGATCAATTTCAGTGAATAAAGAAGTATCAGTGTTTTCTTTACAAACCATAGAAAACAATGAGTGGATAAGTGGATTTTGACCCATCTACTCAAGTTGTAGAAACAATTTCAGGGCAACCCATTGTAAAGAAAGCCAACTTGATGTTAACAGGCCAATCCAGGCACTCTCCATTCACCAAGAGTATTGGAAGAATCAGGTTCCTCTGGAAATCAGTTTACAGCAGTTGAACCTGAAGATGAAATATGTTTCTGTAAATAGGTCGGATTGTAGAAATCACATGAAGAATCTGTAATTTATATGGGAGTGCTTGGGTTTGAGTCCCTGCTCCACTTTCCATTCCAGCTTCCTAGTAATGTGCACTCAGAGAGGCAGCAGGTGGATTTGTCATGTAGTTGGTTCCCTACCACCATGTGTGAGAGCTGGATTGAGTTCCCCGTTCTTGGCATTGGCCTGGCCTAGCCCAAGGCTGGCTATTTTGGGCATGCGAGGAATGAAGCAGAGGATGGGATATCCCTCAGTCTCTCTGGCTCTGTCTCCATTTCCCTGTCTCTCTCTTTCTCTCGCTCTCCCTCTCCCTCTCCCTCTCCCTCTCCCTCTCCCTCTCTCTCTCCCTGTCTTTCAAATAAAATACATAAATGCATAAGGACAATTTTTGAAAGAAATGGAAAAGCAACTATAAGGAATGCAAATATGCAGAAAGTGAATGACTTTTGATGAAACACAGACAACAATACCACCAGAAAGAACAAAAGAAGTCAGTATGAGCTGTAAGAAGACCCAAAAGAACCCAGATTATTCAAGGAGTACCTGGGTAGGCAATATTCCCCAATTCTAAGCATTTAGTTTACTGCAATTCTGGTAAACTGAGTCTTAAAAAAGTTCATAGAAAATGCATATTATGAAAAAACTATGTCAATTTTAATTTTTTGCACAAAAAACGTATTTCTTAATTTTTACCCATTTTGAGGAATCACTATCTGTGTGAGATGGTATTTATAAAATACCTATGTGAAAAATGAGTATACATTCCTATAACAATGTAAATAGAAACATATATGTATCTCCAATTAACATACAGTAAGTATATGTAGCACTCATTTAAGACAAGTGTTTCAATCATCCTTCACGAATTGCTTGGGCATTTTATTGAAGTCATAAAGTACTGAATATTTCCAGGTGTTGCCATGCAAAGAAAGCTGAACCAAGTGGGCAATATCTGCATATCTCTAATGTCAAGAATAAGGATAAGCTATGTAGCTCTTAGCACTCACTGAACACTGGCTTAATAAGGTTTGTTCTGCACTGTTTTTGTAGTACACTATGCTTTCATCACACATGGTGGAATGACACAGAAAACATTCAGGTTAAATTTCACACTAGACTGTCAATTTTAAATTCAGCTCCATTAATATGATCTGTAGAGAAAAAAAGTCCCACCATCCAATCAGTAAAACTTTTAAAGAATGTTAAATAATTAATGTACATGAGAATTCCTAGAATCAGGTAACTCTTACACAGGCATTCAGCCTGTGTTCGTTTAATCCACATTAGTACCCAAGATGATTCTATCTCTGACCTATTTTTTTAAACTAAGGAATTTTAAACTAGAAGAAATTGAAGTTGGCCGTCATTGTGTGAGTATTCAAGGCCACACATTTTCGGATATGCACGTATTATGTCCACTTTGACAAGCTTTCCATATGCCATGTTACAGCTGATGTCACAGCAGGACTATTCTACATTAATTTGTAGATCATGATTTGCCATGAAACAGATCCAGATAAACTTTTTGGCCCTGAAAGATATAACAGAAAGATGGAATAAGCAATCCAAAACATTTCACAAGTTAAAATCCTATAGAGACAAATGTGTGTTCTCTCACAGTTTCTCCCAGCAAAAACAGACAGGTGGTATATATAGTTCAGAGAGCCAGAAACTTGGCTTATTTCTGACTCGTGAGCTCTCATTGCCAATCCCAATTTTGACAGGAGCTTATTAAAAGATGTTGGGCAAGCTATTGTTCTCTGTGTGAGAATGTTCTCATTATACGAAGAAAATACTGAACACAAACCTGGCGAAGAGTCGCACAGCAGCTGCAGCAATTGGCACTGGTGACGTCCTCCGTGAGGAAGCAGCCTCCTCAAACGCAGCGTCCTCCTTTCTTGATTCTGTGGCTTTGTGTCATTCTCATCTGTGCTAGCGTCATCTGACTCTCAACCTTGAAATCCTGTGGAAACTAATGCACCTTTCTTTTCCTCGAAGCCTTCCCACCGTAAGCTGTGCCAAAAGCTCTACACACAGTTTCTTTTACTAATCCCAAGCCCTTCTTTGGAGAGATCAGCCCATCATATTAATCCAGGTGATTCCAAGTCTATGTGATTAACGCATGATGTCCATTCTCTACGGACACTAAACGATGATTTGCTGCCCCTAAAAATTCAAAGGTTTAAGTTTTAGTTCCTAGTACTACAGAATGTGAACTTATTTGGGAATAGGGTTGTTGTATATGTAATCAGATGGAGTGGAGATGAGGTCATACTGGAGTAGGGTGTACTGCTAATCCAATTACACTCTTGCCTTCAAGAAAAGGGACAACTGGGACACAGACAAAGGAAAAACGTCTTGTGAGGATAAAGACAGCGATAACAGCACCAAGTCTAGAGGTCAAGGAATGCTGAAGATTGCCAGCAACCTGCTGGAAGATGAGTGAAAGACATGTGAAAGATCTCAGACCTCAGAAGGAGCTAGTTTTTCTGAGAACTTGATCTTGGACTTCTAGATTCCAGATCTATGAGACAATCCATTTCTGTGCTTTTAGTCACCCTTTGTATGCTATGTTGTGCAGTCCTAACAAACTAATACCACATGGAAGACATTAGGAAACTGTTATCAAATTTATCTTCTTCTTGGGCACACGTTTAGATGGCGTTCCCCAGTTCCCTCAGAGTTAAGTGAATATTCTGAACAATACAATGCAGGTGAAAATGAGCAACACACATTTTAAGTCTGTTCCATAAGAATATCCACTTATTTATAAGCTTGTTTTTGGTTTGTTTTGAGTAGCGACAACAAGAGCACTTTCAGGACAATGTAGTCTCTAAATTCTTGAAGAAGGAGGAGCTATAAGGTGAATGGTGGTAACCTTAATCCTTAAATTGCTGCTCTCAGAAGAGGGCAACCTCATCTGAATACCCTTTTGGATTGCGGAGGAAGCAGAAGGTAACCTTCAACGTGGAACACCAATGAAGTTCATTTTTTTTTTCTCTAGCATTGTGTGATGATTTTCCTTTTATGTAACTATTTTGTTTCTCTCCTTGCATTTGAATTATTTCAATTTTATCTAAAAAACTAGTAAATAAATATTTTGGATCAAGTATCCTCATACAATCAATTGTTTTCATGAACTTACTGAAACCAAAATATCTTTGAATTTTCAGGATCATTTTCTCTGCTTTCATCTTTCTTATCCTCCCAGATCATCATATGCAAGTCTCGTGGGTACTACTTCCCACCTAAAATGTGTCTTTTAATTTTCTCACTCATGCTTAGATCAGTTTAACTTTTTTTTTGCAAGCAATGCAAAAATGCTTATTAAATCTAGCTTTTCTATTTGAAAGCTTACTTATTCTAATACTTTTTTGTATCCAAAACCAGTGGATTTCAAACTACTGGTTATGACCCATTTCATAATCACAAAAATCATTTAAATGTGAGATGAAATAAAACACAAGAAATGTGAGAGAACAAATTATCAGCACTGCTAAAATTGTATCCCTTGTAAGTATGGATAAGCAATTCTGGGCAAATATTTTATTACATGTGTACCATTATACATAAAACTGGTGATATAAATGTATTTCTTACTGTGATTCTAATCAAATAAAAGTAAGTTTCAGCTTATATGCTACTGACATACTAATAATTTAAATGTACAGGTCTTAATATGTCAGTTATGACAATTATAATTGAAAAGTAATATAAATGACCTCCTGTGAGGTGATAAACCATTGCTAAATAAGAATGGAACTCTACTATTTTCTGTTATTATGAGTTCTGTCTTCCAGTCAAATAGGATCAATTGCCCTTTTCTTTATCTGTCTTCATGTTTTCACCTCCTAATATTTACTCAGCTCTGCCTTTGGCTGAAATCCTTTAGTAAGCTCCATTTCTATACTATCATCTAACAAATCTTTACTGTCATTCAAAAGCCTTCATACATGTCACAACATTTATGCAGTTTTCTCTGATATCATGAACTAAATTATGTCCCTTATGTCTCTCAACATCATGAGAAAAAACTGGAACCCCAACCCAACATTTCTCACATTCTGTCTGGCATCACTGCCTTGTATAGGCTTGTGCTATTATGCACACTTTGGTACAAGAGTCAGATCTTAGCTCACTGTAAAAACTGTTGCTTAATTGACTTTTCAATTGACATTCTTGGAAGAAAAATAATAAATATAGTTTGCAAAGTATTAGTACATGTTTATGGTTAGGGATAGTGGGTAAACATCTCCATTTTATTCAGTGCACCAAATAAAGGTAGTAGTCCATTATAAATTCTGTCAAACATACAGGTAAGGAAAGAACAAAATGAATATCGAAATCCCTATAATATAAATAGCAGAAGGTAAAAATCAATAATTTAGCAGATATTCTAATTAAATGAATCAAAGAATTTCTGCTGCTAATACTAGGATCTGAATGAACTAAAGAATATGTGCAGAGTTGATGTACTTAGGATCTGAGTGTTTGGTCTTTAAGAACCTGGAGATCCTGGGTCATGTCAGGACAATCTTGAACTACCTAGAAAGTTCCCAATAATGGAGCTGTCTCCTCAGTGCACCTATTTAACCATAATGGAACACAGATGATTTTGAAAAAATTTCTTGCCCAGATATAGTGCCTTGGAAATGTTATTGACATTTATATAATAGTATATGTACTCCTATCACTTTATAAAGATTCTGATTTTCTTGAGTTAAATACACAAAGAGAGAACATTTTTCACAAAGAAACTTAAAGTATTTTTTGGATAAAAGATATGTACATGTAAAAATAATGAAGTAGATAAATATCAGAAATAGGCATTGAATGTAAATGTGATATATATATATATATATATATATATTTGTATGTATACATACAGACATACAGAGAGAGAGAGGGAGAAGTGAAGAATAAAATAGAGATATATGAGTCAAAATGATCAGATATCAAAAACCTCAAAAAGAGAAAATCATTCTCACATTTCATTCAAACTTTCGTATACATAGTTACTCCCATGTCTAAAAGGTCACATTACTGGATGAATTTTCTGTTTGACTTCCGTGCTACAAAATACCAAGACCATATTAAATCCCCACATTCTAGTATTGCATGAAGCAAACCCTGACTGGTGAGGGCTGCTTCAAAGCGTGGAATCCTTGATACATTAGAATTCCTGTTGCTTTGGCAGTACTTTTCTAGGTGATAGTCATGGCTTACAATAAATTCAGAGTCATTCCCCCATTACAGAAGCTAATTATTTTTGGCATACATTCTAAAATCAAGTGTAAATGGAGTTCCTCATTTCCAATTCAGAAAGTTAAGAGTCTTTGTGCTAATTGTGTGGGCGAGTACTTAAACTAATATAGGTAATGAAGTCTGAAATATTCACCTTCAGAATCAAAAGAAAAATTATCTTATGGGTATCTCTTCAATATTCAAGGACCTGATGATATTTTAAAGTTTGACAGAATAAAAATTGTGCTGCAGTGACACAAATCAGAGTAGTTTAAAATATCTTACAGTGAGTTCACCAAGAAAAATAAAGTTTTAGGCCAATCCAATCAAAATGTGCTTTACATCTAATGATCTGCACCTAAAAAGATTACAGAATAACAAAAACAGAGTATTGCTATCATTATAAAAATTTTAAAGTTAGACCAAGGAAAAGTATGCAACATTATTCAACATTAATTATAAGACCATTGTATTTTTGTCTTTTTTATGAATTCTGCATACAAGGTTTTTTCATACTCAGTTGGCTGTCAGATATCTATTGTGTTTGATGTTAATCAACATGATGGTACTAAGGTCACATCTGCCCTCCTGTTAAAATTTATATAGCAAAATGCTTATTAATAAATAATAATTATTTGATTAGTACTATTTAGTCAAAATTATCTTTAAGCACTATTGACTGATAGTTCTAGGTTCACAGAGATCAGATAAGCATACTCCTGACACAATCGATCAGTTACATTATCCATTTAGCTTACTTTCACTTATTACTGTCATAATCATAATTGTCAGACAGTTTATTTTGTAATTCTTACACTTTGATTACTTTATTTTCATAACATGCTACTGTCAAAAGCAGAATGCCCAAACTACACTGACATAGAAATCTGACAAGATTAATGGCAACATTAAAACTGATAATTTTGCCAACCCATCTAGATTTTCCTTGACTGTATAAATCGCATTTTCCTGTTAAAATTTCTATGACAGTACACCAGGATGCCTTTAGTAACTGAAAACTAACATGCAAATGATAAAATACCTCTAACATATATTTCATTTTTATTAATTATTTATTTTAAGATTTCTTTGAAGGCAGGGTTGCAGGTTTACTGCCCCAGTGGCCACAGCACACTAATAGGGAGTTGGGTTGGTAATGGAGCAACTGGGATTAGAACCATCACTCATATGGGATGCCAGTGTCACAGGCACGGCTTCACTTGCTGTGCCACAAAGTGAGCCCCAACATTTATTTCTAATTATTATTTTATTTGGTTGGAATCAAGGCTGTGTATCAATAAATATATAGAATGACTTGAGCCTTCCCAAGTGGGCTGTTGTTTGGAATAGCTCAATAACTTAAAAATAAATTATTAAATATTTTAGAAGTTTGAAATACAAATATTCTAAAATACAAGTGCTGTCTGTCGCGCCTCATGTTATTAGATAAAGAAAGACCTCATGGCCTGCGCCGTGGCTTAACAGACTAATCCTCCGCCTTGCGGCGCCGGCACACTGGGTTCTAGTCCCGGTCGGGGCACCGATCCTGTCCCGGTTACCCCTCTTCCAGGCCAGCTCTCTGCTGTGGCCAAGGAGTGCAGTGGAGGATGGCCCAAGTCCTTGGGCCCTGCACCCCATGGGAGACCAGGATAAGCACCTGGTTCCTGCCATCGGATCAGTGCGGTGCGCCGGCCACAGCGCGCCTACCATGGCCATTGGAGGGTGAACCAACGGCAAAAGGAAGACCTTTCTCTCTGTCTCTCTCTCACTGTCCACTCTGCCTGTCAAAAAAAAAAAAAAAAAAAAGACCTCATGATGACAAGATTCAGGTTTAGTTCGTTATCTGTTCTTTGCCTTCTCCCACAGGCTGAGTTCCAGTCTAGTTGAGTTTGTTTCCCCAGTAGTGTGGTGGAATGAGAAGTTGAGAAGGTCATGAGAAAGTCAGAAGGTCGTGAGAAGGTGAGAAGGTCATGCCAAGATGGCCGCTGACAACAGAATCTGGCAACAGGCCATGATTGGATGGCTTCGGAAACCACATAACAACAGAGCCTGACAACAGGTTGTCACTGGATGGTTTCAGAAACTGCCTGGCAACAGAGCCTGACTGGCAACAGGCTGTGATTGGTTAGGGCATAGACCACCCCTTGACCAGATTGGCTGCCTTGGCTATATAAGCAACTGTAGCAATTGAAATAAATGAGTCTGTGGGCTGCTTGCCTTTGGCCCACTTTCACCCGACTCCCAGGGTCTGTGTGGTGACTCCGCACCTCTTATCCCACCACGCTCCTCCTCTAAGAATGAATCCTTTCAGAAGAAATCAACCTCAACATCTGGTGGCCAACGTGGGGCTCGAACCCATGACCCTGAGAATAAGAGTCTCATGCTCTACCAACTCAGTGGAGAGAAGGGTGCAGAAGATCCACCTGTCCCTGTTGAAACTCCGCATTAGCTGCTGCCATTGCTCACTGCTGGCATTTTCATCAATGCGTATGTAGGTGAGTTGATGGAAGTTCAAGAACATCTCTGAGACATCCAGCATCAGAACCATCTGTGACAGAATCAGCACCCGGCGCCCCTCAGATCTCAACTTCTGTATCTTTCCAGAGAATACGGAACAGCCTATTTGGGTACCAGCCAGAAACATCAAGCCTGCAACTAACAGCCAACCAGAACCAGCTGAACAAGACTGAGAGTCTGCCTTGTTAGCAGACGCACCTGCCCTATCATCCTACCCCAAGAAACTGCCCATAGCCACATCCGCTGCTGCTTTATACCCCACTTGCTCTGGTCAGCCACTCAAATAACCCACAGCCTGTGTGCGGTCATGCCATTCCTTATTACCTTTTTTCCTCATTCCTACCCCCATCTGAGCAAGCATTCCTGTGGTCTCCCGTTTTGAGCGCTGGTTAGTCAATGACTGGTAAGATCCCCCGGGGGGGGGGAGGGGGGACAACCTAAGACAGGCACAGCCGCATACAGAGACCACATGGAAACAGGGTCAACAATGGTATGGCCAAGAATCATGCCTCCCGTTGCTCAAAAATAAATGAAGAGGGAGAAATGTGGTGGAATGAGAAGGTGAGAATGTCATGAGAAGGTGAGAAGGTCATTCCAAGATGGCCGCTGACAACAGAAACTGCCTGGCAACAGGCCTTGATTGGATGGCTTCGGAAACCACATGACAACAGAGCCTGGCAACAGGCTGTGATTGGATTGTTTCAGAATCCTCTCAGAAGAAATCAATTTCAACACAGTAGAAGTTGGTCATCTCTTTTTTTCAGATTATCATTTCCCTTTGTGATAATTCCTTTGTTAATAAGGGTAAAGGCTTGACCAGCTAGATCATATACTTACTCCACCATAACCACATGATTAAACACTATTATTTCCAATAACTTCTGTACAGAACTTGCCTTGAAACTTTAAGACATAAACTAAAAAACATCTAAGCAAACATGAGATTTATAATTTTCAATATTCTAAAATTAGATGTTAAGAAATGAATATCTAAATCTTGTTGACCAAGGATAAAACCAAATAGAGAACAGAGACAATTAAAGTTATTTGGAGATAAGAGAATCATAATAAAAAGAGCTGCATGGACTTAAGCAGCTTTGAAGATATGCTTTAGGGGCCTGAGCTGTAGCATGGTGGGTAAAGCTGCCACCTGCAGTGCCGGCATCCCATATGGGCACTGGCTGAAGACCCAGATGCTCCACTTCCAATCCAGCTCTCTTCTATGGCCTGGGAGGGCAGCAGAGGATGGCCTGAACCCATGTGGGAGACCCGGAAGAAACTCCTGGCTCCTGGCTTTGGATTGGCACAGCTCTGGCCATTGCGGCTAACTGAGGAGTAGACTAGTGGATGGAAGACCATTCTGTTTCTCTTCCTCTCCTTCTCTCTCTGTGTAACTCTTTCAAGTAAAATAAATAAATCTTTTTAAAAAAAAAGAAAGTATGCTCTAGGGTTGGCATTGTGGTATAGTGATTAAAGCCACCACCTGCAACACCGGAATACCCTCCAGGCTCTAGTTTGTGTCTGGGCTATTCCACTTCTGAAACAACTCCCTGCTTAGGGAACACAGTGGAAGGTGGCCCAAGGGCTTCGGTCCCTGATACCAATTTGGGATACCTGGAAAAACTCCTGGCTCCTAGCTCCTGGCTTCAGCTTGGCCTAGCACTGGCAGCCAGCTGGAGAGTGAACTAGTGGATGGAAGATCTTTCTCTTTATCTCCTTCTCTCTGTATATCCCTCTCTCTGTGTAACTGTGACTTTCAAATAAATAAATAAATCTTAAAAAAAGAAGAAAAGTGCTCTGAGTTTTTACAAAATTGTGGCTGTAGTTAAGGCTTAAAATCACAAAGTCTGTAACAGCTACATTTACTTGTCAAGAACTGTGATTGGTTCTGGAAAGTTGATGTGTTTTATAAAAGAAGACATGTCAGTGAAGCCATTCAGTCATGGGCTTTTATTGATTGATTGCAAATTCAATCTCTGTCTTGGTTACTGGACCAGATGGCTTCTCTGCAGATTTTTACAACCTAATTCCAGTTATTCTAAAACTATTCAAAACAATTGGGGTGGGAAGGATCCTAACAAACTCCTTCTATGAAGCCAACATCACCTTAATTCCTAAACCAGAAAAAGATACAACAGAGAAAAAGAAATATAGACCAATATCCCTGATGAACGTATATGCAAAAATTCTCAACAAGGTACTAGCTAATGGGATCCAACAAAACATCAGAAAGATTCTCCTGGACCAAGTGGGATTTATCCCCGGTATGCAGGGATGGTTCAACATTTGTGAATTAGTAAATGTGATATATCACATTAACAAACTGAATAAAAACTATATTATTATCTCCATAGATGCAGAGTAGCAATTGATAAAATACAACATCATTTTATGATGAAAACTTTAAGCAAATTAAATATAGAAGAAACATTCCTCAGTACAATCAAGGCAATTTATAAAGAACTCACAGCCAGTATCTTATTGAATGGGGAAATGTTGAAAGCATTCCTACTAAGCTCTGCAACAAGACAAGGATGCCCACTTTTACCATTGCTACTCAATACAGACTTAGAAATTTTAACCAGAGCCCTTGGCCAACAAAAATAAATCAAAGGGATACAAATTGGAAACAGGAAATCAAACTATTCATATTTGCAGATTACATGATTTTCTCTGTATGGGGAAACAAAAGCCTCCACTGAAAGGCTATTGTAATTCATCAAAGAGTTTGGTAAAGTGTGAGGATAAAAATTAACACACAAAATTCCATAGCCTTGGTATACACAGACAATTACAAGGCTTACAAGGCTGAGAAAGAATGTCTAAGATCAATCACATTCATAATTGCTACGGAAAACAAAACAAACAAATAAAAAACACCTTCAACTACATTTAACCAAGGAGATGAAAGATCTCTGTTGAAAATTCAAATATTAAAGAAAGAAATTGAAGAAAACACAAAAAGCAGGAAAAATTGTCCGTGTCAATGGATTGGAGGAATTAATATAATAAAAATGTACATACTTCCAAAAGCAATTTACAGATTCAATGTGATCCCAATCAAAATACCAATGACATTCTTCTCAGATCTAGAAAAGGCAATGCTAAAATTCATATGGATACACAAGAGATCTTGAATAGTTAAAGCAATCTTTTGCAAAAATAACAAAGCTGGAGGAATCACAATATCAGATTTCAAGACATACTACAGTACATTTATAATCAAAACAGGCTGGTACTGACACAAAAATAGACATGTAGACCAATGGAGCAGAGAAGAAACTCCAGAAATCAATTAATGTATCTAAAACTAACTAATCTTTGACAAATGAACTAAAATCAATCCCTGGAGTAAGGACAGTCTCTTCAACAAATGGTGCTGGGAAAATTGGATCTTCATTTGCAGAAATATAAAAGAAGCACCCTACTTTACAACTTATACAAAAAACCAACTCAAACTGGATCAAGGATCTAAATCTGTGCTCAATATCATTAAATTACTACAGAACATTAGGGGAACTCTGCAAGGCATTGGCATTGGCAAAATCTCTTGGAAAAAACCACAGAGGCACAGGCAATCAAAACCAAGAGACAAATGGAATTACATCAAATTGAGACACTTCTGCATTGCAAAAGAAACACTCAACAAAGTGAAGAGGCAACTGAAAGAATGGAAGACAATATTAACAAGCTATGAAATTGGGGTCGAGCACTGTGGCATAGTAGGCTAAGCCTCCACCTGTGAGACTGGTATCCCATGTAAGCACCAGTTCTAATCCCAGATGCTTCTCTTTTGATGCAGCTTTCTGCTTATGGCCTGGAAAATCAGTGGAAAATGTCCCAAGTCCTTGAGCCCCTGTACCCACATGGGAAACTTGAAAGAAGTTCCTGGATCCTGGCTTCAGATCAGCTCAGCTCTGGCCATGAGGACCATCTGAGGAGTGAACATGTGGATGGATGGAAGACATTTCTCTCTCTCTCTCTCTCTCTCTCTCTCTCTCTCTCTCTCTCTCTCAACTCTATCTCTCAATAAATACAATATTTTAAAAACTATGAAACTGGTAAAGTATTAATATCCAGAATCTATCAAGAGCTCAAGTAACTCAACTACAGATCAAACAATCCAGTTAAGTAATGGGCAAAGGAGTTGAACAGTAATTTTCAAGAGAGGAAATTCAAATGGCCAACAGACACATGAAGAAATGTTCAGGTTCATTAGCCATCAGGGAAATGCAAATCAAAACCACAATGAGGTTTCACCTCACCTCAATTAAAATGGCTCTCATACAAAAATCAACAAACAATAAATTCTGGAAAGGATGTTGGCTAAAAGGTACCCTAATCTATTGTTGGTGGAAATGTAAACTACTACAGCCATCTGGAAGACAGTATGGACATACCTCAGAAAGATGAAAATAGATATACCATATGACCCAGCAATTCCACTCCTGAGAATTTACCCAAACAAAATGAAATCAGCATATGAAAGAATAATCTGTACCCCAATGTTGATTGCTGTTCAATTAACAATAGATAAGATATGGAATCAACACAGTTGTCCATCCACTGATGACTGGATTAAAAAATATGGTGTATATATATATATATATATATATATACACTATTGAACATTACTCAACCATAAAAAAGAATGAAATTCTGGCTTTTGCAACAAAATGTATGCAACTGGAAACCATTACACTTAATGAAATAAACCAGTCACAAAAAAACACACACCATATGTTCTCCCTGGTCTGTGGTAACTAACAGAGTATAAAAATGTATTATAGGGGTCAGCACTGTGGTACACTAGGTTAATCCTCCACCTGTGAGGCCGGCATCCCATATGGGCACTGGTTCTACTCCCGGCTGCTCCTCTTCCAATCCAGCTCTTTGCTATGGCCTGGGAAAGCAGTAAAAGGTGGCCCACATCCTTGAAAGACCAGAAAGAAACACCTGGCTCCTGGCTTTGGATTGGCACAGCTCCAGCCGTTGCGTCCATTTTGGGAGTGAACAAATGGAAGGAAGACCTTTCTCTCTGTCTCTCTGTCTCACTCCCTGTAACTCTACCTGCCAAATAAATAAATAAATAAAATTTAAAAAGTATTGTATTAGACTGAAATTGACATTTTGAGATTTGATGATTGTTTATAGCCCTTGTCTTTACTGTTGAGGAAAAGTGCTTTTTTTCTTCTTACTATGTGTTGAACTCTTTCGTTAGTGTAGGGTTAATCTTATGACTATAAAGTGTACTGAAAGTAAATCATTCTTAAAAATAAGAGAGGACGGGCCAGCGCTGTGGCTCACTAGGCTAATCCTCTGCCTGTGGCGCTGGCACCACGGGTTCTAGTCCCAGTGGGGGCGCCAGATTCTGTCCCTGTTGCTCCTCTTCCAGTCCAGCTCTCTGCTGTGGCCCTGGAAGGCAGTGGAGGATGGCTTAAGTGCTTGGGCCCTGCACCCACATGGGAGACCAGGAGAAGCACCTGGCTCCTGGCTTCGGATCAGTGCAGTGCGCCGGCCGCAGCACACCGGCCACAGTGGCCATTGAGGGGTGAACCAATGGAAAAGGAAGACCTTTCTCTCTGTCTCTCTCTCTCTCACTGTCCACTCTGCCTGTCAAAAGAGAAAAAGAAAAGAAAAAAAATAAGAGAGGGACTAGGAGAAGGAGGAGAAAGAGTTGGGGGGGGGGAGGCAGGCAGGATAGGGTTGGAAATATCACTATGCTCTTGAATCTATATATATATGAAACGTATGACATTTTTATACCTTAAATAATTTTTAAAAATGAAGTACAGGATGTCTCAATCTGTAGTTAACTTAGGGTAAAGCAGTGGTTTTAAATGATTTTTAATATTGGGGTAAGAAATTTTTTCAGCTAAACGCCATTTGGATATTTATGTCACTGTTAGCAGGCTATTCAAAATTATCAACCTCAGGGCTGGTTCTGGGGTGTAGTGGACTAAGCCTCTGCATGTGGTGCCAGCATCCCTTATGGGTGCCTGTTCTAGTCTTAGCTGCTCCTCTTCCAATCCAACTCTCTGCTATGGCCTGAGAAGGTAGTAGAGGATGGCCCGAGAGTTTGGGTCCCTGCACCTACATGGGGGACCTCAAAGAAGCTCCTGGCTCCTGGCTTCAGATTGGCTCATCTTTTGTCTTTGCAGCCTTTTGGGGAGTGAACCAGTGGATGGAAGACCTTTTTCTCTGTCTCTCCCTCTCTCTGTCTGTAACTCTGCCTCTCTATTAAATAAACAAAATCTTTAAATTAAAAGAATAAACAAAATTATCAACCTAAAAATGAGCCTTACTGAATTTCAAGTTCCAGCTGCAATTGTCTTGGCAAGATGAAACTCAGTGATTTTGCAGGCCTTGTAGAGACTCCAGGCCAGATGTTCCCCAGCCCTGGGTGGTTAACATAAATTACTGACTTGCAGTTTGGTCCACCATGAATGTCAACACTTACGAGGTAGCTGTGCCATAAGCTCAGTTCAAAGTTTCACATGTAGACGCATCTGACCCCTGATTTAACATGCCCTCTCTACTGCATTTTAAGTACATGATACCCATGCTACTCCATTTTTATTTTCTACCCCGACAATGTATTAGCATTCAAACCATAGCTTCATGTTCTGCCAATAGATTTCTATAGAAATAACCAGACATAATTTACAAGTACAAAGTTACTTCTCTTCTGTTCTCTAAGAACAAAGAATTAAAGTTCTAGGACTTTGTCCTACATTTCCCAATAATATCCTAAAATTAAATTCAACTACAAATTGTGCTCAGCATCCCCAGGAAAAAAATGTATTTCATTAACTGAATATATATTGCAACAGCAGCCTAAGGCATAAACACTATAACTACAATGTAAAATTTCATTTACCCTTTTGTCTTGGAACTTAAGTAATGAAGAGCAATGCACTTTAAAAGTGTTGTCTTGTCTTAGAAATATTTACAGTTGTTTACTTTGATGTATATTAACATAATGGACCTTTCATTCCGCTGTCATTTGTGAATGAAAAATAAAGTGACAAATAGAATAAAAGTGTTTTCTTTTAGAATACATTTTAGTCTGAAAGATTGTGAAATAGTGTGTATATAATGTCTCATTTAAATAAAATCATAATGTTACGTTTTGATTTATAACTGTAACCTAATTTTTGTGACAGAAACAACAGGGTAATTCAAAATCTTACTGGAGGCATCTGATAAAGTAAATCTAGTATCTAAAACCATATTCATAATTTAAATCAAAAACACATTTAGAACTGAGGTACTAGTTTGCAATATACCAATAACAATTCAATCTTTACATGTGAAACAAATATAGTTTTAAAAAAATTTATTAGTCAAAAATAAATATCATGCCATATGGGTGCTGGTTTGAGTCCTGGCTGCTCCACTTCTGATCCAGCTATGGCCTGGGAAAGCAATGGAAGATGGCCCAAGTGCGTGGGCCCCTGCATCCGCATGCGAGACCTGCAAGAAGCTCCTGGCTCCTGGCTTTAGATAAGCACAGCTCCAACAATTGTGGTCATTTGGGGAGTGAACTAGCAGACCAGCAGATGAAAGATTTCAATAGCACTCTCTCTCTCTCTCTCTCTCTCTCTCTCTCTCTCTATATATATATATATATATATATATATGTCTCTCTGCTTTCAAATAAATAAACAAATATTTAAAAAAACCAAATATGATTGTATTGCATGTGGATGATATTGGAATGGGAAAGAAGAATGAAACAATTCAGGGAAGACACACCTGATTAAGAAAATGAACTATGAGTCATTTTTTAAAAACTTAGACAAGTTACTAATTGTAAGGAAAAAAGTGTAGATGCATGCCTCCTCACAAAGAGCACCGAATGTAAGGAAAAGGGGGCAGAACAGAGAATACAGAACACCCGCAGCCAGACCAAACTTATTCAGAGAAAATAAACTGGCAGAGATCGACCAACTGCCAGCCTGTACACAGACTGAAAGAACACTTGGCAGAGGGCCAGACCCCAGTAGTCTGGGCATTTTTATATCTTAGGTGTGCTGGGGTCGGGGTAAGGGTCAGTAGGAGGAAATGAGCTTCCCCATACAGGTTCTTCAGGTTTGGCCCTCCAGCTTCCAATGCAGGGGCTAGAATGGGGAACAAAACAAGGTGTGATACTGAACTGGTCTCTTGAAAGAAGGCAAGGGTAACAAGAAATTAAAATCTTTGAGGCTTTGTTCCATCACTAAGTCTCTCTCTCTCTCTCTCTCTCTCTCTCTCTCTCTCTCTCTCCTCCCCTTTCCCTTCTCTATCTCTTGTCTCAACATATCATTGTGTTGTTAAATTTGTCAGCAATAATAGCTGTAAAAGACTTTAGTGTGGCCTTCAAAATTAACAGGTACTCAAAAAACTGCTATGATTCAATAACATTTATTTTTATTTTTGACAGGCAGAGTGGACAGTGAGAGAGAGAGAGACAGAGAGAAAGGTCTTCCTTTTGCCGTTGGTTCACCCTCCAATGGCCGCCGCGGTAGGCGCGCTGTGGCCGGCGCACCGTGCTGATCCGATGGCAGGAGCCAGGTGCTTCTCCTGGTCTCCCATGGGGTGCAGGGCCCAAGGACTTGGGCCATCCTCCACTGCACTCCCTGGCCACAGCAGAGAGCTGGCCTGGAAGAGGGGTAACCGGGACAGGATCGGTGCCCCGACCGGGACTAGAACCTGGTGTGCTGGCGCCGCAAGGCGGAGGATTAGCCTAGTGAGCCACGGCGCCGGCCTCAATAACATTTATTAAACATGGTGATTATCTTTAAATATTAAGGAGCAATTGGAGACCATGTAACACTATTGTTCCAGAAAGGACAACTGGTAAACAGTATGCCAGGAAAAGCAGCAGGATCACCTGAGACAACAGTAGATAAAAGCCAATCAGGAGCTACGTAGAATGTTCTAGAGCTTAGGAGAGAGTACCCAAGTGATGAAATTCATAGTCATCAGTATTTGTTGTGGCTATATTTGAATAAATTCCAGGGACAGCATGAACAAGTGATTTAGTTCATGTATCTATTATATATATATATATATATGTATATATATATATATATAAAAGAAAATAATTAGACATAACTATAAACAATTCCATAAGCATACCACTCTTTCAGGCACACTTTTTTACTTTTCATTGTGTAAAATTATTTATTATGCTATTTGTAAGAGTGAAATTACAGATGTGGTGTTCCAAAATACTGTACTGAATACTACATAATTTGGTACTTAATTACTGAATACTGTTGAAATGGATCCTGGAATAAACTATCCTAACACGCACATACACACACATGTGCACACATATACAGAGAGAGAGAGAGAGAGCAAATTTATGAATGCTAGCTACTTACTGAACTACTAGATGTCTGCTTGAATATTGCCTTACCTGGTTTCTAAAATTTGCATAAGTTTCTCAATTTCAGAACAAATACCTGCTGGGAATTTGAGCAGGGTAGTATTGAACATAGATCAATGTGAAAAGAATTGACATTTTCCAATCTTGAGGGTTTTAATACTTAAACATAGTATAAACTCTTCATGTAGGTAGATGCTCTACAATTTGTCTTGCTAAAGTTACATAGTTTTTACTATTGAACTCTTCATGTCATAAGATTTATTCCTAGTATTTGGTGTCTTATGGTATCATTGTAAATGATAATTCTTTAAAATGTTATACTCCAGTTTGATGCCACTACTATAAAAGCTGAACTAATTCTTTATAATGAAGTTATTTACAGCAAATTTGTTATATTCAAATTTTAGAGTTCATAGGCATATCATTTTGGATTTTCTACATACACACTGTTTCCATCTGTGAATGAGAGAGGCTCTATCCTTTTCCAGGCGTTGCTTCTGTTTCCTGTATTACAAATTTTCCAGAGTTCAGTAGAATAATAAGGAGCATGGTGGTCTTCTTTTAGCCTAAATCTTTATGTCACCTTCTCCAGAAAGCATTGTATTTTCTGCTTCTTCTAGCAAGGCAGTGTTTACTCTCACTCAAGTTTAACAACATTGCATATTCTTAATATAGAACACAACATACAGTATTCCAATTTCTCCTATTTGCCAATCTTTATCCCTTCAGAGTTAGTGGGTCTGAAGTGTAATGATGAGAATAGATTCTGAAAAATGTGTCACTAAGCATTTTTTTTCATTGTGAACACCTTTTAAAGTATACTTAGACTAACCAAGATGGTATAAATCACTTCCTCAATATGGCCTCTTGAGGCAATCAAGAGACTCAGTAAATGAGATGCATGAAGCTTCTACCAGCATAATGCAGGATCTTTTTACTGTAAACATAGTTTTAATATAAGTTGGAGTACATTCCTACTTAATGATCAAATGTATAATTTAGTACAATACAGTGATATCATTTATTGTCATCATCAAGTGTTATGTATTACCGATAATTACATGTGTTATGCTTACATATGACTTATAGTGTAGTAAGTTTAACTAGCATCAACAGAAACATGGGAGTAACAATGGTACTATGATTTCAGGATGCCTATTACATCGGTAGGTGATAGGACATGTTCAGATCCATGATAATTTATGGGACAACCATCATATATATGTTCCATCATTGAATGAAATGCCGTGATTTGTATGTAATCAAATATCCAATGCCTGAAATAATGCTTGATGGAAAACATCTAGTGAAATAATGAATGTAGGTCATGAAACAATTTACCAACATACATATTTATAATAGGTTGAAAAAAGAAGGTCACGAATTCTTTCCATCCCTGAGTATCCACTTCCCTTTTGCTTTGAGACAGAGTCTATTTCTCAGTCTCTTCCTTCTGGGGTTGACACAGTGACTTGCTTTACTCTAATGTGATATTGTAAAACAGGATTAAAGCAGAACAATAGTAAAACACACTTGGTTTTACTCTTCTACCACTTGGTGATCAAGTTTCCCACTATATATGATTTTTGATACATAGTAAACTCAAGTCCTTTTCTGAGCAAAAAGGTAGACATACTCTTTCAGTCAAATTTTCTTCTAAATTTTTTATTTAGTCATTTTCATCTTGTTTAAGAGAGAGGGAATGAGAGAGAGGGAGAGAGAAGGAAAGAAAGAGAGACAAAGAGACAGACTAGAAGCTTGGAATTCCAACTAGGTCTCTCAAGTGCATGGCAGGGAAGCAATTACAGCCATAATCTGCTTCCTCCCAGGGTGTGCATTATCAGAAAGCCGGATTGGAAGTGGAAGTGGAATATCTCAGACTAGAGCCACGCGCTCCAGTATGGGATGCTGGTGTCCCAAGTGTGTCTTAAATGCTGTGCCACAGGCCCACCCCTGAGTTATCCTCTTTTGGACTAAGTAAAACCAAAGAGTAAGCACAAGACAGGAGTTTAAAAAATAAGAATCTTTCCCCAAGGATTATGAGTTGGGACCAAGTAATCAAGTTTGCACAAACATAATATTTATGCCATAAAGATAGAACTTACCTAAGATCATATTAAGTACTCATTCCACAGGCGCTGGAAGGCAGATGGCCCAGTCGAAAGGCTAAAGTTGTGCCTTCATGTGCCCCAAAGTTGAGGACAGAGTAGTTCATAATTTAGGAACAGAAAACTGTTTTCCTGGGTCAGGAGAATGGAGGAGATATGTATCAATTCAGACTTGAATTGTTGAGAAGACAGAAGAAATATCTTCAAAGATCCATCAGGCTTAGAGGGAGGAAGTCACCCAACTAAGTCAGCACTGCTAGATCTACTTACCATGTTTCTCCTACTCTCGCTATGTTAGGGGGAACCAGAAAATGGCCTGTTGGTGGGAGGAAGCTTGAGCTGGGAGAAGGTAAGGGACAAAAGAAATAGGCTCTAAGAAACTTCTCAGCTTGAAGCCAGTCTGATCTGTGATAATGCAAAAGAATTAATAGAAGGGAAGAATTCGAAATTTTGGTTATTGCATAGGACTGAGAATTCTAATTACTCAATTGAGGTCTTTTTTTAAAGTTTAAAGTAAATGTGGAATGCCCAGTTAGCCAAGGATGAGAAATGATATAAAATCTGTTTTCGTTTGGGATAAGTTTATCCCAGTTGAATAAAGTCTACAGGAACGGCAATGATAAAATAAATTTTATTAGAATTATTTTGCAGAGTATGCTTTTTCAATACAATGCAAAATTATGATTTTGTACATTCAGCATTATTTTTCCAAAACGGGATATTTTTCCCTAAGAAATTCTTGGTTATTTTATGTCTTCAAACACAATAATAAAATTATCTATGTTTTCCATTCTGAGTATAATGAAGAGAAAATGAAGGTAAACCAATAAATTCCTCTAATAAACAAATAATATTGCAAGCCATTTATCTGGTTACAATTAGATCTATTTCATATCATGGAGGACTAATCAAAACAGAGCGAAAAACAAGATAAAAGAGGTTTTAGGATCTTCCACTAGTTAGATGCTGGGTATAGGTGGCCAATGATAGCCTGTTGGGAGTTCAGAGAGTGAGAAAGCAGCAATTGAGTTGTTTATCCTCCTTAGTTCCTGATTGTGATGTGGGCGTGCAACCTGCAGAGGCCAAGTTTCCTCCCTGACTCCACCTTCAACTAGGTGATCTTCTTCCATAGCCCCAGCTCCTCAAGTCACAGCTCCTTCTATTCTACCAAATTTTGATAATGCTGAATCTTCCATGTGTACACCATACTTTATTTAAACTTTTAATGTTAGAATTTATAAGTAGTTCTCCACCTTAATACTTCATTACTGAATTTATTAGCATACGCATTGTAGAACTGAGTGGATGCTGGCTATCATTGCCCTTGTTAAAGTTCTGTGGACTCAATAAAAATAAAAATAAATAAAAATAAAGTTCTGTGGACTTGAATTAGGAAATTTAGTTTTGTCATTTTAGTACCGGAGTTTTAATGGCAACTTAGCCTTCCTTGTATTTTGGAAATTCAGTTAAACTTGACCTTGAGCTCTAAGGTCAGATCCTTTCCCATATATTCTACACACTCCTGAGAGTGCGTTTTCCCACTGACTCTCACTTCGCTAAATTTTTAAATTACCTACGGTTTTTTTAATATCTCTGAAGTATATTGATTATACCTTGATTCACAACATTCAGCTTCTTCCCTCTCTCTCTCTACCTCTGTGTGTGTGTGTGTGTGTGACACATCACTATGGATATAAAATAACCTTATTATGTACCATGTATATATTCCCTTTGTATCCTAGGTTATAGTATCATCGTATGCCTGTCAAATTCTAAAGAATGTATGAATGCTTTCCTGCTCTAATATAGTTTTATCTAATTCACTTATTGGCGATGACTTTTGCCATATATAATGTAATGTTTTGATGAAGAAATTTGATGAATAAAAGATCTGAACAATTATACATTATAATTGTGTCAATGTGAAAGTCTCCTTATCTCATTTATTATCTTAAGTTATGAAATTCATCTTGGCTTAAATAAACAGTGACAATCCTTACATTTCACATACACTTACAAGGTATATTTTTGCTCAAATACTTTTTCAATATTGTGTTTACTAATAATATTGACTGTTATATCTACCATCAAATTCAGTTTCCTTTTATTTTGAATAGTTCTTTTTGATGTGGCTTTGTTAGATTGAGTGTTTCCATTTCTCCTTTTTTACTTTATTTTTGAAAATTCTTGAGGTTTAGAAGTCAGATAGACATGGATCAGTTAATCTTCCATAAATTAACAGATTAAAAGTGTGGCTTTAGATCTCTGAATATATAAACTCCTCATTCTTCAACCATCCAAAATTTCAAATATATTCCAGAGAAAATTCCATTCTCACTTTAAACATCATTTTCTGGGGCCAGCACTATGGCTTAGTAGGCTCAGCTTCCACCCTCAGTTCTGGCACCCCAAACGGGAGCCAGCTGGAATCCACACTGTTCCACTTTCTTTTTTAAAATTTTTTTTATTTGACAGAGTTAGACAGTGAAAGAGAGAGATACAAAGGTCTTCCTTCCATTGGTTCACCCTCCAAATGGCTGCTACAGCCGGCGCTGTGCCTATCCAAAGCCAGGAGCCAGGTGCTTCTTCCTGGTCTCCCATGCAGGTGCAAGCACCCAAGTACTTGGGCCATCCTCCAGTGCCTTCCCGGGCCACAGCAGAGAGCTGGACTGGAAGAGGAGCAACTGGGACTAGAACCTGGCACCCATATAGAATGCTGGCGTCGCAGGCGGAGGATTAACCTAGTGAGCCATGGCGCTGGGCCACGCTGTTCCACTTTCAATCCAGCTCTCTACTAATTGTCTGGGAAAGCAGTGGAAGATGAGCCAAGTGCTTGGGCCCCTGCACCCACATGGGATATCTGGAAGACGCTCTTGACTCCTGGCTTTGGATCAGACCAGCTCCAACCATTGCAGCAATTTGGGGAGTGAACCAGCAGATGGAAGACCTCCTTCTCTGTCTCTCCCTCTCCCTGTTAACTCTGCCTCTAAATAATCAAAAAATCTTTAAAAATCATTTTGCTTATACTTGATATCTTTACTTCATGTAATTGAGTGGCAAAATATAAACTGAACAAAATTTTTTGAAACAACCATAAAGAAGATACATTAACATGGAAATTAATGAAATTGCTATGTACACAAAACAGACATCATCATTTTAATGTTAGAAATTTCAGTGACCAACAGTGAAGGCTGGAGGAAATACAAAAAAGTCAGTACAATCATATGACTATTCAACCAAGGGAAAACAGGATACCGCAGGAGAATTTGTGAGTTCAAGAGAAGTACTACATTCTAATGAGAATGTAAATAACACATTTGTATTTATTTAAAAAATCACAATGGCAACATTGAAGTATGTTCTGGAGTGATTTGGAACATACTTTGCTTTCAATGGAATAATAGGTCATTTCAAGGGAAGAAAGCATGGTACCTCAATAACCAACAAGTTACAAAATCCAGTTACATGCACAGAGATATATAGCAATTCAGTAAATACCAAATTTTCCTTCCCATGTTTGTAAATTCCACAAGATACTCTGATTTTATAGCTCTTTAATTTTTATATGATGAATTCAAAAATATTACCTTGAAATTTAAGCTGTTTTAGGCCAGGGATGCTCTGCCCCAAACATTTTCACATCCCAGTATTAGACATAGTGACTGGAGAGAATAAGTTCCAGTTTATAAATTAATGTTTAAACCTTAGTCTTAGAATATTAACTTATTTTATATAATTTATAATCTCATTTCATATTTGAACTAATCAAAAAGAAAAAAAAAAAACTACTCACAACCAAGAGTGAAAGAATTGAATCTACTAATAGGAAAGAGAAACTTTATCACTTTGACTTACCATGTAACAGTTACTATATAGATAATCCAGTACTGTTAGACCTTAACATATTACAATGTTCCTTGCTAGAATCAATTCTGTTTAAGAATTTCCTCTAGTATATTATGATGCTCCAATATTGCTAGACTTCCACTTTTCTTTGAGTATTCAAACCAATTGAACTATAACATATTTACAGTTCTGTCTTATCTAATAGAACATAAAGAGCAAAGACCATGTCATGCTCATGTTAGCACACATAGTGCCGATGATAGATTGAACACTAATATATGTTGGTTTAATGAGATTTCCTCATCTCCAGAAAGAGAAACATTTTAATATAGGGTTACTTTAATCTAACTATGGATGTAGAAACATAGAAAAAGCAAGAACTACGAGCAAACATTCCCTTGCTTTTCATTTTCACATTTCCACTTTTCCTTTGATTACTGTGATGTTGCAATTCACATCTCATGACTCCTGACATAAGATGCAGAGGTGCTGGGATTGTGTAAATTCATATTTTAAAACTCATGGTGGGGCCGGCGCTGTGGCGCAGTGGGCTAAAGCCCTGGCCTGAAGTGCCGGCATCCCATATGGGCGCCTGTTCTAGTCCCAGCTGCTCCTCTTCCGATCCGGCTCTCTGCCATGGTCTGGGATAGCAGAAGATGGCCCAAGTCCTTGGGCCCCTGCACCAATGTGAGAGACCTGGAGGAAGCTCCTGACTCCTGGCTCCTGGCTCCTGGCTTCAGATTGGCACAGCTCCGGCCGTTGCGGCCATCTGGGGAGTGAACCAACGGATGGAAGACCTCTCTCTCTGTCTCTACCTCTCTCTGTAACTCTGTCTTTCAAATAAGTAAAATAAATCTTAAAAAAAAAAAACTCATGATGAAATAGATGCTTTATTTAATTCACAATGAATCAGTATTAATTGTGAGGACATTTACTTGAGTAAACATTATTTACAGGTAATTGGGCCATTCTCCAGTGCTTTCCAAGGAGCATTAGCAGGGAGCTGGATTGGAAGAGGGGCAGTGTCCATATGGGATGCCAGCATTACAGGTGGCAGCTCCACTCCCTACACCACAGCACCAACTCAAAATTACGCTTTTAGCAGAAATAATTCAGATAATTTATCTTTCTCGTTGAATAATAATCTGTTTAGGACAGAAGTATACTGTTCGCTATAAGGGCAGGTAGGGTTTCTCCAAAAGTAGATTCTATACTAAGGAAGAGTACAGGGCTAGGCAATGGAATTCTAGTTAAAGAGAAAACAGGTCAGCAAGGATAATGAGCTGGAAACAGTAGAGGGTTAAGATGATGGGATGTAGCTCACGTAGCCTGTGCAAAGGATAAAGCTGAAAGACTTGTTGGAATCAGATGGCATTGGACAAGCAGGAGCTGTGAGAGGTTTATATAAACCACACAAGATTGAATCCCAGAGAAGTCTCAGCCTGAATGGTTGTGGTGCTTCCTTCCGCCAGTAGGAAATAAGCTTTGATCCCTGATTTGCTTTCAGACCCCACCTCTGCTTCTTAACAACTTAAAGCACTTGCTTCTCTTCTTAGAAGAAATAGCTGCAACTCAGCATTGTCCTTCACCCTTGAGTCTGAGCAGGACTACTCCTGAATAGGACAGCTAACTGCCCCCAGCCTGCACTGATCCGCTGCCAATCTGCAGCGCCACTGTGTCTCCTATACAGAGGAGTGGCAGAAGAGACAGGGACTCCTCTTCACAGCTGGCTCTGTCTTCCTACTTTTGCAGAATGAGGAGCATATGTAGAAATGAAAATTGCCACTGTGAAGCACTAGGAAAGTGAAAGAGACTGAAATCTTCCCAGGAATGATGGGTGAGACCTAACTGAAAATTTTCTCCTTAATTTAGCTTTGTTATATTTTGATAAAGAGGTTGAACTCAAACTTTTAAATTGGTTAGAGCATCACTTCTTTTTTTAACATTCAGCTAATTATGTGTTGATTTTTCTTATGTAAATCTTTGGTTAATGAGATGAGCTCAGTAATTGTCAGAAGAGCCTGTAAAATATAAAGAGAAAATAAACTGAATTATTAAATAAAATTTCATATCACAAAAATCATAAGGGACTTCTTGCAGAAGTAGCATCAATTGGTTAGGAAATAGACAAAATCCAAGAAAATACTAGGACAATAAAGGAAGGTTTCTTTAAAGATGTTAACTGTCAAACAAACATGGTAGTTTGAATAAAATTTTGAACATAAAGCATGCTTTACCACCAATTATGCCATGTGACTAGGTTGAAGATTCTATTTCGGACATGTGATCTTTTGGGGAATCTCATAGATTATCAAGAGGGAAACAGGTCCATCATTAGAATCTGATTTAAATGTAATCTAAGAGTGTTTGGCTCTTGCATGTCAGGGGAAGAGTATTGCCACCAAGAACTGGTTTCTACTATATAAATTTTGAACTGGCTTTGTTCTAGGGAAAAGGCACGACCAGAATAGTTTTATAAATGCACAGTGGTCCCTTATGGAGAGGAAATAAGCATGATTAGTTATGAATTATTGTACAGTGTGGAGAAGCTAGCCTGCAGATAGCGATTTTTGTTTTATCATGCATCTCCTGCCCTTTAATCCGCTAGGCTGCATACAGAAGTCATACTTGCAAAACACAACTCTTTACAAATTCCACTCAAAATAACAACAGGGTAAATCTACAAGAAACTATGTGGATATGTTCACCATAAAGAAAAGATAAATGTTTGAGGCAATAGACATATATATCCTTGATTTGAATATCATGCAATATATAACATGTATCAAAATTTCACAAAGTGTGTATACTAACTAAATATAAAATTTTTAAAAATCTAAAGGAGGGGGCCGGTGCCATGGCTCATTTGGTTAATCCTCTGCCTGCGGAGCTGGCATCCCATTTGGGCACCGGGTTCTAGTTCTGGTTGCTCCTCTTCCAGTCCAGCTCTCTGCTGTGGCCCAGGAGGGAAGTGGGGGATGGCCCAAGCGCTTGGGCCCTGCACCCTCATGGGAGACCGGAAGAAACACCTGGCTCCTGGATTTGGGCCAGCGCAGCACTGGCCGTGGCGGCCATTTGGGGGGTGAACCAATGGAAGGAAGACTTTCTCTCTGTTTCTCTTTCTCACTGTCTATAACTCTACCTATCAAATAAATTTAAAAAAATCTAAAGGAACAAACAGAAATAACTTTAGTCATGACATGGAAGTAGGATCAGGTAATAACACGATAGCTCTAACTAATTGACTCTTCACCATAAACTACCTTAAATATAAGTTCATAATTCTTGAAAAGTTTATGTATAAATTTCTGAATTTTATTAAAATTCACTATTCTGTCTGTTATTCTATTGTGTGCATTTTCCATTTTCAACCTATTTAGGAAAAAAATATACAACTGCTGTGTGTTCAAAGCTCTGTGATTATATATATATATATATATATATATATATATATTTGTAAAACCCCAAACTTCTGAAATTGCTGTTTTTTAAATAAAGCCACACAAATATATCATGGTCACAACAGATAAGACCATTTAAAAATGTATTTCTGACATGTCCTACAAATATTAGTTTGGCTTCCCAAATACTACTTACGGTAATTATAGCCTTGTTGATTTAATTAATTTAACAATCTTGTGAGATAGGTACTATTATAACCACCATTTTACAGAAGAGAAATCACAGACAGAGAAGTTAAATAAGTCACTCAGGATCGGATAAAGAATAAGGTAAGTTGTTGAGGCACAATTGGAATCCAGGCACTCTATTATTAGTCTGAGAACATGATCTGATTAATACATTACCATGAAATTCAAGAAACTTAAAAATGTATTACTTAAAATAAAGTGCAAAATTGTTAAACTCTTTGAAATGTGAAGATTCCCTCTATCTTTGCATTTACTGGCTTATACCAAGCTCTCCTGGTAATACAGACATTGCCTGAATAAAACTTCGGAGACCAAGTTCAGCCAAGACTTCAGTCCTTCTTCCCCCATGGTGAATTTGACAGATAACTTTTACATATCTACACCTAACTTTCTCCATCTTTAAATTGGAAATGATAATCATTGAACTTTGGTATGGCTATTGCGAGGAGTTCATGAGACAGTATGTGCAAATCATTTGTCAGCGTGGCTTGTATGTCATTAAATAGTTATTAAATGTTTATAATTATAGTTAAGCTTTAGAAAGTAGTGGATCAACTTTGGATTCAAGTGACAATGTTTACTGATTTACCCATTAATGTACCTTTATTGTAATTACCATAAAAAAGGAGTGAAATTTAAAATTAAGAAAATAGAATTGCCACCTGTTAAATATCAGTTTAAATTCCAGCATTCACCAGATTAATGCCTCCAACTTAATTCTAGCAAATATGTTGCTAATCATAATTAGGATTGGTGATTAGTGTGAAGGATGGCAAGTTAATCAGAATACTAACGTGTTGGCAGTGATGACTGTAGCAGTGACCAATGAAGGGCAACACTGTTTGATTAGTTCAGCTCCTACATATTGCATAAGGGCATTATAAAAGCAAATGCAATTATAGTAAGTGCATTTATAAGTCAAAATGCTCAGTGAATAATGAATATAAATGTTATGCATAAATGTATCTTACATATAAAATTATATCTATGAAGGGAGTGCTTAAACTTGTAGGTATTAAATAAAATTTTCATATAAATATTTCTCCAATGAAATTCAGGTCTTTTAGCAGAATATGATTAGTTCTGATAGAGATGTTGCTCATTTTTAAACAGGCAATTCAGGAAAAAAATCATCCAGAAATTCTGAATCTCATTTACTTTTCTTTTCAGCAGCCATCTTGTTCTTTAATCATCATAGAAAGTCTTTGGAGACTATTAATCTGATTCATCACTTTCCTTCATGCTATCCAATTGTGGAGCTATTTCCAATTTCTCTCTATTATGTATAGATTTTTTTTATCTAGCAATGATCCAGTCTTTCCTTAAACACTCCTCTTTGTTTCATTAATAACAATTTTGGATCATTTCTAGACTTATGCTCATTTTTCATTCTTCTCTTTGATATCATACCCAACTTTGTTTCTATAATAATTAAGGACACTACTTTCAGAAATACAATAGTGTGATGAAGATTGCCACATGACTAAATTAAACTTAATTAATTAAAGTTTAAAAGAACAAAACTTAAAGATAACACATTGTTATAATTGCTGCTTTCATGGTCTGTTCACCTTGTGATCATCATCTTGACTTCCATGTAGAGCAGACACAGACAAGATACGACTCTGTACATAACAAGACTTAAAAAAGAGTACTACAACCTGGGAGTTTTTAAAAGACAGTAAAAGATTAGTTGGAACTCACATTATGTAATAGGTATTATTTATACTTCGTAATGTGGTTAACACAAGTACAGTTATATCCAACAAAAATACCTGTTTCACCAGTGTTTCTTCACTAAATAATAGTGAAACCTTGAGCTGAAGAGAGAGTGGATCACAAGAAGTTGTTCAGCATGATCTCCTTGGATATGCCACTTGTAATCAAAATCAGCTTCCTAATTTATAAGGTGTGAATAAAAGCAACTTCATCACAGAAATACATTGAGCTACTGCCCAGATACTTCAGGAATAACATTTAGTATAGGATCTGGCATTGTGATGATTCCAAAAGGATTTGGCTCCCCAAACTCATGCAGATGCTTAAACCTCAAAGTCTTATGTTAGCAGTTAATTGGCTAATATAAATGCATTATTGGTAAATATCTGATATAATTATGATACCTCAAAAGGTGGGCATAATTTGGGGGAGTTTTTAGGTCCTTGAGGCAAACCCCCAGCAGGTAGTTTTGAAAGAGTGTTCATTATATAAGCAAAGAGTGCATGTGATTACTATTCACCAGAAACCTGAACCAAGGGGGCTACCCAGTATAATTATAAACCTGCAACCTGTAAGCTGAAATAAGTCTCTGTATGCCCTAAGAAAGTATTTCTTAGGAGTTATAAAGTATATATACTCATTAGTACACTCCAAATGCTGCCATTTGTAATATGTCTATGCAGATATAATCTGAATTTGTCATATTCCATACTTGCTTATTACCTTCTGATCTCACACTGAAATATTCATTTTATTTGGATATCTGTTCCTCTTGTTAATTTCACTGGATCTCCAATCTCTATCTGCACTTGTTGAAAGTTCACATTTTCTAATAATCATTAACTGATGTCTAAGAACTTTTCTTTTCTCTAAAAAACACCCTCCAATCTCTTATTTATCAATCTTTGGAGTCCATTGGGTGAGGTCCTAGAAGTCCATCCATGTATCTGTCCATCTCCATCACAGTTCAAGAATCTTGCTTTTGAGTCTTTGGCTCTTGCTCTCAGTAGTTTCTTCAGTTTGTTGGTAGAATGTAGGATGTGGTTCCTATCGTCTGTTCTTTATTTTTATTTTCATTGTTAAGGCCATGTTTCCTTATTGAATGATAATTTTTACAAAAAAAAAGATTTTCAAAAACATATCCATAATGTTTCTTGTGAATTTTTACTGGAACTCTTTATTATCTGGCTATAATCAATCATATGGCTCTACCATTTTTTTATAAAACTAGAGGCATTTTTAAGAGGACTATAAAATTCCACTGTCAATACTTATCAATACCAAGTTTTTCTAGTATATTGACTATTATAATATACTCATATTATTTTGCAAAACCTTATCCTGTACTCATCTTGATAGGACAAAAAGTATCCTGTGGTTTAACATTTTAACAAAGATTCTAGTATCAAGTTCAAAGCATTTTATATTAAATATGGACAAAGTATTTATTCACAATTATGTAACATCAACATTAAGAGATAAGGACAACAGACTTAACCAATCACAGCATGAAGTTAAAATTTGACTATTTTATGGGGTTGGAGAGAAGAATGCCTAAGCAATTAAAATAAAAGTAGAAAGAATAATGATTTTGTAACATAGTTGGTAAACATATTATTTAAGAATAAAACACAGAAAAGATAAAGTTTTAGCTAATATTTAAATAATTACTTAAATTTCAGAATGATTTGGTTTTTGAAAATTTATACATTTATTTGAAAAGCAGAGTGCCAGAGTAACAGATAGAGAGACAGAGAGATCTTTCCCAATGACCACAACAGCCAAGACTTCACCAGGAATAATCCATGAGCTTGAAAATCCATCTATGTTTCCTAAATAGGTGGCAACAACTCAAGTACTTAGATTTGTTTTGTTTTTGTTTTTTGTATATTTTTAAGATTTATTTATTTATTTGAAAGGCAGAGTTACAGAGAGAGACAGAGAGACAGAAAGAGAAATCCTCCATCCACTGGCCCACTCCCCAAAATGATCACAAACGCCAGAGCTGTGTGGTCCAAAGCCAGGAGCCAGGGCCCTTACCCTAATCTTCCATGTGGATGCAGGGGCCCAAGCACTTGAGCCATCCTCAGCTGCCTTCCCAGGAGCATCATCAGGAAGCTGGAATAGAAATGGAGCAGCAGAGAATCAAAGAAATACCAACGTGGGATGCCAGTGCCTCAGGCGGCAGCTTCACCTGCTCATTTTTTTTTAAGATTTAGTACTTAAAGTTTTCATCCTCTGCCTTCACATGTACTTTAACAGGAAGCTAATCAGAAGCAGAGGAGCCAGGACTTGAACTCTACTCTGATATATGATATAGGTTCCCATGAGGTAGCTCGGTAGCTTAATCACCTGCACCACAATACCAACCACTCAGAATGATTTGAGGATGCATATTTTCCAGATCCAGTTAGAAAAATACATGCACTACAAATTTTGGACAACCTCTATATTAAGTGACATATGATGCTTAAAATTATCTGTTCACATAATTTAAGTGAACTGTCAGTTTTAAACATTTTATTTTATTTTTATAATAATTCAAAAGTTGAAAATTGATCTTTCATAGTCATGGAAATTTTTGGAAGGTATACAATAAAATGTTCCATCAAATTATTCTTGGTGAATATGTCTTACCTGTTGTGGTAGTTATTGCTAAGTGGATAGTAAGAGAATATTGAAGGGATTGAATCTTTATGCAATATTTATGTAAAACATTTTTGAGAATAAAACAGTTACTCAAAAATATTATATGAACTGCCCTAGTAAATATGATGTGCATTGACCAAAGTGCTGCCTAATAATAAACATCAATTTTTGTTCTCTGTGATCACTCTTTGTTGTGCTGAAATGGATGAGTAAATCCTAGCTCCAGGAGATAGGTGGAGATTACTTTACTAAGACAGTCTCTGATATTAAGTTTTTGTTTCCATTTACTTCTTTCTTATTGAACTAGAATGAAGAATGTTCAGCTCCATGACCTCCTGGGCTCTGTGACACTTCTGTCTTTTTCAAAAATTAATTAGTGAATCAAAGGCTGAATCAGCCTTCTTCCAAGTAATTTTCGTGCTCTTCAGAAAGTTAACTCCTTTACTTTCATTGTCAATGTCCTTTGCCTTGTCAGCAGCATTTAAAACATTATCTATTATTTCTGCACCACTGGTACAATGTCAATGGGAGGGGATGAGATCCTTTTTGAGAAGCTAAGTCTGATGGCGGGGTTAATCAGGGTGTCAGGATCAGGGTGTAAGACAATCAAGGGGGGAGACAACCAGGAATCTGGGTTGAGTTATTAGCTCCTGCTGGTAACAAGAAAATGAATAACTGCCTGTAGTAGCTGCAGCAAGCAGTGAACAGAATCAAGATGCAGGATATTGGAACCTGTCCACAAAACAGGATACAAAAATGTCTCCATCAGAAACAGAGTGTCCAGTAAATTTGTTAGGATTAGGAAAAAAAAAAAAATGGAAGCCTCTATCAAGATCAAGACTCTGGTCAAACCCCTTAGTTCAGGTTCACAGAATAGACCGAGTTAGGGTCAGGTTATCTGTTGGGAAAGGGAAATCCGGAAGTCTTTGAAATCCAGCCTGTCTTTACTGGGGATTATCCTACATGTGTGCTCCTCTGACAGAATCATCCTCTTTGCCCAGTCCCCTTTTCCTGCTAAATAACACATGACTGTTTTGTGCTACACAAGGCTGCATTTCCTTCTAATTCAACATTGTTGCTATTATGCAATCTTTCTATCAACCTCACATTTTAAAACACTTTTTCTTCTATTGCAAGATACTTCAAAGCTTTGTCATTTGTCATTGACATCATTGATCCAAGATAATTGTAGAAATTTACTAACAAGCAACAATAGTTTATATAATCAACTTTGGAAAGAATTTTTAAGGGGCTTGATCTGTAGCATAGCGGTTAAAGCTGTTACCTGTGGCCCCAGCGTCCCATATGAGTGCCTGTTCAACTGCTGGTTGCTTCACTTCCTATCCAGCCTCCTGCTTATGGTCTGGAAAAGCAGCAGAGGATGGCCCAAGTGGTTGGGCCCCTGCACTCACGTTGGAGATCCAGAAGAAGCTCCTCTCCTGGCTTTAGACCATCCCATCTCTGGCCATAGCAGCCATCTGGGGAGTGAACTAGTGGATGGAAGATCTCTCTCTGTGTATCTCTCTCTCTCTCTCTCTCTCTCTCTCTCTCTTCCTCTCTCTCTCTCTTTATTTCTCTCTCTCTCTCTCTGTAACTCTGCCTTTCAAATGAATAAATACATCTTGAAAAAGAATGCTTAATATAAAAAATTAAAATGAATAAATATGTAAAATATTGTCATATTTAACAAATAAATTAGAAACTGTAAGAAATTATCTGAATTCATAAAAATAAAAAATTAAAATTATGATTCCCTTAAGGGAGGTGGAGATATAGAAGTACCTGGGATGTAAAACAGCAGTCATTAACTTTATAGTAATTTCAAGAAGAAAATCCCTGAGACAAATATGAGAAAATATCACTGTATTTTAAAATTTCTTTTGGCAGATAAATGTGGGTTTTTTTGTTGTTGTTGTTGTTGTTTTTCATTGCAACTTGCCTATGAGAGAGAGAGAGAGAGGATAGAGGGAGAGAACAGAGTGAGCAAAAGAAATAGTAACGCCTTCCTCTTCCTATGTATATTTTCTTAACCACTGTATTCTGTCTGATAATTTGATTTGAGTTTTCCATGTGTCCTGACTCTTGCCATCTGCCCCAAAACTGATTTTTGGCTTCATTCTGCCATACTTCTTCTTTTTTTTTTAATAAGCTTTTTTTAAGGATTTTATTTATTTATTTATTTGAGGTATAGAATTACAAGCAGAGAGGAACATACAGAGAGAAAGTTGTCCATCTGCTGTTTCACTCCCCAAATGGCTGCGAAGAACTGAGCCGAGCAGATCTGAAGTCAGCAGCCAGGAGCTTCCTGTGGGTCTCCTGCACAGGTACTGGGGCCCAAGTACTTGGGCCTTCTTTTTTTTTTTTTTAAGGGAAAGGGTTTATTGGGGGAAACCCCACAGACTGCAGTGGAAGGGGCAAAGAAGGAAAAGAGAGAGAAGGAAAGCATAAGAGAGAGATCAAGAGAGAGAGAGAAATAGACAGGAGATCAGGAGATGGAGAGAAAGAGAGCCACATGTTCAGGAGCAGGCTAGGGGTGGGCAGGGAAGTAGAAACAGCGAATCCCATTAGGATGGGGATGGAGCTGACACCGGTGGTTGGGCCATGTGACCACCTGGTTTCCAGCAATGGTGGAAGGGGCTAGAGCCTAGGATGGTGTCAGGACTGTGCCATTTTACTAACATTCCCCACTTTTGTTTTTTATAAAGCAGGAGTTGTATGGGTTTACATTAGTCCTAAAAGTCCAGGAGGGTAGAGGGATGATGATCTGTCTTTCCACTGCTTCCCCAGGTCATAAGCAGAGAGCTGGATCCGAAGAGGAGCAGCTGACATCCATATGGGATTCCAGTGCCGCAGGCGGAGCCATAGCCTACTGTACCACAGAGCCAGCCCCTCTACCATACTTCTTAAAGTTTGTCTCAACCTAGTCATGTAAATTATATGAGGGTACTTCACAAAATTCGTGGAAAATGGAATTTAAAAGTATGCAAATTTTGGTGCAACAAAATTTAAAATCCACAAGTAGCTTTTCAGAACATTCATTTTCTGTGAATACTATGAATATCACTTGTATGCATGGATTCCCAGTTTTGTTTTGTTTTTTTTCATGAAAACTTCTAATTCCATTTTAAGTGAAATTTTTGAAATAGCCTCCAAGATAGCAAGGCGACTGAGAACCAGAATACACACAACATCATGTTCTCAAGTATAGGAGCACAGAGAGAAGAGGAGGTAGGTGCAGGATTAGGCTGAAAGACAATGACCCTGGTCTTCCATACCAAACTATTTGAGAGACAGGGTATAAGGATATAATAAGAAGTCCATTGATTGCCTGGGAGCATGATTTTCTACTTGAGTAAGAGTGATATTGGAGAAGAGTTATGATTATTTGTTGCAAATGTACATGGGAGATTTGGAGAGAAATTACAAATGGTTTACTAATTTCTACTTTGGTATGGAGAAATGGAAAGAGGCATGAGTGCATATAGATCAATAGATCAATGAGGATATAGATAAACTGATGCATTTCCATGTATATAAATTATATTTAAATGAACAAATAAATGACTCTCATTAAATTCATATGAAAGCATTCTCAACTAGATAAATCAAGTGAGAGCTGAACTGAGCAAGACAAATCAAATTTCAAAGTGGGTGAGTGTTATTAAATAAGGAAAATTTGAATCACTCTCTGCAATATCCCACACTATGTTAGAGACAGGAGGCAGCAAAGGCCTGAGGTAGACAGTCAGGAGCACAAGGGGCCCAAGAGTAAGAGACTGAAACATGATGTGCAAAAGGAGAATCACGTCGGACAGCAAGCCTGACCTGCAGAGGGATAGGCCTGAAACAAGTGCCTCTCTACTATTCTAAAACAAGCGAAAATGGAAACAGAACAGGATGTGGTTAGAGCTGGACCCATCTAGCTCAAGATACTAACTCCCCAGCAACAACAAGGTCATTGATGACTAACTGACAGGTTTGCAAAACCCTGTACTAACTTCCTCACAGCCCAGAGGGTGTAAACCCCTAGACAATATACCCTCAATAGTGTTCCTGCTCAGAAACTCCTTCCACTTTGGGGACTTTCTTTTCCTTCTTTTTTTTGAACTTAGATTAAACTTTTATTGGCTCTAAATATAACAACATATTGCAAATTCTCATAATTCATGGGCTCAAAGTAGGAAAGTTACCATAAAGTCACAACTGTTCAGTAACCTGGTGCTGCCCTGTATGCCTAAAATATTTCACTTTAAGAAAAAGAGATAAGGAGTGGCCGGTACGTGTATTTATCAGGAGAAATATAGGAAAGGCCCCTCTGCTCAGTCCAGGGTATCTAAAATGAGCAAAATGAGAAGGCTGTAACTTATCCTGGATGTCAGTTGACAGATTATCCACTAAAATATCTATTAGCTAACATCTTCAGTACTGCTGTTATGGGGCACTCAAAGCTGTGTCTGCATGTTGGAAAGATTTTCTTTAAAGCAACATTGGTCCACACATGTTGACAGTCAACATATTTAGCCATCTTCCTTTGGAGGGGTGTACTAGCCATTTTTCTCATGTATCTGTACAATGGAATTATAGGATTGTTGGGGTCTTGCTAGATTATACTGATTCTTATTTGCTCCAAACTGCACTCTGGCTTTGCCTTTGACTAAGGTGGCATTTATTTGCATGATGACTGATTCTATCAAGTAGGCACTGCTCCAGCCCTGTTTTGTGAGAAGTTCCATGCACAATGCTCCTCCACCCAATGCATACCCTCCTGAGAGAACAGGTAACACCACTCGAACAAACGGAGGATCAAACGGAAAGTTATCCTTAAAAGAGAAGCTAAGCAAAATATATTCTATGCCTTCTTTTTCTTTTAAGATCTGAAGATCACTGTGCAAAGGACTATCAGGGTCAACCTTCTGCAGTTTAACATGCCAGTCATATAAACTGTCATTTATCAGTTCCTTTGCTTCTTGATTTGCCCTTCTTTTCCATGCTCCTCATTCTTTGTGGTCGTGAGGCACAAATTCAAATGTCTAGAACTAGAGACTCCTACAACTCCTTGGGTGCTCTTCTGGGACCGTTGGAAGGGTGAGCAAAGATGACTGCTTTTGCTTCTCTTTTTCTTTCAAAGACCCATGCCTTCCCCCATAGCCCTCTACCACATAAAAACACCAGGCTTTTGTCAGCCAGTTAAAAACAGTTAGCACAGCTGATAGTCTTAAAGACTCAGAGGTTAGAGGAGCTGGCACTCTGGCATAGTGGGTAAAGCTGCTGCCTGCAGTGCCAGCATCCCATATGGTCACCAGTTCAAGTCCCAGCTGCTCTACTTCCAATCCAGTTCTCTGCTATGGCCTGGGAAAGCAGTAGAAGATGGCCCAAGTCCTTGGGTCCCTACCTAGGATACCCAGAAGTAGCTTCTGGCTCCTAGCTTTGGATATGCGCAGCTCCAGCCATTGTGGCCAATTAGGGAGTGAACCAGCAGATGGAAGACCTCTCTTTCTCTCTCTGTCTCTCTGCCTCTCTGCCTTTCCTCTCTCTGTGTAACTCTGACTTTCAAATAAATAAATAAACCTTTAAAAAAAAAAAAAAAACAAGTTAGGCCAGCACAGTGACTCAATAGGCTAATCCTCCTGCGGCGCCAGCACACTGGGTTCCAATCCCAGTCGGGGCGCCGGATTCTGTCCCAGTTGCCCCTCTTCCAGGCCAGCTCTCTGCTGTGGCCCGGGAGTGCAGTGGAGGATGGCCCAAGTGCTTGGGTCCTACGCCCGCATGGGAGACCAGGAGAAGCACCTGGCTCCTGGCTTCGGATCAGCGTGGTGCACTGGCCACAGTGCGCCGGCTGTGGCAGCCATTGGAGGGTGAACCAACGGCAAAAGGAAAATCTTTCTCTCTGTCTCTCCCTCTCTCATTGTCCACTCTGCCTGTCACACACACACACACACACACACACAAAAGTCAGAGGTTAGGCTTGCAGAGGGTGGGGGATGTGGATAAATCTCCCTTTACTTTCCTGGCACTGACAGTTTTGGTCTAGCTCTGCTTCAGTTTCTTTTCAGGGAGATCAATCCAATGTATGAAACTTGAACAAAATCTGGGAGCAACTGAAAGTCTCTGGCTGGAGTAATTCCCTAGCATCAATCAAAAGCTCTTATCCTGGAATCAGATTCCAACAGCCTATCAAGGTGTTGGACAAAGATTTGCACTCTACTCTTTTGTTCATCTTTTCTCATCTACCCAAGAGGCTGATCTGACAACCTTACTCTGATCATCACAACGCACTCTCCCAACACTTCTGGGTGTTCCCAGTGCCCAGTTTCTTTCATGATAACTTTGTCATCCTACATCACTACCCGTGGAAAGCCCCTCCTTTATAGATTGATCTGAACTACCAGAATGGGACAAAATCTGAGATGGAAAGAAAAATCCTAAAATTGTTATATAAGGACCTATCTCTGCAGGCAACTGCCCTTTGTACTTCAATGAGCCTAATTCCTGGAGCAATCTCTTCAATTCCAGGAGGAATTGCTCCCATGCTGATTTTCTCTTTTTAAGACTCAAAGGAGGCTAATTCTCTTCCCTTTCCATTCGCTAACATTGGTTGAAGGGGCACCTTTTATAAGTACTCCTACTGTGTAGACCCCACATCATCTCTATGGGGTCATGGACATTGATATCAATCCCAATGAAGTACATGGGCATACAGCCTAAAATTGATTAGGTTTGTGAACTGGAAGACCACACCTTCACCACGCTCCTGTGTGATCTCATGCCCCACCTGATACCTTCACCACGTCCCTGTGTGATCTCATCCTCCTACCTGGCCACACCTGGGTGCTCACCAGCCAATCAGGTTAATTAACTACTCCCCTTTGGAAGTAGGTTAAAAGCCTGGGACACAGTGTGTCTGGCCCTTCTCTTCTTCCCTAGCCTCTTGCCAGGAGGGGTCTTGCTGTAGCCCTGCACCTCCAGGGTGCGTGGCCTTTGGGCCATGTGCTCTAGGCTTCCTGTCCTAGATGCTCCTCCACGTGGCTGGTTCCTGGTGCTCGATATGAACCCCTATTCACCTCTCTCTCTTAAATAAAGCTCTCACCTATGCATCTTTCTCACTAAATAAAAGCTTAGACCGTACCATGCTGCTTCATTTATCTGTGCTGGTATTTAGAATTCTTCTCTAAATATTAGGCAAGAACCCTCTCAGGCTTATTAATATTGGGGATTTAGTAATAAGCCCGTGGTGAAATCGTATGGCACCCCGAATTCTGGTAGCACAAGTGGCACCCTGGATAGTATTTCTAGGGAACTTTAAGGGGCCACATTTTGGTATCAATTTTAGGGGGCCATGTCAGCACTATTGTCAACCTTAATTTTTAGGAGCCTATTATAAACTATGACTAGGGAAGCTGTAATTCAGATACAGGTGTACCACATGTTGGAAAGACTTGGAGCTCAATAGTGTAAGGTCAGGACCCTGGAGAAGCAGGAGCAGAGATGGAGGTGCAGCTATAGATATACTTCTATTCTCCAATCTCTCCCAAGCCCAGAAGTGTATAAATTCTCATGGATACAGGCAAGGGGTAGCTGAGCCTGCATGCCTTCTTCTACCTACTGAACTCTCCCTTACTCTTAGCTCTTTGACATAATGCTCCTTCAACCAAGAGACTTGAAGGATGACTCCAGTGGCAGAGGCAGAAACTTATGCATGTCTATTTCTTGTCCTCTTATTTCAGATGGTCTATAAGCCATCCCCAGCATACATTCCCTTGGAGTGTCTCCTCAGGCACTGGGATCCCTTTGACTCCCTCTCCCCTTCTGTTCACATCAAGATTCATTTTCAATTCTCTTTATATAAAGAAGATCAGTTTAGCATATATTAAGTAAAGATTTCAACAGTTTGCCCCCACATAGAAACACAAAGTGAAAAATACTGTTTGAGTACTAGTTATAGCATTAAATCACAATGTACGGCACATTAAGGGCAGAGATCCTACATGAGGAGTAAATGCACAGTGACTCCTGTTGTTGACTTAACAAATTGACACTATTGTTTATGGCATCAGTAATCACCCTAGGCTCTTATCACGAGTTGCCAAGGCTATGGAAGCCTTTTGAGTTCACCAACTCTGATCATATTTAGACAAGGTCGTAGTCAAAGTGGAGGTTCTCTCCTCCCTTCAGAGAAAGGTACCTCCTTCTTTGATGACCTGTTCTTTCCACTGGGATCTCTCTCGCAGAGATCTTTCATTTAGTTTTTGTTTGTTTGTTTGTTTTTTGTTATTTATTTATTTTTTTTTGCTAGAGTGTCTTGGCTTTCCATGCCTGAAATACTGACAATGTATTCTTAATGATAAAGACTAAGAAAGAAAATTCATTGGGCTGGCATTGTGCAGTTGTGCAGTGGATTAAGACTCCGCCTGCAGTGCCAGCATCCCATATGGGTTCTGGGTGATTCCTGGCTGCTCCACTGCTCCACTTCTGAACCAGCAACCTGCTAATGTGTCTGGAAAAAAGCAGAAGATGGCCCAACTACTTGGGCCACTGCACCCACATGGGAGACCCAGCAGAAGCTCCTGAGTCCTGGCTTTGGATTGGCCCAGCTCCAGCCATCGTGGCCATTTGGGGAGTGAACCAGCCAGTGGAAGATTCTCTCTCTCTCTCTCTCTCTCTCTCTCTGTGTGTGTGTGTGTGTATGTATGTGTGTTTGTGTGTGTTTCTCCCTCTATATATATATATATATATATATATATATATATATATATCTGCCTTTCAAATAAATACATGAATCTTTAAAAAATAAAATTCATGAAATAATGAAAAAGTATGTTGTGGAAGGTTTGTGCCAATTAAATTCAATGATGAAAGTTAAAGGAAATTACTGTAAAGCTATCTCCCATATCTGAAAAGTCCCGAAAACAAGACTGTCTGATTCTCTACCTTTGTTCCATGATGCATTTAATTGTCATATATAATGGAAGCATATGCTGATGTCATGTGCTAACTTAGTCTTAAGGTAGTCAATATTATCTGCCTATGTTAAAATGTTGGAGTGATCAATTTAAGTAGATGCAGATTACAAGTTGGCTTAAAGCACTCAGATAAAATAAATTCTTACTTTTGTTTTGACCAAGTGGTTTAAAGCCTTGACAATGGGATGATGCCCAATTTATGTTGTGAGTATATAAAGGTCTGAAGTTTTAAGTTCCAGGGTCAGTCATAGTTAATAGGACATAATTTCAGTTTTGGTCCATCCCCCAAGGCTTTGTACATGTCTTTGAAGTCTCATTGACTTAAAGAAAAAAAAAAAAAAGGCTTAATGGGCATTTTTGTCCTGCCCAAGCCACCAGCTGCTTCCCTTGTTCAGGAAACCATTCTTCAGCCCCAAATGTAAATGCCATTAAAATGTACTCCCTATATGAGACAGTGGGACTAAACAGACCCAAGATATGTTTGCTTTTTTCCATCAAGATAATTCTTGGATGGGAGGAAACTGGCCTTAGGAAATTAGCCCCAAGAGGCATGTCATTTTAAGGAATACCACCATCTGACACCAATATAAAAGGGCCGCTGGTGTTTTCATAGCCTGGGCTACATCAGCCAGGACGGCTCTAAACCCTGGGGAGCATTCAGGTGACTCTGAACTTCTGATCTAGTCACAAGAATGGACTTTCCAAAGCACTGTAGATATCCTCACTGGGCTTTCTCCATCACTAGATTCTTTGGTCAGAGTGGTGATGGACAACCGCCTTGCCTTAGACTACCTGCTAGCAGAGCCAGGAGGGGTTGCCACTTATGATTAATCAACCCTGTTGTAGTTACATCAACAATTCAGGGCAGATTGAGACCAACACCAGACTGATGTAAATAGGCCACCTGGCTACATAATCTCAATAAAAATAGGAAACAACATCTCCTGGTCCCTGTATCGCCTGAGTTTTCCTGGATGTTCAACCTCTTAGGGCCAGTTGGTGTCATCTTCATACTTCTGCTGTTTGCTCCTCTCATAATCAATGGGCTCAACTGTTTGAGATCCTCTTAACATATATGCAATTCATTTGTAATTGATTCTTCACCCTGAGCCACAAGAAAGCAAAACCTTCTACTAAGGATCTCTACACTCCAAGGGGTGTCACACTGCTGATTCCCCTTATCACCCCTCTCCAGCAGGACGCAGCTAGAACAGCTGTCACCCCTGTTCCCTAATGGCAGTTAGAATTACCTCTTCAGAGAAGGGATTAATGGAGACAGGAGACAGCTGAGGCCTGAGGCAGGCAGTCAAGGACACAAGGGGCCCAAGAGAGAAGAGACTCAAAATCATATACAAAAAGAAACTAGAGTCTGACATGCATTCTTAACACTCAGAGGGCAATGCCTGGAACAAAATAACCCTAGTACTCAACAACAAGATAGAGAACATGAAAAATAAGCAGGATGTGCTTTCAAGTAGGCCCATCCATCTCCAGACAGTGACTCCCCAGCATCCAAATTCATCAGTGACTGACATATATGCAAAGCCCTGTACAAACAGCACAGAGGGTACACAGCCCTAAACAACCTTCCCCAACAGAGTTCCTACTTAGGAACCCCTCCCACTGTAGGAGCTTTCCTTAGCTGGGATTGAATGTTCTCTACTTGCCCTTCTTTATCCATGGTCCTCATTTTTCATGGTCATAGGACTTAAATGCAAATGACCAGAACTATAGATTTCACCAACAACTCCAACACAAACACACACACACAGACACACACACTGGTGTATTTTAAAGTCTAAATATATTCTTTGGTGGTCTTGAGTGTCCCCAAAAGGCTCATATTTTATAGTCTCAATCTGCAGAATTTTATGTTAACAGAATAAGGATGGAAATAAGTTGAACTATGCTGGCTGAAGGTGGAGTTCTGAAAGTAATTAGATTGGACTAGGCTATTAGGGTGGAGTCCCCATGATGAAATCCTTTGTCTAGGTAAAGAGAGATATGAAGGAAGAGTACTCCCTGCCCTCTGCTTCCATACTTCCCCTGTGACCCTCCCTTTGCATCCTTTAAGCCTCCAAGAGGCTCCACATAAATTGGGCTACCTGACCTTGGTGTGTGGACCTTCAAAAGTGTGAGCCCAAACAACTCTTCTTCCTTCCTAAGAAACGCAGATATTTTAGTTAAAGTGAACTAAAAAAAAGTGAACGCTGACAAATATTCTGTGGGTATGTTCTTTTGTTTTCACCATGGAGAATCACTGCCCTTATGATTATTTACACCTGCAAGTTTCTAAATTTTATCTGGTGGAATATTGCAAGAGAGAGTAGTCCAACATAACTTAGTACCTTAAAAAAATTGGAAGGCAATTCACAATGAATTTCCAGTTAGAATGTGGTAAGTATCATAAATACACGATTACTTGTACTCTGGGACTACTCAAGATCTAGACTGCATTCAGAAATGAGTTTTCTTTAAAGGGCACAAAATTTTATTGAAGCATTATGGTTTATGCATTTTTTTTCCATAAACCATAGTAACTTTCTAATGTTGTATACATATTTAAAGTGACAAAATTGTACTTGGGAAAAGACATGGCTTATTCACTTGCATTTGCTCATTGAAATATTGTAATTAAGATTGGAGATTGGGGCAGATACAGGAAAATTTCAAATTTATCTAAAATCAGTTTTATAAAGCCATTTCAAATGAGTTTCACATAGAGTATCACATTCATAAGCAATTTTCAATCATTACACTTTAAAATATTTTATAGGATAAGTTGTGAGCACATGGGAATTCAATAGTAGTCTTCTTTTTACTAATTTAATTTCAATCCATTGTGTGATTATCTCAAAATTGCACTCTAAAGGTTATATCTTTCTTTCTAGTTTCTCTTTACCAATGATTGGCATATATTTTGAAAAATATAGGTGATATATATTGCTATTTCTCAAATGCTAATATGTCCTTCTACATAGTACAACCCCTGAATCTTACCTGGGAATATGGCACCTGGGGAAAATTGTTAGCATATCTAACCCTCATTGCAGGGAGGTGATTATGTTTTGGCCAATGGCTTGTGTAAACAGGCAACATATTCGAATTCCAGAAAACAGCTCTTAAAAGAGTGATTACCTCCAATTTTCCCTCCTTTCCTTCTTGCTAATTGCAATTAGACATATTGACTGGAGTTACAATCCAAGTTTTCTTTTTTTAAAGACTTATTTATTTATTTATTCATTTGAAAGGCAGAGGGACAGACAGGGAGAGAGAAAAGAGGAGGTGGGGAGAGAGAGAAAGAGAGAGAATCTTTCATCAGCTGGTCCAGTCTCCAAATGGGAATAACAGCCAGGGCTGAGCCAGGCCAAAACCAAGAAAGGAACTCCATCCCAGTCTCCCACATGAGTGGCAAAAGCCCAAGCACTTCAGCTATCATACTGTGCCTTCCCAGGCACATTAGCAGGAAGCTGGATTGAAAGCAGAGCAGTCAAGATTCAAACTGATGCTTCAGTCCTCTGACACAGAATGCTGGTGTCACAAGTCCTGGCTTAACCTGTTACAAGAAACACAAGCTCCTTGAATCCAAATTTTGAATATGGGGAATAAAATGGTGAAAGGTGCTAAGATCTCTAATAATAAAGCACTTTTCAAACTAATTATGAAATGCCAATAAGGACCTTTACATGAGAAAGAAAGAAATTTTCATCTCAATTAAGCCAGTTCCTTCTACTTGAAATTTTACATAATCCTAAACAGGTCTTTTTAGGATACATTATATATGATAGCTATCTCTATTGTTTTGGTTTAGAAGATAGAATACAAAATAAAGGACTGGATAAACATTCAATGTGTAGTCATTGGCTATCTTATAGCAAAATTTGAACATTTAAAAATGCTCAATAGAAAACTAAAGTATTGTATTTGACTTTTAGTCTACTTACTTCTACTTAACTTGGGATACAATCATATTGTTTTTTAATTGCCATTTTTCTTCTAGTTAGAATGCTTTTTAAAAATTTTACTCAAGGGGCCAGCGCCATGGCTCACTTGGTTAATCCTCCGCCTGTGGTGCCGACATCCCATGTGGGCACCAGGTTCTGGTCCCAGCTGCCCCTTTTCCAGGCCAGCTATCTGCTGTGGCTCAGGAAGGCAGTGGAGGATGGCCCCAGTGCTTGTCCCCTGCACCCGCATGGGAGACCAGGAAGAAGCACCTGGCTCCTGGCATCGGATCGGCACAGCACACTGGCTGTAGCAGCCTTTGAGGAGTGAACCAATGGAAAGAAGACCTTTCTCTCAATCTCTCTCTCTCTCTCTTTCACTGTCTATAACTCTACCTATCAAATAAAAAAAAAAAAAAGTAGTCAAGAAAGGGACTAATAGTATCTCAGCATTTCCAATAATTTTTTCTTGATTTATTACCAAATCTTTATATAGTGACTGAAACTTTAATTTTTCTTTAAATTTGAATGCTAAACATCTGAAAACAAATGTGTACATTTAAAATAGTGCAAGGGATTTCAAAAACTATTGAGGATTCTTTTAAATACTTTTTATTATGCTCTTTCAAACAAACCTTATTTTTTTAAAGATTTATTTATTTGTTTATTTGAAAGATAGAGTGACAGACAGGAGAAAGATAAAGAAAGAGATATCTCCATTCACTACTTCATTCCTCAGATGCTGGCAACAGCCTTGGCTGGGCCATATCAAAGTCAGGAAGGAACCCAGAACTCCATCCAGGTCTACCATGATGGTGGCCCGGACCCAAAAACCCGAGTTGTCACCCACTATCTTCTCATATCTAGAAGCAAGAAACTGAATACAAATCGCAGCTGCCAGGGCACAATCGAGCACTGTTATGGGATGCAAGTGTCCCAGAGAGTAGCTTAATGATTTGTGTCACAACACCCTCCCCAGTGCTTCTTAATTTAATAGTAGAAAATGCAATGACCATTATTGGCTTATATCCGCAAATAAAACAATTGACGACTCTTATACAAATGAATCACAGGCCTATAGGAGAGGATTGATGAGTATAAGTAGATGTAGATTTCAAGATTGTTGCAACAATCTTGGAAGCTATCAAATATTTGAGTGTGGTTCAGAAAAAAAAAAAAAACACTGGCTTTTATAATACTGTTTGTGTACATTATCATATGTATTTCTATGACTATATAGCTGAATGACATTTTTAAAACACAGATTAATTTTAATTGCACTTTAAAGATGACTCGGATAAAAAAAATCAGTTAAACAATCAATTATTTGAAATTCAATGTGTTTCATAGCCTATGTGAAACAGGCCTTAAATAAAACACTATACTTTGATATTGCCAGTTGTGAAGCCAAAAGCAAAATATGAGGATTGCTGCTGCCAGCTAAGGTCTTAACACAAGATCCTCTTTTCTTCATTTAGTGTATTTTTTCATGATAATTCTTCTAATTCTCATGAGAAAAATTGAGTTCATTCATCCTCAGAAAAGTGAGTCATAGCATCCAAACACACAGGAGTACCATTCTGTGGATGAATAAATGAGAACAGTTCTATTTCAAACATGCCAGATGCTGTACATTCTCTGGAATGGGTCAGGATCTCAGGTCTTTAGTGAGACTTCCCGCTGAGCTGAACATCTGTTCATAATATATTGTACACTTGCTAGTAAACCTAAGAATGCTGAGGTGATTAGAACATCTTGATTGTGTTTTCCAATACGATACAGACAAATAAAAATGTTGGAGCACTGAACAATCAACAAATCTACACTCAGCCACCATGCAAATATGCACCACCTGTGTCCCCACTACTCTCATTTATCAATTTCTACAAATTGTCATAAAAATATAATTGACATATTACTTTAAGAAAATTCTGAGTCGCTGTCCCTGAAATAAATGAGTAGCTAACAATTGGGAAGGATGAATAATGAGTATAAGACAAAAGGAATGGGTTGCTTAGTGAAATTGGAATTCAATGTAAACCTTCCTCTTCTTCCATTAGTTTATATCTGGTCATTTACCAAATCACTGATGACTTGTTCTTGACCAATAAACTTGTATCTCTAAATACTTCCAAAAAATTGTATTTTCTTTGAATACTGAGAACATTCAAACAATTACAATAATGACTTGAAAAGCAATCATGTGAATTTGGAAATTTGCAAGATAAAAAGTAAGTTTTTTCTACTGACATAGTTCTCTTCTTAAACTCTTTAATTTACCAGTGATAGACTCAGAAGAACAGTAAGAATATAATTCTTCCCTTTGGCAGTCTCTATTTAAGCAAATTTGATTCAATTAATTGAATCTATATGTAGGGAAATTTAAAAACATGAGAATCCTCAAATGTATAGCATTCTTTCATTTTTAAAGGAAAAGATGGTTAAAATTATAGTTGGAGGAAAGGCAACAAGAACACTTTTACTAAAAAAATCATGATCATTTTAAGTTATTATTACCTCATTTTCTCCACTGTCTTTAAAAGTGTGCTTCAGCCGGCACCGTGGCTCAATAGGTTAATTCTCCGCCTGCAGCACCGGCACCATGGGTTCTAGTCCCGGTCAGGGCGCCGGATTCTGTCCTGGTTCTTCCTCTTCCAGTCCAGCTCTCTGCTGTGGCCCAGGAGTACAGTGGAGAATGGCCCAAGTGCTTGGGCCCTATACCCGCATGGGAGACCAGGAGGAAGTACCTGGCTCCTGGCTTCAGATCAGTGCGGTGCGCCGGCCACAGCATGCTGGCCGCAGTGGCCATTGGAGGGCGAACCAACGGTAAAAAGAAGACCTTTCTCTCTGTCTCTCTCTCTCACTGTCCACTCTGCCTGTCAAAAAATAAAAAAAAAATATATTAAAAAAGTGTGCTTCAAACATATTTTGAATTTAATTCAGATAAAGTGCATGAGAGTTAAAATTAAATGCTGGTAGGGATCAAAATTAATACAACATGAAACTAAGAAACTTGTCAAAAGCTTGTTGAAATTTAGTTTCCTGGGCTTAGAGAATGCAGAGTTCTTTGACCTGGTTAGGTGAATACAGCTTTTATCATAGCTTTTATATATATATTTATAATACCTTGCTAAAGGGACAGAAGTGATGTTGTTAGTGAAATCCTATCTTACATATCAACATTCAACATAATTAATTATTCTATTCACCTATGGATGACATGAAAACAAACAAAAAACTATCTTGGAAAAAATAATATTCTGAAACATCTTATTTAAACTTCTGATTTTCGTGAGGTAAATTTAAGAAACCATAGCATCTGTGCCAAATCACATGAATTGGTAAATTGTGTGTGTTTTGCATATATTTCCTCAATTGGCCAAATTTAGAGACGTCTTCAGTAATTAGCAGTAACCAAGAGGGAACTATCCAGAATGGATTCCTGAAACAAAAGTGGTGTTTTTAATAGGGTGTTTTGTAACAAGATTGGTGTCTTCTATAACCCAACATTGAGTTTGCATGATTCTATAATATTCAATCTATTTATGTAATTTCAATTTCTCAAGCTGACATGATGTTTTACTAGCATTCTTATTTATTTTTAATAGATCAAGTATCAATAGCTTTATTGAAAAATATCAACTCCAAAAACTTGCACATTTTAAATATGTGGCAATAAGTGCTCATAGTTCTGAATTTTTAATTCACTTTCACCTTTTTAAAAGAAATTTTCTTTGTTAGACTTCCTTCTATAAGTATTTGGTTTCATACCATATACAAATTAAAGCATGATTCATTTATTCTCTGGGTGTTTATTTTAGATTTAACTCTGCAAAGAAGTAAGAGTTAGGTCATTGTTAGTGCAGAGATGATTGCAAGTTAGCTCCTGTAAGCGAATCCACGTCTATTTCTTTCTGAATGATCCTGTAAGAGAACACAGATAATCCTGTTGACTTGCACCTATGTTGACTAGAGAAGACATGAAGATGAGAAAGTAGTCAGAAGGCTGGAAACAGAAACGCCCTGACTTGAAAATAAGAGGTTACACAAGAAATCGCTGGTATCAGACCTCATTATCCTTTTATTGGTGCTGTTAGAACGTGAGACGTCATTTCCAGGCATTTCTAGATATCTTTTGCAATGCATTTTTCAAAGCCTTTCATACTAAATTTGTGAAAAGACTGGTGATTGAGAAGTGTGAAGAAGATACTCTTAAGTAAATTGATGATGGATAAAATTTCCAGGCTCACGAAATATCAGTGCTATTTGAACAAAAATCCATTTTTATCAAAGACTTGGCTAAGACACTGGTGATTTCCTCATATTCAAGTTGATAAGAGGCTGGGGGGTAAACTGATATTCACATAAACTGTCACATGGTTGCATAACAACAAATGAAATACTGGACTTATGACAGTGGTCCCATAAGATTATTTTGTATAAATAACAACATCATGTAAATTCACTTCATTGTCTCAAAGCAAAATCCCATGACGACACACTTTTCGGAATATGTCTCGGTAAGTAATGTATGACTGTAAAAGCACACAAAAGGATATTTTACAGTAGGGCTGATGGAATGTATATAACAACAACTTTGTTAAAGATAGACAGCAATTCCTTCTTAGATCTCCAATTCACTGAAACACTGGAGGAGAGGGGAAGTGTAGTTCCAGCTCTGCAAGGTGATCCAAAAGACTTCAGCTTCAGATGGGAGAACACAGTAAAATATTTTTCTTGTTTCTTCTACCTCTTAAGCTAAACAAACACATGATATATTTATTAAACCACAGAAAATTGAAAATTATTTTGAAAGAAAATATGAATAAAGCTCTTTGTATCTTTCTAGGCAGTTGTAATTTCAGTTGTCTAAAAGAAGAAATTATGCGCATGATGTATTTAAGTTCAGGAAAAAAAAAGTAATTTTTAAAATTCTCCCAAAATTAGAGCACTTCATCTATTGTAAGTAGTCAATTCATTTTAATGTTGGAGAAAGAATATGTCTGTTTTACTTTTGTAGGAACTGGTTCTAATTCAGACATTATTGTAGAAGAGGTATTGTGCTCCTTTTACACAAATGGACCGAATAATTGGAATAATTTTAAATGCATATCAAATGTAGGGGTATGGTCATAATTTGGGGACAAGAGATCCTTTTCAGGTGTTTTTTAAAAGTTAATTTTTAATAACGTGAGTTTTATGTTGGCATAAGGTCAGTTGGAAATGGATTTATTATAAGTTATATTTTTCAAATAAAACTGGTGCTAACTTGGGTGTGAAAAATCAAAAGAAATATGACATGACAATTGTATTGATCTTTAAGAACATTCCTCCTACTGAGGTACTAAGTTTAAAGTTCTTAAATAACCCAATTAGGGACCTTTAAGGGAGAGAAACTGGAGGAAAAAAAAAAAAGAAACCTGACCAAATGATGACTAATTAGAATGACAGGAGTTCTTCTGACTCATGGGGGAGTCACAGTACCTAGGCAGTAAAAATAGTGTCTCATTAGTCTTTTAAACATTATTCCCAGGTTTCCGTGAAATTGATATTTAATCACTTTCCCAGTGTACAGCAGGCACTTATTACACAGGGAAGACATGGGGAGTGAAAAGTTTATAAAATTTCTGTCAATCTCTTCTCAATTTGAAGAATGATTCATTATAATGGGCCACCAGTGACAGGGGGAGGCTGAATAGGAGCCTGTAATTAATTTCACTTCCTGCGTTATTGATGGCATTCACTGGGTTCTGAGATTATAGGTATATCGTGGGGGATGCACCCTGTGGAACATGTTGTATAATTTTCCAAACTGCTTCTACATCTTATCTACAGATGCATTAGTCTCCACTGTAGATGTTACTTTTTGGAAATTTGGGGCTACTTTAAAATACTTAGAGATGTAGTTTGCTACTCAAAATTAAGTGTGTAGACAGAGTTAGTAACTAAAAGAGCAATGTGCATATCTTCATATCTAAAGTTAAGAGCAAGCCTGTAAAGAACAAAAACTGACCTTAGGAACACATTTTAAATGATTTCCTTTTACATTTTTCAATTCATTTAACCTCTGATTTGTTCTCATGATGTATGACAATTCTTTTGGAAATGGTGAATGATATTTTAATTGCTGTGAAATGTTAAAAACAAAAACATGATTATAAAGGGTTATACGAGCTGCTTAATTTTATCACCAGGCCCCAAAATTTAGCTTATATGCACTTAAAAAATGATACTGTAATATGACAGCACACTAACCATGTCTTCCTTCTCTTATTTTCCCATATTTCACTGAAGAGGATAGAAATCTTTTCATTTCATTACTCATTTACTAGACAGGCTTTCTTTCATGTACCAGCATAACAAATCATGTGGCTTGTCACCCAGTGAAATGGGTGGACATATTCACCATCTTTATAGTGGCAAGATTTTCTTCTGTTTCTTTGTTTGTTTCCCATTCTTTGTCCAGTCCAGGGAAAACAGAATGCTGTATTTGGCTAGTAGGTTGACAGGAAGCCCTGTGGCATTTCCCTCCACACTATGTATAGGTTCATCCTATGGAACACATAGTCTCATGGAAGTAAGGACATTTAAAGTTTAATAAAACAACACAAGAAAATTTTTCCAGACCCTGTTGCAACTGCTTTAGTAAGTGTTAAGAAGAGCATTCACGGCCGGCGCTGCAGCTCACTAGGCTAATCCTCCGCCTTGCGGCGCCGGCACACCGGGTTCTAGTCCCGGTTGGGGCACTGATCCTGTCCCGGTTACCCCTCTTCCAGGCCAGCTCTCTGCTGTGGCCAGGGAGTGCAGTGGAGGATGGCCCAAGTGCTTGGGCCCTGCACCCCATGGAAGACCAGGATAAGCACCTGGCTCCTGCCATCGGATCAGCGCGGTGCGCCGGCCGCAGCGCGCCAACCGCGGCGGCCATTGGAGGGTGAACCAACAGCAAAAGAAGACCTTTCTCTCTGTCTCCCTCTACTGTCCACTCTGCCTGTCAAAAAAAAAAAAAAAAGCAAGGAAAAAAAAAAAAGAAGAGCATTCAGAGTTAATCTTCATCTAAGTCTCCTAACTGAGCGGTATCAGTAAATATTTTTAAGTAAATTAAGAATCTTTAAACTATTGTGATCATATGCTTCAGAATGCATGATTCTGTAAATCAGGAAACTTGGTTCCCACCAAGCAAAATGGGTAAATAATGACACTGAATTTTAATTTAATTTAATGAAGTGGAAAATAGAAATGAATTTTTGCCTTGATTGAAAAGATTTTATAAAGTCCTTGTGAAAACTGCAATACTACTTGACATCCTTCAGAAATATTTTAAATTTATCTTTTTATACAAATCAATATTTAAAAGAAAACCAAATTTACAATATATAACCATTCTAATATGTGTGGGAGAACTATGGGACTGGAAAATCTTCTTTATACTGTCATGCTTCCTTTACAAATCAGGTGCTAAAAGGTAGACCTAAATTTTACAGTGTGCATTCCAATTTTCTATTAAGTGAGAAACCTCTAAAGACCACAAAGGGGCCAAATTATCTAAAATATTAAGGGCTTATTATATTTCTACTAAATTATCAATTTTGTAAAACAATTAAACAGGGAAAGCCAATTAGTGTAAAAGTGGTCTTTAGAGTATAATCATTAGTTAGAAGCTCGTTTGATAAGGTTAGGTCCAAATCTAATAAGTTAAACCCCCAGCAGAACTGTAATAGAGCCACAGTGGCAGTTTCTAACTGTATCAGTCTCTAAATAGAAACCACCAGAAATTAAGGAAATTAAAAAAGAAGTTATTTTTTGCCACAATCAACAAAATCTCTATAGGGCTACGGCAAGTAAGAATTAGGATAGTTTCTTAATTATAATCACCAGGAATTTATTTGTACTATGAATCAAAATTATTCTTAATTCTAGTTTCTTCCAATAGAGTATTAAAGACTACTGGTAAAGAATTAGGATCACACACACACAGACACACACACACAGGAATAAAATCAAAGAAGCAGGCTTTTAGTTGCAGCAGTTAAGTTGCTGAATTGGAGTGCCTGGGTGTGAAATCAGGCCCTATTCTCCAAGTTCAGCGTCTTGCTAATGTGTACCCAGAAAGCAGCAGGTGCTGGCTCAGGTACTTGGCTTCCTGCCACCCACAAAGAGAACCTGGATGGATTTCCAGGCTCCTAGCTTAAGTCCTGGTTATTGCCAGAATTTGGGGAGCGAATCAGCAGATGCGAGTGCTTGTTTCTTTGTTCTCTCTCTTTCTCTCTCTCTCTCTGCCTTTCAAATAAATAGAATAATTTTTAAATTTTTAAACTTCTTTTAAAATTAGGAGCAGAACTGGAAAACTAAAAAATAAAGCAAATACTTTGTAACTTTGGGAAAGATAAAATACCATTACTTTAGCAAAGGAACACAAATCTGATACAGATGGCCATCATTGTACTGTAACACTCTTAGCCAGTGTTAACTGGGCCTCATTTATGTTCAGTCAATGTTCTTTAAGAAAATAATAAAAGGAGAAAGAGAATGCTTTCTGTGAATACATCTGTTATAAAAACTATGAGCTCATTTAAATGTTGGACCAAAATTTCTGGGTTACCAAATTGTTTTGCATAAAGAAATAAATAATTTTCAGAAAAACAGGATGCAGCATAATAGATACTAACTTGTTGGCCTATTTGAAGAAGGTAAAAGTTACTCATTTTAGAATAGGTTTTCTATATTTCTTTCTTTGCTTCTTTGTTTCTGTCTTTCTTTGCTTCTTTCTTTTTTTTTCCATACAAATCTTAAAATAAGGTCACCATAATTTTTCTCTAATTTTTTTGCCACAGCTACAGATATTCCACTTAAATATTGCATGAGTGGACATGAATAAAAACTATTACAGATCATAAAAATATACTCTATGTTCACCATTTCCATTCATCTTTATAAACTCAATATTTTGGCTGGTGCCATGGCTCACTAGGCTAATCCTCCGCCTGCGTCGCCGGCACCCTGGGTTCTAGTCCCGGTTGGGGTGCTGGTTCTGTCCCAGTTGCTCCTCTTCCAGTCCAGCTCTCTGCTGTGGCCCGGGAAGGCAGTGGAGAATGTCCCAAGTGCTTGCGCCCTGCACCCACATGAGAGACCAGGAGGAAGCTCCTGGCTCCTGGCTTTGGATCAGCGCAGCACGCCAGCTGTAGTGGCCATTTGGGGGGGTGAACCAACGGAAGGAAGACCTTTCTCTCTTTCTCTCTTTCACTGTCTAACCCTGCCTGTAAAACAAACAAAAAAAAGACTCAATATTTTGGATTCTGAAGGAAATGAATATTTGGTATGATCAGATCATCAATCCATTAATGCATCCACATTCAGAAAAGGACAAATAGATCACTAGGGAACACCTGGCTGATCGCAATGTCTCCTACACTGCACTGCACAAATATGCCCTCCAAGTGGTTATATATGCCTCATAAACTGTTACTTGCTTCTTACTATTCCCTTTATTATTATATCACTTTATGATTCAATTTTAAATACTGATGTAATTTAATGCTCAATTTTGAAAGATACATCTTGAAGTATCAGTCTTTGTTATTTTAAAATATTGAAGGGATATTTTATGTTTTTCAGCAAAATGTTCCGAGGCTACATCTTGTTAATATGGTTGCATACATATTCATTGTCAGACCCATTCAGGTAATTAAAAAATAAAATAAAATGAGCATCTGTTTGTACAAATTAATAATGTGTGTGATAATATGCAGGTGAAAGGTTAACACAGAAAAAATTGGACATGGTGCATGAACACAAAATGAATTATTGCATGGCTATGTAATTTTATTGCTACCACTTAGTTAATTATGCTGTATATCAAAGTAATTATTAAAGAAGCAAACTCTTGCTTTAGTGTCCCATGAATATAACTATAAGTTACTCTATATATCTAAATTTGTGACCTCCCCTAAATCTCACAACAAGGTATATGAACAAAATGTGATGTGCCTCACTGTTTGAGGACTCACAAATACACCTTCAAAATATATTTCACAGGAAATCACATTTACTCTAGTAGTCACTGCATAAAAAAATTACCTCAGTTAAGAAAAAAATCGGTTCTCTAATAGTGTATATAACAAATTACCTTAATATTTAGTGCTTTAAACTGCATCCTTTAATTTGGTTCCTTGAAATTCTGCAATTTAGGCAGCAACAACTGGTGTGTGTTCCACACAGCACCAGCGGGGTAGCATTACTGAGGCTGAAAGATTCACTGCTATGATACCCTCTTCACATTGCTGGAAAGTCAGGCAGGCTGCTATGTAAGGTCCTTGCTTATCTCTCAAGTGGTCTCTCTACCTCAGTAAGCTGTACTCCCCACACTCCCCTTAGCATGGGGTGGGGGAAGTGGGAGGGGACTCTGGGTAGACAGACTCCTATCATGGTATCTGTTGGTCCCAGTTGCAAAATCACAACCTGTGAGACATTCTGAAGGCTGATGTCATGAAGGCATGTGCATTTAATGATTCTGTGATCTCTTAAAGCAAGCAGTGCGACAGCTGAGATTTCATGAGCTACAACTGTACAGGTGCATGAGTACTACTGCCCCTAAAGTAATAATTTAAATTATGTTAAATAAACAATTTTCTATCCTAATTTAAAAAATATAATCAAATACATTTCTAGTTAACATAAATGGTGTTTCAATTTAATCAAAATACATATACATAACGGAATTTTCACAGGTAGTTAATCTGAAATCTCTTTCATTAAATCAATGAAAAGTCTAGGGCAGAATTCTATGTCTTTAATGCATATTACACTACTATTTAAAACTTCTGTTTAGCTCAACTCATTACTGTGTAGAATCAGATAAATTGATAAAAGAAGAAAATAGGCCAGCACCGCGGCTCACTAGGCTAATCCTCCGCCTGCGGTGCCGGTGCCCTGGGTTCTAGTCCCGGTTGGGGCACCAGATTCTGTCCCGGTTGCTCCTCTTCCAGTCCAGCTCTCTGCTGTGGCCCGGGAGTGCAGTGGAGGATGGCCCAAGTGCTTGGGCCCTGCACTCCATGGGAGACCAGGAGGAAGCACCTGGCTCCTGGTTTCGGATCAGTGCAGCGTGCCGGCAGTAGCAGCCATTTGGGGGGTGAACCAACGGAAAAGGAAGGCCTTTCTCTCTCCCTCTCTCTCACTGTCTAACTCTGCCTGTCAAAAAAAAAAAAAAAAAAAAGAAAGAAAGAAAACAGATGTAGTCACTGGAACCATGCTAATTGAAGAGATTTAGTATATACTCCTTGTCAGATTACAAATAGTGGCCATGTTTCTGACTTCCAGTACTGTAGTTTATAATACTTTATGATCCATCAACATAATGGTTATGTGGATATAAGTCCTTTAAAGTGTAATGTTTTAGAATTTAATGTAGTAGAAGGTGATAAAACCTTAATAATGCAAATCTGAATAATTCAGTTGAAATCTAAGGGCACAATTTGCCAATATCTTACTTTTAGATTAATATTAAAATATATTGAAAATTCAATTTTTCAGCAAGTAGCTTGTGCTGTTTACACCAGGAGTAGCATTGTAACCAGCAGTTAAGATTCCCATGTCCAAAATCCTAGATTCCTGGCTCCTGCTCCTGGCACCGGCCACCAGCCTCTTCCTAATGCAGACTCTGAGAAGTAGGGGTCATGGCCCAAGCAGATGACTTCCTGTATTACATTTCCAACTCCCATTGTAGCCCAGTCCATCTATGGCTATTTCAGAAATTGGCAGAAAGTTGTGGAATGAGCCAAAAGACAGAAAATCTCTCCCTCTCTCCTCTCTTGCTCTCTCCCTATCTCTCTTGGGCCATCTTCAACTGCCCTCCCAGGCCACAGCAGAGAGCTGGACTGCAAGAAAAGCAACCAACCAGGACTAGAACTGGCATCCATATGGGATGCAGGCGCCGCAAGCAGAGGATTAGCCAAGTGAGCCACAGCACCAGCCCCATGTTTTGAGGTTTTAAGACTGAACCATGATTAATGACAAATGCTCTTCAGTATAAAAATCTGTAACAAACTGATATAATTAGTCTCAAACACATGAAAAAAAAAAAAACAACCAATGAATACGACTAACTCAAACATCCTTTCATTGCCCCAGGGTGTGTATACAAAATGCAGTTAATAAATTGGACCCTGCCCTGTAAGAACTTGGGATATAGAAGAAATATTTTACATATATGCACAAAGCAATTCAATCTTATGATGTAGTTTGATATGAAATGTCAAGAGCATTGTAATGTAGAGCATCAAGGAAGAGAATGCTAAAATATAAGCTGAAAGTATCGGTGGGAGTTGTCATAAAGAATTCAACATGAAAATACAGATAGCATAGAGCTATGTGGAAAGGATTGAGAAGCAAGATGGACAAATGACAAAGGAGGAACAAAGTCTGTTTCAAGAGTTGTGGATTATTCTTCATCGCTGGTGAGCAAAAAACTCCCCTACTTCTTCTGAGTAAGAACACTATTCATTTTAAGGGACCCTCTTTTTTGTTACAGGTAGCTTGAGTCAAGAACTCAGTCTTCCCTCTCACTATGAACACTTAGAAGGTTCATTGGTAGCTACTTCATACAGTTCTTTGCAGTCCCTAACCCATTTAAAACAAGGGATAAGTAAGTGACTTGATAATTGAAACTGTCTTCTGGGAGTTCATTCTCCATGGAGTGATACTGGTTGAGATTCCTCCATTCCTGAATGTACAAGGAAAGCTTGATAAACAATTACTGTTATCAAGATTTGAAAAAGCCTTAGAAATCTAAATATAGACCTACTATATGACCCAGCCATCCCACTCCTGGGAATTCATCCAAACAAAATGAAATCAGCACATGAAAGTGTAATCTGTAACCCCCTGTTTATTGCAGCTCAATTCACAATAGCTAAGATATGGAATCAACCCAGATGTCCATCAAATGATGGCTGGATAAAGAAATTACATAAATATACACCATGAAATACTATTCAGGGGTAAAAAAAAAAAAGTGAAATCCTGTCTTTCACAATAAAATGGATGTAACTGCAAACCATTATACTTAGTAAAATAAGCCAGACTCAAAAAGACAGATACCATATGTTTTCCCTGATCTGTGGTAGCTAATAGAGTACCTAAAATGTAATGTATCAGACTGAAATTGACATTTTGAGGTTCCGTGATTGTGTATAGTCCTTGTCTCTACTGTTGAGGAACAATTTTTTTCTTCATACTATTTTTTGAACCCTTTATTCAGTGTAGGATTAATCTTATGAGTATAAAGTTAACTGAGAATAGATCTTTTTAAAGATTAAGAGTGGAACTAAGAGAGGGAAGAGAAAGCAGGGTAGCAGTGTGGGTAGGAGGAAAGGTTTGTTTCTGAATCTTCATATATGAAATACATGAAATTTGATTATCTTGAATAAAATTTTGAAAAAAAAAAAGACTTGTTAAGGCACCAAGCTTTATTTAGTGTTCAACTGGCTATTTAGTTTCAATATGGATCCTGTAAGTTCCTCTATATCCTTCCTATAATGCTTTTAGCATTTAAAGTGAAATACTTGGAATATCAATATTTAATGATAACTTATTCGATGGACTTAAAATGTTCTACCAGTTTTCAAGATTTAGAAAACTAGACAACCTCCACACCTGGCAGTTGCTGGTCCAAGCAATGCATGTCTTTTTGAAGCAATTGAATTGAAGGTGTTAACAAGACAAAAACAATGAAACATGAAGTTGCAAATTGAGGAGAGTGAGAGGTGAACTGAGAATTAATAGACAAAAGAAGAGCCAAAAAATTAATATCAAATAGTAGTAAACACATATGTGTATCTTGCTTATTATTTAGTATTTACTAAATTACAGAAAGGTATTGGAATCCCCTTGCTCATTTCTAACTCCACCATTTGGGGCAAGTCAGATTGAGCATGAGATTGCATGTACCAATGCCATCTCACTAGTCCAAGTGATCAATTTCAGTTCACAATTGATCACACTGATAGGTCTAAGAGTCAAAGGGATCACACAAACAAGACTAGTGTCTGCGAATACTAACTGAAAGAATAAAAAAGGGAGAGAACGATCCAACATGGGAAGTGGGATACACAGCAGACTGATAGAATGGCAGATGTCCTAAACAGTACCCTGGCCTCATAATCAACCCTTAAGGCATTCAGATCTGGCTGAAAAGCCCATGAGAGTATTTCAGGCATGGAAAGCCAAGACACTGGCAAAAAAAAAAAAAAAAATTTAAATGAAAGATCTCTGCGAGTGAGATCCCAGTAGAAAGAATGGACCATCAAAGAAGGAGGTACCTTTCTCTGAAGGGAGGAGAGAACTTCCACTTTGACTATAACCTTGTCTAAATAAGATCGAAGTCAGCAAACTCAAGAGGCTTCCATAACCTTGGCAACTCATGAGAGCCTTGGGTGATTTCTGACGTCATGAACAAGAGTGTCAAATTGTTAAGTCAACCACAGGAGTCACTGTGTACTTACTCCTCATATGGGATCTCTGTCCTTAATGTGTTGTCCAATGTAAATTAATGCTATAAGTAGTACTGAAACAGTATTTTACACTTTATGTTCTGTGTGGGTGCAAACTGTTGAAATCTTTACTTAATATATACTAAATCAATCTTCTGTATATAAAGGTAATTGAAAATGAATCTTGATGTGAATGGAGTGGGAGATGGGAAGGTTGCGGGTGGGAGGGAAGTTATGGGGGGGGGAGCCATTGTAATCCATAAACTGTACTTTGGAAAATTATATTTACTAAATAAAAGTTTAAAAAAATAATAAAAAATTACAGAAAGGTGCAGCACACCATTAGTTACAAAACTTACACAGGGGGGCCGGCAATGCGGCATAGTGGATAAACCACTACCTGTGGTGCCAACATCCTATATGGGTGCCAGTTCAAGTCCTGGCTCCTTCATTCCCTATCCAGCTATCTGCTATAACCTGGGAAAGCAGCAGAAGATGACCCAAGTTCTTAGGACCCTGCACCCACTTGGGAGACCCAGAAGAAGCTCCTGGCTTCTGGCTTCAGATTGGCACAGCTCCGGCTGTTGAGGCTATCTGGGGAGTGAACCAGCAGATGGAAGATCTCACTCTCTCCCTCCACCTCTACCTCTGCCTCTCTGTAACTCTGTCTTTCAAATAAATCCGTAAATATTAAAAAACTTACACGGCCGGTGCTGCGGCTCACTAGGCTAATCCTCCGCCATGCGGCACCGGCACACTGGGTTCTAGTCCCGGTCGGGGCACCGGATTCTGTCCCGGTTGCCCCTCTTCCAGTCCAGCTCTCTGCTGTGGCCAGGGAGTGCAGTGGAGGATGGCCCAAGTCCTTGGGCCCTGCACCCCATGGGAGACCAGGATAAGCACCTGGCTCCTGCCATGGGATTAGCGCGGTGCGCTGGTCGCAGTGCCCTAACCGCGGTGGCCATTGGAGGGTGAACCAACGGCAAAGGAAGACCTTTCTCTCTGTCTCTCTCTCTCTCACTGTCCACTCTGCCTGTCAAAAATAAAAAAAAAACTTACAGTAATAAAGATAAGAAGATGGGAAGAGGATATATCTGTCCACCTGGAGAGAAGGAGCAAAGCCATAACAAACAGTGGAAAGGATCACTGCCCACAGCAGAAATCCAAGTTCTCCCAGAATCAGCATTGGATTAGAAAGAATCATTGGCAAAAGTAGAGAAAAGCCAAGAAGACAAGAAATAATTTATAGGAAGAGATACAGGATTTGAATTAATATAGAATGGATTTAGTGTGACATAGTCGCTATTCAAAATAAACACTTCTGAAGTTGGGGTCCAAAGTAGATAAGATGTATATTAGAGGAAAAGAAGTAGAATGAAAAAATTCAGACTCAGAGTCAGCATTGGAAATGATTTAGTTTTAAAAGGGAGGAGAAATAAGAAGAAAGAATAAAAAGGAAGAAATCAGGCTTGGGCATTTGACTAGTGGTTAAGATGTCTATGCCTAGGAATCACATCTAGGTACCTGGATTCCATTTCCAACTTCAACTCTTATTTCTGGCTTCCTCCTTATGAAGACCAAAGAAGACAACAGTGAGAGCTCCAGTCAAAGATTCCTGCCATCCACAGAGGAGTCCTGGCTCTCAGCTTTGGCCCAGGTTAGTGCCATACATTGTGGGCATTTGGGTAATGGATCAGTGAAAGGGAACTCTTTCTTTCGTTTTTTGCCTCTCAAATAGACAAAACATCTTAAACAGAAAACAAAAAATATCAAGAGAACCAATATTCTATAATTTCATAAAAGCCATAGAAATATAGAAATGTGCCAAATAATATGTATTAGAAACAATTAGGACTGAGGAAAGATAATCAACATTTATGTTCAAACTTCAGTTTAAAGGAATAGCCCCAGAGTGGTTCTTTGGATGTATTATTTTAATACATTTGTATGATAACAGCTCAGCATGATAACATATTTATGCACTATATTTCTCAGGGAGTGGTTGCAAAGATATATTTCTCTAATGGTGGAAGTGTTCAATATACTATAGGTGCTGTAGCAAATTCAGTTTAGTTACACAATTAAAACACTTCCTGATAGTAATATACAGAGTACATATAACATAATCTGTATTTTTCTTGGAGTGTATAAAAATAAACTGAATAAAAGTATTACACAAATAAAAACAGAGAAATATAATTAAGAAAGTCAAACATTATTCCTTTAAAATAACAAGCATCATTATCTTGATCTTTGATATTTACTAGACTAGGTTAACCCTATACAGTATTTGGCAAGGGAAAAATTTCATTGAATGTTTACTATGTGTGCGTGAAAGCACAATCATTTAGTCTGGCTTTGGGTACAGCAATTAAAAAGCCCCTTTGGGGAGCCTGAGTCTCATGTTTGTGTGTCATGAGTCGTGACTCCTCCACTTCCAATCTAACCTCTTGATAATGTGCACCCTGGGAGGAAACTGTGGATTACTGAAGATCCCTGCCACTCACATGGGAGATGCTGATTGAATTCTGGGGTTCTGGCCTTTGTCCTGGCTCATCTCTGGTTGTGGCTGAGTAAACCAGCAAATGGGAGATTTCTCTGTCTCTGTCTGTGCTTTTCAGAAAAAAAAAAAAGAATAAGAGCACAATTAGCACAATTATTGTTTTCTATATTTTCCTATACCATTTAGAAGATTTTTTAAAATATTTTTATAATAAAGAGTTTAATGTATGTGTGTATTTTTGTGGCATCTTGGAAAGTCAAGCAAAGGAAACATTTTAATGAACATGTATTCTATACTGGCTGTGGCTTAAGTTCTTTACATATGCTACCTTATTTTAATTCTCACAAAACTTCAATGATGTAGATAATATTGCTATTCTCATTTTATGGAGTAGGTAGTTGAAGATCAGAAAACAAAATCTGTAAAAATTTCAGAACTAGAAGGTGGCAAGATAAGTGTTTCAAATTCAGACTTAATTAGGTTACCGAACTCTTTGCACCTCAGTCTCTCCATCATTTTTACTTTTTGTAAGATATATTTTATTTATTTGAAAGGTGCAGTTTCGGCCTGAGAGAAAGAGAGAGAGAGAGAGAGAGAGAGAGAGAGAGAGAGAGAGAGAAAATGTCTTCCATCCACTGGTTCACTCTACAAATGGCCTCAATGGCCCACGCTGGGCCAAGCTGAAGCCAGGAACTCTGTCCAGGTCTGCCATGTAGGTGACAGAGGCTGAAGTACTTTGGACCATCTTCCATTGCTTTCTCAGGTGGTTTAACAAGTAGCTGGGTCAGAAGTGGAGCCAGTTGGGGCTTGAACCAGAACTCATAAAGATACTGACATCACATGTGGCTCCTTAATCTGCTGTGGCATAACATCAGTCCCCACATTCAGACTCTTTGTCAAGAATCTGGATTCTTCACCCTCCATACTAACAAAACATCAGATGTCAAGGTAAACTGGCCTCCTAATTGTTCTGCCAAAAATTTAGGCTAAAAAGTGTTTACAAAGCACCTTGTTACAGCCTTTCCAGAATTTGCTTAATACACATCAGGGAGTGCTCATTAATATTTAACTGATCTCTTAAGGAGTAGCAACAAGCCAAGGAAACTATTCATAGATCTGAGCTTCCACGGCCTCCCCAATCCCTTACCTGCAGACCAGAAACCTGTAATCCTGTGAATCTCTAACGCTTTCAGTCTGTTTGAACATTAACCTTAAATACTCTGATAAGCCTAAAGAATTCCTACAAGAACCAAAGAATAAATCGATAAAGTTCTCAGAAAATATTTATGGAAAACAATAAGCCCCAGATTTGCCCTGTACTGCCACAACTAACCTCTAGAGTTCTCTGGCTTCAGATGGCCTCGCCCAATCTCCATTCCTCTAAGTCATTCTTAGCAGTGTATTTCTTGAACCTGTGACCTACCTTGTTCTGACCTCAAGTATGCAAGAAAGATCTATTATGAATAAATTAAATGAGTAAATGCCTAGTACCTAAAATTATTAAATTATTTAAGAATCCATATTTTCAAAAATGGAAACTCACCTATTTCAACTTCTAATAAATTAGTATGTATTTATTCACTGGAAATAAGTGTAGAAAGTTTAAAATACTCTCACAATCCTATTCTGTAAATTGTCTCTTTAATTCCCAAAGCAAATTGATTTTCACATGTATTTTTGGCCTTACAAACACAGCAAAAATGCACAAAATCCATTGCTGCTTAACCAAAGGGATATACTAATAAAATCTGAATTTGATATAATTTATATAAAATTAGAAATAAACCTAGAATTTTTTCTAAAATGTCATCACCCTTATACTTTTATTTTAAAAATTAAAAATTACTGATTCAAAGGGGAGAAGAGGAGATGCATATCACTTTTCACTAATAGTCATCATATAACTATCATTTCATAACTCACATTCCCTTGGTCATTCAACAAATGGCAGATTTTTTTCTGTGAAATTAAAAATCAAATTGAATCAATACCAGCAAAACAACTACATATTCTATACTTCATTAATTCATTTTCATTATATATAATATATATATATAAATAACATTATTTATTTGTTATTTGTTCACTCCCCAAATGCTTGCAACAAATGGGGCTCAGTCAGGCTGACGCCAGGAGTCTGGAACTCAATCTGGTCTCCCATGTATGTGGCAGGCACCTCTTTGCTCCACAAATCATCTGCTGCCTTTCAGGGTGCACATTAGCAAGAAGCTTAATCAGAAACAGAGCTGGGATGCAAACCCATGCACTGATATGGCATGCAGGTGTCTCAAGAAGCAATCTAACCACCAACTCTTACTATATCACACAGATATAAACTAAATATTATTAAGCTATAATTGTACATATAAAATATTCAGCTTCAGTATTTGAAATAAGAAGTACTACATCTTTATACATATATATTTACCTTAGTAGCCTTATGATGTTCAAACCATTTTTATTAATGTTTTATGTTATTGCTGTCATACAAACAACTTTCAATGATCAAAAACAAATGTTCAGTTTGGCCATAGTCATGTGTGAGTCATGAAAAAATACAAGAAGAGGCATGTTTCTGCCTATTATTTGTTTGACATGTATTAGTTTACCTTCTATTTTCATTTCTCTCAACGGTGATGTTAATTTTAGAGACCTAGAAAAATGAATTATGAACGAATTCAACTAATGAAAAATAGTAGTGGAAGAAGGGAAGGAGAAATACTGTTTGCGGCACAACATTGCTCTTAACATATTAGCATATTTTGAAATGCCTTGCCTAGATCACTAAAGAAAAATTCATGCATAAATATTTTACTGATGTTTATTAAAATTTTAATATGTCTTTAGATGATTTCAAAATACTTATTACTGGTAATAAATATTTTAACATGGATTCAGAAAATGTTAGAGGCTTAATATCTTCAAACTAGTAAATTTTATTTCCCATCACTCTTATCTAATCCTACTGCCTTGGAATCTGGGTGAGGCAGGATGGACCCAAAGAATGTCAGGATTGTTGTAGTAACTGACTAGATATTATATAGGAAGAAAGTGGGATGGTGGTCATATAGATATACATATACTATAAGCACATATATTCTGTTAAGATTTACTCTGTTAACAGTGAAAAATGAAGAAGATTCCAAATTTTTGCATACAATCATGCATTTGAAAAGGACAGGGCTGAGAGGAGTTGGAACATGGGAACAATTGCAGTAATTTTAATTATTGTCGTGGAAGATTGGACATGGATCCCAAACACAGTATAAGAAATTATTATACTACAATAAGTGTAATAGTAACACATTATACTCATTGCACCACTCAAAACATTAAGGGAAACTGCTATACATAAATAGTAACAAAGCAGTAACACAGTTATTACTGTTTCCCTGTTAACTTTATGTAGCATAATACTTATATAATGCTATGAAAAAGCCCACTTACAATGAAGGGTAATGGCTACAATAACACTTTATTCAGCATTTTAATTTGTCCCATGAATCACCCTGGCCAATGTAATTACTTTGTTAATATGACATTATTGTATAAACAGGTCATGCAAAAATGGAATGGGTCCTTCACAACTGGGCCATGTTAAGCACTTCTCTGAAAGGATTTGCAGCCACTGTTACCTGCATGTACATTATCATCGATTTTTCTAAGGTAATTTACAAATTTGTATACATACATCAGAAAAAAAACTGACTGCTCTTCAAAACTAAAAGGGTAAGGGGCATTTTCTGAGCTTAGTGCCATGTGAATGTGTATAAAACACATATTCCTACCTTAGGAATAGTTTTATGCTACCTACCATGGAGATTATAATTATTGTCCCTATACATAAGGGAAGATATGAGATCTAATAATTAAATAATAAAAGATAACCTATATTTACTAATATAACAAAAAATGAGATTTCATGTAAATGAGTTGTTATAAGGAAAGTTTTTGAAAGATCACTGGGGATTGCAATGATTATGGCATGCATTCCAACAGGCATGGAATGAGACAATGCCAGTTTGCACTTTAGAGAATGCAGTTATGAATAATAATAAATAAATCATGTTTTAAATTGTCTAAAAGGAATTTATTATCTTTAAAATTCAATGAGAGGACAGGGTAAATGTGCCATATCTGAATTCTTGTAAAAAATTCAGAAAATTTTCAAAAATATATCTACAGAAACCAGATAAATGCAACTTTAATACATTCTCATAAGAAATTAAAGCAGAGAGTTTTCTAATGGGAGGCAAATTTGTTTTGAATTTTTCTTAGCTTTAAATGCTTGATTTTTTTGGTTAAATTTTATTTATTTTTATTTATTTGGAAGTCAGAGATGGGATAGGGATAGGGATAGGGAGGGGTAGGGATAGGGAGGGATAGAGGAAGAGAGAGTGAGAAAAATCTTTGCTCTCCAGTGGTTCACTCCCCAAATACTCACAACATTCAGGGTCAGGCTATGTTGAAGCTAGGATCTTGGAACTCAATCTGGATCTCCAAAGTGGATGGCAGGGACTCAACTATTTCAGCTGTTATTTGCTCCTCCTCAGGATGCTCATTAGCAAGAAGCTGTATCAAAAGCAGCACTGGGATTCAAACCCAGGCACTCTAGTGTGGGCTTCAGATGTCCCAGAGGGTGTCTTCACCTGAAGCAATGCAACACGAGCCTCTCAGCTCCCTGATCTCTCAGACCTGCAGATTACAAAAATGTCCACATGCACGCTAACAGCTCTAGCATGAGAATTAAAGATTACTGCAGAACTAAAATCTTTCTGGGAAAACTATAAAGTCAAAATAAGGAAGTAACAGAATAAATCAAAGCCTATACATTTTATGCCATGATATGCAGCCACATTAAAATTGAAGACGATTGCTTTAATTTACAAAGCCCTGTGCTGTAATGCCACATAAAGGAAGAAGCACAACATGAAGACAGGTGTCAAATGATAACTGAAATAGAGGAACTAGTGAAAGTGACACATAAAGAAGTTAACAAAGAATGGTTTGGGGTCACCAGAGAAGAGAGGGATTTTTCCATACTAACAAATATTTTCTGATTTAAAGATCACTGTAATAACTATATTTTATACTAACATTTGTTAATGAAACTTCTTAAGACGTGCTGACTTCTTAGACTCATTACAAACATAAAAAAGGAATGGATATCAGCCTTGGAAAAACAGATTAGAGTTCATCAGACTGAACCAGATGAAGAACTTACTAGACATGTCTAAGTCCCAGGCTGGAAAAAATTCATCCCGTTAATATGCTGAAGGACCTTGGTTATTTTGCTGAAAGTTTCAATACTTAATAAGTTTCATACTTCTCTGGAAATTTGAGTTTTAAAGTGGTGCAAGGAAAATAAGAGAAAAAGTAGAAATAGAGCCAGGAGATAGGAATCAGAACGCCAGAGGACCACAGGTCTCAATGTGAGGATATTTGCTCAATGTGATATTTGAGCAAAACTCTGAGAGAGGTGAGGGGGTTAGCCAAATGGATATGTGAAGGAAACGATTTAAAATAAACTGACATATTGCTTTCTTTTTGGAAGCTTCTGGAATTCTAGTAACAGTAATGAGAACAACTGCTTGACTTAGAACATTTATATAAATGACCTCGCCATTCTCATAATAAAAGTGAGTTTTTATTCTGAGTTGCTAGCTGAAATCATTATTCTACTAGGATTTCATTCTATATTATTATGTTATTAGCACTTTGGGAGCTACCAAGAGAAACTGCTCAGTGATAACATTTCTTTTAATGCCTCTAGTGAAACATTTAAAAAGTTCATTATTGATCTTGATTCCAGATATCTCAAAATGCTATATTACAGTTTTGTTGAACTATTCACCCTGTGGGCATTCTCAGGTGAGCATCCCAGTCCAAAAGTCAGCATTTGTGAGCTCCAGATAGAATGAAGGAGTAGCAAACGTACCTAACTGGAACATATACTTTAACTGTATTTAAGCTTTGTTTTTTAAGGTTTATTTTATTTATTTGAAAGGCAGAATTATATAGAGAGTGGGATAGAGAGAGAAAGAGTGGGGGAGAGAGAGAGAGAGGGAATAAGAATCTCCCATCTGCTGATTCATTCGCCAAGTGGCTGCAACAGCCAGGGCTAGGCCAGGCCTAGCTTCTTCTGAGCCCTGAGCTTCTTCTGGTTCTCCCACGTGAACCATCTTCAGCGGCTTTCCCACGCACATTAGCAGAGAACTGGATTGGAAGTGGAGCAGTTGAGACTCCATATGGGATGCTGGCACTACAGGTGGTAATTTAACCTGCTCCACCACAACACCAGCCTCTATTCAAGGTTTTAAATCTTTGTTTTTTAAACACTTTACTTCTATTTTCTAACTGATAAATGTGTACTGGGGTTAGGGGGAAGAGAGAAAGGAAACCTCAAAAATAAAGACTTCAATGAAATCAAAACTTGCTGTATAATTGCCTATCTCTCATCCCTCTAATAAATGGTAGTTCAATTCTATAGTAAATGAATGATTTTCAGAACTAGCCCTCACACTTTGATTTAGTGATTTTGAATGAGTTTCATTCTCACACTAGCACAGACCCATTTAAATCATACTGTTAGGTCATATTTGTATGCTTTCTCCTTGTGACTGAAATGAAGCCAAGCTGAATTTGACAACAATGACTCTATGTTTACATTGAGTTGCTGGCTCCGTTTTCAACACACATTGCTACTGAGTATGCTGTCTTGCTCAACTGCAGCCCACTTGACAATGTCACTGGTGAGCGACATAAGGAGCATATAATAAGTCACTAACATAAGCATGTCATGAACAATTATTAAAATATCTTATTTCCATTCAAATAATTTTCTACCTCCAAGACCATTAAGATTGACAACATATGGACTGAAGGTAGATGGCATTAAATAATTGAGAGTCATGTTCATACCGAAAAATCTACAATATATTCATGCTTTCACGACGTGAAGTCAATGCAGTCACAGTGCATATGATTACATTAAATTTAAGCAATTATTTTTCCATGCTGTTTAAAGAATCATTTATTTACTATTTGAAAGGCAGAGTTATAGAGAGACAGAGGCAGAGAGAGAAAGATTTTCTATCCGCTGGTTCACTCCCCAAATGGCTGGAACAGCCAGAGCTGGGCCATTCCAAAGGCAGGAGCCAAGAGATTCTTCCAGGTCTCACACATGGATGCAGGGGCACTGCTTTCCCAGGGAGCTGGATAGGAAGAAGGGCATCCAATACCTGAAATGGCACCAGTATGGGATGTCAGCACTGCAGGTGATGGCTTTACCCACTATACCACAACCCTGGCCCCAGCAAATATTTTGAATCATTTGCTATTCAGTTAATTGGCTAAAAGTTCATTCATACTGAACTTAACTAAATTTTTCTTTTCTTTTTTTTTTTTAACCATCATTGTAGACTCATAATCTTTAGTGTCTCCTGTCTACTGTTGAATGAAGAGCAAAGAGTTTGGATGGAAGCAAGTGTTAACAATTTATATAAATACAAAATAAATTAAAACACCATTACAACATGTTATTTTGAATGTCCAAAGGCATCATACAGTTTACTCTGAGGTTGTGACTAGGGTCATCCCATTATTCTTAATCCAACATGAAATAATCTATTGAGTAAAATAAGATTTAAGATATTAAAGTGAATATGTTAGACTTGGCTGAAAGATAGAGGACTTCAAATCTCTGGTGTTTGTGATTCTGAAGTGTATAACTATTAAAATCAGGGAAACATATAAAAACTCCAAATTTTTTTAAGAAGTGTTATTTTCTTGTTACCTATGCAGTAAGATCTGCAATGTGTTCAACAGATTTTTCTCCTCTGCATTTTATGCACAAAAAAAAAAAAAACCTTTTGTTTCAGCCTTTATGCTTTGAAGGTTATTCCATTGACCCTTCTAAAATTTTTGAGACGCTAATAGACTCATATATTTAAAAGCTAATTTCATTAACCAGGCTTTAATATTTTGGACCAATATTTATTTTGGCAAAAGTAAATAAACCTATAATATGCTGTTATGAATTAAATTGAAAAAAAAAAGCTAATTTTCTTTTAGGATCTGCTCTTCATCCTTTTAAAGTACCAATAAAATTAAATCGAAATTGTACTTTGGGAGGTAGAACTGGAACCTGAAAAAAGAAGTGTTCGTGAAATCAGAGCATGCTTCTCGTTTTAATTGATTACAATCAAACTCATATAAAATGTAAAGTAAATGAACTGCACATATTTCATTAGGTTTCTATAAAAGCAATTCATGGGAGATGACTTTATTCTTCATTATGAATTCTTAAATGTCATGGCAAAAGTTGGGAGACAAACTCTAAAGTACATATTTCCCCAAAATCTAGATTATAAAATAGTAAAATCCTTACTAACAACAGGGCAATTAAATTTTTAACATATGCTCAGAACTCCTACATGCTTTCCAGTTTTTGTGCTGAACATTTCCATTTCTAAAACTTCTTTAATTTTCTCTTCTATATGAAAACAAATTATTTTCCTATATAACTGGAGTTGAACAAAGCATACATGTTTGCAATGTTGAGGCTTTTCTTACAACTATCAAGATGATTTCTTCTTGTGAAATCACAAAGCCTGGTGCTCTGCTGGCCTCTATTGTTATAATCTCAGAATAACACTTCTGCACAGGAAGTCCAATAGCTTTTATAGTTTGGTGAAAAAATAATATGCAGCCTAAATTTTAAAAATGCCAATCTAATTCCTCTCAGATTATGAAAATAAAACTAAGTATTTCTGCATGAAGTTAAATGTGGAAATATATAATTGCCTTACAACATGCTTATATTTAAGTCAGAAAAATAAAATCTACCTTCTAAAATTTCCTTAGTTACTTTTTAATAATTGGCGCTTCTTGTTCCAGCTCATTTATATTCCTATTATCAAAGTAGCATGGTCTGAAAAAGTCATTTATGTAGAGGTAGGCGCTTTGGCATAGTAGGCTAAGCCTCTGCCTGCAGTGCTGGAGTCTCATATGGGCACTTGTTCATGTCCTGGCTGCTCCTCTTCTGATCTAGTTCTCTGCTATGGCCTGGGAAAGCTTGGACTTGGGCCCCTGTACCAAGTTGAGAGACCCAGAGGAAACTCTTAGCTCCTGGTTTAAGATGGGCCTAGGTCTGGCCATTGCTGCCATTTTGGGGGTGAACCAATGCATGGAAGAACTTTCTCTCAGTCTCTCCTTCTCTCTCTCTGGAACTCTACCTCTCAAATAAATAAATAAAAGTCATCAACATAGTTTTGCAAATTCCATGTTGATGTTTACTCTGCAATGCTGAAGCAAGTGTGTAAAGAAATCAAAGCATACTGCATTGAAAAACACACAGACCATAAGGAGTTTATGTAGACCACAGAGATCAAGTGTCTGTCTTCTCTGTGTAGAGATTTTAAAAATTTATATATCAACTTCATGAAACTTTCATCAGAAAATGCAATTCAGTATATGGTCTGTTAAGTGTTTCCTTATGCATCATTTGCATAGACAGAGACAATAGAAATATCAAAAGAGTTCCTCTGGGGTATTAGAATAAAGGATGGAAGTGAATGGAGGAAATGTCTTTGCAATGTCATTAGACATGAGCTGATCCTGTTGGCCATGATGTAAAGCCTCAGCCATCATCTTTGTGGACAGATTAAGTAGGAACTCTTCAAGTAGGCCTTTCCCTCCCAGCTATTGTGTAGATCGACTCTGTTCAAAACAGTGTGAAACATATATATTTTTTTAAAAAAATGATTTATTTATTTGGAAGGCAGTGCTGTACAGAGAAGCAGAAACAGAGAGAGAGAGAGGGAGAGAGAGAGAGAGAGAGAGAGAGAGGGAGAGAGAGAGAGAGAGAAAAAAAGAGAGAGAGAGAAAGATCTTCCATCTGCTGGTTCACTCCCCAAATGGCTGCAATGGCCGGAGCTGAGCCAATCCAAAGTCAGCAGCCAGGAGCTTCCTCTGGGTCTCCCACGTGGGCGCAGGGGCCCAAGGACTTGGGCCATCTTCTACTGCTTTCTCGGGCCATAGCAGAAAGCTGGAATCTGAAGTGGAGCAGCCAGGACTCAAACCAGCACCCACAGGGGATGCCCAGCACTGCAGGCAGCAGCTTTACCCACTATGCCACAGTACCAGCCCCCATATGGATGGTTTTAAGTGAAAAGAATAAACCAAAGAAGCAAAAAGAAGGAAGGAAAGAAAGAAGCAGGGAAGGAAACGAAGGAAAGGAAAGAAAATAAAGGCAACGGGAGGGAAGGAAAGGGAAGGAAAATGAAAGGGAAGAGAGTACTCAGCCTTGTGGTTAAGATACCCACATTCTGCATCACAGGGCTTGTATTCAAGTGCTGATTCTGGCTCTGGTTTTGAATTCAGCTTCTTGCTATTGTGTAGCCTGAGAAAGATCAGGTGATGGCTCCAGGAGTTGGGTCTGTGCCATCCAGGTGGGAGACTCAAGTTGAATTTCAGGCTCCTAGCTTGGGTCTGACCTAGCTCAGGCCTTTATGGGCATTTGGGAAGTTATTCAGGGATAAGAAGTCTCTCTCTCTCTGCCTGTAAAACAAACAAAAATAATAAAATACGAGGGGGTGAGGGTAAATAAAGATGGATGGAAGGAAGGAGGTCAGGAAGGAACAGAAAAGAAAGATACTTTTCATGGGTCTAATTTTTATGAGTTGGGAGAACATGATAAAAACAAATATGCCAAATATTAAGTATGTCAGAGGATGTGAAAGATAAGAGAAGAAAAGGAAAAGGAAAAATGGAAGAGGATGGATAAACCTGGAGATAGAGGAGCTCATTGCAAATTTAAAAGGGCGGTCTCTCTTTAAGAGAGAGACTCTTAGAGAGATACTGACATTTGAGCAACAACTTGAACGTGGCAAAGAAGTGAAACATCTATAAATAGGAGGAAGATTTTCCAGGTGAAAACAGTGAATGAGGAATCCCTAAATCAGACCTACATCTGTTACCACGAAAAGAGCTTCGGAAGACCTATGAGACTGAGGCAAAGTGAGCCACTGTCAGAGCACAAGGAAATGTGGGCAGAGAGGGCACAGGTGGCCAAATTATGGAGGACCTTGTAGATACTTACAAAGACTGTAATTAGAAAGTCTGTGAAGGATAATTGCTAAGTGCTATACTGAGAATAAACTGTGCAAATATGGAGGAAGTGTGAAAATCAAGGAATGGTGCAATAGCTAGGCAAGAGATAATGATGTCTTCTTCCAGGCAGATGGTGTTGGTACTACAGTCACACTCTAGGTATAGCTTGAAAGTGAGGCCAGCAAAATTTACAGACAGATTAAATATAGTGTACGGGAGAAAGAGGAATCGAGGATAACATTAAGATTTCCTCAACTAATTGGATGAATGGAGTTGACACAGTTCAGATGGGAAAGACTGTGGTAGGAGCAGATTGAAAAGCAACAGATCTGTTAAACTTCTGAAATTTAAGATGTCTACTTAAAAATTTTGAGAATTAGAGGCCTGGGAGGAAAAGGTAAATTTAAAAATCCACTTGGTTCCATACAAGATGAAAGATGTACTCCAAGATGAAGAAGTAAACAATATTACTAAATGTTACTGATAGTTCAAATAAAATGAAGATGGGATTTGACTATTGAATTTAATACTTGAATCAAAAGAAATTTTCATTTAGAATTGGATAAGTAAAAGTAGATATGAAAACTTCAGAAGGATGAAAAAAATGTGGAGTGAGGGAATTAAGAATTCCTTTGTAATCATAACCTCTACTCTACCACCAATGGCTCTACTCCCAACCTGTGTGTACTGATGGTCCTCTTCCCCACTTAATGCTGTATAATTGCTCAAACCTGGTAAATGCCACTCTTAGGATCATTGGTTACTATCCTCACTCTGTCTTTTATGACCTTGTCTAAATATGAGCAGAGTCAGCAAACTTGGAAGGCTTCCATAGCCTTGGCAACTCATGACGACAGCCTAGGGTGGTTACTGGCGCCATAAACTAGAGTGTCAATTTGTTGGGTCAACAACAGGAGCCACTGTGCACTTGCTCCTCATGTGGGATCTCTGTCCTTAATGTGCTGTACATTGTGATTTAATGCTATAACTAGTACTCAAACAGTATGTTTCACTTTGTGTTTCTATGTGGGTGCAAACTGTTGAAATCTTTATACTAAATTGATCTTCTGTATATAAAGAGAATTGAAAATGAATCTTGATGCAAATGGAAGGGGAGAGGGTGCAGGAGAGGGGAGGGTTGTGGGTGGGAGGGAAGTTATGGGAGGGGGAAACCATTGTAATCCATAAGCTGTACACTGGAAATTTATATTCATTAAATAAAAGTTAAAAAAAAAAAAAAGAATGTAAAATAGGTGGCCAGCGCCGTGGCTCAATAGGCTAATCCTCCACCTTGTGGCGCCGGCACACCAGGTTCTAGTCCCAGTCGGGGCGCGGATTCTGTCCCAGTTGCCCCTCTTCCAGGCCAGCTCTCTGCTGTGGCCTGGGAGTGCAGTGGAGGATGGCCCAAGTGCTTGGGCCCTGTACCCCATAGGAGACCAGGAGAAGCACCTGGCTCCTGGCTTTGGATCAGCTTGGTGCGCGGCCACAGCGTGCTGGCCGTGGCGGCCATTGGAAGGTGAACCAACGGCAAAGGAAGACCTTTCTCTCTGTCTCTCTCTCTCTCACTGTCCACTCTGCCTGTAAAAAAAAAAAAATGTAAGATAGGAGAGATTCTAGTACTCAAGTATAAGGATGATTTTGTCAGGAAACAAATAGAGTAACAGGCAAGGATGGGAACTTGTACCATCATTTGACCAAACTGCGTTTTAATATGATTCATCTCATCAAAGAACAGAGTACAAACGTCCCTAATGACAATTAAAAAATCTCTTCCATATATTTCAATAGTACTGAAGTGCTTCAGAGCTCTGAAATGAAGATTTCTGATTTAGATAATGGAAATGCTAGCCAAATAGTTATAGACTAAGATTAACTAAAACACAGAAAAACACATTGATTACAATATCTGGCTTAGTGGTGAATGATTGTTCCTCACTATTCAAAATGAGGGTCAAACTACATTTCACTGCATTTGAACCAGCATGTTCATGCTATTAATATATTTATGTGTAATAATTTTTCATATACACACGTAATATGTCCAATTTCTTCCTGGTCAATACACATGTGAAATAATAAATTTCACAATTACTTACATTTTATTTGAATAAGATTTTGTTATAGGATTAAGAGATTTTTGTGTAATGGAATTACAAGAAAGAAAGCAATGTAATTAATCTTTTTAAAATTATGCACTTCTTAGAATACTACCTGGAAATGACATGAAAAAATTTGAAAACAATCTAAAGGAGTTTGCTTAGAAAAGGTGGATTACTTCTATTTTTATTATTTATTAAGGTAAACATATTCTTTATTAAAATTATTATGTTTTGGAATAGCATACATATTAGAAGATCTGACAACTGCTTACTAGAATGACTGTCAATGCAGAGTAAAACAGTTGTGGAATTGTCAAAAATGAAGATAACTTATTTCACTTTATTTTTTAATGTTAATGAAAATTTTTAAAAAATGAAGCAAGGCATGAGGAAGGAAAGTATCCTTATGTTTTTAGAATTGGGGGCTGGCACCGTGGCTCACTAGGCTAATCCTCCACCTGCGGCGCCAGCACCCCAGGTTCTAGTCCCAGATGGGGCACAGGGTAATAGTCCTGGTTGCTCCTCTTCCAGTCCAGCTCTCTGCTGTGGCCCAGGAAGGCAGTGGAGGATGGCCCAAGTGCTTGGGTCCCTGCACCCGCATGGGAGACTGGGAGGAAGCACCCGGCTCCTGACTTCGGATCAGCGCAGTGCCAGCCATGGCGGCCATTTGGGGGATGAACCAACAGAAGGAAGACCTTTCTCTCTGTCTCTCTCTCTTACTGTCTAACTCTGCCTGTCAAAAAATAAATAAATAAAATTATTAAAAAATAGAATTGTAATTATGGGGGCCGGTGTTGTGTAGGAGGTAAAGACTCCACCTCTGATGCCAGCTCTGGTTCATGATCCAGTTGCTCTGCTTTTGATCCAACTCCCTGCTGATGGCCTGAGAAAGCCATGGAAGATGGCCCGAGTAATTGACCTCTGTCACCCATGTGGGAGACCCAGATGAAGCTTCTGGCTCCTGACTTCTACCTGGCCCAGCCCTGGCCATTGAGGCCTTTTGGGGAGCAAACCAGATGACAGAAGATTTCTCTCTCTGTCTCTCCTTCTCTCCCTCCCTGTAATTCTGCTTTTCAAATAAAAACAGAATTGTATCTATGAAATACATGAAATCTATTCTTTTATATTAATGAAAATATGTTATTTTTAATTAATGTAAAATATGTTTCTCTCCAAATAGTAACAAAGCAAATTTCATTAAAATAAACCTTTAGATTTCAGTGAATAATTTACTTTCAAAATAAATCTAGAATTTTTTTTTGTTTTTATCAAATGTATTAATTTTTATATAGAAATAAATATGATATTTTCCATGACAATTCTTCACTTTGAAGTTTTTTTTTTTTTTGTGGAGGAAGTATCTTTTTTTTTTTATTAAACTTTTATTTAATGAATATAAATTTCCAAAGTATAGCTTATGGGTTACAATGGCTTCCCCCCTCCCATAGCTTCCCTCCCGCCCGCAACCCTCCCCTTTCCCGCTCCCTTTCCCCTTCCATTCATGTAAAGATTCATTTTCAATTCTCTTTGTATACAGAAGATCAGTTTAGTATATATTAGGTAAAGATTTCAACATTTTGCCCATATAGCAACATCAAGTGAAAAAACTACCATTGGATTACTAATTATAGCATTAAATAGCAATGTACAGCACATTAAAGACAGAGATCCTACATAATTTTTTTTCAAATTAATTAATTTTCTATGCCATTTCCATTTTAACACCAGGTTGTTTTTTTTTTTCATTTCCAATTCTCTTTATATACAGAAGATCACTTCAGTATATAATTAGTAAAGACCTCATCAGTCTGTGCCCACACAGAAACGCAAAGTATAAAAATACTGTTTCAGTACCAGTCATAGCATCACTTGGCTTTAGATGACACATTAGGGACAGATCCCACATGGGGTGTAAGTACACAGTGACTCCTGTTGCTGACTTAACAATTTGACACTCCTGTTCATGGCGTCAGTAATCACTTTGAAGTTTATAGTTTTTATTCTACTGTTATAAAAATGTCCAAAAATAGTTTTTAGTACTTTACTTTATTACCCTCATGTAAATAAAACTGATTCTTTCCCAACCATTCACTGTATCACAAACAATGTTGTAGGAATGATTACTAAGAGGTCATGGTTGTGGTGTTGCAGGTGAAGCTGCTGCCTGCAATGCTGGCATCCTGTATGGTTACTAGTAGGTATCCTGGCAGCTCCACTTCCTAGCCAGTTCCTAGCTGATGGCCTGGGAAGGTAGCACAGGGTGACTTCAGTGCTTGTACCCTTGTTACTCATGGCAAGGAAGCTGCTAGCTCCTGGCTTTGCCTGACCCAGCCCTGGCCATTGCTGCTTTGAGGAGTGAACCAGTATATGAAGACTCTGTCTCTTTCTGTTCGCCCTCTGTTTCTGTAACTCTTTCAGAGAAAAAAAAATATTTCAATTATAATAATGACTAGTTAGCCTCTGAAAAAACTAAATAAAATACTTTTATTTCACAAAAGCCACAATGGTAAAATATGATAAAGCATATACAAAATGAGGAGGAAAAGCAAACAGATAATGGTGTGGGTAGGGAGTTGTGGGACAGTAGAAAGATGCAGAAAAATAACAGAAAAGGTGAAAAGATGTGGTAAAGAAGAGGCAGAGAAAAATGTGAGATTATACTCCAAAATTGAATTTTTCCTAAAACTCTGAAATCCAAAAAATATAAAAATAGATCCAATATTAAGAATAGAAAACAATAGTAGGAATAGGAAAAAATCTGGGTAAAACAACTTAAGGTGGTTTATATCAGACACAGTATTTCTCCTCAATTCCTAATATCTCCAAGCCTGAACTTTTTTCATCTGTTAACTTTGTCTCATCTACACCAAGAAAATAAATGCAGTCAGAGAAATATTTTTATAGATGCTAATTACTATCTACTGATTTTCTGTATTTGTCCTCACTCTGTCTTCCTTCTTCTTTCAAATGGATGAGCTGATCAAAGAAGGAGGTACCTTTCTCTGAAGGGAGGAGAGAACTTCCACTTTGACTATGGCCTTGTCTAAATAAGATCAGAGTTGGTGAACTCAAGAGGCTTCCTTAGCCTTGGCAGCTCTTAACAAGAGCCCCAAGAGATTACTGACGCCATAAACAAAAGTGTCAATTGTTAAATCAACAACAGGAGTCACTGTGCACTTACTCCTCATGTAGGATCTCTGTCCTTAATGTGCTGTACAATGTGAATTAATGCTATAACTAGTATTCAAACAGTACTTTACACTTTGTGTTTCTGTGTGGGTGCAAACTGTTGAAATCTTTTTCTTAGTATATACTAAGTTGATCTTGTGTATATAAAGATAATTGAAAAATGAATCTTGATGTGAATGGAATGGGAGAGGGAGCAGGAGATGGGAGGGTTGTGGGTGGGAGGGAAGTTATGGGGGGGGAGGGTAAGCCACTGTAATCCAAAAGCTGTACTTATGAAATTTATATTTATTAAATAAAAGTTAAAAAATTTTGAATGAAGAAAGTAATGTTTTTAACTTCATTTATTTGTATAAAGGAAATAAATTTCACACATTTAATATATATAGTTTTGAGTATCATGATTCTTCCCACCATATTCTCTCCCTCCCCTCTCCCTCCTCCTTCCTTTCTCATTTATCTTTTAATTTTTGCAATTACATACTTTCAATTTAATCAAAAATTTAACCCTCAACTAAATAAATAATTCAATAAGTAGTCTATGCTTTATTCCTCTAGGGTATAGAAAAGGGATATAAACAAAAATGAAATCTCAAAATGTCATTTTCACTCATATGCAATATATTTCTATACTCTATTAGTTACCACAGTTATTTAGTAATATTGACTATTGTTAGAAAAAGCAAAATTTATGTTCATGTTTTGTCCTTAATGTGTTGTACTATGCAAATTAACAGTAAAACTAATCTTCAAACAATACTTTATACTTTGTGTGTCTGTGTGGATGCAAACTGTTGAAATCTTTATTTAATATAGAGTTGATCTTCTGTATATAAAATAATTAAAATGGTTCTTAATGAATAATTGGGTGAGGGAGGGAGTAAGAGATGGGATGGTTTGCAGGTGGAAGGGTGGTTATGGGGGGAAGAACCGCTATAATCCAAAAGTTGTATTTTCAAAATTTATATTTATTAAATAAAAGTTTTCTATTAAAAAAAACAATGCATGAGCTGAGTACTCTACTGGTGCATGCTACTTCTTCACTAACGTCATAGGCCACTGCCTTCTTGCCTATTCATCTACACTGCCCTAACGATTCATATCTCATTCTCCTGGTTGTAAAACTTTGTCTTTATAGTTGATGATTTATCACAAAATGTTGTTATTTCTCTCATTGATAAAAAATGAATTATTAGGTAGGTGTTTGGCATAGCAGTTAAGATTCCACTAGAGACACTTGCATTCCACATCAGAGTGCTTGAAATTAACATCCTACTTCTTCCAATTCCAGCTTCCTCCATATGCACACACTGGGAGACAGCAGGTGATGGGTTAAGTAGTTGAATATCTGCCACCCATGAGGGAGACTTAGATTGTGTTCCTGTCTCCTGGCTAGCCAGCCTGGTTCTGACTGTTTTAATGGAACAACAGATAGGAAATTTCTATTGGTTTCTCTTTGTCTGTCTTCCTCTCAAGTGAATTATATAAGTAAATAAAAATTTAAAATTTATAAATAAACAATTTTTGACCTTAGTTTTCATCTTGTGACAGCTTCAGTTCTCTTTTCACATTACAGTGAAATCCCTTTGGTAGATTTCTCTGAACTTGCAACCTCCTTTCTTCTCCTTTTTCTCATAAATCCACAATGAGAGGCTTTCACAGAGCCACTCCCCACCACTCTCTTACCAGCACCAGTGGCTGTTTCTCTCGAATCTTGAGGACACTGTAATAGTTTGGGGCATTCTCCTGTTTTTCAGGACCCTCCCTCTCTTCCTCATTTACAGATCTTGTGGTTGACATCTCTCAGGGCTCATTCCTTGGGTGTCTAATTTTTATTTGCCTATTCTCTCTGCAGCTATTCTACTCTAACAACATATCTGTATGCCCAAAAATCTATTTCCAGCCAGACATTTCTCCTGAACACCAGACTTATATATCTGTAACAGTTTATTATTACTGAGGTACCGGACTTAAGTGCTTAAAAACACAAACTTGCTCTTCCACAGTGCTGAAGGTCACAAGGCTAATGTTAAGGTGTCAGTAGGTCTGCGGTCCTCCTGGAGGCTTGAAGAACAAATGGATTTATTCCCTTATCTTTTCAGTATCAGTAGGTTGCCTTGCAATCTAGCTCATGGCCATGCATTTGTACCACTCTCTCCTATGACTGATTCTGAAGTCTCGCCAAATCTTATAAGGACCCTGGTGGTTACAGAGCACTTACATGGCAACTTACAGGTTGCTACCTTATCTCCAGAATCTTAGTCCTTTTTGCTACATAAGGTACTATTCATGGATTCTAAAGGTTGCAACATGGATGTCTTGTAGGGCCATTATTTAACTTCTCTTCATCTTCTCAATCTGACCTAACCACATGGGCCCATGTGCTGCTTCCAAGACTTGCCAGACATGATTCTTCCTCACACTTCTACAACAGCCCTTTCCCCTATGGACATGTTCTTGCTGATGATATATTCATAATGTATTCCATTACTTTCTTCAGGGTTTTTTTTACAAATGTCATTTCTCAATAAGTCCTTCTCTGGCTTACTTGACATATGAACACTATCCGTATCCAACATTCTCACTTTATTTTTTTTCTCTTTAGCACTTATTACTATTAGTGCACGTGTATTTCAGTTATATTATTGTTATTTATGCCTCCCACCTCCATAAGAACACAAGGTCCTTGAGAACAGAAGTTCTATATAGATGGTCCAAAAGTTAGCCTGGTGCTGAAACAATGCAAGGATCCGAAGTGCTCAGTTACTTTTTCATTAAATTAATGAGCCACGCATATTCATTATACTTACTCTAAATCAAAATATAACCAAATCACCTAAAATCAAATGCTAGATTTAGTAGTGTAATTGTTATTTCAAGAGATAGAATGGAATGTGAGATGCTTGGAGTAGTTATTGGTTTGTCATTTCACTTCAGGTTCCAATAGGGCTAATACTGTATATCCATATATAAAATTTAGATATTTTATTCTTCAATTTTATACTATTTTTATTTTATAAAAATCTTACTATAATATTATTAAACCTTGATCTTTGTGTTGTTTTATAACTTCTTAACTTTAATGCATAAGTTAGGTTCCTCAATTTCCTCACCATCATCCAAAGGGTGACTGCAAGGAAATAGATAAAAGTAAAGAATACCTCTGATGTACCTTTTCTTTCTTTCTTTTTTTTTTTTTTTTTTTTTTTGACAGGCAGATTTAGACAGTGAGAGAGAGTGACAGAGAGAAAGGTCTTCCTTTCCGTTGGTTCACCCCCCAAAATGGCTGCTACGGCCAGCACGCTGTGCCATCTGAAGCCAGGAGCCAGGCGCTTCCTCCTGGTTTCCCATGTGGGTGCAGGGCCCAAGCACTTGGGCCATCCTCCACTGCCTTCTCGGACCACAGCAGAGAGCTGGACTGGAAGAGGAACAATCGGGACAGAACCCGGGGCCCCAACCGGGACTAGAGCCCGTGGTGCCGGCGCTGCAGGCAGAGGATTAGCCAAGTAAGCCGTGGCGCCGGCCCTAGGTACCTGTTTTTCCTTGTTATACTTCACCAAGTATAACCAGAACAATCTATGTTATTGGCCAGGATGCGTTCTTTGCTCACCATAAACTTTGGACCCCTACCTAACACAGATATGGAAAGGTAGACTCTTGAGATCAGGGGCAAGTAATTCAGAATTAAAATCAAAACAGTACTTTAGAAAATCTATTTCAGACTTGAGTCTGATTAAGGACAAAATGTGTATATGGAGTGAACATTTAATATAAGATTGCATATAAAAATAAGATGACTACTAGCCAAGAGAATAATTTGACAGCTAGTAGAATCATTAAGATGACTCAGGATACTGGCTGTATATAATACAAAAAAAATAGTTTTTCTTCAGACTAGCATAAACTAATTGGATAATATAACAATAAACAAAATAGTAAAATCTATTTAATATATGAACAAAAAATGAGGCAACATTATGAACTTTAATTTGAAAAAAAACACAACACTTTTGCATTATTCCATGAGTTTGGGACAATGCCAAATAAAGATCAACTAATAGCACTTTTAAAATTTGAAGATTTGGGGCTGATGCTGTGTTGTAGCTGATAAAGCCTCTGCCTGCAGTGCCAGCATGCTATACAGGCGTCGATTCAAGTCCCAGCTGCTCCACTTCCAATCCAGCTCTCTGCTGTGGCCTGGGAAACAATAGAAGATGCCCAAGTCCTTGGGCCCCTGCACCTGTGTGGGGGACCCAGAAGAAGCTCCTGGCTCTTGGCTTTGGATCGGTGCAGCTCTGGCCATTCAGACCAATTGGGGAGTGAACCAGCAGATGGAAGATCTTTCTCTGCCTCTCCTTCTCTCTCTGTGTAACTCTGACCTTCAAATAAAAAGTAAATTTTTAAAAATAAATAAATAAATAAATAATATTTGAAGAATTTTACTTCCATAATGGCAATGTAAAAACTCCAAAAATCCATTACTTCATAAAAGCAATAATAATGGTGAAAATTATCAAAATAAGCTAAATTAAAGGATTCTAAAAAATACAAGGATCCTGAAAATACATGAAAAATGGTTCATTTTCTCTATTTGAATTTTTGGCATTTTAACTTTCCTTAATCTCATCCTCTTCCTCTCGACTCCAAGATAATCTTAAAAATCAAGGCTTCCAAGTAGCATTTCATACCAGCTGTTTGACAGCTACTACATAGGGCAGAATGAGTTAAGAGCTACACAAAAGCCCTATCCTTAGAAACTGTGACAATTTTACTGGTTTGACAGCTTTCTGAAAAACACCATTCTCAGGGTTTATTCATGTCTGACCTTAGCTGAGCAGATTTGAAACCAGGAGCCAGGCACTTCTTCCAGGTCTCCCCGATGGGTGCAGACGCCTAAGCACTTGGGCCATCTTCCCCTGTTTTCACAGGATATAGCAGAGAGCTGGATCTGAAGAGGAGCAGGAGGACATGAACTGGAGCCCATATGGCATTCCTGCACTGTAAGGAGAGGCTTAGCCTACTAAGCCACAGAGCCACAGTGAAGGCCCCGACATCTAATCTCTTCTGACCTTAAGGCTCTCAGCCAGCAAGAAGTAAAGGCTTCTTTAAAGTGCTTTATCACTTAACCTTGGTGTGCTGTGATTTTGTTTTAATTTATCCAATAATAGTTTCTATTTTTCCTTGTAAATTTATTTGACCAAACTGTTATTTAGGAGTGTATTGCTGAGTATCCACATATTGATTGATTTCCTAAATGTACTTCCATTATTGATTTCTAACATAATCCCATGTAAATATACTTTGCTAACTCTAATTATTAAATTTGTTCAGGCTTATTTTTAAAGCATGGCAAACTGGCTATCCCATAGAATGTTTCATGTGCACTTGAAATAAATATGTATTATATTGTGGTTGGCTTGAATGTAGAATAGATATTTTTTAGATCTAATTGGTTTATAGAGATTCTAAATGTAGTAGCAAAAACTAGTAGAATTGCATGGAGAAACAGACACAAATCCATAGGTATAATCAAAGTAGTAAGAGGGTGGTAATCAATATATGGGAAATAATCTAATAAACAGTAAAAGAAATTCAACAAGGCAAAAAGCTGATTCTTTATAAAGGTTAATAAAGTTGATAACCATCGAGCTGCTGATCAAGGAATAAAAAAGACCAGAATTGACTAATACATGAATGAGGGATAATCACATCAGATCCTACAAATTTTAAAAGAATGAAAGATAAGTTATGAATAATTTTATGCCAAAATATTCAATAATCTAATTGAAATAAATTAATTTTTCCAATGAAGATATAGAGCTAACTATGAAACACATGAAAATGGTCTCAGCATTAGTCGCAAAAACACAAAAGAAAGCACACATCAATGTGGCTACAATTAAAGAGTGGCAGTGGCATAGGTTGGCTAGAATGCGGAACCACAAAACTGTTGAAACAAATAATGATTCTTAAAAATTACACCTAGACCCAACTTACTACCCATTTTTTTTTCATTCCTGGGTATCAACCTGGAAGAAAAAAAAGTCACTTTGGAATTCTCAGTCCTCCAAGCTGACTGACATTGGAAGGGCCTCAGAAGCATCCTAGCAGCGGTCTCTGTGGGACCTTTCCCTTTCCTCTTGTTTCCTGCCCTCCTTCTCCCCCAAGACAGACCATAGAAACAAAGAGTTCCTCTTTCCCAAGTGGGATCATGGAAATGAGAATCGCTTTTCCCAGACATCAAACCTGGAAATAAGACTCTAACCTTTCTTTGCCTTCCTGGGTGAAGAGTTGGCCCTAATGATATTCCTTGACTTACCTCCTTTAATAGAGCATGAGACCCACACTCCAGAAGGGTTTTGTCCTAAACCAAAGAGAATACCACTCCACACAGAGAGGCCAGGAAGACTCTGGGTAGTTCTTGGGTATTTCTCTTCTGAATCTATCACCATCAGGTCAAAGCTTTCTCGTGCATCACATTTGTATGTATCTGTCCTTGAATCGAAACACAAAAAAATGGAAAGCTTTTCCCTGAGTCTTTGGGTTTGGATTTGTGAAAGTTTGCATGTCATGTATATTGGTTATACCTTTCTCTTGTTAATCTGTCTTTTGTTATAGGAGTGTTGACCACAAACCCTATAATGGATGAGGAAAAGGTATCACGTTCCTTTATCCTTGCAATGATGTTTATGTATTATTTATAAATAATAAATTTGATTAGAAGAAAATGTAAAGGAAAGACACAAAATTACTTATATTAATACCTACATATTAAACTCGGCTAATTTGTTTAGCTTCTATTCTAAATCACTTTTTAAATTCCATTATGGTCAAGGTTTTTATTTATTATTTTGTGATTGGTTACATGGCCCTGAAGAAAATATCGGCTTATTAACCAATAGCAATAACATAAATGCAAGATAAGGAAAAGGATAGTAGATGGCTAAAATATTGTTTAAATATGTTTCAACATGGTAAATGAACACGAACATTTTACAAAACTCCTACGAGTATAATTTTTGATGTAAACTGAACCTATAACGTATAGCTGTAAACAAACTTGTATAGCGAATCAATGCACTTAATTTTACTCAGAGCCTCAAAATACCACTAGATTTTTGAAATCTCCGCTGTGAAATTGACAGATAAATGTGACCTCCATTTCTCAAACATCTTTTGAAATTGCTTAAGAATTAGCAAATTTAAATTTCACTCTCCACTACAGTGAATGACACTATTTTAAAAAGCCAAATACATTAAAATAAATTAAGCCTTTTCCATTGTTCTTTTAACATAAACTTCTTCCAGCAGATATTTATCCATAATTACATATTTAATTACTTTATACAGGCAATTTAAAAATGAATCTGATGGTGTAAGCCAAAAAAAGCTAATAAAATTAATTCAATCTTATAAGCATATTTCTTAGTCAATTTGACCCAGCAATGGGCTGCATGTGCCACTGTAAATGACTTCCTATCCACTATTAATAATTACAATATTGGCAGAAATTTTGGCCAGTAAAACAGAAAATGAAGTCAAGAATTTCCTATTTTAACTTAACTTTTTAAAGTATTCCATGTTTATTTAGAATGTTTTGTTTTGGGCTAGGTGTTTGGCTCAGGGGTCAAGACGTCACTTGAGATCCACTTCTCATATCATAGTAGCTGGGTTGGAGCTCTGGCTCTGCTCCCCTTGCCTGCTTTCTGTTAAAGCACACCCTGAGAGGCAGCAGGTTATGGCTGAAGCAGTTGGGTCCATGCTACTTGTATTGGAGACCTGAACTGAGTTTGGGCTTCTGACTTCAACCTGGTCCAGTGCTGGGAGCAGTGGACATCTGTGGAGTGAATCAGCACGTGGAAAACCTCTCTCTCTCCCTCCCTCCCTCTCTCTCTCTATTCTTTTCAAACTAAAATAAATAACAAGTAAATTTTAAAAATATGTTTTGTCTTTAAAAATGTTTAATGGCCTCTAAAGTATACTTTTCTAATACTTATTTCAGAGGAACAGATATAAGTTTCTCTATGTTATTTGTGTTTTCAGCATGCCACTTATAAATGAAATTATAATTCCTTTTTTAAACAAATGTTTCATTAAATTGTTTCCCCTAAATTTTTGTTTAACCGGAAACCACTAGGGGGCAAGCTTTACATTGTAATGAAAGAAGAATTCAGTTTCCAATCCATCCAATAGCACATTTCAAAAGACTAAAATTAAAGAAATCTAATCTCAGTAAAACTTTTTTTTCCTGTGAGAAGAAATTAAGCCAACATATAAGTACTGAATGATATTTAATTTTTAAATTTTGTCATGACGATTATTTTCTTTAAAAAAAAAAGATTTATTTTATTTATCTGAAAGACAGTTACAGAGAGAGGTAGAGATAGAGAGAGAGGTCTTCTGTCCGCTGGTCCACTCCCCAGATGGCCACAACGGCTGGAGCTGTGCTGATCTGAAGCCAGGAGCCAGGAGCTTCCTCCAGCTCTCCCACGTGGGTGCGGGGGCCCAAGGACTTGAGCCATGTTCTGCTGCTATCCCAGGCCATAGCAGAGCTGGATCAGAAGAGGAGCAGCCGGGACTAGATCTGGCACCTATATGGGATTCCAGCATTTTAGGCCAGGGCTTTAACCCGCTGAGCCACAGCGCCAGCCCCCATGACAATTATACCAAAGTCAGTGTTAGGTATATGGACCATATTCAATTTTATACCCTACAAATTACATTCAACTACAAACAAATCATGCTTTCAAGTTGTTAGTTGAAAATAAGTTGCAAATCAATCTAATCAATGTTATCTTTGTGATTTGCTACCAGGATTAGGTAAAAGAAATTCAGCCTAAAACTTTAGCTGCTGGGATTAAGTAAAAATATCAGATATGACACAGTATTATATTTATCATGATTCACTGATAGATTGCACACCATAATATGTGTACAATTATATATATATATATATATAAAACACAAATGTAACATAAGTGTTATATGTTACATAAAATTCATACTTTCTTATGAAAATATTATCTTTAGCTGAATTGATAGTTAACAAAATCTTTGCCCAAGTATGTATATACTGGCCTACATTTACATATCCTATAGCTTCTTTTCAATTACTTGGATATGCACTTCCATTCAGGAAAAGTGAATCATTAGGAAAGCATATTTAATTATTAGTAGCATATATTGAGTATATTAATATTTTAAATTCAGAAATTTTCTTGGAGTCATAATGTTGGCAAATGATTAATCTGGATAACTAATGATACTTGAAATCTTGCAAATTACTAAAAAAAAAGTGGTAGATATTTAACTTTAAATTTAAATGGGATAAATGGACAGTCAAGAATTACTTAACTGTTATCAAGTTATAGTTTGAACTCTTGAGTAACTACCACCTATAACCTGCTTGGTAACTTTAAAAGTTATCTGATATACCCAACTAACTCTCTATATATTGCAACTTATAAAATGCAATTATATTATATTAGTTAGAAAATTAAATTGAATCAAATTCAAGATCTTTAAATAATTTTGTGAAATCTTTATATCTTTTTTTGTTACACTTAAATACTTGTGACCCTGTGATAGATTGAATGCTTGGTTGGCCCTGATTAAGAACTTCCTTGGGGGCCAGTGCTGTGGCAAGTAGGTAAATGTTCTGCCTGCAGCACCAGCTTCCCCTATGGGCACCAGTTCAAGTCTTAGGTGCTCTACTTCTGATCCAGCTTCCTGTTAATGCACTGGGAAAGCAGCATAATATGGCCCAAGTACTCGGGGCTCTGTACTCACATAGGAGATCTGAAAGAAGCTCCTGGCTCCTGGCTCCTGGCTTTTGATGGGCCCAGCTCCAGCCATTGTGGTTGTGGGCATTTGGGAAATGAACCAGTGGGTCAAAGATCTTTTTCTATCTCTCTCTTTTTCTGTCTCTATGTCTATCTATATCTCCATCATTTCTATCTCTAGCTTTGTAACTCTGCCTTTCAAATAAATAAATAAATTTTTTAAAGGACTTCCTCGAACCCCTGTCCTTGGAAACTTTGTGTTCTGCTAATTTCATCAAAGATATAGTCTCCTTTCCTGATCATAGGATTGTGAATGGTTTGTGACTTACTTTGTTCAAAAATAGAAGCAGAAGTTACAATGTGCTAGGGCTGATCTACCTGGAAGAAAGCCAGCAAAAATCTCACAAGCAGAACTACCTAACTGGGCCTTAATTCATTGTAGAATTATGAGGGAATTTGGCTGTGCCCAACTGACTGAGGCAGAATAACAGTGCCTCAAATATATCGATGTTCTAAACCCTGGCATCTTTGAGAGTGTTACCTTAAACGGAAAAGATACATTGCAAAGGTGGTTACATGAAGATTCTTATAACTGGGGAGATTAATGTGGATTATCTAAATGCTCATTATACTTACAGGAACCCTATAGAAGGGAGACAAGAAGATCAGAAGAGATGACATGATACATGCAGAAAACAGGAAGAAAAATAGATTTAATGATACTTCATTGCCGGCTTTGAACAGAGAGAGGCATGGACAATGAGCCAAAGAATACAGATAGCCTCTCAAAGATGGAGAACAGAAGGGAGGTCACAAACATCCTTCAGAGCTGGCAAGAGGAAGATAAATCTGTTAACATCTCCATTTTAATCTTACAAGATCAATTGCAGACTTTGAACCTCTAAAAATTGTAAGATAATAAATTTGGGTTGTTGTAGCTCACTAACATTTTGGTAACTTATCACAGTAAAAAGCTAGTACATCACCCTCCCTCAAGCCCTGTATATGATGCGTTAAATAACTAGTTGTTCTTTTCCTGTGAAGTATTAAGAATGGGGGACATTTGGATGCCCTACTTCTAACTGAGGTATTTTATGAAGTATACGTTATGCCTTGTGCATTTAAAAAACCCAGCTATTTAAAAATGTGAGTCATATGTGGTATCCAAATACTAACAAAGCATTTGCAGAATAAACCAATAGTAATAAAAGATGAAAGAGGGGGAAGAAAGTTTTGTGACTAGAATTTAACTTTCTCTTTTTTATATCAAGAGTAATTTATTTTCTTTTTAATTTTATTTAAGACTTAAAAGTGTCATGTATTTTATATATACACACACATACAGCTTTAGGAGCATAGTGACAATTTCCCCCACCATCCCTTCTGCCCATTCCCCAATGCTTCATCCTCTTCCCTCTCACATTCCCACTCTTAATTTTTACTAAGATCTATTTTCACTTAACCCTACACTAAGTAAAAGAGTTTAAAAAATAGTATGAAGAGAAAAAGCAAACAAACAAACAAAAAACCCACTGTTCCCATATGGAAGAGACAGGGCTGTGAACAACCATTGAATCTCAAAATGTCTATATTGCTCCAATAAATTACATTTCAGGTACTCTATTAGTTACCTCAGATCAGGGAAAACATATGCAGTAGGTATGAATGCTATTGATAATGAGGTTTAGACCTTATACCTTTGTAGCATTTGGGTTGTGAACATATCATATCAGAGTACAAGTCTGAGCCCTGGTTGCTCTACTTTGGATTCAGCTTCCTGCTAATGAATCCTGAGATGCAGCAGAAAGATAGCAGAAGTACTTTGGTCCCTGCCACCCACATGGGGACTTGGATGGGAGTCTTGCCTTCTGGCTTTGGCCTGGCCCAGCCCTGGCTGCTGAAGGCATTTGATGAGCAAAATAAAAGGTGTAAAGTATAGAAAATATTTCTCTCTCTCTCTCTCTCTCTCTCTCTCTCTCCTCTTCTCAACTCCCTTTCTGTCACTCTGCCTTTGGAATAAATAAAAATTATTATAGTGGAGCTGAACATTCCTATAATTAAAGTATAGTAATCTGAAAAGTAAATATAAAATGATTTTTGCAAATACCTAAACTCAGAATGCACAAGATTTTTTATTAGGTCTGTGTGTTAATAGAGGTTTATATGGGGGGGGGGGGAGTGGCAAGATGGCGGAATAGGAAGGGAGCACACTGATAGTCCGGGAAGAGACAATTTAATAAAAGTGGAGATACTGCACGTTCAGGGAAGAGTAGAGGAAGAAACAGCAGAGGAAACTCTTCTGGAACTAGTGATTTACAGTGGACCTGCGTGGAGAGCGTGGGAACCCAAGTTCGGGACACCAGCAGCAGACTCAACACACCAGTGCTGGAACACAAGGTGAGCCGAACCTCAATAGCCCGAGACACCAGCAGGAAAGCAGAAAGAGGAGACTAGAGGGAACGATGCTTGAAACCCCATGGGGAAAAGTTCACCAGGCTAACTAGAAGAGAGAGAGAGAGAAAAAAAAAGTGACCGATACGGACACAAGTTTCTCTCTCTCCACTCACCTCTCAAAGGCGAGCAAGACAAAGAGAAGGTGCCATTTTGGACATACGTCATAAGCAGGCGACCTCAGGTCTGCACCAGCCCTGAGCCTAGCAGAAAAACCTGACTCTGGGTGGGGGTGAAATAACAGGAGATTAGGATCTAACTTGGCAACCCACTGGGAGACTGCAGGAGAATTGGAGCCCACGCTGAGGGCAGCAGAGATTCCCTGTGTGGTCCTTGGGAAAGAGCTTCCCATCTCTGGCTCCTGTGGGTATATCATTTGCCTGCTAATTACCTCCAATTCTGTTCAGCTGTGCGGAATTACTTCCCTTTTGAATAAAAAAAAAAAGAAAGAAAGAAAGAGAGATTTACCACGCCTAACTTGGGAGTGTCACCTTTGGCACACCCTCAACCCTGAGGAACCAAACAGAACTCTCAGGCTACACCCATCTCAAGCCTCTAAGGCTCCACCGAAAGCAGACAGTCCACATAATCTAGACTCATAGTATAACAAGAAAAAACACCACAGTGAAGAAACCAACTATCTCCAATATGACAAACAACAAACGCAAAAACCGAGGTAACAAGAACAAGGAAGACACTATGACACCCCCAAATGAAAAAGACACCCCAATTCAATATTATGAAGATGATGAGATAGAAGAAATGCAAGAAGCGGAACTCAAAAAATTGATAAGAACATTAACAAGTTCTCAAAAACAAAATTCTTGAACTACAGAAATCCTTAATGGACAAGATAGAATATATCTCTCAGGAAAATGAAATATTAAGAAGGAATCAAAATGAAGTGAAACAACTAGTAGAACAAGAAACTGTGATAGTGATGAGAAATCATAATGAAATGAAGAATTCAATAGATCAAATGACAAACACATTAGAGAGCCTTAAAAACAGAATGGGTGAAGCAGGAGAGAATATTGGACTTAGAAGACAGAGAACAGGAAAGGAAACAGGCAAACCAAAGAAAAGAAGAGGAAATTAGAAATCTAAAAAATATTGTTGGGAATCGACAGGATACTATTAAAAACCCAACATTCGGGTTCTAGGAGTTCCTGAAGGCATGGAGAGGGAGAAAGGATTAGAAGGCATTTTCAGTGAGATACTTGCAGAGAACTTCCCAGGGTCTGGAGGACAGAGACATCCTAGTACGGGAAGCTCATAGAACCCCTAGTAAACATGAGCAAAAGAGATCCTCACCACGACACATAGTAATCAAACTTATCACAGTGAAACATAAAGAAAAGATTCTAAAATGTGCAAGAGAGAAACGTCAGATTACTCTCAGAGGATCTCCAATTAGACTCACAGCAGACTTCTCATCAGAAACCCTACAAGCTAGAAGAGAATGGCAAGACATAGCCCAGGTACTAAGATAGAAAAACTGCCAGCCCAGAATACTATATCCTGCAAAGCTCTCATTTGTGAATGAAGGTGAAATAAAGACTTTTCATAGCAAACAGAAATTGAAAGAATTTGTTGCCACTCGTCCTGCCCTGCAAAAGATGCTTAAAGATGTGTTACACACAGAAAAAGAAACATGGTCATCAATATGAAAGAAAGTAAAGGGAGGAAACCTTACAGCAAAAGATCACAGGAAGCTCAATTTCTCTTTGACATAGAATTAAAATCTGATGCTCTGTTAAAGCAATGTGTTAAAGTAATCTATTATGTTCTCTTGGTGTCTGTTAAATTCTAATTGTTCAAGAACAGCTGAATTTTTATTAAGAGCTATGGGCTATTTAAATATGTGCTTACTTTCAAAGATTTGAATAATCACCTTGTAACAATGATCAAATTTGGTCTATGTTATGTCATGATTTTAAGGAATCTTATTTCAACCAGATATTTTGGATTTTGAGCTTTCTTGGCATTCTTGACAGGCATTCAAAAAAAGTCAAAGTTTCAAACAATCTGGACTCTAAAATTTCCAGAAAATCTTGGACTTTGGATTTTCCAGTTTGGGCCCAACTGAAAAAATCAAAGGAACAATGTCTCTCATCTTATAGAGACACCAGCTAATCAGGCTATTTGGATTATATTAGAAGGACTGTCAAGGTGTGACGTGGTACTAAATTTTAAGTTTCTATAATGGAAAATGCTATTAATACAAATGTTTGAGAATTAAAAAGTCTAATGATTTTGTGTTACTAGACATGATAGTTGTCTTAATGAGAAAGCCCCAGAGGCCTAAAGGGTTAAATACTTGGAAAATCCTACAGGTGCTTTCAAAAATACTGTGAAGTAAGCAAGTGCCTCTTATTGGTTGATGAGTTTATAATTTTAAACATGGCAACTTAAAGTCTTTTGTCATCCACAGTTATATATGATTTGCTGCTCTTAAAACTAAAGTGTTGTTGGTTCTGTGTTTAGCTGTCCTCCTATAGGTTCCTAGGGAATTTTTCCACCCACTTCTATTGTATTCAGTACTTTGGGATGGCTCTGTAAACAGATGAAGCCAATAATGTATTAACAGTACCAACTGAGAGAAAGTATGGTTAACTGAGGTTACTAAAAACAAAAAGCAATTCAAATCAATTGGCAATCTACAAAAAGAGTTAAAGATTTTAAAAGTTATTATTAAAATTGCTATATTGGTCTATTATGTTATGTTATATGTGTGTACATATTGTATGTCCACATGGGAAAATTTTATTAAGAATTTTATTTTAATTGGCTTATAGATAAGATTGTCCATAAATTTAAGCTGCTAAAATTAATCAAAGATACATTTTAATTCATGTGACCTGAATCTCTGCATCATATGTTTTATACTTGTTGGTAGAAACTAAAAACATTTTATATGGTTGTGCTTAAGTTTACTGGTTAAACAAACTACACCATGTTAGATATTTCAGAGGTGTTTTCAAATACATGGTTCTTAAAATTTATAGAAGGCATTGGACCTTCCGGTAAATGTTTTCTTAAGTTGTTATCTAATGGTTGAAACGGTTTGCTAAGTATTCATGTGATATTGCTATTGTCAGCAAGCGATCTAGGACTTGCTCCCTCATTTCTCTATTCTAAGCCCAACTTGTTCTTTCATTTCTCTATTCTCTTCAAGGTAGGAAACTAATTCTATTATGAAGGAATCTGTAGGATGCACAATTTAATCTTTAGACCTTATAAAAGAGATGGCTAACATTTTTCTGTAATAGCATAGCCAAAATAAGAACTTAAATAATAATCTCATAGCTAGATTCACTTCGCCATCAGCGAAGTATACAGTAAGTAGAAAAAACCTCCCTTTCAGACCAAAGGGAAAGAAAGTTTTACAGTGAGAATATAATTTTCCTCATGGGCATTGTCTACCTTAGAAAAACTACCACAGAACATGCCTGTGACTATAGACTTGTAGTTCAGGCCACCAAAGATTAGAGATGGGACATGGGCACTCCCTTGACTTGCATCCTCTGGTCTGCTTTAACACAAACCAGGAGGAAAAGAAAGCTAGGCATCAGAAGCAATGGGTGGCAGGCCTATTAATGGCTGATCTGTACAGTGATCTGCCCTCAAGGAGACCCAACAGGCCAGTCCACTGCAGTGGCTTTCAAAGTGGTAAGCCTGGGCTTCAGCAGAAGTCAGCTTGTGAAGAGCCCTGGCAGCTCTGCCAAGAGTTGGATCACTGGAAATGGACCTGCCCTGGAGTCGAAGGATGCCCAGGTCAGAGCCACAGATCTTACTGGCTCTAAGCTGAAAAGCCCTTCACTCAGCCCAACTTCCAAAGTGACCACTGCAGCTGAGGGGATGGTCAAGTAGGGTCAGCAACATTGCAGGCAGAACTGTAAATTTCTTGTTAGAGATGCCCCCTGCCTTTACCTGGCCAGCTCTCCTCCCAGGCCAGCCAAGTAATGAAAGTCAACAGAGTGCCTTCCCCTAGGAGGTTCACACCTCCCTTAAGATGTATCCCATGTGAAGAGATAGATAGGTCTTGGCCTCTTAACTTACAAGACCCAAAGCCCAACAGATTATTATCAAGCCCCTTCTATCAGGTTCTATTTGCCTCTCAATCAGAAAACTTAATTGTAGCTTAGACAGCACCTTCCTTAGCTCCTCTAATAATGACTCTGTCCTTTGTTCTAGACCCTGTCTAGTGCACTTGGGCCTCATTCCTTCGTAATCATAACCTCTACTCTACCTCCAATGGCTCTACTCCCATCCTGTGTGTACTGATGTTCCTCTTCCCCACTTAATGCTGTATAATTGTTCAGCCCTGGTTAATGCCACTCTTTGGATCATTGGTTACTATCCTTACCCTGTCTTTTATGACCTTGTCTAAATATGATCAGAGTCGGCAAACTTGGAAGGCTTCCATAGCCTTGGCAACTCATGACAAGTGCCTAGGGTGGTTACTGGCGCCATAAACTAGAGTGAATTTGTTGGGTCAACAACAGGAGTCACTGTGCACTTGCTCCCCATGTGGGATCTCTGTCCTTAATATTCTGTTCATTGTGATTTTATGCTATAACTAGTATTCAAAATAAAATAATAAATAAATAAATAAATAAGATTGGAGTTGGTGAACTCAAAAGGCTTCCATAGCCCTGGCAACTCATGACAAGAGCCTAGGGTGATTACTGATGCCATAAACAAGAGTGTCAGTTTGTTAAGTCAGTAACAGAAGTCACTGTGCACTTACTCCTCATGTGGGATCTCTTCCTTAATGTGCTGTACATTGTGATTTAATGCTATAACTAATACTCAAACAGTATTTTTCACTTTGTGTTTCTATGTGGGTTCAAACTGTTGAAATCTTTACTTAATATATACTAAACTGATCTTCTGTATATAAAGAGAATTGAAAATGAATCTTGATGTGAATGGAAGGTTGAGGGAGCGGGAAAGGTGAGGTTTGTGGGTGGGAGGGAAGTTATGGGGGGGGAAAGCCATTGTAATCCATAAGCTGTACTTTGGAAATTTATATGCATTAAATAAAAGTTAAAAAAAATTTAAAAATAGAGGTTTATATGAAACTCTATGCTTCAGAAGAATGTGTTCTGAGATGGATGCTTGCCTCCACAGAAATGATGTAGTTACTATGCAATAGCAGAAACAGAAGAATATTGTATTAACTTGGATTTGAATGGCTATGCAAATAACATCAGGAGATTTTCTAAAAAATTAATGTTATGAAATTCTGATTTTGAAAACTTTGTTAAGAACGTTAGGCCTGGTGGTGCTTCTTTCAGAACTTTTCAAAAGCTAATTTTGTCAGAACTGTTGCAGTTTATACTTCATCAGAACAGTAATCCCAAGCATGAAAGGAGAAATAAGAAAAAAATCAATATTTTGCTGTTTCATATATATAAGGTCACAATTGGAATATTTACATCTCATAGGTGGGTATTGGAAAACACAGTTAATGGCATTTTCATATCTTCTCACAAAATATTCATCCCTTTAATGTGTCTTACAAAGAAAAAGTTAGCTCTTTTCTTATATTTGATTATGTAGCTAAAATAGTGCTATCCAATAAAAAATAAAAATATCTGAAATTAATTTTAAGAATTTATTTAATGCAATTTATCTAATATATTGTTCCAAAAAGCAGCCAGTAAAAATTTGTTAAAGAGGGATTTGCATCCTTTTTCAATATGAATCTTTCAAGTTGAATGTATATCTTATACTTTTTCATATGGAATTCAGTCTACCTGCAAATAGGTGCTCAACAACTACATGCTGCCAGTTACCACCATACGGGAAAGCATAGCTCTAAAGAGAAATGATCAGAGGGAAAAATGGATCATTGACATTGCATTCTAAACAAAACGATTGAGAAAGAATTGGAAGAGTCTCAAAATGTACATGCCAACTTGGGATGCCCATATCGCTGGTGTGCCTGTGATGTTTTTATGGAAGAGATTATCATTTGAATCAGCAGGCTGGGTAAATAGATACTGTCCCCGCTGCGGGCTGGCATCATCCAACTTTTGAGTGTCAGGCAGAGAACAAGCATAAAAAGGCAAAGGAAGTGCAATTCCTCCCTCTCCTGTGCTGGGTCATCCACTTACTCCAGCCACTAGTCATTTGATCTGGTTCTCAGGCCTGTGTGGATGTACATCACAGATTTTCCTATTTTGCAACTTGTAGATGGCCAGTTATGGGAATTTTTATCTCCTGTAGTGAAGTGAGACCATTAACATTATAAATTTCTTCATCTACATCTCCTATTGAGCTGTCTCTCTGGAGAAATCTTATTAATATAGGATGCATCCCAAAGCTACTAAATTAAAAATGCTTGATAGGCCTTAGAAATTACAATTTTACAAAACTCTCTAGTGAACCTAGTCTTCAATATGGATTTTGGGAGCTGTTGATGATTATGTTACGGCAGCTCTCAACTCTGACAGATGAACAGGATAGCGAAGACTTTAGTCGTAAAGCATTCAGGTCATAGAGTCACGGAGACTTTGATTTAAAATTAGACTGAACATGACTAAGTATGCCACATTTCCTTATGAACTCTGAAATCTAATATACGCATTGAAATTATTTATGGTATAAATTCATATATATATATATATAAAATATTGTGAAAACCAGGAAATTATGTTTTTGCTAATTATTATGTGATGCTAACGAACTCAAAGTGTAGAGCTTCATCCTCACACAGATCATGTTCCTGTAACCTATCCACGACTTTAAATGATATTTCTAACTCCAGCTACTTCTTTCGAAATCCTGGCATTTATCCGTCAGCTCAGGCTGTCAGCAAAATGCTGAAGACTGGATGGTTTAAACTACAGAAATTTATTCTCCCACAGTCCTGGAAGCTAGAATCTATGATGAAATGCTGTCAGGATGAGTTTCTGGTGGGGCCTTCCCTCCTGGCTTTAGACTGACCGCTCTGTGCTGTATCCTTACTCGGCCGCTTCACAATGCTGCGGTGGGGGAAGAACTCTCGGTAGTCTCTTATTGTTTCTATCATGAATTGGGGCCCTGGATTGGAGCCCTAACCTTGTGATATGAATTAATCTATCTCAGTGAAGATCTGTATTCAAATAAAGTTGCATGGAAGTATCAGTATCAACATAAGGAATTTTGGGAAGACACAATTCAGTACATAACAGTGCTATTCCAATCAGTTTGCTCTGCTTTTGACCTATATATAAAAGTGTGTGTGTGTGTGTGTGTTGGTGACTGTTTTAGCTCCTTGTCATTGTGTAAACATTAGGCATATACTTCCACAGTTGCTCAGCAAAGCATTTCAACTCACTGTAAAGGAATAAATAAAACCGACTCATCAAGAGAATATCTTTCCATGGGTAGCAACTCTATTTCAGCTGGGTTATTTGGGTAGATAACCTTTTAGAAGAAAATTAGTGACTCATCAATCCATGACCAAACACTATTCTGACAGTCACAGACAATCATATTGCTCGATTTTATAGATAATATAAAAGTGCTTGTGAGGAATTGATAGAATTAAAGCCAAAGAGAGAAGTTATTTTGACCTTATCTCTAACCTTGCTCTTCCAATCTTCCATTACATTGATAGAGCTTAATGCTTGCCATTCAGTTTTCTCATACACATTTGGATGCTGAAGTCTATCCATCGTGATTGTCTTCCTTACTACCACTTAACTCCCTGTCAGGTTACAATGGTCCTTTCTTCTGGTAACTCAACAGCAGACACCCCAAAACTTTTATATCTATGACTTGCCAAATGTCAGTATCTTTTCTAGTTCTTCAAGACCAAGAATCAGTTCTTTTAAATGAGCAATGTTGTGCTAATATTCCAGGACAAAATATGACCTAAAAATAAACCGAAGTGATATGCATCTATATTTTCCACTAAATATTAGGTAGTGCCACATTGGTTTCTGTGTCAACTTAACATTTTTTAAAGCAGACTCATTTGACTTTATTAGATATTTCAGTGGAGAGAGGAGCTCTTGGATCCTTTATAAGTAATTCATTGCGGAGCTGTCTCAATGGCTAAATTTAAAAGATGCCCCTAATTGTATTAATGTTTTTGGTCAGATTTCATGCAGTTATTTCTTATTTACTTTTGATATTAAATACCAAAGACAACATTTTAAGGGTTTTTTCTCAAAACTAATATACATCACAAATTCTTTTTGTTCTGTGATGTAAAATATATCTATCTGAAAAGTATATAAATTGATTGTACTTACTTGAAAGTTACATTTAGAAATAACATAATAATATGTTATTGTCATAATCATCTCAAGAAATATATCTTACATTTTAAGGATTTTTTTGATATTTTGGTATTTCTTGGAAAATATTTCCAATTTTGTCTGACCTTGGGATTCTCAGATGACAGTGCCAGAGGACATATACTTGGCTTTTTCTTCCAACTGCCCAAACTAGACTTGCCCCACAAAATGAGAAGATAAAAGCAAGAACCCACCATACTTCAACTTTTAGTGAGACTTTCTATTTTCTTCCATTTTTAACAATGCTTATCATCACTTCTGCCCTCTCACTGATAAAAGTCCTGGTGTGAATTTAAGGAAGGTTGAAGAAAAGAGTAAAATTCTTTTTTTGGTAAACAATTGGTGTAATGCTATCCCAGATACATTGCTGGCCACGTTATTTTTAGAAATTTTCTTTGTTTTGGTACATTTGGTAAATGAACTGAACTATCTCTCTGATATACAGGAGTAGAATAACTTTTTATGGCAGTTTGATCATGTCTTTTATCACTGTATTTGTTCATTTATTGATATGTGTCTGTTCATTGAATTTCAGTGATAATGATTCACTGAAAACACAAGTCTTGTGAACAAATGAGAGCTCTATCCTCATAGATCCCAGATGAGTAAGTAAGTCACTCTCTGACTCTCTTGAACACATTTTCAAGAACAGAACATCACAAAATGTTATTCACAGTAAGACAAAAAAAATCCAGAAATAAACTCAAAACTGTATCAGGTAAACAAATCAGGCATATCGGAATATTTTCTTCTAACATTACATACCTTGAGGTACCTTGTAGCTTGGATAAGATGGAGGACCTCGGCATTTCTAAATAACACACAGCTGTTGACCATTACAGAGTATTCTTTTTGGCTTATCCTTTTATTTTTAATCTAAAACTAATAACTTGAGAATGTGGTAAAATTGTAGCTTGAAGAAAAACACAAATAAATATCAATGACTAAGCTGCGGTAGTTTAAAATGAATATGATTTATCATGATGATTATTGTAGATTAACTGCAGCAAGATGAATGCAGTGGACATCATTTCATATCAGGAAATATTTCTCTAAGGGACTTGGAACTGCACATTGATAAACATCTGTTTTTGATGAATCTCTGAAATAAGCCTCCTCTGCCCTCAACTTAAAAAAATGATGGTGTTTCAGAGTGAATTAGTGAATTTAGAAAGATAACGGTTTTTTAAAAAAATTACCATCAGAATACTTCGTAAAAACTGAGCTATTATTAACTTCTATTATCAAGGCAAAACAGAAAACTTGTGTTTTGATTACATTAGTTACATAAAATTGCTCAAATTATTAATCAATGTCCATTTCATGATTATTTCATCAAAATAAATTTTTTCTCTTTAATTTTCATTAGCAGTTTTTATAGTGATGACTAGCCATCTCTTTATTAACAAGGATTTATATAAAAATAACATGAAAAATTGACCCTCTAGAATGGACTTATGCTTCTTCCACTTATGCATTGCTTTCAGATAAATGGCTAAAAGACTTAGAGGGATTTTTTTTTTTTAAAATGAAAAAGTCGACCGGCGCCGCGGCTCACTAGACTAATCCTGCGCCTGCTGCACTGGCACCCCGGGTTCTAGTTCCAGTCGGGGCACCAGATTCTGTCCTGGTTGCCCCTCTTCCAGTCCAGCTCTCTGCTGTGGCCCGGGAGTGCAGTGGAGGATGGCCCAAGTCCTTGGGCCCTGCACCCACATGGGAGACCAGGGGAAGCACCTGGCTCCTGGCTTCGGATCAGCAAGGTGCACTGGCTGCAGTGGCCATTGGAGGGTGAACCAATGGTAAAGGAAGACCTTTCTCTCTGTCTCTCTCTCTCTCTCACTGTCCATTCTGTCAGAAAAGAAAAGAAAAGAAAAGAAAAGAAAAGAAAAGAAAAGAAAAGAAAAAGTCTTAATATAGTGTCATGAAAAGGAATTGATTTCTAAAATAATATATTAATTGCACCCTTTATAGTAAAAGAAAACACAGAGCTAACAATAAATCAAGCTAGAGCTGTTGCTGGTGTGAACTGGTGTATATATTGCAGAATAGTTTGTTGATAGGGTGATTATCTTTGATTCATATTGCATATTATAAGAATCATCTATATTGATCATCAGTAAATATTTTTCTTAATATATTTAAAAAACAATTCTTTTTGGAATTTGAATTTTTTTTATTTATTTATTAGAAAGACAGAGTTACAGAGTGGAAGACAGACCAAGAAAGAGCTTCCATTCACTGGTTCATTCCCCAGATGGCCTCAACAGCCAACATTGGGACAGGCTAAAGCCAGGAGCCAGGAGCTGCCTCCTAGTCTCCCATGTGGGTGGCAGGGGCCCAAACACTTGGGCCATCTTCCACTGTTTTTCCCAATCTATTAGTAGGGAGCTGGATCACAAGTGGAGAAGCTGGGACATGAACCAATACCTATATGGGATGCTGGTGAGCAGGCAGTGGCCTTACCACTATGCCAAGTGCCAGCCCCAAAATAATGTCTGCAGTGGTCTTTCTACTTACTTATTGTCAATTTTTTTTATTTAGGGGAATATTAAGCTTGTGATTATAAACTAAATAGAAAGTATGTCATTGCAAAAATTAAAAGAAAAACAAGAAAAGTAGGGGGTGGGGTGGGAACTATAATTATGCTCTTAAAACTTTACATATGAAATACATGAAATCTGTTCTGCTTATACAAATAAACAGAGTGACAAAAAGAAATATATTTGTGGTGTGTGTTTCCATGTAGAGTTATTAGTCTTTTTTGAGAAAATGGGGAGAATCCTAGAAATTTTATTGTCCCAGTATGCTATTTATGTTTTCCAAAAATATCTCATTCCTTTTATATACTTAGTGGATAAATTTCACTTACTATAAAAATGTTTGTGGGACTATAAAACCAGAAGAATCCTTTCTCTAACATTCACTCAAAATTCAATGAATATTTATTGGCCCTTTCATTTATGGTATGAACTGTCCTTGGAAAACTTCTGTTACAAGGAAAAAAAATTGAGTCACTTGTACATCTCTTCTGCTTTTTTTTTTCCCTATAAACTCAGTTTTTAAGCAGCTTAAAAAAGGTAAGGCTCATCCCAACTAAATAAATTTGTAAGCTCTGTAGTTCTTATATGATAATGGTGGCTACCTAAAATCTAAATGTATTTAGATATGTTCCAAAAGAATATGTTTCACTCAAATTAAAGTATACATCCAACACATCTCAATGCATAAGTAGGAATCAGAGAATAACAACAAGCTGAATATTAGTATAGTATTAGCTACAGAGCAAAGGATGAGTGGAAAAGATAGAGGGCAGTAGTACCTAATGCATGATCGAACATTTAAAAAAAAAAAAAGAAGAAGCATAAAAGAAAAAATAAAACACACACGCATCAAAAAAGAGAGTCACACTGCAAATGGAGAAATCCTAACAAAAAATGCGAGACTTGTAAGTCAATGCAGAAGGAATTAAAACAATGGGTCTCCAAGTGCACAGAACCCAGAAGGAAATCTTGGGAACTTGTTAATGGTGTTAAGACAGTGTAAATGCAAACAGTAAAATTTCAGAAAGCAAAAGAAAAGCAGTAGGACAAAACAAGAATTATGATAATAATTTTCCCATTGGTAAATGAATACAGCATGCCTACACCAAATGTTTTCCAGGTAAGAAATATGGCAGGAAAGAGAAGCCCACCTAAGTGAAAGTTATCCCAGGACTTGCATCTTTGCCTTTTTCAGAACAAGTATTAACTGTTTTACTTCCTCCTCTTCCTCAAGAACAGATAGGTTAGGGCAAATAGCCTTCTGCTTCCCATTCACCTAAAACTCCCAAAAAGGACAATAGATTTCTCTCAATCTTCATGAACAAAGTGTTCTTTTTTTTTTCATTTATTAAACTTTTATTTAATGAATATAAATTTCCAAAGTACAGCTTATGGGTTACAATGGCTTCCCCCCTCCCATAACTCCCCTCCCACCCACAACCCTCCCCTTTCCCGCTCCCTCTCCCCTTCCATTCACATCAAGATTCATTTTCAATTCTCTTTATATACAGAAGATCAGTTTAGTATATATTAGGTAAAGATTTCAACAGTTTGCCCCCATATAGCAACACAAAGTGAAAAAAATACTGTTGGAAGAAAGTGTTCTTAAAAGTATTTTTAACCAATCAATCCCATTTTTTGTTAGTTCCAATTTAGATGTACTGTGAGTTCAACTATTGATAATACTTTGGATACATATTAACTATGTAATTGATAGATATTAACTATGAATTGATAGGTAAGTTACTTTAAAAGAGTAAAGCCATTTGTTCTGTGTAAGAAATGACCCTTTGGCTGGTGCTGTGGCTAGTGAGTTAAACCGCTGCCTGCAGTGCTGGCATCCCACATGGGTGCCAGTTTGATTCCCAGCTGCTCCACTTCTGATCCAGCTCTCTGCTATGGCCTGGGAATGCAGTACAACATGGCTTAAGTCCTTGAGCCCCTGTACCCATGTAGGAGACCTCAAAGAAGCTCCTAGATCTCAGATTTGGATTGGCATAGCTCCTATGGTTGAGGTCAACCAGGGAGTGAACCAGAGGATAGAGGACTTCTCTCTCTCTCTGCCTCTCCTTCTCTCTGTGTGTAAATCTGACTTTCAAATAAATAAATAAATAAATCTTAAAGACACTCCCAAAAGAACATGACACATTAATACAAGATTATGAAGGCAATGAGATAGAAAAAATGCAAGAAATGGAACTCTAAAAATTTATAAGAATATTTAGAAGTAACCACAAACAAATGCATGAACTACTGAAATCCATGCAGCACATGAAAGAAAATCTCTCTAATGAAAATGAAATCTTATGGAGGAATCAAAATGAAAAGAGGAATTTAATAGAACACGAAATTGATATATTGAAGAGAAATCAAAATGAAATGAATTCAATAGAACAAATAAAAAACACAGTTGAGAGCCTTAAAAGCAGAATCAGTGAGGCAGAAGAGAGAATACTGGGCTTAGAAGACAGAGCACAGGAAAGCATACAGTTAAACCAAAGAAAAGTGGAGGAAATTAGAAATCTAAAAAATATTCTTAGGAATCTACAGGATACTATTAAAAAACCCAACATTTGGGTTCTAGGACTTCCTGAAGGCATGGAGAGAGTGAAAGGAATAGAAGGACTTTTTAGTGAGATACCAGCACAAAACGTCCTGGGTTTGAAGATGGACGGAGACGGACAGAGACATCCAAGTAAAGGAAGCACACAGAATTCCCAATAAACATGACCAGAAGAGATCCTTGCCATGACACATTGTAATCAAACTCATCACAGTGAAATATAAAAAAAAAAAAAAGTTTCTAAAATGTGCAAGAGAAACGTCAGATTACTCTCAAAGGATCTCCAATTAGACTCACAGCAGACTTCTCATCAGAAACCCTATAGGCTAGGAGGGAATAGCAAGATATAGCCCAAGTACTAAGAGAAAAAAACTGCCAGCCCAGAATATTATATCCTGAAAAGGTGAAATAAAGACCTTTCATAGCAAATAGAAATTGAAAGAATTTTTCACCACTCGTCCAGTCCTGCAAAAAATGCTTAAAGATGTGTTACATACAGAAACACAGAAACATGGCCATCAATACGAAAGAAGGTAAAGGAAGAAAACTTCCCAGTGAAAGATCACAGGGAGTTCCAAACATATAATAGAAATATTTTTGGGAAAATGGCAGGGCAAAGTCACTACTTATTAATAGTCACATTGAAAGTTAATGGCCTCAGCTTCCAGTTAAAAGACACAGATTGGCTGAATGGATTAAGGAACAAAACCCATCTATTTTCTGCTTACAAGAAACACATCTTTCCAACACAGATGAATACAGACTGAAAGTGAAAGTTGGAAAAAGATAATCCATGCCAACAGAAACAAACAAAAAAGCTAGAGTAGCCATAGCCATAGACAAAATAAACTTTAACACAAAAACTGATAAGAGAGACAAAGGGGGGCGCTATATAATGAATAAGGGATCAAATCAACAAGAAGATGAAACTATTATAAATGTATATGCACCTAACTACAGGGCATCAGTTTATTTAAAAGATATGTTAAGGGACTTAAAGGGAGACTTAGACTCCAACACAATAGTATTGGGGGACTTTAATACTCCACTTTCAGCACTAGACAGATCAACCAGACAGAAGATCAACAAGGAAACAGCAGATTTAATTGACACTATAGACCAAATGGATCTAACAGATATCTACAGAATTTTTCATCATACACTTGAAGAATATGCATATTTCTCAGCAGTACAAAGAACCCACTCTAGTATTGACCACATATTAGGTCATAATACAAGTCTCAGAAAATTTTAAAGAATCAAAATCCTACCATGCATCTTCTCAGACCACAATGGAATGAAGCTGGAAATTAGAAACTCAGGAATCTCTAGAGCATACGCAAACACATGGAGACTGAACAACATGCTCCTGAATGAACACTGGGTCACAGAATAAATCAAAAGAGAAATCAAAAACTTTCTGGAAGTAAATGAGGATAACAGCACAACATACCAAAACTTATGGGATACAGCAAAAGCAATGTTAAGAGGAAAGTTTACAGCAATAGGTGCCTACATCAAGAAATTGGAAAGGCACCAAATAAATGAGCTATCAAGGCATTTCAAGGATCTAGAAAAACTGCAGCAAACCAGACCCAAAACTAGTAGAAGAGAAATAATTAAAGTTAGAGAATAAATCAACAGAATTGAATAAAAAAAAAACATTAAAAAGGATCAGGAAAACAAAGAGCTGGTTTTTTTGAAACAGATGGATAGACCAATGGAACAGAATAGAAACACCAGAAATCAATCCAAACATCTACAGCCAACTTATATTTGATCAAAGATCTAAAATCAATTCTTAGAGCAAGGACAGTCTATTCAACAAATTGTGCTGGGAAAACTGGATTTCCACATGCAAAAGCATGAAGCAAGATCCCTACCTTATACTTTACACAAAAATCCACTCAACATGGATTAAAGATCTAAACCAACAATCCAACACCATCATATTATTAGAAAACATCAGAGACATCCTGCAAGATATAGGCACAGGCAAAGACGTCTTGGAAAAGACCCCAGAGGCACAGGCAGTCAAAGCCAAAATTAACAATTGGGATTACATCAAATTGAGAAATTTCTGTACTGTAAAAGAAACACTCAGGAAAGTGAAGAGGCAACCAACTAATTGGGAAAAAATATTTGCAAATTATGCAACCTACAAAGGTTTAATAATCAGAATTACAAAGAGATCAAGAAACTCCACAACAACAAAATAAGCAAACCACTTTAAGAGATGGGCCAAAGACCTAAATAGACATTTTTCAAAAGAAGAGATCCAAATGGCCAACAGACACATGAAAAAATGTTCAGGATCACTAGCAATCAGGGAAATGCAAATCAAAACCACAATGAGGTTTCACCTCACCCTGGTTAGAATGGCTTACATACAGAAATCAACTAACAACAGATGCTGGCGAGGATGTGGGGAAAAAGGGACATATAAACAAGACTAGTGTTTGCTAATACTATCTGATGGAATTAAAAAGGAGAGAACGATCCAACATGGGAAGCGGGATACACAGCAGACTCACAGAATGGCAGATGTCCTGAACAGCACTCTTGCCTCAAAATAAGCCCTTAAGGCATTCAGATCCAGCTAAAAAAGCCATGAGAGTTTCAGGCATGGATAGCCAAGACACTCTGGCAAAATAATGACCTAAATGAAAGATCTCTGTGAGTGAGATCTCAGTGAAAAGAATGAGCCATCAAAGATGGAGGTACCTTTCTCTGAAGTGAGGAAAGAAGTTCCACTTTGACTTGGCCTTGTCTAAATATGATCAGAGTTGGTGAACTCAAGAGGCTTCCATAGCCTTGGCAGCTCATGACAAGAGCCTCAGGTGATTACTGACGTCATAAACAAGAGTGTCAATTGTTAAACCAACAACAGGAGTCACTGTGCACCTACTCCCTATGTAGGATCTCTGTCCTTAATGTGTTGTACTACGAGAATTATGTGTTGTACCACTCAAACAGTACTTTATACTTTGTGTTTTGGTGTGGGTGCATACTGTTGAAATCTTTACTTAGTATATACCAAGTTGATTTTCTGTGTATAAAGATAATTGAAAATGAATCTTGATGAAGAATGGGATCAGAGCGGAAGTGGGAGATGGGATGGCTGCGGGTGGGAGGGAGGTTATCGGGGGAAAAGCCACTATAATCCAAAAGATGTACTTTCAAAATTTATATTTATTAAATAAAAGTTTAAAAAATATATCTTTAAAAAGAGAGAGAAAATGACCCTTTGACACGTCTTGTCCAATTACTCAGGAAGAACTATATTTGCTGAGAATCAAAGTACTTACATATGCATGGGTCACTTAAACTGTATTATCAATCAACATATGCAGACATGTTGCTATTTTACCCCTACTTTTTTTTTAAAGATTTATGTATTTATTTGAAAGGCAGATTTATAGAAAGGCAGGGGCAGAGAGAGATAAGTCTTCCATCTACTAGTTCACTTCTCAGATGGTCTCCATGGCTGGAGCTGTGCCTAGGAGACAGGATCTTATTCTGAGTCTCCCATGCGGGTGCAGGGGCCCAAGGCCTTGGGCCATCTTCTACTGCTTTCTCAGGCCACAGCGGAGAGCTGGATCAGAATTAGAGCAGCTGGGACTAGAACCGGCTCCCACAAGGGATGCCAACATTGGAGGCAACAGCTTTACATGCTACACCACAGCATCGGTTCCACCCCTACTTTTATAAAATTCTACCATATGTACATTTATAAAATGATTTATTTTTAAGAAACTGATAACATTCCAATTCTACACTTGAATTTCCTTGTAAATATTTTGTGCGTTTTCAAGACCTCCTAATATAAGTTTCCAGTTTCTAGCTTTAACTATAACAAAATTAATTTAAAAACGATCTCCCCTATATTTTGCTGGGCATGATGACTCACTCTATTTCAGGACTGATGAGCACCACCAACTCTCCTCCTCCTCCTCCTTCTTGCTTTTACCAAGAAACCTTCTACTCTTGGCTTTGTAAAAATTATAAGGATTGGTGCAAAAGTGATAGCTGTCGGCAACATGATTGATGAAAGACAAAAGTGTATTTCTTTAGCTTAAAATTCACCTCAATGAGAAATTTCTACCAATTCCCTCATGAATATTTATTCTAAAAGGTTATCAAAGAGAGCTGATAGGTATTTATAATACAGGCCAAAAATATCTAAAAATAATGGTAATATCAATGGGATCTTTTGCAAATTCAGTGTTGATAGGCCAACAAAATTATTTTATTTAGATTCCTTATGGTGGTTATATATTTATCTTTTGTATAATTAAGATTCTTCCAGACAAAAAGACTCTATGCATGGGGGGGGGGTGAGTAAAAGAAAAATTGAATTTCCTTTGCAACTTGCAAATTATATTTAGAGGTCAATCTGTATAGCAAAGTGACATTCAGTCAACGGAATAGCAACTGCTTCCTGACAAGTATAATTTGCTTCTATGATTCTAAAATTAATACTGGAACAATAAGGCAGCAGGAAAAAGTAGTTTCCCTAAATCTGATTTCTGATAGCTAGTTATAAAGATAATTGCCTACATATGTAATGTTAAGTTTTATAAATTTGAGAAAATGTTCTGGGCCATGTTACTCACTGCATTAATATCTTGGTGGGAAAAACATGGCTGAAAAGTAGGCATTAGTGATAAACACAGATATACTTTAGCCTTCATAGTATAATTTTAGAAAAATTTACATGTGAAGTATCGATTTCCTTCAACCAAAGTCCTCGAGAAACATATCTGTAACTGAGCAAATTAGAACTCATTTCCTCATAGCAAATCAGGAGACAGAAACCATGGAAGATGCAGCACATCTCAGTAAGAGGCTGTCAGGAAGGACTTGTTACAGGATTGTTAACTCCCGCTAGCTCCTGGCTTGCTTTATATGATTTTAGGAGAAGATTCATATAGTGGGCACTGCTCTGGAATGGATGCTGCCAGACACCACAGGTAATAGCTGTTTAACAGAAATTGAGATCACAATGAGATGTAAACTGTGACTGGCAAAGAAGCAGGAATTACTCCTACTAGCCAAGAAGGGAAACGTTCAGCCATATTCATGTCTTGGACAGTGGGTTTTTGCTTGTATTCTTATGTAATTAAACATTGTAGTTGTGTGTGTGTCATAGTCCATTACAGCACCATGGTGGCCTTCTTTCTGAAACTGTTAAACAAAACATCACAGCCCGGCCGTGAATGCCAGTCCAGTTAGAAGGTCCTCATTTTTTGTTCTCAGAAGTTGCTTCATTGAGAAGAATATTGAATTCACCAAGAGGTAAACTTAGATAATTAAAGACATTGTCAAAATCATCACTTAACCTCTGCCAATTATGTATTTTCTTCCCAAGCTTTTTCATAATATTCTTTTGAATGATTTATACATGTAAAGGATTTACAAACATAAACTACAAAATTAAATTTTAGTAACAAAGTAGTATTCAACCAGTCTGTATCTTAATTGGAGACTTTAGGCCATTTCATTATAGGTTATTATTCATAAGTAATGAATTGCTCCTTTCTAAATGATAGCAGCTTTATTGGGATATATTTGACAAATAATAAACTAGATATTAAAATGTATCTTTGATAGCTGTGACACGTACATATACCTGGGAAGTTTTCTCTACCATTAACATAATGAATATACCCATCATCTTCATAAGAACAGTTAACTTTTAAAAATACTTCCTTAGCAAAATAGTATTTGCCTATATTAATTGGTTATATGCATTTTATTTTGCCTATATTTAATTTCTGTCATTCATGGGGTTTAATTTTTCTCCAATAAAATGTACAGGGTTGAATATATGAAAATCTTTAGAAAGGAAAGTCAGCAGTAAGTGGAAATATACCCAACCATGTAAAATACTCTATCCTTTTAAGCCATGTTGAAAAAAAAATTCAGTTTCTTTTCATAGCTGCCAGTGTGTAAATTATTTTTGGCTGATTTAAGCAGAATAAGATTTCGGGTAGTTCAAGAATCACCTGGAATGCCAGAATACTAGGCTCAGAATTGATCTGGACCAGAAAGGCTAAGCCATGGCCAAGGCCATAGAAAAATATTATTCAAGAAAGGGAGTGGGAACGCTGGTGTGGACATGATACTATCGCTGCTAAGTCCTGGTTGATACTGTTCACAGCTGCTCCCCATTGTCATTGCTTCTGTATGCTTCACAGTCACAGGAAAATATGACAGCAGTGTGCCTGGAGGTTATGCCAGCTTCAGCATCACTCACCAGCACCTGCTTCCCTGCAGTAAAGCTCAGGGGGCATGCATTTAAGTAGCTTACATCAGAGGATTTTTCTCAGGATTCAGAAGGACATGAGGAAAAGTGAACACCCATGTTTTCAGTTGTGACAGTGGGTAGCAGGTTTTTGCTTCCCACGAAGACATAAGGTGATTTCCCCACAACAGAAATGGGAAGTGGGATACAAATAATAAATAGCAGTTTTCCTCTCTAGGCCCCCAAATTAATCAGTTTATGGACCAGTTGGAAACAGGGATTTGGGGAGGCAAACAAGCAGCATTCTGCCTCCATTCTATGATTTCCAGAGAGATCCTCACTGAATGAACTAACAGAACCAAGCCTGGATTTCAGTGTCTGTAAGATAACAAAACAGAAACCCAGTAGTATACACTTAAAAGCCTTGTGGTAACATCCAAAGATGTTGCTAAATAGAAAGTTTGCCTCCTGATTGACTTATCTATCTGCTAAACCGTAAAATAGAACGGAATCTACCTAGGACTCTTCTATATCCTGTGGCAGCTCAGTGGGGACTCCGTGTTTTCCACTTTCAATGGCTCTGGTGATGTGGTACTTCAGCTTCCTACGGACTCCTGTAGTTAGGAGGCCATCGAGAGTATGTTGCAAACAGCAAAGTATGTCACGGTCCCAAAGTGTCATTAGTAAAGAAAACCAGCATCCTTCACGGGGTTTATTGAGAGATAAAAGAATTGACCTCCAACAAATCATCACCCCATAATTTTTTTAAAGATTTATTTATTTACTTGAAAGTCAGAATTAGAAAGACACACACAAAGACAAAGACACACACACACACACGCACACATACAGAGAGAATCTTCCATCCACTGGTTCACTCCCCAAATGGCTGCAATGACCTGGGTTGGGCCAGGACAAAGCCAGGAGCTAGGTACTTCAGCTGATTCTCCCAGGTGGATGCAAGGGCTGCTTTCCCAGGCACATTAACAGGGAGCTGGATCAGAAGTGGAGCAGCTGGGACTTGGGAACAGCCCATATGGGATGTCTGTACTGCAGGCCATGGCTTAACCTGCTGCCCAATCATGCAGGCCCTGACCCTACTGTCTTAAGTAAATGCAAAGAAATCCCTTTGCCTTGTAAGCAGTGCCTTGTTTGTGTACAATGACTGTGTTCCTTCTTCTCTAAGGAGCTTGAAAGATAATATTCCTCTTTTTCTTATCTCAGGAAAGTGGGAAATGGACTTAAAGGGGAAAAAATGTCATGGATGTTGGGATTTCCTTCAAGAAGGAAGGATTAAATTTTCATTCACTTTTGGGATGCTTACTTAGGTAGTAGAGTTGCTACATTCTTTGTACCACATCTAGTACAGGGGAAAAAAAAAACTGGGATCAATTTGTCCCTTGGGGAACTGCCAGGTGGAGAAAGAATCAAGACCACATTCAGATTCCCAGCTCCTTGATCCCAGCATCCAGAGGCTATGGAAAGCAGGTTCATGACATCTGCATGGAAGATAGGAGAGGTGATGTGCAAAACAAGGAGGTGAGTATACCAAAGTAGGTGTCCTGACGTCACTAATTAGAGTTCAGTAGAAAGAAGCATCTGATTTCCCAAGGATTCCTAGCGATTTGTATGAGAACAGAACATTCATCAGTGGAACACAATGATGGTATCTATTTCATGTACTTTCTATTTCATGAAATACAATCACAGTTAAGTCAGAAAAGAAATATTTGTAATCTCCTATCCCTCTCCCCCCTCCCTCCCCTCTCCCTCCACCCTCCTTCCCCCTTCTGTTATCCTCCCCCTTTTTCCCCTCCTCCCTACTGCCCCCTCCCCCTCTCATCTCTTCCCTTCTCTCCTCCTTTCCCCTTCCATTTTCTCCTTCCCCTTTTCTTTCTCTTCCCCCTTTCCCCCTCCCACTTCCCCTCCCTCTCTCCCTTTCCCTTGACATTCTTTCAAAACATAACATCAAAGAATCTAGTTCCAAAGAGGCTCTACAGTCAGGGGAAGTGGAATGATAGGCATGGAGGCAGTTTACAGAAAGCTACATTCTAAGAAGCAAGTAAAGTTTTTTAAGAGGATAAAGAATGAGATAACCTGTTAGGACTTGGAGTTGAGATCAGTTGTTACTATGAGGAAAGATTTTAATGAGCACAGAGACCAAATGCACCCTTTTGACCCCTATGTCAGCATACAGCTGCCAGGTACTTAAAAAGTTTCTAGGAGCTGTAAAAATCTTCTCTGGTTTCCCCTCTGGGAGATTTGTTAGTGAGAGTTTTCCCATGATTTTTTGAAGTTTTCTATCTTAATGATTTTAAGACTTCATTTTTATAGAAGTATTAGGCTAACAGTGAAATAAAAGGAAGACAGAGATTTCCTATGTAAACCTTTGCACTTCCACATGCATAGCATCCCCTGCTTTCAACATCCTGCTTGTGGTATATTTGTTACAAGCATTGAGGCCACACAGATATATTGGAACTCAAAGTCCATAGTTCGCAATAGGTTCCATTCTTGATGATATATATTCTGTATTTGTACAATGTATAATGCTATGTAGACATCTTGATAATATCATACAGAACAGTTTCAAATCTTAAAATTTTAATACATGAATAATCACCACTGTATTGGTATTGGATTGTTGAATTCTGTGTTAGTGAGGATCCCAGTTTAAATATTGGAAGCTAAGAAACATTAACATGACAAAGGATTTTTTAAAGGCCACTTGAGTATCAAGAGGACAGCAGAACAGACATGCCTCTGGGCCTCTTGAAGAGTGAAAATGCATTCGGATTCTGCTCTATTGTTTTACATCTCTCTGTATGTCTGCTCTTTCTCTGTTTCTTTGCAGAGTTGATTCCTCTGTTTCTTCTCTTTTTACTAAATCAAAATCTTTGACAAGAGACTGTAATTGATTCAGATTAGATCCTGGATTCAATATGAACCAGTTAATTCATGTCACAGAATGAAAGCCTGGCTTATGAATTACATAGAAATGCAAGAAGTTGACTTTATGATGCGATCCAGAAAAGGGTCAGGGAGTGATTTCAACCCAACTGGCACACCCTACAGTTGGATACAAATCTTCTATTACAAGAACCAAGCTCTACATCTTTCAAGGATGGCCTTCTATATGTAGTATTTGATTGTGGGTTCTCACATGGATTCTCATAACCAGTTTTCCAGTCTTGTCATGTTAGTCAGAAATAACACCCAGAAAGGTTTGGTTGTTGTTGTCTATGTGTCTGGTTTAATGCTAGAATGTAAGCTCAGAGTCAACACTCCTGAAGTGACACATAAACCTTTTTTTTTTTCTGACAGACAGAGTGGACAGTGAGAGAGAGAGACAGAGAGAAAGGTCTTCGTTTGCCATTGGTTCACCCTCCAATGGCCGCCACAGCCGGCTTGCTGCGGCCAGCGCACCTTGCTGATCCGAAGGCAGGAGCCAGGTCTCCCATGGGGTGCAGGGCCCAAGCACTTGGGCCATCCTCCACTGCACTCCTGGGCCATAGCAGAGAGCTGGCCTAGAAGAGGGACAACCGGGACAGAATCCGGCACCCCGACCGGGACTAGAACCTGGTGTGCCGGCGCCGCTAGGTGGAGGATTAGCCTATTGAGCCATGGCACCGGTGACACATAAACCTTTGCAAAAAATGACAATGGCCATGGAGGAGCATAAAGCACCTTGCTCACGTGTGCATGTGTGTGTGTATGTGTATCAGATATTAATGTATTACACTTTCATATGTCACTTTCCAAAGTTTACTATTGTATTTTATATTAGAGCCTTCTCTATTAAACAGGGGATATCTTACTAAACACATATAAATAATGCTTTTGTTCACCCTCAGTTTGATTTTCCTCTCAACCTCAAACTCAGACTTGTGTTCTCCCACTTATGTTCATATATTCAGAACTTTCAGTGCCCGATCCATGTGTAAACCCTACATGGAGCTTAGCTTTCTTCATCCCTCTTTTTAAAAGGTGCAGCTCCAGCTTAGTTGACCTGATTCTATTCTTTCACACGACTTTGTTCTTTATTCCACCTCTTGAAATTGAACATAATTCAATTTACTGCTGAACTAAATCTTCAGAAATTCTTAATGGTCAAATCATCAATGCCAGAAAAGAAGAGCTGAAAACAGAAGTGCTGACAAGTCCTTAACTACAGTGCTTTGAAAGATGCTGTCATAATGCACAATATTAGATGTACTCCTTAGAGCTTATTGCCAGTGGTGAGTCTATAAATTACTGAATTAAATCTCAACTGCTCACAGTTGACATTTTTAAATTAGATTTCCTACTTCATGTTCTCCTTAGAGAAATCTAAGCTGCTGCAGCTTGTATACATAGGCAAATAAAAGTGAGATAAACTAAACTTACATCAAATTAGAAATATATTTCTAGTATTTTGCTGCTACAGAAAATGGTGTGTTCAGCTACCAAATATGCCTTCAGGCATATAAGTTAGCAGTTATAGCCATTCCTAAAAAATCAGGGAAGAACAGTAGGAAGCCTGCTTAATGTTGTCCTCCAAAAATAAAACGAGATGATTTGTAAATTTTGGGAAGCATCTGTTCTAAAATATTTTGTTCAATATTGTAATGTGTTCAGATTATTCTACTTTTTTAGTATGTAAAATAATGAGGCCAATTTTTCCACTTTGTATTCAGATTGGTAGCAATTTTCTCCTGTAAAGATATCAGAATCAATTTGGTTTTAGAGTCCATCTGACTTTTTTTCTAAGACACAGTAATTTGGAGAATGTGATATTCATTTACTTGATCTTACCATGCGAATGGGTAATTTTTGTTTAGTTAAATGAAGTTGGTTACTTCACATTACTGGACAGGGATTCTCCATGTGATAATCAGAGAGTATGAGCTGCATGATCAATGTTTTCATAAACCCTTAGAGCAAGATTTATTGAGTTTTCAATTTTCATATGTCTGATAACTTCATCTAGAATGTCATCCTGAAACTCATCTACTCTGGATTTCATGAAAGCCAAAAATGAAACTCATTGAAAATTCATGATTAAATTATTTCTACAAGAAAAAGACAAGAAACCAAAGAATATCTCCATAATGCCAAGCAACAAACACAGAAACCGAGGAAACAAGAACAAGGAATACATTATGATGCCCCCAAATGAACAAGACACCCCAATTCAAGATTATGAAGATGAATAAGAACATCTAGAAGTTCTCAAAAACAAATTCTTGAACTACAGAAATCCTTACTGGACAGGATAGAAAATCTCTCTCATGAAAATGAAATCTTAAGGAGGAATCCAAATGAAATGAAGCAACTAGTAGAACCTGAAACTGTGATAGTGACGAGAAATCATGATGAAAAGAAGAATTCAATGGATCAAATGACAAACGAATTAGGGAGCCTCAAAAACAGAATGAGTGAAGCAGAAGAGAGAATATCGGACTTAGAAGACAGAGCACAGGAAAGTATACATCAAACCAAAGAAAAGAAGAGGAAAATAGAAATCTAAAAAATATTGTCAGAATCTACAGGATACTATTAAAAAACCCAAAATTCATGTTCTAGGAGCTTCTGAAGGCATGGAGAGAGAGAAAGGATTAGAAGGACTTTTTAGTGAGATACTAGAAGAAAATTTCCCAGGTTTGGAGAAGGACAGGAACATTCTAGTACAGGAAGCTCATAGAACCCCTAATAAATATGAACAAAAGAGATCTTCAACATGACACGTTGTAATCAAACTCACCACAGTAAAACATAAAAAAAAGATCCTAAAATGTGCAAGAGAGAAATGTCAGATTACTCTCAGAGGATCTCCAATTAGACTCACAGCAGACTTCTCATCAGAAACCCTACAGGCTAGGAGGGAATGGTGAGATATAGCCCAGGTACTAAAAGAGAAAAAACTGCCAGCCCAGAATATTACATCCTGTAAAGCTCTCATTTGTAAATGAAGGTGAAAATAAAGACATTTCATAACAAACAGAAATCGGAAGAATTTGTCACCACTTGTCCAGTCCTGCAAAAAATGCTTAAAGATGTGTTGAACACAGAAACACAGAAACATCAATAGGAAAGCATCAATATGAAAGAAGGTACATGAAGAAAATCTCACAGTAAAAGATCACAGGAAGTTCAAAGAATATATATGAAAATATCTTTGGGAAAATGGCAGGGCAAATTTACTACTTATCAATATTCACATTGAACGTTAATGGCCTCAACTCTCCAGTTAAAAGACACAGATTGGCTGAATGGATTAAGGAACAAAACTCATCTATTTGCTGCTTAAAAGAAACACATCTTTCCAACACAGATGCATGCAGACTGAAAGTGAAAGGTTGGAAAAAGTTAATCCATGCCAACAGAAACCAAAACGAAAAAACAAAAACAAAAAAACAAAAACAAAAAACAAAACAAAACAAACAAACAAACAAAAAACCTGGCATAGCCATAGCCATAGACAAAATAAACTTTAACACAAAAACTGATAAGAGAGACAAAGAGGAACACTATATAATGATTAAGGGATCAATTCAACAGGAAGATGTAACTAATATAAATGTATATGCACCTAATTACAGGGCATAAGAGAGATTTTCTATCCTGTCCAGTAAGGATTTCTGTAGTTCAAGAATTTGTTTTTGAGAACTTCTAGATGTTCTTATCATAAATTTTTTGAAATCTGTATCTTGCATTTCTTCTATCTCATCATCTTCATAATCTTGAATTGGGGTGTCTTTACCATTTGGGGCATCGTAGTGTCTTCCTTGTTCTTGTTTCCTCAGTTTCTGCATTTGTTTGGCATATTGGAGATATTCTTTGGTTTCTTTGTTGTGGTGTTTTTCTCATTATACCATGACTCTAGATTAAGTGGACTGTCTGCTTTTGATGGATCCTTAGAGGCTGTGATGGGTGTGGCCAGAGAGCTCTGTTTGCTTCCTCAGGGTGTGCCAAATGTGACCCACCCAGTTTGTTCTCTCTCTTGCTCAATCGCTCTCTCTCTCTTTTTTTTTTTTTTTTTTTTGACTCAGAAGGTAAGTAATTCCTCACAGATGAGTGGAATTGAGGGTAGTTGATGTATGAAATGTGGCCCCTGTGGTATTAGTCTGCTCTACCCCAAGGACCACACAAAGGGTCTATGCAGCCCTCAGTGTGGTCTCATTTTTCTCAGCAGTCTCTCACCAGGTTGCCAAGGTTACCGAGTTTGTATACTCGGTGAGTTCTCTCATCCACCCTTAGATTTTCACAGTCTCAGCTCGTTAGCTCCACACTTTCACTAGGTTCTAACCTCCAGTTATTTCTCCCCACCAGAGTTAGGTTTTTCTGCTTGGCTGATGGCGGGCACCGCTTAAGTATGTCTAAAATGGCGCCTGCTCTTTGTCTTCCTCGGCTTTGTAAGGTACGTGGAGAGATAGGCTAGTGTCCATGCCAGTTCCCCTTATTTATTCAGTTTTTTTTTTCTCTCCTCCAATCAGCCTGGTAAACTTTCCCCAGCAGGGCTTCAAGCCTCGTTCCCTCTAGGCTCTTTCTGTCTTTCCCCACCAATGACTGGGGTTATCAAGGTTTTTGTCTCACCTCCCCTTCCAGCACTGGTGCACAGACACCGCGGCTCGGCTTTCGTGGCTTGGCTTCCACACCCCGGCTCCTGCGCCTCCCCTTCCACGCTGTGGGCATCCTTGCTCTCCCAGTAGGTCCTCCGCGTCACATCCACTAGATCTGGAAGAGTATCCTCTGTAATTTTTTCCCGAGCCTTTTCCTGAAACTACAGTAACTCCATTTTTATTAAACTATCTTTTCCCGGACTATCAGTGCATGCCCTCACTATTCCGCCATCTTGGCACCTCCCCAATGTGATAGTTCCGAAAAAAAATTATTTCTACAAATGTTTCATACATATGTTTTTTTCTTTAATTTCATTTGTGATCTTTATGAAGTACTCAATAATCAAGGTAAACATTCATGTTGAACATTTCAAGATTCATACATACAAAAGCATAAAGCTAGAATATGTAGAGCAAAGGATTTAAAGATTTCCAGAAAATAAAAGGAAAACTCACCTGTCAGATTAAAATAAAATAAAAGGAAAACTCACAGGTCAGGTTATTTCATATGAATGAAATGGACATAACATTTCTAAATTGTCTCATCTACTTTCAAGCAACAATCAGTGATGTGAGATCCTTCAAATAAAGACTCAATATGAAATGGTAGCAAACCAGATCGAATGAGAAATCACTAAAAGAGATAACAGATTTGTTTTTCTAAATTGATTGTCTTATAGGGCATTTAGATGCAAAAACAATTGTTAGATTTTTTGGCAATTTATTTTTAATCACAGTAATATATATATATATATATACATATATATATATATAAATGCAGATGCTCAAAATAAAGATGTACTGCACAGAAGGAGCATGCTTAGGTTGTGCCAGTGAAATCTAAAGATTGTGCATAAACTTTAAATCTATTGGTTTATTTCAATGGGTATTTGATGTAGCAGTTAAAATGTAGCTTGGAGGCCGGTGCCGTGGCTTAACAGGCTAATCCTCCGCCTTGCGGCGCCGGCACACCAGGTTCTAGTCCCGGTTGGGGCGCCGGATTCTATCCCGGTTGCCCCTCTTCCAGGCCAGCTCTCTGAAATGGCCCGGGAAGGCAGTGGAGGATGGCCCAAGTCCTTGGGCCCTGCACCCGCATGGGAGACCAGAGAAGCACCTAGCTCCTGGCTGCGGATCAGCGCAATGCGCCGGCCGCAGCGGCCATTGGAGGGTGAACCAACGGCAAAAAGAAAGACCTTTCTATCTGTCTCTCTCTCTCTCACTATCCACTCTGCCTGTCAAAAAAAAAAAATGTACCTTGGGATTCCTACATCCAATATTGGAGTGCTTGAGTTCAGTTGTTGACTCCACTTCCCATTGCAGCTTCCTGCTAAGGTGGACGCTGTGAGGCAACATGTGAAGGCTCAAGTACTTGGATCTTGTCTGTCACAGGGGGACCCAGATGGAGTTTCCAGCAGCTGATTAAACCTCAGGTGTTGTGGGAATTTGGGGATTGAACTAGCAGATGGAAGATCTCTCTCTCTCTCTCTCTCTTTCTCTCTCTCTGTTTCTCCCTCTACCTTTCAAAATTTTTTTTTAATTAAAAAAGAAAAACAGTGGTCTCGAAGCCAAAATGCTATCAAGAATGTCCCTGGAGATGAAAAACATGCCACAGTAACACAGCGTTTGGGAATATGCCCCTCTCTTGAACTATTTAATCATGGAATTTAGAGACAATATCAGATGTAGAGTCATTGAGAGAATACCCATGCATGAAATAATTACATGGCTGAAAACTGCTGAAATTCTCACTGAATTCCCTTTTCAATTTAAGTTTTGTCATCCAGGTTGGTGATAATGCAATTAGGTTGGATCTAGAGAGGTAAACTGAAGTATTATCACTGAAACTAAGCTGCTTATATTTCAATTTCTCAAAAAAAAAAACATAAAATGTACATCTTAGTATACTAAAACATATGATTTCTCTAACTTTACATAATTCTTACATACATATTGTAAGTTTTAGAATCTGTTCACATAGGTTTCAGACACACTGATCATATGATATAATTTGCATTAGTTTGCTTTTAGTTGGAAAAACTCAAGTTTGTTCAGGGCATTCCCCTGGCAATGCTTCTGTTGTGTTATACCCTCAACAACACCTCCTTTGTGTGTGAAAGAAGCAGGCATCATGAGAAAACCTGGGCATGTCATGACCCCGATTTCCTAGGTTAGCAAACATTATATCTTTTTCTATCAAATAAACAATATTCTGTGGAGAACTTTCAAGTTGTGCTTTTGTCCAGTAAGACATAAATTATTTTTAAATTACTTTTTATCTGGATTGAGACTCCTGAACACAAAGACAAGACCCCAAAAGCTTTAACAGGAAGTAGCCTTTATTATGCCTGCATAAGACTCAGCCAGGTTCATAGCCAAAAGGCACTGAGCCTCAAACAAAGAAAGGCTTTTCTTTATATATTTTAGAGAGAATAAGCATAGTTTATTTATTTTGTTAGGCAGATGATTTCCCCAGCTTCTGCCATGCGTAGATTAGTCAGCTTGCGGAGTGACTAAAGAGGACTCTATTGTTTTCTGGAGTCTCTAGTGTTGTGGTTTTTTTGTTTTGTTTTGTTTTTGGTTTTTTTTTTTTTTTTTTGTCTTAGGCTTCTTCATTATTTCCTCGTGTTTATGGAAACTCTGGCTGCTGACATAGGTTAGGGCAACTGTCAGTCTAGCTTTCTTTAGCTGAGGGGGTCAAAGTAGTGGTCCATGGTCATGATAATTTAACAGAAGATGGCCTGTCACAGAGCCCACAGTGTCAGCTCACAGAAATTGTTTCATTCGAGGTTACACGTGCATGACTATCTAAAATTTTATGATCTTAAGACTGGAGGAAACAGACCCAACAAGAAGAGTAGATATACAGGGTCCAAAACAAAGGATTAACAGAATTGTTTATTAAAGGACCTAGAAAAAACAGTATCCAAACTAGGAGGAAGCTTTTTCATTGAGAGGCAAATAAAGGTATCAAGAGGGCTTTCATAATAATCATTGGGCATTACAGCCTGGCCAGGTATATGTGAGGCCTAGAACCATTTATCACTTCACAAGGGTTACTGGAAGGCATATCATAAGGGAGATGTGACCCTCCTTAGGGAAGCTGGATGCAGGAAAGGGCTTTTTCAGCTTAGAGGTAACAGGATCTGTGGTTCTTACCTGCGATTCCTTCAACCCCAGGGAAATTCTGCTTCCTGTGAAGCCACTCTTGTCAGAGCTGGCAGGGCTCTTTGGTAGCTAGCTTTGTCATGACAGCTGTTTGCCCAATACCATGGCTTCCCAAATAGAAAACAGGTGCTATTTGAGGATGGACTGGCCTTGTTAGGTCACCATGATGGCCGATCATTGTGTAAACTTGTTTTCAATTGGCCTGTTATGTACCTTTACAGTTCTCTTTTTGCCTATCGGGCAACTAAAACAGAGCTCTTATCAAATTTTTCCCCGTAGGCATACAACATGTACACACATAATGTATGCATAACACACATTACAGGACAGAACAACAAAGTAGTTTGCCAACAGCTTTTTAAAATCTATAACTGCTTTTAAAATTACTGTGAATCGATTAGAATTATTTCTTGCTCTTAGTAACCTGAATTAGCCATACTTCTTTCTGAAGTAGCCTGTAGTCCATTGTTAAACTTTAGCTTTAAACGTCTACAGAGCTGTCTCAAAGCACTGAATACTATAGAAGTCAAGGAAAAAGTCCATTGGAACCTAGAAGAAGAGACACTCAAACACAGAAGAAACAGTCCTTTAATTTTCATGAGCAGTTTTATTTTGTCTTTTTTTCTTTAGAGTTTTGAAACTTCTTATCTTGTCCGCTGATTGTAAAGCTGTCAGAAAACCTGCACTTAAGATTTGTTGAATCTTTTTTCCTCACAAATCCGATTGTGCTTTTAGAGATGAATACAAAACTGTGAATGAATAAACAATTTTAAATAGCTATGACTGAAGTTACAAAACTCATTAATTGACAGGAAGAGGCACTTGTTTACTCCACACAGTAGTTCAGGAGACACCTGTAGGATTTCATAAACACTAGTCCCTTTTAGGCTTCTGGGCTCTTTTTTATTAGATAACTGTCATGACTGATAACAATACAACAAGCTCATTAGACTTTTGTAACTCTGAACATTTATATCAGCACATTTTAAATTACTATAACAACCTTTAGCACCAATTTACAGCTTGACAGTGCCATTAATAAAATCCAAATAGCCTAATCAGTTGGTATCTTTACAAGATGAGCAACATATCCTTTGTCATTTCTAGGGACCCAGCTGGAAATAGCAAATACAGAAGACTTTGGAACTTTGAGGGCTTTTTCTTTTTTATGACTGTCAAAGATGTCAAGAAGGCTTAAAATTCCTGGTTGAAATAGGATCCCCTAATATTATGACTTAATATGGATCAGAGCTGATCACTGGCAAAAAGTGATCACTCAAATACTTTAAAATAAGTGCATATTTAAACAAACCATAACTCCTTAAAAACTCAGCAGTTTTTAAACAATCAGAACTTTCCATAGACAGTAGAGAACACAATAGATTATTTCAACAGAATACAAAATATGTGTGTTTTTGATCATCACAAAAATCAGAAAAATAAACCTTACATATAAGAGTTAGCACATGGAATCAAACCATAATTTGGAACAATTTAAGAGTGTCAGGAAAGAGCTATAGGAACAAACTGGAAAACTGGCAGAGAGTAACCAACTTAACAGAAACTGTTAACAGGAAACATTGAAATTTTACTGCAACAACAGATCTTAAAATTTAAGACAGAGACTATTTTCAGATATTTATTAACATATTAACATATACTTTTAAAAAATCTCATTGTTTTAATAGAAAGTCAGACCTTAATCTTATTTCAATGCATCTTTCATGTTAATGATTAATTTAAAAATGTAATAATATTTTAAGAATTACAGTTTATTGCATATATTTTTATAAGATTTATTCTTCTCAAACTTCTGTGACCTGTTCATACTTTCCAAAACTTACTCAAACCTTTTGATATTTTTTGTCTTATCTTTTTTCTTTTTTTTATTTTTAAAGATATATTTATTTACTTGAAAGGTAGAGTTATACACAGAGAGAGGGAAAGACAGAGGAAGAGATCTATCTGCTGGTTCACTCCCCAATGGCTGCAATGGCCAGAAGGAGCTGGGCAGGAGCTGAGCCAATCCAAAGCCAAGAGTCAGGAGCTTCTTCTGGGTCTGCCACATGTGTGCAGGGGCCAAAGCTCTTGGACCATTTTTCTACTGCTTTCCCAGACCTCAGCAGAGCTGGATTGGAAGAGTAGCAGCCAAGATACAAACCAGTGCTCATACTGGATGCTGGAGCTGCAGGTGGTGGTTTATGTCGCTATGCCACAACATGGGCCCCTTATAGTTTTCAAGCTACTCTAGAATAAACCAGCCATTAGAATAAAACAATTTTTACAAATAATGCTCTTTTAACAATTTCACCAAGAAAATACTTTTAAGTTTATAACTTTTTCATTACATTTTATTCTAATTTTTAAATTTACTTTTTTTTATTTGACAGGTAGAGTTATAGACAGTGAGAGAGAGAAAGAGAGAGAGAAAGGTCTCCCCTCCGCTGGTTCACTTCCCAAATGGCTGCTATGGCCGGCACTGTGCCGATCTGAAGCCAGGATCCAGATGCCTCTTCCTGGTCTCCCATGTGGGTACAGGGTCCAAGCACCTGGGCCATCCTCCACTGCCCTCCTGGGCCACAGCAGAGAGCTGGATGGAAGAGGAGCAACCGGGACTAGAACTGGCGGCCATGTGGGATGCTGGCGCCTCAGGCAGAGGATTAACCTAGTGAGCCATGGCTCTGGCCCCTAAATTTACATTTTGTAATAGTCCTTAAAAATCTTCAAATTAAAAAAACATAGAGAATTCTAACATTGGTTACTTTTAAGCTTTCTGAATCACTTATCATATATGGATGATCTATGAAAGCCTACTTGTTATCAAATGCAAACAGTCCTTTTTATAAACAGAATTTTATGATGTTGAGTATTTAAGTTTACATTTAGAAACATTTACCTTTATCCAATTCATGCTTAGTAACTATACCTCAATGACTCAAGACTTTGAGATAGTAATGAATACCATCCCTTTATGTGAATTTCTTGTCTTTAGGTCAAAATTAACTTTTTATGATGTTATATGAGTGATAAGGGTAAGTACCACAGATAAGGACTTGCAAATATAGGCACAAATGGATGTCAACAATTTTAACAAATATTTATCCTTTAAAAAAAACAAGAATAAAGCAAATCATTAAGAGATACATAATCCATGTGAACCAACAGGCATTTGGATTAATGTTCTTTCTCTGGGCAAATGTTCTGTGTTACTTCTGTATAAGAACATAAAAGCTCGTATGTGCAGAATTTAGTCTATTTTTTTTTTCATAAAACAGCTCTACCTGGAAAACAGTGATATATGTATTCAACACAAAGTATTAAGCAATGATCTTCTTAACTCCAAAGGGGAGAAATCTCTAAATCTCCTGTCAAGTTTCAGCTGATTCAAATTTGTACAAGAGACAAGACCCTGGCATTGTCATGTGTGATATTGAAATACATACAAATTTTAGAAAGGCAGGAGTTAACATACCAAAAACCAATTTAAAAACAGAGAAAAGTACTTAAACAGCTGTTTTGTTTTGTTTTGCTTTGTTTTTTTTTTAAGAGTGAAGCTGAGGATGGGAGGAGACGGGTTTAAGGCTTGAAGCCCTTATATTAGCACAACACAAGTTTGGCTTCATAATCTGATAAAGGATTTATTTTATCAAAAATGATGCCAATTTCATGCCATGTTTCAGTTCCATCATTTGAGAGTTTTATGGATCCTATTGGAAGTCTCAAGGTCAGAGACTCAGTGTAGAGTGAGAATAGTTCCTTTAGCATTTTAGAGGTAAGTTTTTTAGGCACAATTTTCTTTGTGTCCCTGAATTGATCTTTAAATACCCAGGAATCAGGATTTTGCCCTTGCTTCAACCCTTGGTTGAGCTGGAATTCTCCTGTCACTTGTCTCATTCAGTACCATCCATGTACACTCAAACCATGCTGCCCAGTGCCGCAGAGCTGTGTTTTCATCTCTGCGTGCTATCTATTAGGAGACTACTTGGGCAACTCTGGGGGATGTGATCAAGCTCCACTTCTGCCACTCAGGACAGATATGCAAAACCAACAGAACCCAAGTTCCTACCAGTTTCTATTGTCAGTGCTCCTTTGATTGGTCCCTGTGCCCATTGGATTCTATTGTGCTCCCAAGACCCAAACCCTAGTACATCTTGGAGGGCCACCTCCTATGATGCAGGTAGTCCATTGTTGCCAAGAGAATTCATTCCTCCCTTGATGCTCCAAGGACCATGAGCCACAGTTGACGAGGGATGTGGAAAAATCATCATCATGATCCCTAATGAACCCCTAAAAAATGTAGTGGATTCATGAACAGAGGCATGATACCAGCTTCTTTAACAGGAAATGGCCTTTATTATGCATGCATAAGGCTGGCTAGGATTCATATCCAAAAATGAGCCTCGAACAATGAGGCTGTTCTTCATATGTTTTTAGCTTCTTTGTCTCTCAAATATGTTTATACACATTTTTGATTGGATGTCTTAATGCTACGTGAGAGCCATAGGAATCGATATAAAACTGTGCATGTATGTTTTAACTAGTTTCCCTTAATACTCTAAATATTTCTTCCCCTTACATATTAGACTCTATGTTGTCAGGTTTTGGCTAGCACCACTTTTCTGTGCTGAGAGGCAGAAGCTGAAACAGTTAAAAGCAAGTAGATAATGGCCATATTCCATTCCCAAGAAACGTTCTGATTTGTTTGTTTTTCTATTTCAGGAAGATCTTTGTCACAGTTCCAATGGACTAGTCTATATCCAATTCAGACTAAACAAAAGGGCATTATGAGTTCTGTACAAGATTATGAAGTGAATGGAGTAACACACTAAGGAATTACAGCTTCATTCAAGAGGTCATTCAGACAAGAAGCCATCTAGTGAAGTATTAATTGGAGTTGTATAAATCAGTATTCAAATAAATATCTGCAAATTTTTTAGCAGATTGGACAGGCCACAGAGGGTCTCAATAAAACACAACAGTTATAACTAACTCAGGATTAGGCTCAAATGTGATAACACTCTGTAGTATTCTATAATATCAGGTACACTTAAGTGTAATGTTTATTGAGGTAGAAATGTGGGCCTAGAAGAGGGGAAGAAGTCATACATATTTGAGTAAATGTTGGTGAAAGCAATAAGCTACAACAGAGATCAGCCTACTGAAATACCTGGTGTTGAAAAAAAGTCCTATTGGAACACAGCTCCACTCATTCCTTTATTCTCAATAGCTGTCACATTATAAGACAGAGTTGAGTAATTGCACCAGAGACCATATGGCCCATTAAATCTATAATATTTGTTATCTGGCCAATTACAGAAAAAAATATGCTGACATCTGGACTTGAGTAGAGATGTTGAATTAAGAAGAAAATATGAAAATAAAGCTAAGCATGCCCAAACCTACATATAAGAAAAGACAACATATAAGGACTTTTTCCCCCTTTTGTTTTATGGGTATTGCTAGTCTTCCACATTCATATGGTGAGGGCAACAGGATCATTACAGCAGCCCTCCACAGGGATACTAGAAATGAATCTACCCATTTACCCACCCTTGTTTTCTTCTGCATAAAGGAAATGTAGATAGAGATAGCATACCCAACATGTTTTTTGCATTCAGCTTTCCTAAGGAGACTGAGCATTTTCTAGACATTAGTCTGCTTTTGTATCCATTTTAGTGGTATTTTCTTCTTTTTTCAAGATTTTATTGATTTATTTATTTGAGAGGTAGATTTACAGAGAGAGAGAGAGAGAGAGAGAGAGGGAGAAAGGCCTTCTATCGCTAGTTCACTCCCTAAATGGCCACAACGACTGGAGCTGGTCCAAAACCAGGATTCAGGAACCTCCCACAGGTTTCCAGCACATGTGCAGGGGCCCAAGCACAAGGGCCATCAACCACCATCTTCCCAGACCACAAGCAGAGAGCTGGATCAGAAGAGGAGCAGTCAGGACACAGACTCTTACGTGGTATGCCAAGGTTCCAGGCAGAAGCCTAGCTTACTACAACACAGCTCCAGCCCTTTAAAGCTATTTTCTTCCTTCTTCTTTATGGGTCCCTCCCACACACCAGATCAGCCATAAGTCCTTTCGTGGGTTAGGAGCAATCTGAAAAAAAAGCTATGAAGTAAGGAATTAACAATGTAAAAAGTCTTCTTATAAAGTCATTGATGGAATAATTTCCAATCTCATGTCCTGATGGCCTCAGCAGATCATAGAGGTTTCATTATATGATGCAGATGACTTACACTTTAACACAGAACATATTTCCTAAAAATGTGTTGATATCAGACCCTGCCAGTGAACACTAGCCAATGCTTTGGGGGCCTTTTAACATGGCATTGTAGTTCAAGAAATGTGAAGTGATGCTATAACTAGTACTAAAACGGTATTTTTACACTTGTGTTTCTGTGTGGGTGCAAACTGATGAAATCTTTACTTAGTATATACTGAATCAATCTTCTGTATATAAAGATAATTGAAAATGAAAAAAAACCTGGTGTTAAATTGGAAATTGCATAGAAAATTAATTAATTTTTAAAAAATATATCATGTAGGATCTCTGTCTTTAATGTGCTGTACACTGTTATTTAATGCTATAACTAGTACTCCAACAGTATTTTTTCACTTTGTGTTGCTATGTGGGGCAAACTGTTGAAATCTTTACTTAATATATACTAAACTGATCTTCTGTATATAAAGAGAATTGAAAATGAATCTTGATGTGAATGGAAGGGGAGAGGGAGCGGGAAAGGGGAGGGTTGCGGGTGGGAGGGAAGTTATGGGGGGGGGGAGCCATTGTAATCCATAAGCTGTACTTTGGAAATTTATATTCATTAAATAAAAATTAAAAAAAGAACCTCCTTTTCTGTCCAAAGCCCACTGAGAATGCCCTCCTCTCTGGGGCCTCTTTACTTCACTCCTGCCCCCATCGGTCTGCTATAATTTCCATCACACTCTTTTTGAAAATACTGGGCTTTCTTCTGTTTGCTTTTATGTTTCCTTATGCTCTTTACATTTTAGCTATCACACAGTATAAAAGTTCACTGAATACTGGCATTTTTAAGGCTGAGGTTTTCGATCTTCTGTGCTAATGGCTACATGGCCTGTCAAAAGACTGGATGCTCTATGTTTTGCTTTTAACAGCATTTCTAAATGGTGTTTGCTTAATTCAGAGATTCTCATTTCTGATTCAATTCCTGTTAAAATTACTTTAGTTCACAGTCTTTTGGTCAGGTCAAATAATCAGTGCACCTTGAGAAAAAGAGCCCACCCTCATCCAGTCACTGGCCCCACCTGCATCCAGGGAGCTCTGAAATGGTTTTCCCTCAGCTCTCTCTTTTACCCACTGTTGCTTCACTTCTGTTTTGTTTCTTTCAGTTGCAATTTTAGATGGTTAAAATAAAGCGACATTAGATCTATATAAATAATTTTCAGTAAATGGGAGGTCAGTACAGGATAACCTTCCCTATCAACTAGCACTTTGTCACTGAAGGTTATAAGTATATAATAAATATTTAATTTGAACTGCAGCAGCATAACAATAGCTCCCTTAAATGATGGGGACTCCAGTTATCTGTATGTGCACCTTAAAAAGCAGTTTTATTAGGGCCATCCTTGGGAAGCAGCAGGATAAGCCACTGGTTGCAATGCCAGCATCCCATATAGGCAGCTAGTTCTAGTCCTACTTGCTCTGCTTCTGATTCAGCTCCATGTTAATGCACCTGGAAAAGCAGCAGAGAATGCCCCAATACTTGGGCCCCTGCCAGCCATGTGGGAGACCAGGATGGAGTTCTGAGCTCCTGGTTCAGCCTGACCCAGCCCTCACTTTTGTAGTCATAAGGGAGATCACTTTCTCTCCATCTCTCTTTCTCTCTCTGTCACACTGCCTTTCAAATAAATAAATACAAATTTTAAAACACAAAACATTTTCATTTTTAAATGATTCTTGCCCAATCACAGGCCATCCTATGATTTTGTGTAGTGGATAGCCCTGGTGATTGAGAAAAATGTGGCAACATGCTAGATATATAATAACTGTATATATTTTAGTTAGAAGAATGATTACACACAGGCTACCTTTCTTTAAAGCTAAAATGTAATTATAGCAACATTATTCCCTTTAATGGAAAACTGTGTTCCATTTGTATAACCAAATAAGTGCTTCAAGGTGTTTTCTTCAGATCTTAGTGGACAACTGCATAACAAATAGGAATATCATCTTCATGCTTCCCAACTAAAATGAATCTTTAGGATAAAATACATGTGGAAGTGCATTTCTCTCATCATTTTCTTGTTGGTAATTCTTAATCGTACATTTAGTTGAAACAAGTCCAGAGCCATCTTGAACTTTAACCAAGAAGACAAAGATACATTTAACTGGAATCAATACAGAAAAATGTAAAGGGATAAAAATAGATCACTTATGTTGTTTCATAATTATACTATGGATTTTCTTTCCAATAAATTACTCTATGAACACATCTAGCAAAAATATAAATTATCCACAAAGGATTTTACAGATGATCAGTGATGACATTAATATATAGTGCAGCTGTAATGTATTATGCTAAAACAGAAACCCAGTTCCCAAAGGTTAACAATCTAATCAATAACGTGCAGAAAGAAAATTTATTAGAGAGGATCTGTAGTAATTTGGTGGAGGCAAATATTAAACATGGCAGCTAAAATTAATGTTTGATTTTTCATCTGCAAAAGCATTAAAATGTTTTTACTAAAACTATACCGTTATTTAAATGCTTTCTTTAAAAAGTATGTCAACTCAGATCAATAGAGAGATTAAACAGTAATCTGCTATTATAAAATTATATATGCAATAATAAGGAGAATTTAAAACACAAAGTCAGAATTAGATAATTTCTTATTTTTCCCTACTCAATGCACTCTATGGTAATTCTTCCAAGGGGAAAAATTTTAAGAGTAATTGTTACAGAATTTCCAGAATTAGTATTTCTTATTCTCTGAGCACCATTAACATTAAGTTCACAAACCTAGAATTTTAGGACCTCAACCTTTAACAAAGGGTAAGGCATAAATTCATGCACAGAACCTGAAGAAAATTATCTGTCACTCTCATATGTTCACAAACTACAGATAGGATATAGAAATAGGGAGCATTTATTCATATATTCCCAACCAAATTCATGCATTCTGAATGATTTTTCAAAAAGAATAGTTTTGAGGCCCAACAGCGTGGCATAGCAGGTAAAGCCGCCACCTGCACATCAAATATGGGTGCCAGTTCAAGTCCCGGCTGATCTACTTCTGATCCAGCTCCCTGCTAATGTGTCTGGGAAAGCAGCAGAGGATGATCCAAGGCCATGGACGCCTGAATCCACATGGGAGACCCAAAGGAAGCTCCTGCTCCTGGTTCTTGGCTTCAGACCAGCCCAGTTCTGGCCATTGTACCCATTTGAAGAGTGAACCAGGAGATGGAAGATCTCTCTGTCTCTCCCCTCTCTCTCTGTAACTCTGCTTTTTAAATCAATCAATAAATCTTTTTTTAGATCTCTGTGAGTGAGATCCCAGTGGAAAGAACAGGTAATCAAAGAGGGAGGTACCTTTCTCTGAAGGGAGGAGAGAACTTCCACTTTGACTATGACCTTGTCTAAATATGAGAAGAGTCAGTGAACTCAAAAGGCTTCCATAGCTTTGGCAACTCATGACAAGAGCCTAGGGTGATTACTGATGCCATAAACAAGAGTGTCAATTTGTTAAGTCAACAACAGGAGTCACTGTGCACTTACTCCTCATGTAGGATCTCTGTCTTTAATGTACTGTACATTGTGATTTAATATTATAACTAGTACTCAAACAGTATTTTTCACTTTGTGTTTCTATGTGGGTGCAAACTGTTGAAATCTTTACTTAATATATACTAAACTGATCTCCTGTATATAAAGAGAATTGAAAATGAATCTTGATGTGAATGGAAGGGAAGAGGAAGCAGGAAAGGGGAGGGTTGCAGGTGGGAGGGAAGTTATAGGGGGAAAGCCATTGTAATCCATAAGCTGTACTTTGGAAATTTATATGCATTAAATAAAAGTTAAAAATAAATAAATAAATATGTACATAAATAAATCTTTAAAAAATAATGACCTTTCAGAGCACATTTCACTGAAACATAAATACAAGATATAAACACTTATTCTTCTAGTAGAACATTAATTTTAAATGCTACAATGTGTATTTGGTAATACGTGCATATCTATTTTAACAATGAATGTACCAGATAACAATGACTGGAAGACACTAAAAATTCCATCTATCAATCAAAGGATAGCCAAATTATCATTTTATCCATTTAGATTTGTGCTTTCCATTGCATGCTAATTCTTCAGGAATGTATAATTTTATACTGCTATGGTCCACTGACTCTTGCTCTTGACCAGAATATAGGGTTTTTATAAATCCCATCCCCTATGTTTGCAGGTAGCAATGTGTTTGTTTTTGTAGCACTCTGCCTAATATAGCCATAGAAAGTGCTGAATCTCAGGTCTCAGTTTTGTGTCTCACAGGTTTATGCTACACTTGCCTCACTGATGAGAACGACAAAACAAATGAAACGCAAGTTCCATAGCAGCTGGAGTTCGGGGTGCTCATTTTCAGCTGAGAGCTGATAATTAGGCTGCATTTGTTCAAGCACATAACTAAAGGTAAGATAGTTCTGCTGTAGACGAAACTGTTCTGAAGCAATTTCATTTCTAATTACGGATCCTGATGGAATATGCTTGCACCTCATCTGTAGTGGAATGCAATCTCCTGGTAGAAAAAAGGGAATCAAGGTATTGCAATCATATTTTAGAGTTAAAATTCAAAAACAGCTTCTGATGATCTATGTTTTATAAATATGAAAAAATTTTAAAAATAGACAAAAATGAATCCTCCATGAGAACCCAGCTAGGAGAATGGGGTAATATGTTTACTGAAGCCCGTGTAGCTGTGGATATATATTTTGAGGCATGTGTCACAGAGATAGAAATGGAAACAAAGTCTGAATTAGATTCCATTATGAGATTATGGAAACTTGTATGCAAAGATGAACATGTTTATATACTGTGACCTAAATTCTCCTAGTTAGCTGTCAAATGAAAATGACTTTTGGAAGTTCGTTAACTCATCAGGTCACTGACAAATAATTTATATGCCACAAATTAAGTCATTGTTTTGAAAATAATGAAGTTTTTCCATAGAAAAACTGTATATACTTAGGTGAAACTGGCTCATTACACTTACCAATAGATCAGCACAGTATAACAAACTCATCTTGACTTAATATGTATGTAACCTAAGTTTTGAATCTTGGATAGGGCTAACAATGTCCTGGCATCTTTAGATATTTTTCTAGAGTCATTTTTTTCCCTCGGGGCCAGCACTGTGGCTCACTTGGGTAATCCTCCACCTGCAGCACCAGCATCCCATATGGGCACCGGGTTCTAGTCCCGGCTGCTCCTCTTGCAGTCCAGCTCTCAGCTGTGGCCCCAGGAAGGCAGTGGAGGATGGCCCAAGTGCTTGGGCCCTGCACCTGTGTGAGAGACCAGGAAGAAGAACCTGGCTCCTGGCTTCGAATCGGCGTAGCTCTGGCTGTAGCAGCCATTTGGGGGAGTGAACCAAATGAAGAAAGACCTTTCTCTCTGTCTCTCTCATTGTCTAACTCTATCTGTCAAATAAAATAAATTTTTTCCTCTGTTTCCATGTGCATATAATACAATACCAAGTAAACTAAATAAGGATAATTAATATTTTCCATGAAAGTGACTCTAATCCAAGATAAAGAATGGTTAGTTTTTGAGTCACAGATTCACAGTTTGGTAGGAATTTGGTTATGAAAGGCCTGGGAACAGGGCCCTCCACTAACAATCTAGACGTATGTTGTCTCTGTTCCTCAACAAATGAATTCGCCATTTCACTCCTTTTAATAGATGTATTTTCTTAATTTTGTACTTTTATTAAGTACAAAATGTTCACATTTTATGAAACATAAAATGTACACAGCTTAATGCATTTTTACAAATAGCGCACACCAGATAACCAGAACCCAGATGAAGAAATGCAGAAAATGTGGGGAAAGATCTTATATACTTCACATTTGTCCAATCACTTTGGAGCACTGATGGGTAGTGGCCACCACAGCTGAACCTACCTGCCTTAGCCCAATTCCTGTGACAGAGCACAGCAGACTGGTCAGCTTACACAGTGGATGTTTATTTTAATGCCCAGTCCTTACCCAAGGCCCCTTCTATATTCCAAAGGCCCCTGCTTATAATGATTGGAATGGTGGCTCCAAATATATGTCCACACATTGATCTGTAGAACTTTAAATATCACCATATATGAGAAAATATATGACTAAGTTGAAGATTTTTAGAGGAGAGGAGATTCTTGAAATACTAATATCCTATATTTAATTATGCTTATTTATGGGATACAGTGTGCTAATTCTGTATATGTATACGATGTGTAATGAATAATAAGGGTAACTAATAGTTCCATTTCCTTAATAGTTCATCATTTCTTTATATGGGGAAACTTTGAACAGCTGTTTTCTATTTAATTATAAAATACATAATAAAATACTATAAGCTGCAGTCACTTCACTGTACTACAAGTTAGTCATCCAATTGAATTTTATTTTGATATTCTTTATTTGAACCATCCTTTTCCACAATCTCCCATACCCTTCATAGGCTATAGTGGCCAGTTCTTTATTCTCTACTTCTAAGAAATCAATTTTTTTTAGCTCCCTAATATACATTGTTGGTGGGAATGTAAATTAGTGTGGCCATTAGGCAATAGTGTATGTGAATTCCTCAAAAAATGAAAAATAGAACCACAATGATCCAGCAATCCCACTAATGTATATACACCCAAAGGAAAGTGATCAGTGTACTAAAGACATCCCTGCACTCCTATGTTGATTCGATCATGGTTCAGAATAGCTAAGACCTGTAATCTATTAATAGGGAATTTTTTAAGGTCCATTGATAGATGAATGGGAAGAGAGAATGTGGTGTATATACACAATGGAATATAATTCAGGCATAAAGGGAATAAAATATGGCCATTTGCAGCAACATGGATGGACAGATACCAATCCTTATATCAAGTGAAAAAATGCCAACCACAGAAAGAAAAATAATAGCTATTTTTTCTCACCTTTTGTTCAATGGACTAAACCATGGAATGAATTCACAATTTCCTCCCCTTCATTTTTCATGGTTCTTTGTTTTCTGTAAAATCAAATAATTATGGTAATTAGATAAATGCTGCCACTACTGAATTTGCCTCCTAGTCTGTTTGCATGTCAGTGCCACTTAATATTTGAACTGTCTATTGAATGATTTGTGCAGGTTTCTAAAGTTTATCAATATGTATGAATCAAAATGTGATTCAACTGTGTTCAAACAATTTGAAAGGGCTGCCTAATGTGATTATTTCTCTAGAGAAAATTTCTGTTGCCTTTATTTGAAAAGTTCACAGTAACATTTCCCGAATTCTTATGATTTAGGAAACATTATTTTTGTGATATGTTCCATGGAGGAAAAAAGAGTTCAAAGTTCAAATATATTTTACAAAACACTGGACTTATTTTCTCTCTTGGAGTTAGAATATTAAAGCATCTGAGAAATTTCTTCTCAAAAGAAAACTATTGAGAATTGTTAACTTTTGTTAACTCAGCATTTCTTAAACGCTTATTTGAATATGCACCAAGGAAATACTTTTAATGTAATATAAGTTCACACTCAACAAAACTATTTATCTGCATAACACATTTGGAAAATTGTGGCTCATTGAAATGTATTGCTTTTACTGCACAGAAAATAACTATCTCTTAATAGCAACCACTTATTGCTTAAATCAAAGTTCACATGTTTGTTTGCTCACAACAGCCTGCAAGCTCAGGTCCATGAGCAGTATGAATTTAGTAAACTCACAAAAATTCTACACAAAAAAATCATTATCTATTACAAATCCTTAGATAAAATATCCTTCATCAGCTTATAGAGTCTTTCATGTGACTATTACATATCCTTAATTTAGTAATGCTAATATATATTTTGAAAGTTAGAATTAAAAAATTAATAAATTTTAAGTTGTTATTACTGGAAGCAGGAATGTGTATAGCCAAGATTGTATTTGGAATAGGTGATATGGACATAATATAAATGCCATATCAATCATATCCATATATGTTTTATGTGAAAAACATAGCAATTGCACCTGCTTCTCAGCTCTGTTACAACTTCATCTTATGCTTCAAAATAACCTTGACATCTCATCAAATGACTCTTATTTTCCTGTCATGATTAATTCTATCCCACCAAATTGCACAGAAAAAAAAAAATCATTCTCTGTGGTCAACATTGAAATGTTCAAGGAAGTAAGTGCTTTCCCTCTAGAACTGAGTCCAGGAGAATGATTGTTGCCAATTTAAAAATGGGTAAGAATTCCTCAGGAAGATGTCAATGGGAAAAGATAGTTCTATATCCTGGAATAAATCTAAACATTCTCTGTTTTACTTGATCTTATAGAGATTGCACACACACACACACACACACACAGGTTTTGCCAGCACCGTTTATAGTAGATTGCCTTTACTCTTATCACTTTGTTCTCAAAGCAGTTGGCTGTATGTACATGGATTAATTTTAATTTCTGTAATATCTATTCTGTTCCTTTGACCTATATATCAGTTTGTATGCCAGTACCAAACTGTTTTAACTACTACAGCTTTGTAGCGTGCTTTGAAGTCAGGTATTGTGATACTTCCAGCTTGATTTTTCTTGTGTAGGATCATTGAGGCTGTCCTGTGCAGCTAGGGGCCTGAGCCCCACCCCAGCCCTAGATGAGGGAGAATGCTTTGCAAGATGGTTGCAAGTTTTGTAGCAGCAGGCTGCAAGCTGTGGCGGGGTGCTTGTTTCAGGACTTTCCAGCATAACATCTTTCTCCGCTGTAGTTTCCTGGTCTGTATGTGTGAGCCAGTAGTTTTAACTACACCTTCAGGTTACCCACAATCTGGTTGTCTCCAAGACACCCCCGCTATCTCCATGGGCCCCAAGCCAACCAACATGCAGTTTCTGATACCTCAGTCCAATGGGCATTCCCATAGAATGATCCAGTGAAAAGACAGTTATTCCTTAAATTCCCCGTGCACTTTCTGAAAGCCAGTGTCCCTTTCAGACACTTGGTCATAGCTACTCTCAGATGAGATGCTTTTCCTGTCGCCTTGCAGATAATAAATGTATCTGTTTCTTTGCAACTTGTTTCCTGGAATTTTATTTCCACACAAAGCTGAGGGGAAAAAAGCCCACAAAACTTGCTCTGGTAACCACCCTACCCCACCTCACGACCTATAACAATCCTGTTGGCTAATCTGGATATTTTGTGACTCCATTTGAATTTTAGGATTTCTTTTTCTAGTTCTCTAAAGAATGTTTGCTATTTTGATAGGGGTTGCATTGTATGGACGTTTTAATGATATTACTTCTTCCAATCCATGAGCAAGGAATATCTTTCCATTTTGTTGTGTCCTTGATGATATCTTTCATCAGTGTTTTTCAATTTTCATTATAGAGATCTTACACTTATTTGGTTAAATTTATTCTTAAATATTTGATTTTTTTAGTGGCTATTGTGAATGAGATTTCTTTCTTGATTTCTCTCATCATTAGCATATAAAAAGCTGCTGTTTTGTATGTTTACTTTGTAATCTTGTTTATTAATGCTAACAGCTTTTTGGTGCCGTGTTTAGGTTTATCCATGTACAGTAGCATGACATCTGCTACTTTTGATGTGCTTTATTTCTTTCGCTCTTGTTTAAAATTCCAGCACTATATCGAATGAGAGATGCAAAAGTGAACATCCTTGTCTTGTTGCAGATCTGTGAGGAAATGCTTTCAGCTTTTTCCTATATAGTATGCTATTGGATGTTTGTCATATATAGTCTTTATAATTTGGAGGAATGTTCCTTCTGTACCTGATTTGTGGAGAGTTTTTATCATGAATTTACTGGATCTTATCAAATGCTTTCTCTGCATCTATTGAGATGACCACGTGGCTTTTGCTCATTACAGCTATAGGTCTTTAGTTTTCTTTTCATAGTCTGTCTTTGTATCCATGAATAGAGGCGAATCAGTGATTCTGGCCTCATAAAAAAGAGTTTGATGGATTTTCATTCCATCCTGTCAAATATTTTGGAATAGTTTGCAAAATGTTGGAGTTACTTCCTCTTTGAATGTTTTCTTGAACTGAGTAGTAAAGCCATCAAGCCCTGGCTTTTCCTTGATGGAAGACTTCTGTCTACTGCTTTAATCTCATTGTTTGTTATGGGTCTATGTAGCTTGATTTATTCTTGGTAGGTTATATGTTTCCAGGAATTATCTATTTCTTCTAGGTTTTCTAATTTAATAGCATACAATTATTCATAGCACTTTCTTATGGCCCTTTGTATTTTCATTTCAGTGGTGTGAATTGTATCTTTTTTCATCTCTAATTTTATTTATTTGAGTTTTTTCTTTGTTAGTCTGGCTAGAGGTTTATCTATTTTGTTTATCTTCTCAAAACATCAACTTCTTCCTTTGTTGATCTTTTTTGTGTTTTTAGCTTCAATTTCATTTATTTCTGCACTGATCCTTATTATTGCTAATGTCCTGTTAATTTTATATTTGGTTTGTTCTTGTTTTTCTAAGTCTTCTAGAAACATCATTAGATCTTTAATGAGAAATTTCACTTCTTAAATTTAAACACTTAATGCTATAAACTTTCCTCTTAATTCTGCTTTTGCTGTATCCCACAGATTTTGATATGTTGTGTTTTGATTTTCATTTGTTTGGAGAAAGTTTTTTATTTCTTGTTAATTTCTTCAATGAATCATTGATGATTCAGTGGCATGTCATTTTATTTCCAGGTATTTATGCGTGTTCTATTGTTCTTCTTCTTGTTGATTTCTAGTTTTATTCCTTTATTATCTGAGAAGACACATGGCATGATTTCAGTCTCCTTAAATTTGCTAAGATTTGATTTGTGGCCTAAAATGTGGTCTCTCCTAGAAAACGTTCCCGTGCTGCTGAGAAGAATGTGTATGCTGTAGCTGTTGGGTAAAATGCCCTGTAGATGTCTACTAGGTCCATTTGCTTGATAGTGTGTTACAACTTTGATATATTTTTATTGATTTCCTGTCTGGATGATCTTTCCATTGATGAGAGTGGGGCATTAAAGTAACTCACTATTTTTGTATTGGAGTCTATCTCTCCTTTAAAGTATTTTAAGTATATATTTGAGTGTTCTTGTGTTCAGTACATATCTATTTATGATTGTTCTGTCTTGCTGGATTGAACATTTTATCAAACATAACATCCTTCTTTATTTTTACAGATTTTTTTAAAGCTTTTCTTTAATGAATATAAATTTGCAAAGTACAGCTTATGGATTACAATGGCTCCCCCCCCCCATAACTTCCCTCCCACCCGCAACCCTCCCCTTTCCCACTCTCTCTCCCCTTCCATTCACATCAAGATTCATTTTCAATTCTCTTTATATACAGAAAATCAGTTTAGTATATATAAAGTAAAGATTTCAACCGTTTTTACAGATTTTCATATAAAAATCTGTTTATCTGATATCTGATATCAGGATAGCTGCTTGTGCTCATTTTTGCTTTCCATTTACCTGTTATATCTTTTTACAGCCCTTCACCTTCAGACTGTGTGTATCTTGGTTTATGAAGTGAGTTTCTTATAGGCAGCACACAATAGGATCTTGGTTTTTATCCATTAAACTTCAGTCTTTTGTCTAGATAATTTAATTCTTTTACATTCAAGGTTAATATTGCTAGATAAGAACAAGCATCTGTCATTTTGTTGATGGGATACTTATTCTGCCTACTCTGTTGGTCAATTTGGTGGTGTCATATATTTTCATATTTACTTCTTTTTTTTTAAAGATTTATTTATTTATTTGAAAGAGTTACACAGAGAGAGGAGGGCAGAGAGAGAGAAAGAGAAAGAGAGAAAGAGAGAACGAGAGAGAGGTCTTCCATCTGATGGTTCACTTCCCAGATGGCTGCAATGGCCACAGCTGCGCTGATACAAAGCCAGGAGACAGGAGCTTCCTCTGGGTCTCCCACATGGATACAGAAGCCCAAGGACTTGGGCTATCTTCTACTGCTTTTCCAGGCCATAGCAGAGAGCTAGATCGGAAGTGGAGCAGCCAGGACTCGAACTGGCACCCAGATGGGATGACTTTGTGCTTCAGGCCAGACCGTTAACCCACTGTGCCACAGTTCTGGCCCCTCATGTTTACTTCTAATGGAGGATACCCTTCAGAATTTTTTTGTAAATCTCAGTTTTTGCTTATCTAGAAACTACCTTAGTTCTCCTCCTTCACTTTTAAAGGATAATTTCAGGGGCTGGCACTGTGGCGCAGCGAGTTAATGCCCTGGCCTGAAGCGCTGGCATCCCATCTGGACGCCAGTTCGAGACAGGGCCGCTCCACTTCTGATCCAGCTCTCTGCTATGGCCTGGGAAAGCAGTGGAAGATGGCCCAAGTCCTGGGGCCCCTGTACCCACGTGGGAGGCCCAGAAGAAGTTCCTGGCTCCTGGCTTTGGATCTGCACAGCTCTGGCCATCGCGGCCACCTGGGGAGTGAACCAAAGGATGGAAGACCTCTCTGTCTCTACCTCTCTCTGTAACTCCTTCAAAAAATAAAATAAATCTTTAAAAAAAAAATAAAAGGATAACTTCATTGGATATAAAGTTCTTGGTTGGAAGTTTTTCTTTTATGACCTTTAATATGCCACCCCAGATTCTTTTGGCCAGTAGGGTTTCCTTTGAGAATTCTCATGTTAATCTGATTGCTTTTCCTTTATATGTATCTTGACACTTTTCTCTTGCTCTCTTTAGAACTCTCCCTTTGTCTTTAACTTTGGACAATTTAACTACAATGTGCCTTGGAGAATATATTTTTTTTGGTTGAATCCCCTTGGGATTCAATGAGCTTCTTGTATCTGAATTTTCATGCTTCTTTCAAGACTTGGGAAATTTTCAACTATTATTTTGTTTAGTGGGTTCTTAATGCTTTTTTCCTTTTCTTCTCTGTCAGGAATACATACAATACAAGTAGTTGGTAGTTTAATGGTATCCTATATTTCACATAGACTTTCTTGAGTGCTTTTAATTCTTTTCTCTTTATTTTTGTCTGATTGAGCTATTTCAGAAGTCTTGTCCTTGAAGCCAGAAATTGTTTCCTCCAGTTGGTCTCCTATGCAATTAAAGTTCTCAATTATATTTTTTACTTAACTGATTGAAGATTTCATCTCCAAAATTTCTATTTGGTTCTTCTTAATGAGTTTTATCTCCTGGGTATATTTTCATTCATATTGATTTCATTCATATTGATTCATTTTCATTGATTTTCTCATTTCTTTAATCTGTCTATCTGTATTCTCTTGCATCTCATTGAGTTTCTTTGCAATCATTATTTTGAATTCTGTATCTGTTATTTCATAGATTTTCTGCTGTTCAGGGTCTAATTCTCAAGGATTATTGCATTCTTTTTGGAAACATCAGACTACCTTGCTTCTTCATGCATCCTGCGTCCTTATGCTGATGTGCACACAACTGGTGTGGAGTATGATGTTCACACATCTGTGGAGTATGCTTCATTGGAAATGAGTTTATGGTTTAGCTGGAATGCAGGGTATCATGACTGTTGCTGTGGCAACATTTTGTGGTTCTCAGAAGAATCATGCATTAATGAGACTCAATGAATATAAAATTTAGTAAAGTCTTAAGTTGCTTTATACATCATAAAATGTGTTGTTTTTAGATATAAAAAGGTAAATATTTAATTAAATTACCTAAAAATGAGTAATTATATGTGGGCTCAACCCACAAGGCCTGCACACTGTTGGGATGGTGGGGCAACGACATTCTTCCACAAGAAGCACCAGAGACAAGTTTCAGTGATCATGTCTGCTTTATTAATGAGCAGGCACACCTTTTAAGGGCAGGCAGAAAAGGCAAAGAGCAGGCAGAAGGGGCATAGCTAATTCAGGGCAACTCTAATTCCATAGGATGGAGCCAATACTGGGGCTGCTATGCTTCTCCACCAGCTTAAAGGTCACTTAGGCTATGTAGCTTTCCAGGTGGGCCTGGGCCACACCTGGGAGCAGTTAACCTGACTGGCAGAAGGTGGGGCTGGGGGAGATGTGCCTATGGCTCAGGCCGCCTGCCAGCAATCAGGCTAGCTGCATGGCCTAGGTGGGCAGTCTCACGGAATTACCCAAAATTAAAGAGAGAATTTAGCAAAACATTGAGGAATTTATTATGTAGGGGAATAAAAGTCATTGGTTATGTTAGATGATGGGGGACAAAATGAACAATGCGTGAGAAAAATCATGGAGAAAAAGGTGTGAGAGCTGCCAATGTTTTGGATTTGATTGATCAATAAGAGTGGGAGTTTAATGAAGTATTGTTAATGTTCAGAAAAGATAAATTGTCCCTATGATTACTTCTAGATACTTACAGATTTGGTTCTCTTCCTTATAGTAGTAGCACTAATATAATAAGGTATTATTTTAATGATGAAAATGGGGACTAGGCATTTGGCCTGGTGGTTAAATACCCACCTCTCACATAAGAATACCTGGGTTTGATTCCCATCTCTGGCTCCTATCTTTGGCTTCTTATTAATGCAGACCATGGAAACAGTAGTGATGACTCAAGTAATTGGATCCCTGTCAATCATGTAGGAGATCTGGATTGAGTGTCTAACTCCTGGATTTGGCTAGGATATGTCATTTGTCAATGATTGGAATTGGGGAATAAATCAGTAGATATCAATCTCTCTCTCTCTCTCTCTCTCTCTCTCTCTCTCTCTCTTTCTCTCCCCCCGATACCCATCCCATCCCTCCCTTTATCCCAAAAAAATAAATATATGAAAATAAAATATGTAAGTTAAGCCTTCTTGTGTTCCTAGCAGCTTCACCTTGGATTTAAGTTTGATGAGAATTGTGGAAATAGATTATGCCATTCTAAAAGGATAAAGGCAGATGGTAAGAAATTTTAATGTAGGTTGAGAGAATTGACTCAAGCTTTCACATTCAAAAGGAGTTTTGGTATCATAAATAAGTTTTTTTCTCCTGTTTAATGGTCACAACAGGAAGGTAAGGAAATACAGCTGTATATATAGATGTTGTCTTAATCATTCTGTCTACAGTCTAGAATAAAATCTCAAGGCCCAAAATGACTAACATTCACTAACTGATCCTTTTATACACTATCCAGGGCTATAGAAATTCCACTGAACTATGTCCAAATATTTTTTGTTTATGCAGGGGAATTTTGTTCCTTCAGGTGGGGAATGCAGTACAACTGGGAGTCTACAAGTTCAGATTCCATGAGAGAAGTATATAAATAGGCACTGAAAACCATAGTTACTCTGTCACAGTGCAGTTGAGGAGTATGTTGCTATCATTAAACAAAAGAATCGGCTAACAAAAAAAAAAAAGCTTCCTAGGTCCTTCTAAAAATAAAAGATGCACATAGTGATTTTACTATTTTATTCAGTATATGCCTACTTCCCAGAATATCAAACATAACTATATAAAACCTCCCCATAAGAAATTCTTTTCAAAAAAAGCAAAGATTTTTGGTTATTCATATCACTATGTCACCTTTTAATTTCACCAACATGGATAATTAGAAATTCATTACAAGTGCTGGATATAATAGGTCATAAATTATATCAAAAGCCTAAATTGTTCTATTTAGGTCAGAAAGTTCAATGATTTTGAGATACAGATTTTGTTAAGTAAAATTATTAGGAAACTCAGAACTGTTTAAGTGGCAATTTGGGGGAAAGTTGCTTATAAATTTGCTATCACTTCTATTTGGTTTAATTTGTGTACAGGTAAAAATAGCCAGTTTTAAAATGCTGATATTGATTTTCTCCCTAACTTGTTTTAGGAAACATGCTATATTTTTAAATATTTATTTATTTGAAAGTCAGAGTAACAGAGAGGCAGAGGTAGAGAAGAGAGAGAATAAGAGAGAGAGAAAAATCTTCCATCTGCTGATTCATTCCCCAAATGGCTGCAATGGCAGGAGCTGAGCTGATCCAAGGCCAAGAGCCAGGAACTTCTTCCAGGTCTTTCACGAGGGTGCTAGGGCCCAAGCAATTAGGCCATCTTCCACTGCTTTCCCAGGCACATTAGCAGGGAGCTGGATTGGAAGTATAGCAGCTGGAACTTGAACCAGTGTGCTGTTTGGATACCGGCACTGTAGGCAGTGGCTTTACCAAGTATGCCACAGTGTCGGCCCTCATGCTGTATTTTTTGAACTTCTTTTTTTCAACTAATATTTTTTATTCAATGGAAATACAAGTGTGAAAATATCCTCTATTCAAAATTTTCATCTGTTTTGAATTTATGAGAAAACGAGCTTTTCCTCCATAAACAAGAGTCTTAGTGTTTTTATTTAACCAAATTTAAGTTATTCCTTACTGGCCTCTGTTGACAATCCATTTGTTTTATCAAAGTTCATGTAATTAAGCCATATTCATAGAAAATAAGTTAGTTATACCAAGATCCTCCCTTTCATAATATTGAGATACTCTGAGACTTTCTAGAACACTTTCCACTACTGTTTGTGTGGATGAGGAAGGAAGGAAGAGTGGAGGCCTACCAGGCAAGAAAGAAAATAGCTAAGTTACTATACACATTAATTAATTTCTAAGAAAGTCACTAATTTTAGTTAGCAAAGAGAGTAATCAATTTTTTATCCAGAATATATCTTAAAAATGATATAGCTTTCACCTGTTATTTTACATAGGAGGAAACTGAGGTTTTGAGCAGCTTTGTGACTCACAGAGCTGGAACTTGAACCTGAACCTGCTGGTATTCAGAATGGTGCTTTTTTGATAATGCAGTTAACTTTGTCTTGGCTTTTTGTTAATCCAGAAACAAATTATATTTTCATCATTGTAACCTTAAAGTTAGCAATAGTTATAATAATTGCTTGCTCCTTTTCAATATTCTTATTTCCCCATTTGTATCTTCATGTAGCTAAATTTGGTAAATAGATCTTTTTAAAATATTTTCTTGAAATCTTTTTCTTAAAAGGGCATAATATACATATTTAGAAAATGAAAAATGTATAAACCCCAACAAACATGTTTGCAATTTAAGATTTTATAGCAAGGATACACTCTCTTTGAACAGTTTACATGTGGCAACCAGGAGTAATTTAATGTAATAAGCCTCAAATTGTTTTTCCTTAATCAATAAACGGCCATTATTTACAAGTGTCTATAAACTGAATTATTCCTTTAAAAACAACAAATTCTTCACACTTGCATGGTAGTTTGGAAGGCATTTAATTTTTAGTGCATAATGCAAACACATATTGATTCTTAAGCACTTTCATTACATGTTTAAATTAAAGAAACTATCGTGTGTTTTGAGTTTTACAAGTCCATAGCTAATGTGCCAGATTAAACTATAAATAACTATGTAAATACTGCATATACTAAAAAGGTATACCTACCATTGGTAAATGTGTGTGAATGAGAGAGCAAGACAGAAAGAGACGGAAAAGCAGTGCTCTATATTTTTAAGTTAGTTCAATTTTCTTAGTAATATAAATAAAGCACGGAGTCTTTAGGACCTAAAGATGCATGACAAAAGATCAGCTGCCTAAGATGATGAGTAGGTGATATGATGCATCAGCCAAGTAATAACAAAACAGAGTAATCTGTGACTCTGAGTATTATAATAACACTTGGGAAACAGCTTGCCTTAGAGGGCTTGGTATGCCATAGAGAAACAGCAATCACAACCAGAGGCAATTCTCATGCTATCCTTTCTACCTGAGACCTTAGTCAAAGGATGACTTGACACATTTAGAAAGAAGCAATAAAACCCACTGAAGCAGCTAAATTGTCTACTAAAAGACTGGGCATTGCATAAAATAAGGCTATAAAAACAGAAATGCATCCCAAAGCACTTTGCAGTGGTTGGAAACAAACAGCTTTTTAGACAGTCATCCTGAATTTTCTACTCTTAACGATTTTTTCGGCATGTTATTCTTCAAATAGTGAGGCCAGTATTTGGCTTTCTTTGACCACATGTTATCAATGCCTCCAATTGAAAATTTGTTTCCAAACATGTTGTTTTCATGCCTTAGAACATTAGTGGTCAGAGGAAATGTTGTATAGTGAGTAGGTGGGTCAACTCATATTCAACCCCTAACGATGTTGTCATAGAAGCCCTGTTTGTCAAACTGAAATGGGATATTCAAGAGGACTGCTGTCCTGACCCCAGTAGCCTCTAGCTTCACATGAGAAGGAGTAACTATTTCTCTGGGGCAAGCTATTCCCTACACCACTATGAAAAGCTCAGCTTTTGCCTTTATGGAAACATGGATTCACAGAAGTTCTCCAAAACATATGCTCCTAATTCACTTATGTTTTGACTATGCTGTAATATGGTAGTGGACTGCAAGCACTGAGCTCATCACATGAGAATGGATGTGGTCACTCTGCTCAGTGAACAAAATTTGAAGCTGTTTTTACTGTGATGGTCAATAATTTCATTGATGAATTTAAAAAAAAATTTTTGACAGGCAGAGTGGACAGTGAGAGAGAGAGACAGAGAGAAAGGTCTTCCTTTTGCAATTGGTTCACCCACCAATGGCCGCTGTGGCCAGCGCTGCAGCTGGCGCACCGCGCTGATCCAAAGCCAGGAGCCAGGTGCTTCTCCTGGTCTCCCTTGCGGGTGCAGGACCCAAGCACTTGGGCCATCCTCCACTGCACTCCTGGGCCACAGCAAAGAGCTGGCCTAGAAGAGGGGCAACCGGGACAGAATCCGGTGCCCCGACCGGGACTAGAACCTAGTGTGCCAGTGCCGCAAGGCGGAGGATTAGCCTATTGAGCCGCGGCGCCGGCCTAAAAATTTTTTTTTGCTAACTCTTGGACTGCTGCCAGTGGTGAAGCTCCTTTGTCTCCTACTTGACAAAACTGCTGGATAATTAAAAAAAAAATTGCTTTTAGGCTGGAAGCTACGGAAACAAATTTCTGTTTTTGTCCAAAATATCTAGGCCACTCATCTAGTTGTGCTCTAAAAAGTTCATTCTCCGATAAGACCAAGTAGAATCAAGTTTCTGATGAGTCTATACCAGCCATATTGCCACCAACACTGATGGGACCCACCATTGCACTGTAAATATCAATACATCCGCCATCATTGTCTGGGACTCAATTCTTGATCAAAGTTCATTATCCTATACTGGACTTATCACTTTGGCAAAAATTTGATCTTTTCTTTTTTTTTGATTTATTTTTTTTTGACAGGCTGTTAGAGAGAGAGAGAGGTCTTCCTTCCATTTGTTCACCCCCCCAAATGGCCACTACGGTCCGCACGTTGTGCTGATCCAAAGCCAGGAGCCAAGTGCTTCTTCCTGGTCTCCCATGCGGGTGCAGGGCCCAAGCACTTGGGTCATCCTCCACTGCCTTCCTGGGCCACAGCAGAGAGCTGGACTGGAAGAGGAGCAACCGGGACAGAATCCAGCGCCCCAACCGGGACTCGATCTTGGGGTGCCGGCGCTGCAGGCGGAGAATTAGCCAAGTGAGCCACGGCACGGGCCAAAGTTGATATTTTCATCTAGTGATGAAGACCCTCATTTTGTATGTCACATTGCACACACAAGCTCCAGTAAGACTCTCGCCTTTGAGCCTTGACCCTCTTTCATAGGGATCAGTGGTGACATTTTTATCAAGGTATGATGCTTCTCTTCCCAAAGGAATGACTGAATCTGGCCACACTATTGCAGACTTCATAACTGAGCTATCATGTTTTCAGATTTTATAATCATTTGTAGTCTCACATTTCTGTTCCTTTTATTTCAAAATCCCAACAATAAATATTAATATTTATATTAATATTTATATTAATATAATATTTATATTAATATTTATATTAATATTAATATTTATTTAATATTTATTCTGTAATATAAATATTACAGAAGATAAATGGAATTGACTTTGTTAAATTTCTGGCCAGCTCAGTGAATCATAATGGTCAAAAATGTCATGTGTATCTTGGAAAAATTGCCAGAATGTGTGAAGATATAAAAACAAGCAGTGGATATTGTGGAAAACAATCCTCCCCATGCCTGTTATGATGCTGCTTGTACTGTGAGCAATGTATTGACTTGATTTTTTCCCCAATTATTACAGAACATTATAATAGAAAATATTCTTTAAAGTAGATGTATCTCCTTCTAAAGCAAAAGCCTGACTTCCTCATAGCTGCAGAGATAGAGATATTGTCCTTATCTAGAATAATGACCAGGTATGAATACTGCCCATTGTAAGACATGTGAGGTGCCTTAGCTTAGGGTTCTTCTCATGTTATACAATCCATTGTGTATGCAGGTGATGTCCTGCTCTCTTCATGTCTCACTGTGGGAATCAAGGCTTGGGGAAGTGGCCTTTACATTCTTTTACTATCAGACTCTATCACTGAATGCTAGATGTATCATTCCTGACAAAAGTTCTATTGTTGTAGGTAATAATCTGTCCTTTGTCTCTGTAGACATTACAGACTTACTGACATTAAGTGAAAAATTGAGAATATATAAGACTCATATCAATGCCCATATTGGATGCAGGCATTGCAGGCAACAGCTTTATCTAGTACACCACAATGCCAGCCCCAAACCATAGTGTTAATTCCATTTTCCATGAACTTTTAAAAGTATCATTAGAGTTAATTGATGCCATAGTAAAATTATAGGAAATAGACTAAATGCCTGAGGACAGCATGAGTCTTGTTAGCAGCAAGACATGTGCTTGGGTGAATCTGTAATGAATAGTGATGAATCATCCACACACTCCCCCTGAAAGACTGCAACTGAACCCCCATGAGTTTATGAGATGACTGGAGTCACAGGTGCTGTTGTGTTCATGGGAAAAAGAAAGATAATTGGTATATGCTTTGGATTGCACCTGAGGTTCTCATAAATTGACCAATGTCCTTTAGCAGGGGAACTATGCTACTACCAGAGTGAATGGAGGGACTTCTACAAGAAGTACATGTTGGGATCTCTCTTCCACTCCTCTGCATTTGCCAGATTCAGCAGCCTGGTCTTGGTACAAATGTCATTTTCCTGTGGTATAAGAAAGCATCCCAATAACTGTGCAAGTATATATGCAGACAAATAGACTATATTGAATTGAATTAATGCTTATAAGTCAGTAACACAACTGTGCTATTATACAATTGTGCGTATGTAATAGAACTTCTTTGTACTCATGAGAAAAAATGTAGGATTGTTGGCTTATTGAGTTACAGAGCGCAAACTCCAAACCATAGACTTGAAAAATGATTCCTGTGCAAAATATTTGATAATAAGGCAAGCTAAAAGATTACTTTAAAGAGGAAGAATGGGCCGACGCTGCAGCTCACTAGACTAACCCTCTGCCTGTGGCGCCAGTACTCCGGGTTCTCGTCCCAGTTGGGGTGCTGGTTCTGTCCTGTTTACTCCTCTTCCAGTCCAGCTCTCTGCTGTGGCCCGGGAAGGCAGTGGAGGATGGCCCAAGTGTATGGGCTCTGCACTTGCATGGGAGACCAGGAAGAAGTACCTGGCTCTTGGCTTCAGAACGGAGCAGCGCCAGCCATAGCGGCCATTTGGGGGGTGAACGAACCGAAGGAAGACCTTTCTCTCTGTCTCTGTCTCTCTCACTGTCTAACTCTGCCTGCCAAAAATAAAAGAGGAAGAATGTTATTATTAATTTTTAAAAAATAAGTTTTTGACATATATAACTATTCTGGTATTGTAGCTTTGGCTATGAAAGAAGTTGCATTTTATTCAATAATTAAGATTTTGAAAATACATTTAGTCAACTTTTTGTCAAGCCATGCTGAGTTCTTAAAATATTTTATTTCATGACTATCATTTTCAACATTAGATGAACAATTTTAAAACAAATTAAACTTTAGTTGTACTCATGGCGGGCAGTGTGGCACAGAAGGTTAAGCTGCCTCTTGGGACATCTGCTTCCCAAATGGAGTGCTTGGTTTGAGTCACATCTGTTCTGCTCTTCTGCTACAATTTCTTGCTAAGGTGATTGGGAGACAATCAATAATGGCCCCGGTATCTGTGTTCCTACCACCCATATGCGAGACACAGATGGCATTTCTAACTCCCAGCTTTGGCTTGGCTTAGTCCCATGGCTGTGGGTATTTGAGGAGTCAATCAGCAGGTGGGAGATCTCTTTCTCTGTCTTCTCCTCTTTCTCTGTCACTCTGCATTTGACTGTTCTATTATCATGTAATCATGGCATAGCATCCTAACATTCAAATTCCCTATAATATGACCTGGACATACGTTTTCATTCTTATCACTCATGACTTCCTAACTTGCAGCTGACCTTTAAGTTAAATTTTACATTTCACTGTTCGCTGCACTACCTGAAATTTCCTTTTCCCCTATTTTATTTTCAGTTGTTAAAATGACACTCCTTTTGCAAAATCCAAGTCAAACACCACTTCTCATATGAAATTTTCTTTGATATTAAGGTGGCACCTCGCCTTCCTATGAATTCTCTGGAAATTCATAATCTGTATTCAGCCATTTACTCAGGCATTACTTGGGGCCTCTCAGTCATTCACACATGCTTTTATGTCTAATTCTCAGTTAGAGGGAAATAAGGATCTCCCCCCAGAGCTGTGATTTATTTTAGGGAGACCTCTGACTACAAACGGAGGACAGCTTCTTGACCACATTCATGTCCCCACTCAGGTTTGCATTTCTAACGGCTGCCTGGCTTCACCTTGCCACATGCAAACAGATCACTCCATACAGTGTCTACATTGTCCTGTTATCCCAAATAAGTATCACTAACAGCAATAGATACAGGAGATCTCTAGTCCTTCTTAAAGTCTCAGGCTCTCTCATAAGACTCTATCAGCTATGTACTCACTCACTTCTTGTGTAGTCTTGATGCACAAACTACTTCACATGATTTTTGGCCTGGTGTCTTGCAAATAGACCTTAATTATTACCACACATATATAAATATATTTTCCTTCTTATTGATACATTTTTTTTCTTTTTTTTTCTTTTTTTTTTTTTTTGACAGGCAGAGTGGACAGTGAGAGAGAGAGACAGAGAGAAAGGTCTTCCTTTTGCCGTTGGTTCACCCTCCAATGGCCGCCGCGGTAGGTGCGCTGCAGCCGGCGCACCGCGCTGTTCCGATGGCAGGAGCCAGGTGCTTCTCCCGGTCTCCCATGGGGTGCAGGGCCCAAGCACTTGGGCCATCCTCCACTGCACTCCAGGGCCACAGCAGAGAGCTGGCCTGGAAGAGGGGCAACCGGGACAGAATCCAGCACCCCGATCGGGACTAGAACCCGGTGTGCAGGCGCTGCAAGGCGGAGGATTAGCCTATTGAGTCGCGGCACTGGCCTAATAATTACTCTTTCAAAGATGTGCTTGTCATATCTTCAGGAAAGTACTGCATGGAATAACACGTTTTGCACTACTTAGGGCCTATCATCATTTTCATTACTCACCATGCTCTATACATTTGCCCAAACCCCCTAGTCCTGCACCATGTTCTCTTTTCCAGGCACTACTGTGAAATATGCAAGTAGGTCTATCATTTTGGCATCTTCACTTGCAGTGAGCAGCCTTGGTAGGCCACCTGCCTTTAACATCTTTCCAAGGGCTGTTCTTTATCTTCAGGTTTTTATTCTAATATTCTTTAAGATCAGAGACTGATGAGCCAGATTCCCTGTGTCCAAACTTCAATTATAAGCTGTGTGACCAGAACAAGTTACTTCTCTGTTTCTCAATCTGCCATCTCTGAAATTGACACCATAATATTGTTTACTTCAGAGGGTGATGGTATGGATACAGATAATACATGTAAGTCAAATACTGAGAACAGTACCTGTCAAATTGTAAATGTCATGTCAGGACCAGCTATTGTTTCATTGATTTTTTAAAAATTAATCCTTGTATACCAGCACTGTGTTCTGGTAAATTCTAATTACATCCACCTCCAGTATCCCCAAAGTAGCTCTCACAGACACTTAACAGCATATATTTAATGACACCCTATACAACTAATATGACAAACCAATTAGAAGTTTCAAGTTGGAAGTCAGGTTACTAAAGCAACACATCAGAAACTGTTGAAATGGTTGGCTTTAATGGTACAGAGATAGTGAGAACACATTAGTCATCAGAACTTCTTTTTAGAAAGAGAAATTGTTTTAGGAAAAATAAAATAGTCAGTACTAGTGGTAGAAATGAAACCTCAGAGGGTTGGAAAGGGTATATTTGTCATTGAACAAGACAAAGTGTTATGTATGTGAGCCAAAGAGAATTTTTTCCCAAAATAGGTGAGCTACTGGAGAGAGTTAGGAGTGCAGACATAGGGGCAGGGTGTTACACTCAGCAGTTTGCAGCTTTCCTTCCACCATGAAAGTTTGAACAAGCTCAGTCCCATCCCATCATCATACATACAAGGTTTTGCACCAGTGAATCCCCCCAAAGCCCCTCAAAGAAAGTGACGAGTCTGAGCTTCCTGTATAGACTCACAGGAGTGGAAGGATGTGAAAGCAAAAAGGCAGAGGCAGAGATGCAAGAGTGGGTGCTCAAGCTGCCAGGGACTTAAAAAGGATGGAGAAACTCTGAACTTCTGCCAGTTAACAAAATTAGCAGATTCAAATAAGGTAACCAAAATGCCAAAGGGAAGGATACCTAGCTGATAGTGTTCTTTACTAACCAAGCACAAAAAAGGAAACCTGTTGAAGTGAAAGGGACACTATGAGAAACAGTGAATTGATCAGCCCTTGTCCTGACTGTTGATGTACAATTTAATACTTTATCCCTTTTAGTATTTTTTGTGCTAGTTAATACTATTGGTTGAACTCTGTAATTAACACACAATTATTCTTAGGTGTTTAAATTTAACTGAAAAGTGATCCCAGTTAAATATAAGAGTGGGAATAAAAGAGGGAGGAGAAGTACAACTTGGGACATGCTCAATCGGACTTGCCGCAAATGGTGGAGTTAGAAATGTGCCAGGGGATTCCAATACAATCCCATCAAGGTTGCATGTACCAATGCCATCTCACTAGTCCAAGTGATCAATTTCAGTTCACAATTGATCATACTGATAAGTCTAAGAGTCAAAGAGTTCACATAATGAGACTAGTGTCTCCTAATACTGATAGAAGGCCAGCACCACAGTTCACAAGGCTAATCCTCCTCCTGTGGCACTGACAAACTGGGTTCTAGTCCCAGTCAGGGCGCTGGATTGTGTCCCGGTTGCTCCTCTTCCAGTCCAGCTCTCTGCTGTGGCCTGGGAAGGCAGTGGAGGATGGCCCAGGTCCTTGGGCCCTGCACCCATATGGGAGACCAGGAGAAGCACCTGGCTCCTGGCTTCAGATCAATGCAGTGCGCTGGTCGCATCGTGCTGGCTGCAGCGGCCATTGGGGGATGAACCAACGGAAAAAGGAAGACCTTTCTTTCTGTCTCTCTCTCTCACTGTCCACTCTGCCTGTCAAAAAAAAAAAAAATACTAACTGATAGAATAAAAAAGGGAGAGAATGATCCAACATGGGAAGCGGGATACACAGCAGACTCATAGAATGGCAGATGTCCTAAACAGCACTCTGGCCTCAGAATCAGCCCTTAAGGCATTCGTATCTGGTTGAAGAGCCAATGAGAGTATTTTAGGCATGGAAAGCCAAGATACTCTGGCAAGAAAAAAAAAAAAAAAAAGGCCTAAAATGAAAGATCTCTGCGAGTGAGATCCCAGTGGAAAGAAAGGGCCATCAAAGAAGGAGGTACCTTTCTCTGAAGGGAGGAGAGAACTTCCACTTTCACTATGACCTTGTCTAAATAAGATCAGAGTTGGCGAACTCAAAAGGCTTCCAAAGCCTTTGCAACTCATGACTAGAGCCTAGGGAGATTACTGATGCCATAAACAAGAGTGTCAAATTATTAAGTCAACAACAGGAGTCACTGTGTACTTACTCCTCATGTAGGATCTCTGTCCTTAATGTGTTGCCCAATTTGAATTAATGCTATAACTAGTATTGAAACAGTATTTTACACTTTATGTTCTGTGTGGGTGCAAACTGATGAAATCTTTACTTAATATATACTAAATCGATCTTCTGTATATAAAGGGAATTGAAAATCAATCTTGATGTGAATGGAATGGGAGAGGGAGCGGGAGATGGGAGGGGTGCAGGTGGGAGAGAAGTTATGGGGGAGAAAAGCCATTGTAATCCATAAACTGTACTTTGGAAATTTATATTTACTAAATAAAAGTTTTTTTAAAAAAGAATGTTTCTTGAAAAAGAGTTAGTTCTACTTTACTCAGTGAGTGAACCTAATTCTGATTCAGTGAGCATCTATGAATTACATGCCCCCCATTCACCCTTTCGTTCTGGGCACTGATCATGGTGAATTTTGTAGACCTAACTACATTAGTTTGCTGTGAACCAGTTCCCTGAATGCTGGGACAATCATGCCTCCCTAAACCTTTAGAATTTTCCCCAAGTCTTTTAGGATGAAATTTATGAGTCTCTCTTCTTGTCCACATTTGTGAATTCATGAATTTTAGACTGTCAGTGAGGTGTATTCTGGTCTACAGGGCAAGAGACTCTGCACTGAAATAGAGTCAAACCAGTGCCTGAAAAGAAACAGGGAAAAGAAGTAGAAAAAGTCATCATGGCATGGAGGCCCCAGTGCCACAGTTCCTGGGCCCAGCATTCTCCCTGCTGTTTTCAGATCTTAGTACTCAGCTCTTCCTTAATTCTCAAGGTAAGGTCTTCCCACAGTGGACCAAACTAAATTGAATCGAATTTCCACTTCGTGCTTACAAACTATTCTGAACTCATATATGCAAGTAATATCTGCAAAGTAGTTTTTTCTATTTTATTTTTATAAAGACATATTTAAATTATTGCACCATAAATTCACAGGAACTAATTACTTATTTCCATCATCAATACCCACCCAAACAATGAGTCTCTTCATAAGAATGAATATTTAAAATAAAGACTGTGTAAGATTTGCAAGAGAAATACAGGCTTTTGTTATAAGAGATCACAATCTGTACTGCAATATAAATGTAAATGTTTATTTATTTATTGGTCTCCAAATGAGATGGGTGATTTAATAATAGTCTTTATATAATTTATATACTTGAATTTCTCAAAGCATTTTAATTTAATGTACTATTAAGATATGCTAAATAATACCATTTATAGAGATAGTTTTCATATTGGAAGCTTTATATTAAAGGTGTAGTTTCAGAATCTTCAAGATGAGTCTACTGAACACAATATTTCCCAAAAACTTTAGCTTTTTTTTCTTGCATTGATTTAGTCTCTTATGGAACTAGTGTTGAAACATGCTGCTATTCATACTTAAAACAGAAATTCATGGGAAAAGAACAGGATAATAAAGTTGGGGAATGTGTTTCTAAAGGGGATATGCTGAGAAATTTTCTCACTTCTCAAATGTCCTAAACTGAAGTATTAATTATAAGTCTATCTACTGCCAAATTTACTGGATTATTGCTAAATTCGACGCACTAAGAATTTTGCACTGATCTTGATAATTTAGCCAGTGTGACAAAACTACTATGTTGGCATGATTATCCCCATCTTACTGTGGGGAAGTCCATACTTACAATGGAATAGTCGGAATTCTTATCTGGTTTGGCTAAAAGAAAATCTGAAAGGTGACTAACAGACATCATGATATTATGTCATAATTAAGATCACTCAGAAGATTGTTTTAATGCCACATCCACCAGCAAAGTTAGTTGAAAAGAAGGCACAGAGAAAATGAAAAAAAAATTGTTTTCAAGTGTATTAGAAGATGTAGCAAGATCAGTGGGTCATGGAAGCCATTGGTGTAGGACAAGGGCACACTTAATCTGTAGGAGAACTTGGTGGGTGACGGAAGACACACCCAAGATCACTCCTTCTGACTTTACATTTTGTTAGGGTTCCCCTCAGTAGCAATGATTAAAATCCTTGGAAGACAAAATAGAACTTCAAAGCCACAAATCTGTCATAATGAATCTTCTCTCATTCTTCCTCCTCCCAGAGCTAGTCCATTGATACACAGTGTTTATGACAGGACTGTGACTATGAAGAATAGCAGTAAATACTCTTTGATTTGAACACAATTAAAGGGAATGAACATGGATTGAATAGATTTGAATCACATTAAACAGAACCCAAACTGTAAGACATTTTCTCTTTTAGATCACTTTCTTAGGAGTGTGGAAAATTATCTAATATACCTTGATGATAGATGAAGAGTCCAGTGCCTATCAAAATAAAACTCAAGGGCATGCATTCCTAATTAGTTCCTGGCTTGGGCCAAAGCCTTAGGTTTCTGACTCCCTGATCAGCCTATCCTATTCTATGTAACAACAACAACAAAAAAGAATATTGTGAATTACAAACCTAGACCAGAAGAAGGAGGAGGAAGAACCATAAAAAGAGAAGGAGGAAGAGAAAGTAAGAATAAGGAATAAAATAATTTTAAGTATATAAATAAGGATTGCAGAGACAAGTGTGTTAAAGAATAGGTTGTGGGCCGGCGCCGCGGCTCAACAGGCTAATCCTTCGCCTTGCGGCGCCGGCACACTGGGTTCTAGTCCCGGTCGGGGCACCGATCCTGTCCTGGTTGCCCCTCTTCCAGGCCAGCTCTCTGCTGTGGCCAGGGAGTGCAGTGGAGGATGGCCCAAGTCCTTGGGCCCTGCACTCCACGGGAGACCAGGAGAAGCACCTGGCTCCTGCCATCGGATCAGCGCGGTGCGCCGGCCGCAGCGCGCCTACCGCGGCGGCCATTGGAGGGTGAACCAACGGCAAAAGGAAGACCTTTCTCTCTATCTCTCTCTCACTGTCCATTCTGCCTGTCAAAAATTAAAAAAAAAAAAAAAAAAGAATAGGTTGTGAAGACTACCAGTTCTCTATCCTAGCTCTAACTTTCAAAGAGAAAGTGACTTTGTTCCCTGGAGACTGATTTTATAACTATACATGAAGATATGGAACTACCAAAAAAGAAATCAGATAATGAACTTATTATCATTTACTGAATTACTATACCATTTCTATTAAATTCCAACTTTTTGTGGCGCTTATGATAAAATCAGTCCTTACTATGTAATTTAATTCATCATCTTCACTATTCAGAATCAGTGCAGGCTACTCAGAATCAATCCAGATAATGCAATACCAAAATTGAATGTGGAGATAGGATATTTTGATATTTTGATATTAATTTCTCAGATTCTAAATTAGCTGAGGAGAGGTTACAACTACGAAAGTCACGTTGTCTTTATCATGATCTTGATACCTTAGAAATACCCTATGAAAAAAATAAGATGTGATAACTCAGAAAATGCTGAATTGTAAGTTATATTTAGGTAATTCTCCCAAGAGAAAATATTGTCGCTTAAAACTTGTCTTATAATCATGGGTATATATTTCTTTACTCTTTATGTGAGTAAACTTTGTATGAAAAATCTAATGAAAAAAAATTGCAAAAACTGATTATTTGTCAATCTTCAGAGATTTCCAATCTGTCCACAGTGAGGCAGCACTCCCTAGGAAAATGAAGATCGTATCCTAAATCAAATTCCACATAGAGTGCAAGTAATGATGCAAACTGTTCTATGTGGCCGTCATTATGGCTTGTGAGTCCCAGAACGGTAAGTCAAACAGCTAGAAAAGACTGACTTATGCTAAAGCGCTTAAATTGACCTATTGCCCTTATAGTTGGTCATGAAGAAATCACAACAAAACCCAAGATGTGCAATTGTAAATATGCTTTGTTTTTGTATTTTATCCAATTGAATTATTTAGAAACATGAATCTTTAAACATTTTGCACCTTATTTAAAGGATGCCTGTCATATTTGATAAGTAATAGGAAATGCTGTCAATAATATTGCTAAATAATTGAAAGCAAAACCTTTAGACCTTATAAAAGAGATGGCTAACATTTTTCTGTAATAGCATAGCCAAAATAAGAACTTAAATAATAATCTCATAGCTAGTTTCACTTCGCCATCAGCGAAGTATACAGTAAGTAGAAAAAACATCCCTTTCAGACCAAAGGGAAAGAAAGTTTTAAAGTGAGAATATAAATTGTCATAGGTTTTTCTACAATCAGTATTTCTGTAATATGTTCTTTCCTGATAACAAGTTTTCATAAATAAAACATATCTCTTATAAATGAAATTTGAATCTTTGTTATTCAGTGATATATTGTTGAATCAAGCGTTTTCAAAAGCTTTTTGCTGTGTCCTAAGATATAAGTCAGGAAGGATTTTTTTTTATTTGATAGGTAGAGTTATAGACAGTGAGAGAGAGAGACAGAGAGAAAGGTCTTCTTTCCATTGGTTCACTCCCCAAATGGCGCTATGGCCGGCGCTGCACCAATCCAAAGCAAGGAGCCAGGTGCTTCCTCCTGGTCTCCCATGCGGGTGCGGGGGCCCAAGCACTTGGGCCATCCTCCAGTGCCCTCACGGGCCACAGCAGAGTGCTGGACTGGAAGAAGAGCAATGGAGACTAGAACCCGGCGCCCATATGGGATGCCAGCACCACAGACGGAGAATTAACCAAGTAAGCCACGGCACCAGCCCCAGGAAGGATTTTTTAAGAAAGAAGTTATTCTATCTAATGATGAATAGTGGCATACAGAGAAAGAGAGAAAATTCTTACTCTAGAGTAGTTTTCTCTGTAATGGCTATACTAATTTGCTTTCCCAAAAATAGTGTACCAGAATTCCCTTTTCTCCAAATCTTTGCCAACACTTATTAGCTCAAGTGCAACAAAAAATAAAAACAACACTTATGATTTAGCCATCTCACTTTTGGGTATATTCCCAAACAAGTTGTAAACAGGATCTTGAATAGATAGCTGCATTTCCATGCTCATGGCAGCATTATTTATGATTGTCAAGATATGAAAGCAACCTAAATGTTTATGGAAGGAGGAATGTATAAAGACATTGTGGTTTACACATACAATGAAATATCATTACACCTTAAAATAAAAAGGAATCCTTCCATTTTGCCAAAATGTGGATGAACCAGGATGACATTTTGCTCAAATAAGCCAGACACACAAAGATAAACACTACATCATCTTACTTGTAGGAGCATTCTAAAGTAATCAAAATCAGAAACAAAATTCAGTGGGAAGATTAAGAGGACCTGAGGGCAGGGAGAATAAGAAGGTATTATTCAAAAGACTAAAAGTTTCAGTTATAAAATGAATAAGTTCCAGACATCTTCTGTACAGAAGCAGAATGCTATGTATAGTATAATGCCTATGGTATATACAACATAATGCCTGTACTAGATGATATCTATACTTTATGCCAAGTGTTCTTATCATTATCAGTATCAGCATCAGTATTATAATACAGAGGGCAAGAAGAAGCTTTTGGAAAGGATGGGTATGTTCATGCATGAATATTGGCAATGGATTCACAGGTTGTATACTTGTATTTAAATTCATTAAGTTGCAAACAATAAATATGCACAGCTTTTGCATGTCAACTTTAGCTCAACAAAATGATTTTCAACAAAGTGTCATCAACTGCTCAAAACTCCTTATAAACATTATTCCTTTTGACAATATTCTGAGTGAGACTCTACAAATCCACATGTGACATTAGGTTATTTTTAATAGCAGCTATCCATCTTTTTTGTTCTCTCACTTCTGTTTTGTTTAATTTGCATGGATTCAGAACCTCTACATATGGTTACCCTCTGAGCTGCCAGTCAGGTCCATCCCAGTTTCAGAACTGAATCTGCATTAGATCCTGCTTCCCCAACAACCTACCACTTCTTCCACAACTGACCTACTAAAGTTCCTGTATATTTGCCTGTAAAGCAAGACACAACTCATGGCCCATTGAATTTTTCATATATTTTAATATGTACAACTTTCCTTAATGAATAGATAATCCCAAAGTTCATATTTAACTGACTTAGTAGAGCTGAAAAATCTCTGGAATAAAACACAACAAAGAAAAATGAATAAAAAAATGGAGTGACCAATTGATACAAATTAAGATCAAAGTATTTTTCAATAAAATATTACAATTCTGAAATATATTAAATACATCATATATACTATATATATTATATACAATATAGTATATAGATATATAATATACATAATATATTAATATCATACAATTCTATATGATATTAATAATGTATTATATAATAGTATATATTTTATACATATTAAATATATAATATATTTAATTAATATATTAAATACAATGAGAAAAGGTAGCACTTCCTCAAGAAATGCAAGTCAGTTTATTAACATGATAAACACCTGAATATCCTGGACATTAAATGTATTTCCATTTAATTAAAAGAAAAAGGGTGGATGTTTGTCACAGCCTTTAAGGCACTGCTTGGGAGACTTACGTCCCATATTGAAGTGCTTAGGCTCAAGATCCCTCTCAGCTTCCAATCCAACTTCCTGCTAATGGCATACTGAGAGGCATCAGATCAGGTCCAGGAGCCCCAAATTGAGTCCAGACTCCTGGCCGTTCCTAGAATTTGGGGTAGTCAAGCTGTGGATGATCTCTCTCTCTCCCTCTCCTTCTTTTTCTCTCTCTCTCTTTCTCTCTGTCAATCCATCTTTGAATTAAATAAAAATAAGCAAATTTTATATGAGAAATTAGATAGCATAGTTATTTAACTTTGTTCTATATATACTAGTTAAAAACTGGAACAAAACATCATTAGCATTAGCACAATATTACATTTATCAACAACACAAAGGAATCAACAAATAACTATTAAAAATTTAACAAGAAGGTTTCTAATATCCCAACATAAAGCACATAAAAATTTAACATAAAGCCCTTTAATAATACAATAAATATGTCAGTGTTAGATGAATTAACCTAAGAAAACTTGACACTAAACTTTATAGATAAATGTAAATTAAAATGTCTGTAAACGACATGAGAATACTTAAGGGTTTTATGTAGCAGCCACCATAATTAACAGCACTTTGAAAATTTCGAGAAACTGCTTCTAGATATTTTATTAACCAATAAATTAAGAAATCAAAGCACACTTTAAATAGAAAGGATAATGAGGGTCTTATTTTACCAAAATGTTAACATTTATCAGAGATATGCAAAAATGTAACTAATGAGATTCAGCAACAAAATGTACAAATATATAATAAAACAACCTCAAAAATGTAACCCTCAAAACTGATGTAATTATGTAAAAGTATTTCTCAGCACTTTTAAAATATATTCATTTGAATAAAAATTGACTAAAAGTTTAAGGTGATCAAATTGCATCTCTAGAGATACTCATAATAGCATTGTTTATCATGATAACAACTAAAAAACTGAAAGATTTAAAAGCATAGCAACTATATATTATTATCTATAGATAAAACACTAAACATTAAATGAGGTGAATAGTATTACAATACATCATTAAAGAAAATGAACACGTAGAAGAACATATTTGTCACCACTCCAGTTTTTAAAATAATGTGCTTCTAAGGCCGACACTGTGGCTCACTTGGTTAATCCTCCGCCTGTGGCACTGGCATCCCATATGGGCGCCGGGTTCTAGTCTCCATCGCTCCTCTTCCAGTCCAGCTCTCTGCTGTGGCCCAAGAGGGCAGTGGAGGATGGTCCAAGTGCATGGACCCCTGCACCCGCATGGGAGACCAGGAAGAAGCACATGGTTCCTGGCTTCGGATTGGCGCAGCGCTGGCCGTAGCGGCCATTTGGGGATTGAACCAGTGGAAGGAAGACCTTTCTCTCTGTCTCTCTCTCTCACTGTCTATAACTCTATATATAAAATATAAAATATAAAATATATATTATATATATAAAATATAAATATAAAAAATATAAAAATAAATAAAATAAATATATATAAAATATAAAAAATAAATAAAATAAAAAATTTTAAAAGTGCTTCCAAAAATTTTGTAAGTATGTACATAAAAGATTGATAAGAGTGATTCTGTATACTAGGATGAATCAATTTATACTTTTATATTTTCCAATTATTTTAGTTCATATTTATTTATATAACCAGAAAAATATTATTTATCATATAAAACATTAAAACATCAGCTTTAAATTGATATACATGTGAAAATAATAATCTTTTAATGGAACTATTTGCTGGAGGTAAGTTGTAAATGAATATTAGTTTATTTTCATCTTTAAAGTCTTTTGATAGAATATTAATTTCTTCAAGTTATCTTTGTGTGACTAAGAAATTATTTACATGTTTTGAATACTTCTTAAGTACCCAAGATATATATACTTTAAAATATAAAGTTGAATCAACTGCCAGTTTTGACTGCTTTCTTCAACTCGTCCATTAATATTATTCCTTGTTATTGTTCTAATAGTGCAAATTTTTTAAGAAAACCTTTCTTTGCCTGGTCTACTCCCCCCCTCCATCACTGGTTGTTTCTGCTATGTGAATTATTTTCATAGTACTCTTTGTATATGAATTATTTTCATAGTACTCTTTACGTTACACCAGAGTGATATAGACAGGAGACAGCTAAGACATAACCCTAGGTAGATAACCAGGGACAAAGGGCTCAGTGACTCAAAGTTGACATGCAGAGGGAGACCCAAGACTGACATAAACAAGGACACACCTGGAGCAAAGTGCCTCACTGCACAAAACAAGATAGAGAAACTGAAAACAAAACAGGATGTTGTCATAGCTGGACCTTCCTGGTCCAGATATCGACTCCACAGCAATCAGAAAGTCATGGATAACTAACCGATATGTTTACAAAACTCTGTGGAACTTCCCCTAGCCCAGCAGATATATACACCTAGACAATGTCCCTTAATGATTTGCTGCTCAGGAACCCCTCCATTGTGGGAACTTTCCTGTGCTTAGAGAAAACTTTTCATGGTCCTTCTTGCTCATCCCTTTGTTCTTATTCATGGTTCTTCTTGGTCATGGGACAGGAGGCAGAGTGGGTAGAACTACAGACTCCTGCAACAAAGGTATGCTTCTGAGAATTATTGAAGAAACCCAACTTCATAAAATGGTGTAATACATAGCTACACAACTTAAATACTCCTGGAAGCTTAAAACAAAACCAACAAGATCCACTGAGATTAAACCCAATGTTTCTTACAGCTGTGAGTGCAAAAAGTCCTAGTTCCCCTGACTTACTTTTCTGAATTTTATAAACACTGAAATAGATAAATTTAAGAGCTATTCCTCATACCACAAGGTGATCAAATAATGCTCTCTTTTTATAATTAATTCACTAGATGACAGAGAGCACTGGATACTAAAAGCAAATTTAAGAACAAATCCTGAATAATATCTCTGAAGAAACCAAAACTAGATCTCAAGTTCTAGTAAGCAAATATGTTATTTCCCCTTAAGATGTTCCTCTCAATTTCTGTTAACAAACAAAGAAAGAACCTTATAACAATCCCAAACTGTCTTGGTAGTTCACACAAGAAAAAAAAAACATTCTGAAATGCCCAAGATGGATCAGACATTTATTTTTCACTTACTTTAAGACTCCCAAGTCTGCCGCCTTCAAGCTCTGTTCCTCCTAATCAGGTATCAGGGCTGCTGCGGTCTTCATCCGCACACATTCTTTCAGAGTTACTGAGGAAGAACCAAGTCCAGGCGGAATGTAAGTACAATGTTGAAGCTCAGAGGTGACATGCGCCATGTAGAGTCAAAGCACATTGAGCAAAACCGTCCACTTAGTTCCACCAAACCACAGGAGGGAATGTGTCAGAATCTTCATGGTGCCAGAAAGAGATGTTGCATGCAGTGCTATGCCATGATAGAAACACTTTCCCTCATTTTTCTTCATCACTACCATTGCACAGGCTTTGAATCAAAGCACTTCCTCTTTTATTCACAAATAAAAACGAAGAAGTGTGAATTCCTCCAAGCATCTAACTCCGAAATAAGTCAATGATCACAGCTACACTTACCTTCAGCTGTTTTCCTGTAGCCTCAGAAAAAGAGGTAACTGTTTTTCTGAGAAAACATATTCTCCTAGGCCCCCTGAGGTTTTCTTCAACTCCATTTATTTAAAGACCCTGCTTGATCCATAATTTCAATTTTAGTCTATATTTTCCACTTTATCCTCACTTCTGTGCTTCCCTTCTGATCTGTAAACAAACTCAATGATCTCATGCCTTTAAAATTTCCTCAAAGTTGGTGCTGGTGTTGTGGCATAGCAGGTAAAAACCATCATACCATATGGGTGCAAGTTTGAGGCCCAGCTGCTCCGCTTCCATTCCAACTCTCTGCTATGGCCTGGGAAAGCAGTGTAAAATGGCCCAACTGCTTGGGCCCTTACACCCATGAGGGAGGCCTGGAAGAAACTCCTGGCTCCTGGCTTCTGATGGTTCTAGCTTCAGCCATTGCAGCCATTCAGGGAGTGAACCAGCAGATGAAAGACCTATCTCTCTGCCTCTGCCTCCCTGTAACTCTGTCTTTCAAATAAATAAATGAATAAATCTTTTAAAAAATTTCAAAGCACTATGGCACTCTTTCTTCTCTACTTGTGAAGCAATAGTTTATAATTTATTTATCATTCTTGCTCCTCCTTACTTTTTATTTTTTTATTTTTAATAAGAGAACAGATTTAATGTATTTCATAGATACAATTCTAGGAAAATAACTATACTTCCCACTTTCTGTCCCTCCCTCACCCCCTTCCTTTTTTCTTTATTCTTTTCATTTTTGCAAGAGCATACATTCAATTTGATTTATAATCACAAGCTTAATGCATCATTAACCATAATATTCAACAAGTAAAAAGCGGAAAGACCACTCTGCCACAGGAATAAACACAAGGGCTATAAACAGTATCAGAATAATAAGACGTCAGCTTCCTTACTTTTTAATGCTACAAATGTATTAGTCAGCTTTTATTCACTATCACTAAAAGTGTGGGTGATCCTGTGCCTGACTGGAAGACTGCCTGCCTAACCTATGCAGGAGGTCGAGAGGGCATGGCAAACCATGCCCCCTGGGACAAACCCTCATTGAGGACTCAGCACACTGAGACCCATATATGACCTGACTGCTGGCAGATGGCAGGGACCCCAGACACATATCCCCCACCCCTGCTTCCTGTTGAGGGGCTTTGTCATTGTCAGCTAGATAAACAGCTCCCAGATGTGGCACAGACCCATAAGACCACCTGGGAGGCTATATGGGCTACATGACCTTCAAAATGATTGGAGAAGTATAGGGACAGCATTATCAGCTTTATCCTATAGAAGTAAGTGTTGCTACCCTGAACTAGTTACTACCTTTTACCTGTCCTATATAAGCTTGTGCCTAACTGCTAATAAATGAACATGTTCACCAAAGCTGTCTCTGGTGCTTCTTCTTGAAGAAAATCCATTCCTCTAGTAATTTTGAGATATATAATGTATTGTTGCTGAATATATTCACTCTGCTAAGCCATAGAACACCAGATCCTGTCCTCCTAAATTCAATATTGTACTCTGATCACATGATTTTCCTGCCTATTCTCCCCTGTCACTGGTGCCTTTTATCCTACTCTCAAAGTCTATGACCTCCACTTCTTAAGCTTCCACATATGAATGAGAACATGTGATATTTGTCTCCCTGCATATGACATTTCACTTATAATGAAGTCCAAATGGCCCAACAATGTTGTTCCACTTGACAAATTTTTTGTTCATTTTTGTGGCTGAGTGTACATGTGTCATAGTTTGTCCTTTTATCCACTGATTGACATTTGGGTTGATTCTATACCCAGAGACTTGTGAGTGATGCTGCAATATACATGGGAGTTAAGGTTTCTCTGCACTGTTTTGATTGCATTTTCATTGACTATATACCCCGTTGTGCAATTGCTGGATGATATAAGTCTGTTTTTAATTTTAAGGTATCTTTCCTATTACTTTTCCTCTTTGAAATATTTCATCAATGTCTTTTAGTTTCTATTATACAGATATTTCACCAGCCTATTCAATTAATTTATATGTATTTTTATAATTATTTTAAGTGAGATTATACTCTTTATTTCTGTTTTGGATCACCCATTATGAATATTTCAAAATTCTACTGATTTTGTGTATTGATTTTTATTGTGAAATTTTACTGAATTCATTTCTTAGTACTCACAGATTTTGAGTGGAGTCTTTAGGAATTTCCATATATAATGTGTTGTTGGCAGGGAATGACAATTTGACTTTTTTTTTTCATTTGGGTGCATTTTATTTCATTCCTGTGCCTAATTTCTGTGACTAGGACTTCCAGAAGTATGTTAAACCGAAGTGGTTAAAGTATATGGCATCTCTTTTTCCAGATCTTAGAGAAAAAGCCTTCAGTTTTTCTCCATTCAGTATGATGTTTACTGTGTATTTGTTTACATGTTACTTATATTTTGTTTCAGTACATTCCTTCTATACCTAATTTGTTGAGTTTTTGTCATGAAGATATGTTGAATTTCATCAAGTTGTTCCTCTTCATCTATGAAATGGCTATATTGTGTTGTGGCAAATTCTCTTAATGTGATGTATCATGTTTATCAATTCATATGTGTTGAAGCATCCTTGCAGTACTGAGATGACTCTCAATCATGGTAAATGATGTTTTTAATGTGCCGTTTAATTTGATCTCTTAATATTTCATTGAAGAATTTGCATATATTTTCTTTTTCAAAAAAAGATTTATTTATTTGAAGTCAGAGTTAACAGAGAGAGAGAGAGAGGTTTTCCACCCTCTGGCTCTCTCCCCAATCCGGAGCTGTGCCAATCCCAGAATATTCTATGGCTCCTGTCCTTGATAACTGCAAATGAAAAGGAGGGATGAGCTGAGTCAATTTCAGTCTACCTTTAGAACTTCCTTTCAATGAATATTTACTATTTTTCCATTGTAATAAATCCTCCATCACAAATTTTTGTTAGGATCTTCCAGAACTTGAAGATAACCTATCAATAAAATCAATCAATGATAATAAACTCATTATTATTGAGAAAAAGTATACAGTTTTTTTATATAATCTATTTTGACTTACAGGCTACTAGATAATAGTTTTTATCAAATAATATCAACATTATTGGCCGGCGCCGTGGTTTAACAGGCTAATCCTTTGCCTTGCGGCACCGGCACACCGGGCTCTAGTTCCGGTTGGGGGCGCCGGATTCTATCCCGGTTGCCCCTCTTCCAGGCCAGCTCTCTGCTATGGCCCGGGAGTGCAGTGGAGAATGGCCCAAGTGCTTGGGCCCTGCACCCGCATGGGAGACCAGAGAAGCACCTGGCTCCTGGCTTTGGATCAGCACGATGCGCTGGCCGCAGCGGCCGTTGGAGGGTGAACCAATGGCAAAAAGGAAGACAAAAGGAAGACCTTTCTCTCTGTCTCTCTCTCTCACTATCCACTCTGCCTGTCAAAAAAATAATAATAATAATAATTATGTTTCTTTTGAAGAATGGATTTTCCAGTACTCTTTTAGTAAACCCCTCATTTTTGATTCAACACTTACAAATATAAGCCTAAATATAATCATTTATTATTCCCAACATCTTAATTAAATTAAAAGTCTCGAAGTTCTAGTCGATGATTAATTAATTAATTAAACACTTTACTATGTGCTTATCACTAATGTTTTTGCCGTATAGTTAGCTGGGGGGGAGCTCCAATCAAAAAGGAAACAAAGTTGCTAAGCCTTCGACAAGGCCGCTAAGCCTTTGCTCGAGTTTGCCGCACTTCCGCATCCCAGTGACTCAGCGTTTCCAACAATCCAAGATGGTCCCTGGGGTAGGTACCTCGCCTGACAGGAGACTTCCGTATTTGTGCACAATATGTGTCCTCAGCTGTGATAGGCCCTTGAGGGCGTGCCCGGCTCATGTCCTGCCTTACCTTTCAGCTGGTTGGTCAGTTCCCTTGTGCCCTGGACAGCCCACTTTCTGTGTCTATAAAAGCTCTTCCCCTCCCAAAGTCGAGAACCCGACTGTGCCCTGGGCGTTGACTGATCTCCCGGCTCTGGTGTGGTTCCTTTGCCGCTGACACTCATCATCCTGCTCAGCCCCTGAGCTCCCTAGGCTGGCCCTGAGGAGCTCTATCAGACCTGCTGCCCCGTGATGAGCAGCAGTTAGCAGAAAACATAATCATATATATGATGGCATAATGTTTTAAAAATATGACTGATGTTTTATGAGTCTTGAATTTAATAGGAAAGTCTTGGAACAAACTAGATAGGAATTAAATGAATTTTATAGGAATTAAATGGATAGACTATTTGCAAAGTATACACAAAGTTCGAGTAAAAAAAAAAAGAAAGAAAAAAGAAATAAAGGATGGTTCAGACCCCATCAGGCTAGGATTTCAACTTATCAATTTATTTCTGAATTTTCAAAATTATTCTTGTAGCATTACTGGTAGTAAAAATCTATTAGAAATAATTCAGTATCATTCAATGTTGTATTTTAATAATTTTATATTACCCCATTTTGTTTTTGTCCTTCAATTACTTTGATGTGGGTTAATATTCCTTGTTAGTAGCTCCTATAATTTGGAAGTATGTGCATATTACCATGTTTTTTATGTTGGCATTGAATGTTTATGTGTGGAAGTCTAAGACTAGGTTGTTTGTCCTCATTTCTAAGCAGAAGGAATACTTTTTCCTATATAGAAATTTATAGGATTATTTTTATTTTAATATTCACTAATTTAGCCAGAATATTTTAATTGAGCTTTTTAAATACTTATTTTCCTGAAATTCTATATGACTTTTATTTGTACATTAGTGCTCACCTCCTTTAGTGGGATGTTTTTAAACTATGAGAATGCAATAATTCTGAAATGTCCTCAAATTCCCTGAATGATCTGGCCATCAGTTATGTTTTTAAAATAATTTCATGTCATTGTACTCATTTGTCTCAGAAGGATCTTCTTCCTCCTCATAAAGCAGACACTTTGCACAGAATCTTATCTTTGGGTCCCATAACATGGCTTCTTTCTTCTCTTTGAAGTTCAGTGACACCTTTTCAAGAAGAAAGTGACTAACTGCCCAAACCTCCAAATATACTAAATTTCATTGTGGATTCTTTTTCACATCTTTCTCAATTTGGCATTTGTAGCACACATTTCAATTTTAACTATTTAGCACATAGGTCTATTTATTTAATTTATTACTCCACTACTTGTAAGATTAAGGAAGACAGAAACTCCATTTTATTTATGTAGAATCTCTTGCGTTTTACTACCTCAAGGAGTTTTAATAAATGGATGGCTGGATCCCTGGATGAATCAAACCTATAATTTGCCATATACATTTTTCAAAATCTGGTCAATTTTAAAAATCTAGATCCCACTTCAGTATTTCTATGATTTTAACATTTTTGTTTAATTATTTAGAGATCATCAATTATTCACCCTTAACGAGTATGTCTTTCTAGGTATTTTGACCCTTCAAAAGAGTCTGTGTCTCTCGGTCTCTCCTTCTCTGTAACTCTATCTCAAATAAATAATAAAAAAACTTTAAAAAGTATCAGAGTATCCCACCACTGTACCATGGAATAAATGTAATAGAAAGTCAAGGGGATGGCGCTGTGGCAGAGTGGGCTAAGTAAGCCTCTGCCTGCAGTGCTGGCATCCCATACGGAGGCTGGTTTGTATGGATGCTGCTCCACTTCCGGTCCATCTCCCTGCTATGGACTGGGAAAGCAGGGGAAGTGGCCCAACTGTTTGGGCCCACGCACCCACTTGCGAGATCCAAAAGAAGTTCCTGGATCCTGGTTTCAGATTGGCCCATCTCCAGCTATTGAAGCCATTTGGGGAGCGAACTAGCAAATGGAAGACCTCTCTCTCTGTCTCTTTCTCTCTGTCTGTAACTCTACTGCTCAAATAAATAAATAAAATATTTTAAATAAAAAAAAAAAAAGAAAGTCAAGCCTTTCTGTTAGTTTCAGTCCAGAGCCTCACTCTGCCTGTTCGCAGCTCATTAACATGCAGCTGTGTTCATTCTGTTCCTTTGCACCTCAGTATCTATACACAGATAGCAGACGTCTTGGTCTTTCTGTCTTGGACTAAGATTCTCAACCTTTCCACTTTGAGAATCATTCAGAAATATGCAGGTAAAATTGCTATCTTATTGTTCCAACTTTCTCTTTTATTCAAATGAGTTTCTGACATCTATTTTCTCTTGGTTTGCAATGTAAATTACTTTCCCCTTCATAGTCATTGTCTTAAGAAGAAGAAATCATAACCTTTTAAATGTCTGGTTGATTTATATTCATACTATTTGCCTCATGTCTATCATATTTCTGGGTCTGAGATGAAGAAAAACTAACAGATATCACACTGGGAGAATTATCAAATTATATCTTTCTTCTATACTAAAAAGAAGTTATTTTTTGAAAATTTGGAACAATTTTGATGAAATTACCAGCTTTTTAAATGATGTTTTTATGACACTAATAAAATCAAATATCATATCATTGCATAATATTAAATATGAAAAATGTATACTTTATAGAAAATGCATACAGTAACAGAGATTTCTGTGCCAGCTTTTCCGACAAGTCACGATGATGCTGATTCAGTAATAACTCAATTTGTATTTTAATAGATATTGTATGTATCATGGTATTTCCTTATCTTTTTGTTTAGATCAAAACACCAATGGTCATGTACCACGTTAATCACCCTCTAACTTGATTTTCATGCAGGTATCAAGGCTCTGTGGCTTCTCTCTGATTGATGTGTTGATTATCTTACATATCTTATGAATTTTCAGTGTACCCAGTACAGGTAAAATAATAATCTAGCCTTAAAATGGGTTTCAGAAGCAGTCACAGTTATAATTACCTATGCAAGAAGAGTTATATATAATATATATATGATAACGTATAATTAGAGAGGTATGTGATATATTTGTGATAGATCCAATATCATATGAAGAAAATGAAATCAAAAGTAGGTAAATATTTTCCACAAACTTTTGGATATAACAATTATTTATAGCATAATTGCAAGTACCTTTCCAAGGAGACTAAATCTATATCATGACTGTACATTTGCTAACTAACTGCCCATAGGCAAGCAATAGTGTCTAGAGATTCCTGGAAAATGGTGATGATAGTAATACTGAAATCACTGGAATGCCATAAAGATTAATTGAGATTAAAGAAGAGCACTACAAATAGAAAAGTCCTCAGCAAGAGATAGCCATTATTTCTATTTTTTTATTTAATAAATGTGAATTTACAAAGTGCAACTTTTGTATTGTTGTGTCTTGCCCCCACAACCTCCCTCCCTCCCGTGGCCCTCCCCTCTCCCACTCCCTCTCCCATCCCTCCATTTATCGAGTTTCATTTTCAATTTATTGTGATGCTATGCCTGAATTATCCCAATATATCTCAGGAAAAATTACCCTTCTTTTCTTAAAAAAAAAAAAGAAATTGATAACAGTCAGTATGACAAGAAATTATCATGGCATATCTTCAAAGTATAATTCATCATCATGCCTGGAAATCTAGAATTACTGAGAAGGCAGCACAACATAAGTAAGTTCTTTTTTCAATTTTTATTTACTTGAGAGATGAGGGAGAAAGAGAGAGAAAAAGTGCTGTTATCTGCGGGTTCACTTCCCAAATGGCCATAGCTGGGCTGAAGCTAGGAGCCAGAAACTCAATCCAGATCTCCCATAGACATGACAGAACTCCAATTAGTTGAGCCATCACCACTGCCTCCCTGGTCTGTGTTAGCTGAAAATGGAGTCAGGATTTGGAGTCAAGTATCAAACCCAGGCACACCACTATGGGATTCAGTTAACTTAGATGAGCAAAGTACCCACCTCTAATGCTTTATTCTTGCTCTTGATTATTTTCATGCTATCTGAGGGCCACTTGATAGTGTCTAATATATAAAGCATGGAGACACTTTACATATAAAACTTTGCTAATATATAAAGTCTTCTTTTTAATTTTTTTTTTCGTTTTTCTTTATTTATTTGAAAGAATTACACAGAGAGAGAAGGAGAGGCAGAGATAGAGAGAGAGAGGTCCTCCATCTGCTGGCAGCAATGGCTGAAGCTGCACTGATTCTAAGCCAGGATCCAGGAGGCTCCTCTGGGTCTCCCACGTGGGTTCAGGGGCCCAAGCATTTGGGCCATCCTCCACTGCCCTCCCAGACCATAGCAGAGAGCTTGATCAGAAGTGGAGCCCAGGACTTGAACTGGCACCCACATGGGATGCCGACACTGCAGCTGGTGGCTCTACCCACTACACCACAGCGCCTGCCCCACAAAGTCTTCTAAAATTGAGGTTTTAAATTTGATATTCTCAATCCACAATCAACAATAGAAGTTAACTTAATCCAACCTAGTATGATTCTGAAGCCACAGGTAGAAATCAAATTCAACCATTAAGTTTTATTTTAAATATAAACATTAACTTACTAAAATATCTTTAAAACTTAGTGACTTCCCTACTATAAACAGTTTTTGCAGTATTTAAAGTTTCACTGGTAATAGTTGTATTTTTAGAAAGCTTTTTGTTTTTCATTTAAACCAGCAGAAAAATCTATATTCCATCAAAACCTACTATCAGGAAAAATTTTTATCTTAGAAACTATATGAAGAAAAAAGAAAGTAAAAGCTAATGGTACAGAGTGAGCAAGCACATCTGGAGATACATCAAATAACATAATAATGTGAAGAAATATTTCAGTGCTTCATTCTACAGTCACCAGTGTGTAGTCCCTTCAGTTGTATGGGTCATAGTGTACCAGCCCAAGCAGTCCATCACACTGTTTATTGCCAGTCTTCTCTTTGACACAATTTGATGATTCAAAAACAATGAATAGAATGAATAGAAAATAAAATAGCAGGAAACCATGGCAACCCCTTCATAAAAGGTATAATATACTTTGTCACCCATCAATTGTTCCTCATAAAACATCTTTGAAATCAGGGCAATACCCACACCAAGAAAATACAGCCAAACATCCCGTGTTTTACTGTTTAAGAAGATACAATGGAAACAGCTCAGAATTTAGAATCAAACAAATTTAGGTTTTAATTCCCTGAACACTTATGAGTCATTAAAAAATATACCAATGCACATTTGGAAAAATTATTTATTCTTTATTAGATTAATCTTCAATTACCTGTAATATGGTAATAAGGTTCATGCAGTTGATATGAGATTTTAATTCAGATAATGCATCATAGGAAATATACACTTCTGTTAGGCAAACATTCAGCTGGCACAGAATGAGGTAGCCCACAAATGGCTATAGATGTCTGCACTAAGGGTTGTAATTTAGGTATTTATAATAGTAGTAAAATATTTTAAATATTTCTTGGTGGAAGCTAGGTTATAAGAGAAAGCTGTTTCAAAATCAAAGCTTGGGGTCCACAGTGATTTCAATATTACTCCAGGAATGCCAAAATTAATGAAGTGGCCTAGTTAGCTATTTTATGTTTTCAGACTATAAATGTCACCTTATCTACTTCTGTTTAGAAGGGGGCTTGAAGCGACTATGAAGCTTGATTGGCTTAAAGTTTGGGGAAAAAATATTCTAGTTTGGTTTTGTTGAAATACAAAGAAAATTACTATATGCTTCTTCACAAATCATGAAATGACACTTTACCAAAAAAAATAAAAACTAATTAAAAACAGATAAACAAAACTGTTCACATCTCCATAAGGAAGCGTGTATCTCTTTAAAATAACAGACTTAAAATATCTTCTCAAATAAATCAGATATCCCCAAATATGTTTTGAAATCTAGTGCTCAAATGTTCCTCCACAACTCTACTTACTTTTTTTCTAGAAGCAACTGCCATTCTGAACTTGATATATATAATTTGAGTTTTGTGTTTTTATTGCCTATATGAGTATCTCTAATTATTCTTGAATACAAAATCTTTATATCATTTTGCAGCTTTTCACTCATCATTGTATTATCAGTCAGTAATAATTAGTGATTTTGAGTCTCTTTTCAGGTGCGTATTAGTCACCTGTATCTTCTTTGAAGAAATATATATTCAAGTCCTTAGATCATTTTTAATTGGTTTTGTTTTTGTTGTAATAGTATATGCATTTATTTTAATATATTGATATATTTCTACTACTAATGACGAATTTGAAAATCTATATAACCACACGTTCATATTTTCTTCTATATGAATTGCACATGTGTACCCTGAGATTATTTTTCAGTTGAATATTTCATCTGTTCATTTGTGCTTTTTATGTTCTGGGTTTTAATTCACAAACCTCCTTTAAATACATGACATTTTTTTCATCCTTAAGATGTTTGTGTCCTACAGAAATTTTGAATTTGTATATAATAAAGATTGTCAATATATTTTGCATAAATAGTATTGTGGAAATCTTTTATAAGAAATCCTTCTATAATCTAGTGTTGTAATGATCTTCCTTTTTTTCTGAAAAACTTAGAACTTTCTGTGTGTTTTATTATTTAGAGTTACTCTCCACATTTTAGAATTTATATATCTAACAATTTTTCTCTCCATATGAACAACACATTGTTTCTCTACCTTTTTAAAAAAAACAATGCCAGGTAAAGCTGCCTATTTTACACATCATCTGACTTTGAGGCTATCCCTGTTCATCTATGAGAACCTTGCTTTTATTTTTAAACAAATTGGAGCTAGAAAATGACCACGGTTTTGTGGTACATATTGATAATGGCAGAATATTTATTAATCATTATCCTTTTACAATGTCATTTTTCTTGTTTCTTGGCCATTTCTTTTCCACATAAAGTTAGAATCTTCATTTTAATTTTAAGTATATTTAGAAACTTTTCTGAATTTATAAATTAGTTTTACAGAGAAGAGTCATGTTCCTATCATTGAATTGTCTTAGCTTTAGACCTATTATATCTCTTTATTTATTTAGTTTTTTTGTTTTGTTTTAATTTTGGATCTATAATAGTCTCACTGGGTACATATAAAAAAGTATGATAATCATACTGTAGGGAAATGATTCCCTTCAATGAATGGTACAAGACAGTTGCTTTAACAAATTAAATAGATTTGCCACCCAAAATTTTACACAGTTTTTTTTTAATTATTCCCCAATAATATTTATTTTTGCTATTAAAAATCTTATATTTTTAAAAAAGAACTTCATGCTCTAGCAACTTATTTCTAGTTTAAGGGTTATAATTTATTATCAATATAGTTCTTACATTCATTAAATTATTTTAGTTTCTTTTTAGGTAGTAAAATGTTACTTTTCCCTATTTACCTAAGATTTTTTTTCTTTTTTAGTCAAATATTATAGTTGTTTCTCTTGATTTATTTCACTAACTACTTCCAGTATAATGTGATATTAGAAAGAATTTCTGGTTGATGCATAATTAAGTGAATTGTTATTAACATTTTGCCATCAGTATGATGTCGATTGACCTATAAAGATAGAAATTGGGAGCAAAAACAGAGAAAAGACTTAATTTGGCAGGTTAAGAGTATTAAGCATTATTCATAGCTTTACAAAAGGTTGCTGTTCAGTTTTACAAACACAAATAAGATTCGAATATTATCACTTTTCGGCAACTACTGACTTGTGGCATTCCAATTGATCATCTGATTTTTACTTTAATGCTATGATTCATATTGAGAATTTTCTATTGTTGATAAGTAAACCTTTTCATTCCAAATTTTGGAAATATTCCTGAATTCCTATTGTCAGTAGATTTACAATATTTTTCATTATATCCAGAGAAATTTAACCTTGTAATTTTGCCTTTATAATTTGTCCTCTATCATTTAAAAAAATGTATTTGGCAAGGAGAGAGACAGAGAGTCCATTCACTTGTTTACTCTCCCAAACAACCATGGGCTAGGGCAGATGAAAAGCCGAGAGCTAGAAACTTAATCCAGGTCTCCCATGTGACAGCAGGACCGAACCAATTGAGCTGTCATCCACTGCCTCTCAAGGTGTTCATTGGCAGGAAGCTGACCATGGAGTCAGAGTCAGAACTTGAGCCAGGTACTGCTATCCGGATTGCAGGCTCCACAACTGACAGCTACTCTTTAATTCAAATATCCTCTTTTCTTCCTGGTTTCAAAGTTATATTCCACTCTGCAAATGAAGTTGTAAATCTATTTATCCATTATCTAGAGAGCTTACAAAGTGAGACATCATCTCTTGCTTAATATGAGTTTATCTATAAAAATAATTGTGTCTGGAATTCTGGTTTTGGAAATTTTTAACTAGTTAGAATGTCTTCTTCTATTTTTAAATTTATTTTTAAAGTAGTATTTTTAATGATACTTTCAAGGACATTAATCTTTTCATATAAGCTTTCAAAGTTAATCACAAAGAGTAGTTTATTATGTTCACTTGCTATTTTCAGTTTATGTGTTGTTTTATTTCCCCCTTTATTTTCTATGTTATTTGTTGTTCCCTCTTCTTCAGATATTCAATTTACTTTCTTAATTTTTCCTGTTACATTTGCTTGTATTATTATCTTTATTTTTTGATGCTTCTTTCTAAGGATTCACCCAAGGTTTATTTTACTAACTTACTGAGTTGACATTTTTCTCTTTTAAGAAAACCCAAAAGCAAAGTCGAAAGGACTACACCAACTCTCTTCATTATAAAACAAGAAATAGCATCCCAGTTAGCAAATGCACAACAAGACATTTTCTGCTTATGCCATTGCCAATGCACAGAAACTCATTTGGAGCTTTTTAGCTCATGAGGTTAAATGTAGTGTGCATTTTCCCATTTGGAGTTTTGTGACGTGTGAGATTAAATGTACTGGGTAGTTTATTAACCAAATCTTCCTCATATTTTACAAATTTAACATACACTTTTGCTTTTTAAAATCTGTCTTTTACTCTTCTCATTAATACAGAAGATACCACTCTGTATGTTTCCCATAATCATGGTCTTCAATAATTATTATAGCTACTTTGTGTAGCTGTCAATTTAAAAATTCTTTCAAATATGGAATTGAAAATGAGTATGATTATACCAAGTCCACTGAAAAAATTTTATTTGAATATAAGTAAAAATAGGCAGTCTGCTTTCCAAATGTTTGTACATCTGTATTTTGTAAAACAGTGAGGGAACAAAAGTGATGGGAAAATTATGGAAAGCAATAAATTTTTAGAATCCATATATTTTAGTGTGCTTTCAGAGATAAATAATACAAGTTAGCATATCAAAATAAAAAAATTTTCAAAAATAATTGAGAAATTATTTTATAGGTAAAACAAAACAAAACTCTTGTTCAACTTACTCATTGTTTCTCCAATACATTTAACTATAGAACCACTTTTCTGAGAAACACCTCCAAACAGTGTTTGTTAAAACACAGATGCTGCATAGAACATTGTCTATGAAACACTGGTCTAACTCAAAGATAAATTCTCTTTCTAGTTTTCACAATATTACGGATTATGTGATCTCTAAGATGAAAAAAAAAAAGAGTTCCTCTATTCTCACTGAATGTTTGACTAAATTGAGCATTATGACAAACATAAACACTAACTGAATCTTAAAATTAATTAGACATATTGCTCTTATTATGGATCAGCACAGGCCTCCCTGACACATTGAGAGGACTGGTCCAGGAAAGAAAGCAAGATTACTGCTCTTGGGAGCAAGTGGGCTCCCAAAGTAGAAAGAAGTTGAGCCAAATATCCATATAGGGTCAATGCTTCCTTTTACTCACTAACATTAAATAATGTGTGTTCACCTTAAGCCTTGTAACTATTACAATCATGTACAACCTGCAACCAGCCTTGACTAATTTCCAAGATCACAGTTTGCCATTCACTTAGGGATGCCCAAAGCTGTGTGTGCACAAACACACACACACACACAGACACACACCAAAAAAACCTCTCCAGCTCTCGAATGCTGAATCTGAAAATTCCACTAATTCATTCTTAGATTTTCTCAGAAAATTAAATGTTGGGAACTTTAAAGAGCAGGGCTTTTCTTTTTTATAAAACTGCATCATCTTTATTTTGTATATGTTAATTTCAGAACAAAATAAACAATAAAAACCTCACAATACACAACATTCAACCTCATTGTCAAATTAAGGAGGGGATAGGGCTAGAGACCCTTGTTTCCTTCCTGAAGATACAGAGTTGTCTGCCTGTTCTTTGGTCTCCCCAGTGATGTAGTAAATGGAATTCCGCATCTCTTTCATACAAGAGACATACTCTGACAGCGAAGTCATCTCATCTCCAGACTGGGAAGTGTGGTAATGCAACAGCTCAGAAAGGCAGTGCTGGTTAGTGGAGTCCTCATAGATGCCAAGCTTTAAGTTCTTGGATAACACCTCCTAGAAATTCTTGGAGTTCTCCTTGTCTTATGCCAACTTGGAGAAGAGCTCAAGGTACTTCTCCACAATGTTTTTGCAGATGACTTTCAAGATCTTGCTCTACAGGAAATATTCAAGGGCAGGTCTTAGAGTCAACCACACCATGAATGAAGGTGAAATATTCTGGATCAGCTCATCATAGCTGTCCATGATGAACATACCAAGGCCGTACAGTTTAATGTTGTTGTTCTCCATACTCCTCCTGGGTGACGTCATCAGAGTTTCTGGTCCAGATGTGCTTGGTCTTTTTCAGTTCTTCCTGATCAATTTATTTCTCCTTGATCTTCCTTATTTTCTTTTTCTTTTTTAAAAAATTTTTTAAAAATTTATTTGACAGATAGACAGTAAAAGAGAGAGAGACAGAGAGAAAGGTCTTCCTTAAATTGGTTCGCCCCCCCAAATGGCCGCTATGGCTGGAGCTACACCAATCTGAAGCCAGGAGCCAGGTGCTTCCTCCTGGTCTCCCATGCAGGTGCAGGGGCCCAAACACTTGGGCCATCCTCCATTGCCTTCCCAGGCCACAGAAGAGAGCTGGACCTATAGAGGAGCAGCCGGGACTAGAAATGGTGCACATATGAGATGCCAGCACCGCAGGCAGAGGATTAACCAAGTGAGCCATGGCACCAGCCCCTTTGTTTTATTTTTCTTATTCTTCTGCTATCATCTTCTTCATCGGAGCCCACATCTTTGATCTTGGGCTTCTCCTATCCTCTTTGTCTTCCTCCTCTTTCTCACCTTTCTCTTCCTCTGCTTCATCATCACTGATTTCCTTTTCTCTTTCCTTCTCCAAATAGAAGTGATGGGGCAGCTTATGAACTTAGAGTGCTTCTTCACCACCTCTTTGACCTTCGTCTCCTCCAAATATTCAGTCTGATCATCTTGGTGCCTTGGCCAATAGGCTCACCATGGTCAGCACACACAGTGAAGGAGCCCCCAGAAGAAGACTCCCAGGCATACTGCTCATCACCATTGTGCTTTGTAATCACAACCACATTCTCCACCACCAGGTAGGCAGAATAAAAACCAACCCCCAATTGCCCAATAATGGAGATGTCTGCACCAGCCTGAAGAGTCTCCATAAATGCTTTAGTCCCAGACTTGGCAATGGTTCCCAAGTTATTGGTGAGATCAGCCTGTGTCTACCAATGTCAGCATGTGGTCCTGGGGACTGGGGTGATGTCGATCTTCAGCTCTTTACCACTGTCCAGCTTGGAGAGGACTGTTAGGCACCAGATGTATTAGAGGTATTTTTCCCCCCGCAGGAAAATTTCCTTGTTGGAATAGAAGGTATTCATGATGACAGACATGGGTTAGGCAATTTCTGCCTAGTGAGAGAAAGTCACCATTTCCATTGGTCTTTCAATTTCTGAACCAAGACACAAAAAGAAAGTATACTGTAATGTAGATACTTAAGCATCACTTTTATTACTGCTAAAGCCTAGTTTGGGGGACATAACTTCATATAAGTTTGAAATGGCTCTGAGACCCATGTCAGAAACGGACAATCTTGTACCTCTAGTCACAACCGGGCTGGTCCTATGCAGGTGGTGAGTCCTTGTGAAACCATGAGAAAGTGTGCTTTCTGAAACTGATCAGTTCCCATAGAGGAAAGGACAGTGCCAAGCCAGACATGTACAAATTGTGCCTTACAAACACACACATGTTTTGTCACTCTTCAGAGGTGTCTTGAGCCGAATTACTGAAGGACAACATGGAAATAGTGCAATGCCGCTGGGGGAGAAGTATCAATATCATCAGAGACGGAAGAGCTTCCTCCATGTAGAGTCAGACAGGTTATCAGAAAATATAACAGTCAAATATGTAGCCACTGTCTGCCACTATGCTGCTTATTTTAACATATCTAGTAATCTTTAATAAGTGATCACTCTGAGACAAAGTCTGAGTAAATGCTTTTTGACCAGAGTAATGATTGCATTTCTAAGGAGAGGTCTCAAATCAGCAACTTTTAATTTAATCTGTATTGAGTATGAAGCTAGCTATAAACAAGTAATCATGTGTTTTCTGAATGATTAAAATATGTGTATGTAGGAATCTGCAGGTCTGCACACAATAATGTTCTCGGCTGTGACAGTGACTGTTCCTTTAACATTACTCACTATGGAGTGCCATCATAACACGTTTATGTTTTCAAATTTGTTTTAACCACTAGTATATTTTTTACTAGAAACTACTTTTGATTTTTTTAAAAATATGCACCAGAGGACTTAAAGAGATTTTCAGAATTGCCAGATTGTTTTGTTAACTTCCTGTGGATTTCACTTAAAGGTTGCTTGAGATTAGTACCTAGCACATAGTTGCTTCTCTATAAATATTAGCTTGTTTTAATTTGCTTAAATATAGTAAATAATGAAGATTAACAATTACGGTAGGCTACATTTTTAATAAGTAAATGGTTTAAATATGAAATATGATTAAATATTCTCATCAGGAAAGATAGTATATCATGATGATTAGGTTGTAACTTTGGAACTAGATTCTTACATCTATCCTTTGATTAATTGTATAATCCTTTCAAGTTAGACATCATCTTTCTTGGTTTATCCATTTCCTGATATTTAAAAAGGCATATCTGTACTAGTTAATTCATAGATTTGTTCTGAGAATCCAATTTGGAAAAGAACTTAAGACACAATTAGGATTCAATGAGCATTTCAAATGATGCCTTCTTATGAAAAGATCAATGTGAATATTTATTATCATTATAAAACTGAAGACAATTATCATTCTTGTTTTCTAATTTAGAATTAGATAAAAATTCTGCAAATGCTACATAATAAACTAGTACACTATAATTATGCACTTTAAGGAATTTCAACATTATATCAGAGTCTAGAAACTGATAATTTATAAACACTTGAAAGCTGTCATAAAATAATAACTATAACATCTGTAATGTATACATTAAATTGTGGTTTCTTCTTAAGAGAATATCGTATATTAGGAGAAAATATTCCGAGATTCATGCTACACATCTATGAAACAGGTTCTCTATTTAGAGATAAATAACAACTCCAATCCAAAAGGCTTCCTATTTAATATTCATTTTGTGGATAAAGATACATTTTCATGATGTCATTTTGTTCAGGATTTTAACTTAGGGAACAGAAAAGAGATCTAGATGGATGAGGGGAAACAAAATGACTACTAGACTATGAATTTGTTAACAACTTCACCTACCACATCAACACATGCATGCACACACACACACACACATACACACACAATGTCATTTTCATTTGTGGTTGAATGGAGAGAGATCAGAAATTATGTGGAGCAATATTGTCCAAAGTAATTGCATGGGGACTACAGCTACAAGCTGTTTATCTTATTCACTAACTAACAAATGTATTACACTAATTAAAATATTAGTTTATTAGTAAAATGTATATTAAATAAAATTAATGTGATCTTGCATATTCTTTGTTTCATATTAAGTCCAAAATCTGGCATGTATTTCAGTTAGAGGCAGTTTCAATTCATATTCTCTATACTTTTCTTCAGTAGTGACTTGTAGGTAGAAATTACTATTTTTTTTATTAGACAGGTAGAGTTATAGACAGTGAAAGAGAGAGAAACAGAGAGAAAGGTCTTCCTTCTGTTGGGTCACTCCCCAAATGGCCTGATGGCCAGCGCTATGCTGATCCAAAGCCAGGAGCCAGGTGCTTCCTCCTGGTCTCCCATGCGGGTGCAGGGCCTAAGCACTTGGGCCATCCTCCACTGCACTCCCGGACCATAGCAGAGAGCTGGATAGGAAGAGGGGCAGCCAGGACTAGAACCCAGAGCCCATATGGGGTGCCAGCGCCGTAGGCAGAGGATTAACCAAGTGAGCCACGGCACCGGCACCAGAAGCTACTAATGTGAACAACACAGTTTAGAGAAAAAGATTTCGCGGAAGAGAAGTTGTGCTTCCCTTCTTATTCCCTCTGTGGCTCAGAAAACAATTCTCTGAAGCTTTCAGTTAGCTTTTGCAACTTTCATTAATTCTGTCTGTGGAAGAGTAATCACCAGTCTTTTTTTTTTTTTTTTTTTTTTTTTTTGACAGGCAGAGTGGACAGTGTGGACAGTGAGAGAGACAGAGAGAAAGGTCTTCCTTTTGCCGTTGGTTCACCCTCCAATGGCCACCGTGGCTGGCGCGCTGCAGCCAGCGCACCGCGCTGATCCGAAGCCAGGAGCCAGATGCTTCTCCTGGTCTCCCATGCAGGTGCAGGGCCCAAGCACTTGGGCCATCCTCCACTGCACTCCCAGGCCACAGCAGAGAGCTGGCCTGGAAGAGGGGCAACCAGGACAGAATCCGGAGCCCCGACTGGGACTAGAACGCGGTGTGCCGGCGCCGCATGGCGGAGGATTAGCCTGTTGAGCCAAGGTGCCGGCCCACCAGTCTTTAAAATATGGAAAAATTATAAACCCGAGAAAGGTCAAATCCAACATATTTAAAAAGAGCACATCTAACTAGGCTATAGAGAACAAACACAGGGTTTGCCAGGTAACTTTCAGAAGCAGTTAAACATATGCAAAACCAAACTTAACAGAAATATGATAGTGTACACTAAAGCTACCCCACAGCCCAGACTACAGTTTATGAGATACCATTGAGATTCATTCATCTATGTGGTATTCAGTTACTGTTGGCATTTCATTAACCCTAGCATCTTAATCTCTAGCATTAAATGCTCTCATCACTTGCAAATCTATAAAGTAACTTGAAGACCCAAGAGTCAGCTAAAACTAGCTCTTTCCAGCAATACAGAGAAAATGAAATTTTCAGGGGAATTGCTGGGAGTTTTGAAATAAGGAAAACCTAGGGTTTCTTCATCTTAAACAATTTTCTCACCTTTCCAAAAGTAAAATATGCTATCCACTGCTTCTCTTACAATGCCCCCTCCACGATAACTTACTTCCTTTTATCCTTTAAGGTATCTTCTTGGACTCTTCCTTAGCAGATCTGCAAGGGAAAAACCTTCAAACAGTGTTGATTAACTCTTGCCATTAAACCAAAGACACAGCTAGATTTATGTAATCTTTATTCTTCTAGAATTCACATTCCACCTGAAAACAACTGCACAACACACTTTTAAGACTACACTCTAGACACTGTATAGAAAGGTAATTATCTTTGGGAAAATTAATTCACCCTCTTAAAACACATAATGCTTCATTGTTGATGAATCAGCAAAAGCACATTTGTCATCCACATATTTCTTTTTAAACTCTATATCCTACTTACCTATTAACTGGACATATTTCTCCAAAACACTTCCATTTGAGGGTGATCAACTATCCCAGTTTTCCATTTTTCCAGACACTATCTCAGTTTTATCTCTGACATTATTTTACCGTTTTATTTCTTTTTAAGGCAGAGTGATAGAAAGAGAGGGAGAGACAAAGTCTTCCATCTGCTGGTTCAGAATTGCAGCAACAGCAAGATCTTAGGCTGAAGGCAGGATCCAAGAACTCCATGGGAGTCTCCATGGTGGGTGGCAGGGAACCAAGCACCTAAGCCATAATCTGCCTCCTTCCCAAATACATTAGCTGGGACTTAAATCAGCTCTCTGATATGGATACTGGTGTTGCAAGGCTTGGCTTAACCTCCTGTGCCGCAATGCTGGCTCCAACACTGACCTTTTTGCATCTCTGAGAAACCTCCGATTTTAGGAAATTGAGACAATTTGTAAATCTTCACACATCCTCCATACATTTTCTTCCCCACCCAAACCTACTCTTCCCCAGTCTTTGAAAGTTACAAAACCCTCACAGTCAAATACATTATGAAGGAAATCATACTGAGTCGCTTCCTATTTGCATGTGTCTCTTCATTTGTTTAAGTCATATTTATTGACTTTCAACTAGGGATTATCAAATGAAACAATGGCAAAAATACCCCCTTTGTGCAATTTACATTACACTGTGGAAGACTCAAAGTAAACAGAAAAATAAAATGTAAGCTTTCATAAACAGACATTAGAAGAAAAATTAGACAGCGTAACAGAAATAGGAAGTGCTGTATGTACATTTAGAAACTTCTGAGAGTATCAGCAGTACCAAGTTATCAACCCATTTCACTACATTTCTTTGATCCATGGGAAGTTAACCTGAGGACTAGATTATCATAATTTAAGGCCATTACATTTTTTGACCCCCTGTTAATTGACATAAAGCATGGCTTCATGGTTTAAGAGATATTGGAAAAAAAAAAAAGAGATATTGGTTTCTGGATTTCTGTCACTGGTCATGTAAGTGATATAGACTATCGCTCAATAACTATGCAGATATTTGTTCTATGTCGTATGTATGAAAATGCCACAAGAATGTTTTAGAGAAATAGGTAAGTTTATTTTTTGCAGAACAGTGTCATATTAATACATTGATTTTTCATTTTACACATTTCTCATGAATTTGTGAAGGCCCGCATGTTTCTTTAATTCTTGAATAATTACAAGAACCAAGATGTTTTAGAGATTTTGAAATTACCTCAGCCTGTTTCTGAATTACCACAATACAGAATTCATCACTTATCACACATTGAAATTACATCTTTATGTCAAATTTGTTACATGTAAATTAGAAGGCAGCAATTAAATGATTACTATTCTTCCTATCTTTAATATTCTCTGATTAAGATATGCAATCCTAGCTGGCGCCCCGGCTCAATAGGCTAATCCTCCGCCTTGCTGCGCCGGCACACCGCATTCTAGTCCCGGTCGGGGCGCCGAATTCTGTCCCGGTTGCCCCTCTTCCAGGCCAGCTCTCTGCTGTGGCCCAGGAGTGCAGTGGAGGATGGCCCAGGTCCTTGAGCCCTGAGCCCGCATGGGAGCCCAGGAGAAGCACCTGGCTCCTGGCTTCGGATCAGCACGGTTGCACTGGCCAAGCAAGCCGGCTGCAGCAGCCACTGGGGTGGTGAACCAACGGAAAAGGAAGACCTTTCTCTCTGTCTCTCTCTCTCACTGTCCACTCTGCCTGTCAAAAAAAAAAAATATGCAATCCTATTTTAAACTCTAAATATTGATAGATAACATCTCTAAACATAGGTCTAACCAATAAATTTTTGTTATGTTATTGTATATAAAGAAAAGGTAAAGTTTAACTTTGCCTTATAATTATATTTATTCTAATCTCTATTTAGATAGAAATCTAATTTTTACTGAATGTGATGGATTTATGTTCACTCACTGATTTTTTGTGATACAGATTTGAAAAGTAAGTTAATTTTATTTCCTTTTTGAGAAACAGGTAAATTTTTAATTTTTAATAAGATCTTTGAATACAAAAACTTTCTTCTACTAATAATTTTAAGTCAACTTAAAAATCTCTTACAATTATTCCTTTTTTAGGAACCAATATTTCTTTTAAGTCACATTTAAAAGCAAAATTTATTACATACTGCAACTTTTATAAATGTGCAAGACATTCCCAAAATATGTTTTCCATTTTCATATCATTTTGATGCATCATGAGTCATATCTAATCCAAATCCTCTGCTTTCCCAGGAAAAAATTGTCCCCAAACTTTACTGTGTTCTCAAGTTCACACTTAAATTTGCATGAGAAGCCAACTGGAAAATGAGAAACACATGGAAATGAATTTCTTCCTGGAAAGTGCTCTAGCAGAAGCAGGTTCTACAATCTAATGTCAATAGAACTAAAAATAATGGAAAATGGCCAGGTGATTTGTTAAGGAAGTGAGGAGATAATGATCCAGAGTGGCCAGAAGAAATTTATCCACTTCTAAATTAAATTTCAGCAGGGACTTCATGATCTAGTTCACTGCCCTAAAGAAACATTTCTGTAAAGAGGCTATAATTCCCTTGTTTCCTGTGCTTTGTTCTGCACACAGCAAAGCAGCAGCACTTCAACAGCTCATCTTCTGCATTTAGGGAGACAAATTGGATGTCTGCAGGGAGCAAAGATGATTAGAGTTCCCCAAAGAATGTTAGCTACATCATGCTTAAGCCTGATAAGTGGCTATCTAGTAGACTGTGATCACTTAACCCTTTGAAATGATTTGGGTAACTGTAAGGGTTGACATTTCACATTTACATTCATTTCTAGCTGTTGATATATAAATTATGATTGGTGGTGAAAATTTGAAAATAAAATCAGATGCATTGTAACACCTCTTATATCCAGGAAGATAGTTAAGGTACAATTCTTGTACCTATAATCATATTTACTTATTTTATTAAATAATAAATACAGTTAAAATTATTAAAGAAATCCAGCATGGTATAAGTAGTAACATATAGAAAAGTATTAATGAAAAACTCATCTCCAACCTTAATTTTTCTTGCCCATGCTTGTGACACTTGGAAAAGACATGTTCTGCAGTTGATGCAATTATTGAAGAGGGCAACAGCTGAAGTCCTTCAGTGACTGATAGATTAACCCTCAAGCAGCTGAGACCACGGGTCCTTCAGAGGTGAAATTGAAAGGGCCCGTCTCAGTAACCTCTACACTTCATATGTCTAATATCTATTGTTTTATCCTGATATTTTAAAATCCAAGTCATTTATTCTATAAAGGTAGCCATCAATTTACAGCCCAAGTGCCTTATCTTGGCCTGTTTGCTTTGTAATGAAGATTCATTCATAAAAACCACATCCAGGAGACCGGCGCTGTGGTGCAGTGGGTTAAGCCACAGCCTGCAGTGCTGACATCCCATTGGGTGCCAGTTTGAGATGGGGCTGCTCCACTTCTGATCCAGCTCTCTGCTGTGGCCTGGGAAAGCAATAGAAAACGGCCCAACTCCTCTGGCCCCTGCACCCACGTGGGAGACCCTGAAAAAGCTCCTGGCTCCTGGCTTCAGATTGGCACAGCTCCGGCTGTTGAGGACAATTGGGGAGCGAACCAGTGAATGGAAGGCCTCACTCTCTCTGCCTCTCCTTCTCTAACACCGACTTTCAAATAAATAAATCATAAAAAAAATCCATTCATCACTTATTTCTTATCACATATTTCTTCTCTTATGCCATAGAGAGGTTTGAATAACTATAATAGAGACCTTATGACCCATAAAGCCAAAAAATTTTAACACAGACACTTTATAAAACACCTGGTTGATCCCTGTTTTACAAGGCAGTGGGTGTTTACTATGGTTATACAACTGTGCATATTTCTATTTAGACTTCTCCTCCAAATGGCAACTTATAATAACTGCAGTTAATTTTTATTGAGAGCTTATTGTTTACATTTTTTCTTGAATTTTGAATGTTTTACTAATTTCTGAAGCCCTACTGCACTCCAGGCATTCTGTCCTCAAAATCATGGGCCCTTTACTCCTAGGTCTCTCTATGGAAAGCACAGAGTGTCACATAGCAGGTCCCTGTTGATAAAGAAATGAGCCCATCAGGCTGTGGGCCACCATGAGTGTTTGGAAGCACACTCATGTAAACTGGAGTCAGTTTTGGTTTTTTTTTTTTTGAGACGTGCACTGAGATTTAGGCCTTAGACTAAGTGTCTGGCTCCCCGTTTACTATGCATGTGTGAAGGGATAAAGTAAACACAGTTTGGTTGGATAATCGCAAAACTGCTCCATTTGTATCTGGTTTGGGTTCCTCTTCTCACCCCATTCTACACTGAATCAATTTCTGGTTTCTGGGAACCCCTATGTTACCTTAATACCTGCTTCTTCCAACTCTCTTCAACACACATTGCACATTTCCATCAGCTTTTACCTCCAGAAAAAGTTATGAATTCTAATAACCCTCCCACATTGTTCCATCTTAATTAAAATGCTTCATTTCAATGTGGTATCACTTCTATGAACTGAATGCTTGTACTTAATATGCCATTTTGATCTCAAAGAAAAGTGTTTTCATTTATTAATTGTTAATTAATTTATTTTAATAATTGTTTATATTTAAGATGTGCAATATAATATCCTGCATATGTACATGTGTATGTATATAAATAAGCAGAATATATAAACAGTATACATTTCACTATATAATTATTTACTCATATATACATACCATGAAAAGATTCCTATGAACCAGCTAATTAATATATTTGTCTCCTCAGTTAGTTTCAATTTTCTGGCTTTGCTGAGAGCACCTGAAATTTGTTCTGCAAATTTTCAATACAAATGTGAGCATTAGTTGAAAACCTAGACATATTTTTCTTGTTTTTAATTGTAGAATGAAATGAGAAAAAAAATCATATTTAGTGTTTTTCTTTTTAATTGATAATTATACTTAAATATTTACATGTTAGTAGTTTTAGTATATCTAGGGAATATTTGATGTTAATGCGATGTAGAGCCTATGGCAAAAGAAAAATTAAGGAATATTGGTCCTGCATGTATTTAAAATTTTAATATACTGTTCACTGTGGATATTCTTGCCCTAGTATTGATTTACAAACACATTTAAGTATGTTTCATCTTGTTCACTGGGTATTTTTGTGTTCCCTTAAATTTTGTGCCAGAGCCAAGTGTATCACCGCAAACAAGTTTTCAATTCTGCTTGACATGGTCCCCAAAGTGATTGATTGTGTTATATTCTTGGTCAGCAATAATCGTGAGTGTAATCATAAATTAGTATCCATATAAGAAGGATACTGTAGAAACACCTGAAGCCAAAATGTATGCCATAATTCTATGTTTGCTAATATAACATATTGAAAGACTTGATCTTCTAGATCTAAGTATTCTCATTTCCAAGAGCCCTACATTATATGCCAACTCTTATCTATGCAGTATGGGGCACATCATTCATTAAAGCATTGGTTATTTGTACTTTCCAAAAATTAATGAAAACCTGGTGTATGTATGACATTTTAATATAGGGCAGAATGGAAAGAACCTTCTTGTGCGAGAGAAGAGGGTGATCCTTAAAGAGACAGTAGTGGCACCCGAAATCAGCAGGAGGCTTTAGACATAGCGATCTGAAAGCCATGAAATATAAGATGTGAAAATAATAAAATCAAGCTTCTACCTCTCCCTGAACTAATTTCCCTTTGCTCTAATTATTTAGAAAGAGTGAAATGCATTATCCACAAGTAAGCCTGAGTGAATGTTCATTGCTGTAGTGAATGGAACATTTAAAAGTATTTGTGAATTTTACTTTCTTATATCTAACACATTTCACAAACATATGTAAAAATAGAATGTGGCAACATTAATAAAATCAATGTCAATAATCATAAAAGTTATTAATAAGAAAGCCAAGATGATTGGCATCTTTATCTCTGATAAATGATGGCAAGATGAAAACAGTGCATTTATTAATGGAACCATACAGTCATAAACTATTTCGTCCATAAATATCCAAAATAAAGTTATCATTTTCCAGAAATGAAAACACTTCAACATTACAGTGTGTACTGCCCTAAATTGATTCTATAAATGGATTCCAGAAAATAATTTATCAGATGGCTATATTTAAAATGTCACTCAAGCTTCCTGAGTAGTTTAAAGGTGGAGTCCTAACTGCCTTAATCTGTATTAGCAGAGAAAAACAAAAGACATTTTCAGAAGACTAAATGCTTGGTGTAACAAAAGATAACACACACACACACACACAGAGTTTTCAATTAAATGCTACCTGAAGCACAGAAAAGGCAAATTAGTGCTTTAATTATTCATCAGGCTTAATTTCGTAAAGCCAACTCTCAATCATCATAATCTAAAAATTCTTCTGTTTCATGATTGCAATTTTGGTTGTCATAGAATCACTTACTTTGTTTCCTGTACTCCCTCTTTAAGGAAATAAGGTGCATATTTAACGTACAGATTCTGTATTTAAAGTGCTTGATTTTTCAGTTTAGATTTGTGATTTGGGGCAAGGCACTTTATTTCTTGGGTTTTAGTGACAATTAAAATGACAATTATCTTTTTATAAGATTTTCAACAATTAAATGACAAGAAGCAGCTCTGACAGATTGAGAGTCCTAAATAATTGTTAGAAATTGATGTCATAATTTTGAAGAATGACAAAAGTACTTAATCAAGTTGGAGAATTAATTTTAGAAAAACATGGTTAAAGTGTGCAGTGAAATTTTTGATAGAACACACCCCAGCAGTTACTGTAAAATGTGCTTCTGTGTACACTTAAACATTGTCTGCTATCTAACTATAAATTGTGTATATAATCACACTGCTAGGGGATAGTATGTGCCGTGTGAACCTGTCTTTCCCTTGGAAAAGACATGTTCCATAATTCCAGGTGCTATATGCTAACCCATTTGGGCCAGTACACATATAGAGCCATTTAGGAAGAAAATTGCATGGTAGAGATCTAGAAATTCCTGAAAAAGAGGACACTAAAACTAGAAGATGCTGAAAAAATTCAGGTGTCACCCCATCCCTATTTAAAGCAAATACATAGAGGTGTGGTGGTGTCAACATTTAGATGAGAATTAAATAATAGCTATTTAACTGTTACTTTTTTTAAAAAAAAATTAAAGGCAGATCCTTTAGAGTGAAAAACAAATGCTTTAAAGATTTTGAAATATATTTCAAGTACTGTAGCACAACCTGTTTCCAGGAAATATATGTATCAAACAAGTTATCACTGATACTGTAAAATGAAATGAAGAATTGAAGCCATCATTTAACAAGCCCATGTTCTCTCTCCTTCCCTATCTCACTGCTCTTCTTCATATTGATCCTTATCTGAAGTTTGCCCCTGATCTGTTAGTTCTTTCTCTTTGGATGATTTTCATTTACCATTGAGGTTCATTCAAATCTTGGCTTAGGGCCAGGTGATGTGGCTCAAGTTAACCCTCCGCCTGTGGTGGCCCATATCCCATAGGGGTGCCGGTTCAAATCCCGGCTGCTCCTCTTCTGATCCAGTTCTCTGCTATAGCCTGGGAAAGCAGAAGATGTCCCAAGTCCTTGGAGTCCTGCACCTGTGTGAGAGATTGGAAGAAGTTCCTGGCTCCTGGCTTTGGATTCGCGCATCTCCGGCCATTGCAGCCTTTTGGGAAGTGAAGACTTCTCTCTCTCTCTCTCATTGTCTGTAACTCTACCTCTCATATAAATAAATAAAATATTTTTGAAAAAAAACTTAGCTTGGGTTTTGCTCCTTTTAGTCAGTAAAATCCATGTTAGGAGCTCACTGTGCTCCTAGCAACCTGAACTTCCCAGATCACAGTATTTAACCTATTCCATTATACTACCTCCTTTTCTATTCATTTCCTTGCTGCTTAGAAACACTTTGAAGACAATGATAACACACATCTTATCACAGATATCACCAGAGTCATTACTGGGTTAGGGCGCAGTAAATGTTTGCCCAAGAGAAGTATAGAGAAAAGAGAAAGGGAAAGAATAGGATTGAAGGCAGAAAGGAGAACAAACAGTGCTTTGTTCTTTCCAATGACAGTAAAACTGTTAGCAATCTCACAAACACGGTGCCAAGAGACCTGGCGCTGATCTGTGGAACAAACTTGAGGGATCTTATTCATGTAAGTACATGATAGCAGATCAAATATTGTTCTTTAATCCACCTAATATTTAACTTTCAAGGTTTTTTAATGACTGAGCTAGGAAAAAATGTCTCATACCAGCTGAGTTTGTTTGCTACAATCTTTCAAGCGTGAAGATCAAAATACTCATACAATAACATAATGCATCTGAAATAATGATAGAAACAAAAAGCTTTATGGAAAAGCATTGAATTAATCATTAAGAAATAAAAGACTATTATTTTTATTCGGTTTGAAAAACTTCTTTGCTACAAGTACTCATGAAGGAATGTAGAAGTGATTGAATTTATCCTATAAGACAAGTGATTATATCATGTCTTATTTTTCAAGATGTGTGATGAAATATAATATATACACTTAATGTATATATAAAAACTGAGGGTTTTGTTTGTTTTTAACATTTAATTTTGCTTCTTGACATTTAATTTAAATACAGCATGCATACCAAAAATGCACATACATGTACAGAAAAATGGTTTTTTATCCTCTGACTACACTCATAACCAACACCCATATTAAGAACAAAAACTTACTAGTACCCCAAAAATCCTTTTAATGTGTGCAAGGAGAGTCTGTTGTCATTTACATGGTATTGTTCAGTAAAGAAATATTTATAATTAAATACAAAATGATATGCTATCCACACAACTGTGTAGTTTCTATAGATTGACACCCATGAAGCAGAAAAGATGTGATAGTTTTCTTTATGGATCTGGTTTATTTAATGTTGTTTATTGACTTTCTGCTTCTTCCATTTTGTTGTAAATGTAAGGATTTTGTTCTTTTTTATGGTTGAGTTGTATTCCTTAATGTATATATATACCACATTCCTTTATTCAGTCACCCGTTGATGAATATGTAGCTTGGTTCCATATATTAGCAATTGTGAATTGAATTGCTGTAAGTAGAGGAGTGCAGATGTCTCTTCCATATGCTGATTTCATTCCCTTGGAATAAATTCCCAGGAGTGGGATGACTGAGTCATATTGTAGATCTATTTTTAGCTTTCTGAGTTTCTCCAAGCAGGTTTCCATAAGGGTTTTACTAATTTGCATTCCTACAAGAGTGTATTAGAGTACATTTTTCTCTGTAACCTCAACATTCTTACTTATTTTTAAAATTTTTGGATAATAGCCATTCTTTTTAATGTTTTTATTTATAAATTCTGGATTTTAATTCTTTATCAGATGCATAGTTTGCAAATATTTCTCCCACTCTCATCACTGTTTATTGCTTCCTTTGCTCTCATAAGGTTCTTAGCTTGATATAATTCCATTTGTGGATTTTTGCTTTTCTTACTTGTGCTTCTGGGATCTTATCCAAGAATTTTTTGCCTAAGCCAATGTATTAAAACATTTCCCCTAGGTTTTCCTCTGGTAATTTAATGGTTTAAGGTCTTAGGATTTGATCCTTGATCCACACATAAAATTGACACTTTTACATCATTTTTCATTCTAGTTCCCCTTTATTGTCCCTACTCCATTTCTATTCTCAAAATTGCTTTCTAGCCCAAGAGGCTGATCTGTATGAATCGGATTCATGATGTCATTGGTTTGCAGTTGAGTTCAATCTGTGGAGAAAACTAGCAGGATTTAGGAAGCAGTGGACAGAATGAATTTGGGCTATTTCCTCTCCCCTAAACTCTTCCTCAAACTGACTAATGTTGAGCAGAAATCATCCAAAATGACCATGACAGCTGATAATATCCCAGTCTCTCACTGGTTTCCAAAATTCATCCTCTGTCTTGGTCCGTCTAGATAAGAGAGGTACTAGTTAAGCTGCTGCTAACTTCAAAGTAATGCAGTAACCCTTGTTATCTACTTGTCCCCAGACTCTTGTCTATCTCCCTGAACACATCAATAATTTTTCTTTTCAAAGTGAGTCATAGGCTTTTTATTTTCCCAAAACTCTTACAGAATACTGATATCGCTGTCAACTATATTGATAAATTTAGATCCCTGTTAAGGCAGAATATTTCAGTGATTGGATTAATATTTCCCTTGTTTGGTAGATTCAGAATAATAAATTTATACAATCCATCAATGAACTTTTTATCTGAATGAAAAAATAACACATAAATATGCACAGGAATCACTTAAGGTCTGGCCTGCTGTTGCAAATACACAGATGATGCTCCTTTATTTTGATAATGTAATTCTTTAAAACATCAAATTAACTTTTATTTTAATTTATGTTACTTCATTTATCCTGACTGAAAACCTCTTGATGAGCCACCCGATTTCCTGTTACATTTTCCCCCATTGTGGAAGTACACAAATCATGTCCGTTAACCTACACTATTCATGAGACTAAAATGGAAACTTCATTGGTCTATTTAGTTAAGCCATGCATTAAATTCTCTTAGTCAATGCATTAAGATATTTCACATGTGAAAGATGATAAAATTTGAGGGCTCTTTTTAAGAAAACTTATAAAATATATGATTGGATATGATTACTATTTCATTAAGATAATACAATTAATATCATTAAAGTTTTAAGCTAAATAAAATGTTATAAACACAAGAAAATACTGAGGATATAATTTTAATGAATTGCAAGTAGTTCATCGGTATAATATATTTTATCTCTTCTCTTTTTTTTAAGATTTTATTTACTTATTTGAAAGGTAGAATTACAGACAGTGAGAGAGAGAGAGACAGAGAGAGAGTTTTTCCATCCACTGGATCACTCCCCAAATAGCTGAAACAGCCAGAGCTGGGCTGATCTGAAGCCAGGAGCCAGGAGCTTCTTCCGGGTCTTCAAGCGGGTGAGGATCCAAAGGACTTGGGCCATCTTCCACTAGTTTCCCAAGCCTTAGCAGAGAGATGGATTAGAAGTGGAGCAGCCGGGACTTGAACTGGCACCCATGTGGGATGTTGGTGCTTCAGGCAGAGGATTAACCTACTGTGCCACAACACCGGCTCCTATTTTACCCCTTTTCAAAATGCATAGCCCTTGGTCCTCACTTCTTGTAATTCTTTTTATTTTTCATTTTTTCTAAGAATTTCCATCTGATTTGTGCTACAATTCTAAGAATATAATGATATTCCCTTATAATTTTAGAGTATCATTTTCTATAGGGAGAATATGGTTTTATTTCCTATAGAGAGAATAGTTTTTATTCAGCAAAGTGAAAACCAAATTTTATTTCAATTATTGGTGATGACTTGTTATATGTAGTTCCACAGATGTATGCCCTAAAAATAGAGCAATTCTAATAAATTCCATTTCATATTATTTCCATTGAAAATGGAAAACATCTATATATTCTTCTATAAAACATGTATTCCATATCAGAAAAATTTTCCACTGTAGTAATTTGTAGATTAGGATTGGGGTCTCAGTGGCAATTTTACTAACGTGATACTCCAAAAATATTATCATAGACCAGTTTCTTAATTTTTCATTTCAATTCTTTTGGTTTCCACCACCATCTACACCCTTCCAGTGGCAGACTCAATATATATGTTCATATTATGTTTCCACCAGAGCAGTGGTCAATAAGTCATCAAGCCAGCAAAATGTTAACTATGCCAATTCAAGGTGAGATAGATTGCAAACCATGTATATAAGTCACATAAACAGAAAGCTTGGTGAACTCCCAACTAAAATTCTCTTTAGTCAGATATCCAAAATATTTAATATCACATGACCACCACCTGAAGCAAAGGATGGTTTAAGAAAAGATAAGCCGGGGCCAATGCCATGGCACAATAGGTTAATCCTCCACCTGTGGTGCCAGAATCCCATATGGGCGCCAGTTCTAGTCCCGTCTGCTCCTCTTCCAATCCAGCTCTCTGCTATGGCCTGGAAAGCAGTAGAAGACGGCCCAGGTGCTTGGGCCCCTGCACTCACGTGGGAGACTGGGGAGAGGCACCTGGCTCCTGCCTTCAAATCAGCGCAGCTCCGGCCATTGCAGCCATTTGGGGAGTGAACCAACGGAAGGAAGACCTTTCTCTCTGTCTCTCCCTCTCATTGTCTATAACTCTACCTCTCAAATAAATAAATAAAATCTTAAAGAATAAAGAAAGGGTAAACCAAAGTACAAAATGCCTTAATTATTTGAGACGAAAATAAATTAGCTTACATATTATATAAATAGTTTACATATTTATATATGTGTGTGTATATATATATATAAATAGCTTACATAAATAGCTGAAATATTTCATGGAAAATTTTTATATTTTATTTCTTTTTGAAGCATTTCTGAAGAGCTTGTTCTTTGCATAAAGATTATTTTGCATTTTTAATGAGATATAGTTCTTAAACTTTGAATTAAAAATTATGATAAGTGGTGCTGTTTTATGCAACTATCACATACAGCATTTTTTTCTCAAATAATAAAATTTGGTTTTATTTTAGGACATAAAGTGAAGGAGAGAGAGACTGAGAGAGAATCTGCTCCCATGCACTGCTTCACTCCCTAAATGCCCACAATATCCTGGGTCAGGCCAGGCTGAAGCCAGAATTCAGGAACTATATCCAGGTCTTACATGTGGGTAGCACTGAGACAGCTGCTTGAATCATAACCTGCTGGCTCCCAGGGTACACACTGGCAGGAGACTGGAATCAAGAAGGCAGCCAGAACTTGAACCCAGGCATGCTGATCAGAGATGTGGGCATCCTGAATGATATCTTCCCCAACAGACCAAATATTCTCCCACCAGAAATAAACTTTTAAAATATATATATGTGTGTGTGTGTATCCTGACAATAATCAATAGTGTAAAAGTTATTTAAGTATATTAAAGTTAATATATTAGAACTTGTATTGAAATCCTATTCATCATTAATGATCTCCAGACAAATATTTTTAAGTTGTTTAAAACAAATAGGCTCCAGAGTACTTTTGATTTTTCAAAGTTTAGGAATAAACCTCAATGCTCATACAAGCATTAAGATCAAAGTGTTTTCCTTTTGGTGAGATATGTTTTAAATAGTCACTTTGCATATCTCAATTAGACAAATCTCAGGGAATGAAATTGAAAAAGATTTAACTTTTATTTTTAGTAAAACAGAAAAAATTCTGATTCCCTTAAGACTCAAAGCTCTTTCATAGTTTTGTTCCTGACAAATGACTACCCTTTGATTTACAGTCATTAAAGCTCTGGAAAGCCTTAAGTAGAAGATCAAGTGAATAACTCAGAGGGAAAGAAAGTAAAGTGATTAAAGAGGGAGAAAGGAAAAAACACTTCTATTAAAAATTCCAAAAAGATCACAATGAAAGGCATTGTCAGAAAACATTACAATTATTTGTTAGGCAGGCCAAGAATCCATAAGTAGAGAAAAATAAAAAGTAACACCCCAGGAATACTGATTGATTTTAACCAGTAGAATTCTCCTTAACACAGAAACAAAGTTTATACACTAAAGTTCCCCAACTGAGGGAGGAAATAATACCAAATAATGGAAAGGAAGAAATAGAAAGTGTTCCAGGTTTTAGTATTTAGTATAACAAATGTGTTCCAGGTTTTGATGTCACAGAGCACACAGTTCACAGATCCCAGAATGTTTCCTTGTTTGTAAACTATTCAGATTCTTCTCAAGATTGTTTAGCTTGCATTTTTCCTCGTTCTCACTATATAATTCAAGGCTTCATCTAGAGAAAAAGCCCTGGCATTCCCAGAGCTAGCTGCCTTGTTGATGTGGGTTGGTTGGTGCTCTGCCTTGGAAGTCAAGTCTGGGTGCAGTGACTGACTGAGGGGAGGAAAGCGCTCTATGGGCCTCAGTGGGCACCCTATCTTCTGCCAACCCTCCAGGCCAGACACAGAGTTAGTAGAGACTGCGGATGTATCACTCAGATAAAATCCCCCATTCATGCACGGGGCACAGCAGCCTCCTCTTGCCTTATTAACATGGTGTTTCCTCCCTGTTGATTGTTGGGTTCCTTACTCCAAGAATGGCATCCTCCCTGCCACCAGCTGCAGGAAGCACTGGCAATGTCCTACTCATTGCTGCATTATTGTACTGTTCCCACTGCCTATGCCATCTCTCTTTGTAGAATTCCTACTGCAAACTTCTCTCAAACATTACCTTAGGAATGCAGTTCCTCCCCTTTTCTTCTATTATCTTCCTTTGGTCAGAAAAGCAAGTCTTTTCTCTAATCAGCCATCTTGGATCTCCCAATTAAGTTTTTCATATCAAGTATCCATAACTCAGTCTATATATAAAAGATTGCTTCATTTATTTGAAAGAGAAAGAGAAAGAGAGAGAGAGAGAGAGAATCTCCCATTTGCAGGTTCACTCCCCAAAGGGTCACAGCAGTCAGGACCAGAACTCTATCTGGGTCTCCCACATGTGCAGCAGGGGCCCAAGCCCTTGGGCCATCATCCAGTGCTTTTCCAGATACATTAACAGACAACTGGATGGGAAGTAAAGCAGTGCAGTATTCAATAGGTACTCATATTGGATTCCAGCTTTGAAGACTGCATCTTAACCCACTGCACCCCAGGGCCAGCCCAAGCACATCAGTCTTCACCTGTATCCACCATACAGTCTCTATTCTACTCTATTCTTATTCTTCTGCTCTTTTATTTGCTCAATTCTTCTTCCCACTGAGCTGCTCAGAAAAACCCAAGAGTCAATGGCATCCATCAGGAAATCAATAATAATCCAAGCAGAGATTACTACCTCTGAACATTGCCACTTTTTAACCTTCCAGCAGCGTTACTGTATTCTGTTCAGAGAGGCAAAAACAATTTATCTCCCCAATTCTGTACCATACGTTGTTTACTGGTTCCCAGTGCAATTTTTATTTTGCCCCAAACTTCTCCACACATTTCTGCCTTTCAGTCTTCTCTCAGGAAATCAAAGTAGATGAAGTAAGGAAACAGAAGGCATTACATCACTGTTGTTAATATCTTGCTGTTATCCATTTCCTTTAAAATGGAAAAGCAACATGAATTCAAGCAGATGTCCTAGAGATGTGGGTTGGTATAGCTATGAGTAGATTTTAGCAAGCCTGCATTAGGACAATCAAAAAGAAGGAAGGAAAAAGAAAGGAAGAAAAAAAGAGAGAGAGAGAAAGAGAGGGGGGGAAGGGAGGGACTAAATGAAAACAGACTTCATGGCTAGGTGTTTTTCCCATTAAAACAACCATTTATTGTTTACATGGGTTTTTTTTTAAGATTTATTTCTTTATTTGAAAGGTAGAGTTATAGAGAAGCAGAGAGAGAGGTCTTCCATTCTCTGGTTCACTCCCCAAAAGGCTGCAATGGCCAGACCTGGGCTGATCCAAAGCCAGGAGCCAGTAGCTTGTTCCAGGTCTCCCATGTGGGTGCAGGGACCCAAATAGTTGGACCATCTGCTACTGCTTTCCTAGACTATAGCAGAGAGCTGGTTCAGAAGAGGAGCAGCCAGGACTCAAGCTTGTTTGTCAAAGATAAGTTGGTTGTAGAGGCATGGACTGAAATCTGGAGTTTCTATTTTGTTCCATTGGTCTACAAGTCTGTTTTTGTGCCACTATCAGGCTGTTTTGATTATAACTGCCCTGTAACATGTCTTAAAATCTGTTACTGTGATGCCTCTGGCTTTGTTTTTGTTGTATAAGATTGCTTTATCTATTCAGCATCTCTTGTGTTTCCATATAAATTTTAGCATAATTTTTTTTCTACATCTGTGAAGCACATTGTTGGTATTTTGATTGGGATCACATTGAATCTGTAAATTGTTTTGGTGGTATGGACATTAAAATAATGTTGATTCTCTAATCCATGAACAAGGAAGATTTTTCCATTTTTTAATGTCTTCCATTTCTTTCTATAATGTTTCTCAATTTTCATCATAGAGATTTTTGACATCCTTGGTTAAATTTATCCCAAGGTATTTAATTCTTTTTGGAGGAATCATGAATGGGACTGATCTTAAATGTTCTTTCTGAGTCATGACATTGTATATACAAAGCCTATTGATTTTTCTTTGTTGATTTCATATCCTGCCACTTTACCAAATTCTATTATAAGTTTCAGTAGTCTCTTAGTGAAGTCTTCCTGATCCATTTATATAGAATCATATCATCTGCAAATAGGGATAGTTCAATTTCCTACTTTGCAATTTGTATCCATTTGATTTCTTTACCTGGCTAATGGCTCTATATTAAATATCAACAGTGAGTGGACATCCTTGTCTGGTTCTGGATCTTAGGAGGAAGGCTTCCAGCTTTTCTCCTTTTAATAGGATGCTGGCTTGAGTTTGTCATAAATTGTCCTGATTGTGTTGAGGAATGTTCCTTCTATACCCAGTTTGCTTAAGGATTTCATCATGAAAGGATGTTGTAGTTTATCAAATGCTTTCTCTGCATCTACTGAGATAACCGTATGGTTTTTGTTCTTCAGTATGAGAGATATTCATTATAGTTCTCTTTCTATGTTGTGAGTCAGGCTTCATAGAATGAGTTTGAGAGAATCCCCTCCCTTTCAATTATTTTGAATAGCTTGAGAAGAACTGGAATTATTCTGCTTTAAATGTAGACCTCGAATAGCCAAAGCAATCTTGTACAACAAAAACAAAGCTGGAGGCATCACAATACCAGATTTCGGGACATACTACAGGGCAGTTGTTATCAAAACAGCATGGTACTGGTACAGAAACAGATGGATAGACCAATGGAACAGAATGGAAACACCAGAAATCAATCCAAACATCTACAGCCAACTTATATTTGATCAAAGATCCAAAACGAATCCCTGGAATAAGGACAGCCTATTCAATAAATGGTGCTGGGAAAATTGGATTTCCACGTGCAGAAGCTTGAAGCAAGACCCATACCTTTCACCTTACACAAAAATTCACTCAACATGGATTAAAGACTTAAATCTATGACCCGAAACCATCAAATTATTAGAGAGCATTGGAGAAACCCTACAAGATATAGGTACAGGCAAAGACTTCTTGGAAAAGACCCCAGGAGCACAGGCAGTCAAAACCAAAATTAACATTTGGGATTACATCAAATTGAGAAGTTTCTGTACTTTGAAAGAAACAGTCAGGAAAGTGAAGAGGCAACCGACAGAATGGAAAAAAATATTTGCAAACTATACTACAGATAAAGGGTTGACAACCAGAATCTACAAAGAAATCAAGAAAATCCACAACAACAGAACAAACAACCCACTTAAGAGCTGGGCCAAGGACTTCAATAGACATTTTTCGAAAGAGGAAATCCAAATGGCCAACAGACACATGAAAAAATGTTCAAGATCACTAGCAATCAGAGAAATGCAAATCAAAACCACAATGAGGTTTCACCTCACCCCTGTGAGAATGGCTCACATGCAGAAATCTACCAACAATAGATGCTGGAGAGGATGTGGGGAAAAAGGGACACTAACCCACTGTTGGTGGGAATGCAAACTGGTTAAGCCACTATGGAAGTCAGTCTGGAGATTCCTCAGAAACCTGAACATAACCCTACCATACAACCCAGCCATCCCACTCCTTGGAATTTACCCAAAGGAAATTAATTTGGCAAATAAAAAAGCCATCTGCACATTAATGTTTATTGCAGCTCAATTCACAATAGCTAAGACCTGGAACCAACCCAAATGCCCATCAACAGTAGACTGGACAAAGAAATTATGGGACATGTACTCCATAGAATACTATACAGCAGTAAGGAACAATGAAACCCAGTCATTTGCAACAAGATGGAGAAATCTGGAAAGCATCATGCTGAGTGAAGTAAGCCAGTCCCAAAGAGACAAATATCATTTGTTTTCCCTGATCGGCGACAACTGAGCACCAAAGGGGAAACCTGTTGAAGTGAAATGGACACTATAAGAAACAATGACCTGATCAGCTCTTGTCCTAGATCTAGATGTACAATGTAATACTTTATCCTTTTTGGTATTTGTTGTTGTTGTTGTTCTAGTACTATTGGTTGAACTCTGTAATTAACACACAATTATTCTTAGGTGTTTAAATTTTAACTGAAAAGTGATCCCTGTTAAATTTAAGAGTGGAAACAGAGAGGGAGGAGATGTACAATTTGGGACATGCACAATCAGACTTGCCCCAAATGATGGAGTTAGAAATGTGCCAGGGGATTCCAATACAATCCCATCAAGGTGGCATGTATCAATGCCATCTCACTAGTCCAAGTGATCAATTTCAGTTCACATTCGATGGCTCTGATAGGTCTAAGAATCAAAGGGATCACACAAACAAGACTAGTGTCTGCTAATACTAACTGATAGAATCAAAAAGGGAGAGAAAGGTCCAACATGGGAAGTGGGATATACAGCAGACTCATAGAATGGCAGATGTCCTAAACAACACTCTGGCCTCAGAATCAGCCCTTAAGGCATTCGGATCTGGCTGAAGAGCCCATGAGAGTATTGTAGGCATGGAAAGCCAAGATACCATGGAAAAGAAAAAAAAAAGAAGAAGACCTAAATGAAAGATCTCTGGGAGTGAGATCCCAGTGGAAAGAATGGGGCATCAAAGAAGGAGGTACCTTTCTCTGAAGGGAGGAGAGAACTTCCACTTTGACTATGACCCTATCGGAATAAGATCAAAGTCAGCGAACTCTAAAGGCTTCCATAGCCCTGGCAACTCATGACTAGAGCCTAGGGAGATTACTGACGCCATGAACAGGAGTGTCAAATTGTTAAGTCAGCAACAGAAGTCACTGTGTACTTACATCCCATGTGGGATCTGTCCCTAATGTGTTGTCTAATGTGCAGTGATACTATAACTAGTACTGAAACAGTATTTTTACACTTTGTGTTTCTGCGTGGGTACAAACTGATGAGATCTTCACTAATTATATACTGAATCGATTTTCTGTATATAAAGATAATTGGAAATGAAAAAAAAAAACCTGGTGTTAAATTGGAAATGGCATAGAAAATTAATTAATTTTTAAAAAAAATATATTATGTAGGATCTCTGTCTTTAATGTGCTGTACACTCTTATTTAATGCTATAACTAGTACTCCAACAGTATTTTTTTTCAATTTGTGTTGCTATATGGGGGCAAACTCTTGAAATCGTTACCTAATATATACTAAACTGATCTTCTGTATATAAAGAGAATTGAAAATGAATCATGATGTGATTGGAAGGGGAGAGGGAGCGGGAAAGGGGAGGGTTGTGGGTGGGAGGGAAGTTTTGAGAGGGGGAAGCCATTGTAACCCATAAGCTGTACTTTGGAAATTTATATTCATTAAATAAAAGTTAAAAAATAATAAAACAAATGTCTGAAAGAATTCATTAGTAAAGAAATCAGGACCAGGAGCCGGCTCCGTGACGCAGTAGGTTATTCAGTTCCAGTCCCGGCTGTTCCTCTTCAAATCCAGCTCTCTGCTATGTTCTGGGAAAGCAGTAGAAGATGGCCCAAGTGCTTGGGCCCCTAAACTTGCATGGGAGACCAAGAAGAAGCACCCGGCTCCAGGTTTCAGATTGGCACAGCTCCAGCTGTTGCAGCCATCTGGGTAGTGAACCAACGAAAGGAAGACATTTCTCTCTGTCCCTCCATCTCACTGTCTGTAACTCTAACTCTCAAATAAATAAATAAAATCTTAAAAAAACAAATAAATCTGGTCCTGGGCTTCTTTCTTTGGGAGGGTCTTTGTTATTGATTCAATTTCAGTCCTGGTTAGTTTTCTATATGTTCCTGACTCAATTTTGATAGATTGCATGCTTATAGGAAACTATCCATTTCTTCTAAGTTTTCCAATTTGTTGGTACACAGCTCTTTGTAGAAATTTCTTTTTTTTTTTTTTTTGAAGTTTGCAACTGGTCCACCCTTCCTCCAGGAAATTTGCTTTTTATTTATTTTTTTATTTTTATCAACCTCTATTTAATAAATATAAATTCCAAAGTATAATTTTTGAATTATAGTAGCTTTCCCCCCATAGCCTCCCTCCCACCCACAAACATCCCATCTCCCACTCCCTCTCCCATCCCATTCTTCATCAAGATTCATTTTCAATTATCTCTATATACAGAAGATCAACCTAGTATATACTAAGTAAAGATTTCAACAGACTGCACCCACACAGACACACAAAGTATAGAATAAAGTTTGAGTATTACTTTTACCGTTAATTCACAAAGTACAACACCTTAACGACAGAGATCCTACATGGGGAGTAGGTGCACAGTGACTCCCGTTGTTGATTTAACAACTGACACTCTTATTTATGACGTCAGTAATCACCCGAGGCTCTTGTCATGAGTTGCCAAGGCTATGGAAGCCTCTTGAGTTCACCAACTCCAATCTTCTTTAGACAAGTACATAGTCAAAGCAGAAGTTCTCTCCTCCCTTCAGAGAAAGGTACCTCCTTCTTTGACGGCCCATTCTTTCCACTGAGATCTCATTCACAGATATCTTTCATTTAGGTTTTTTTTTTTTCTGTTTTTGTTTGTGTTTTTTTTTTGTTTTTTTTTTTGTTTGTTTGTTTGTTTTGACAGGCAGAGTGGATAGTGAGAGAGACAGAGAGAAAGCTCTTCCTTTCACCGTTGGTTCACCCTCCAATGGCCACCGCGGTTGGCACGCTGCGGCCGGCGCACCACGCTGATCCGATGGCAGGAGCCAGGTGCTTCTCCTGGTCTCCCATGGGGTGCAGGGCCCAAGCACTTGGGCCATCCTCCACTGCACTCCCTGGCCACAGCAGAGAGCTGGACTGGAAGAGGAGCAACCGGGACAGAATCCAGCGCCCCGACCGGGACTAGAACCTGGTGTGCCGGTGCCACAAGGCGGAGGATTAGCCTAGTGAGCCGCGGCGCCGGCCTTGTTTTGTTTTTGCCAGAATGTCTTGGCTTTCCATGCCTGAGAAACTCTCATGGGCTTTTTAGCCAGATCTGAATGCCTTAAGGGCTGATTCTGAGGCCAGAGTGTTGTTTAGGGCATTTGCCATTCTATGAGTCTGCTGTGTATCCTGTTTCCCATGTAGGATCATTCTCTCCTTTTTAATTCAATCAATTATTAAATGCAGATACTGGTCTTATTTATGTAATCCCTTTGACACTTAATCCTATCTTTATGATCAATTATGAACTTAAACTGATCACTTTAACAAGTAAGATGGCATTGCTACATGCCACCTTGATGGGATTGAATTGGAATCCCCTGGCACATTTCTAGCTCTACCATTAGAGATAAGTCGGAGTGAGCATGTGCTGAACTGTACATCTCCTGCCTCTCTTATTCCCACTCTTATTCCCACTTTTAAGTTAATTTTAAATGCCTAAGAATAATTGTGTGCTAATTAAAGAGTTCAACCACTGGCATTAAGTAGAACAAAAAAATACTAAATGGAATAAAATAGTAAGTTGTTCCTTGACAGTCAGGACAAGGGCTGATCAAGACATTGTTTCTTGTAATGTAGTAATATCTAATGATTACTTTTCTTTCTGTGATATCTGTTGTTGCATTTCCTTTTTTCATTTCTGTTTTTATTGATTTGGGTCTTCACTCCCCCTTTTTTTAGTTAGTTGCACCAATGGTGTATCAATTTTTTTCAAAGAACCAGCTCTTCATTTCACTGATTTCTTGTATTTTTTGTTCATTTTTGTTTATTTCTTCTCTAATTCTAATTATTCCTCTCATCCTATTAATTTTGAGTTTGGTTTATTTTTCTTTTTCTAGGTACTGAGATGCACTCATAGCTCATTTATTTGGTACACTTCCAATTTCTTCATGTAGGCACCCATTGCTATAAACTTCACTCTTAATACTACTTTTGCTATATCCCATAAATTTTGATAGAATGTACTGTCGTCTTCAATTATTTCTAGAATTTTTTTTTATTTTGCTTTTGATTTCTGTGATCCACTATTCATTCAGGAACAAGCTATTCAGTCTCCATGTGTTTGCCTGTGATCTAGAGACTCTTTAATTATTGATATCCAGCTTTTTCCATGTGCTCAGAGAAGATGAATGCTACGATTTCAATTTTTTTTTTTGAATTTTCTAAGACTTACTTCATGGCCTAGCATATGGTCTATCCTAGAAAATGTTCTATGCACTAATGAGAAGATTGTGTATTATGCCACTATGGGGTGAAAGGTTCTGTAGATAACCAATGAGTCCACTTGATCTATAGTTTCGAATAACTCTGTTGTTTCCTTGCTGGTTTTAAGTCTGGTTGATCGGTCCATTTCTGAAAGTACGGTATTGAAATCCTCAATTTCTGTTGTATTGGAGTCTATATCTCACTTTAAGTTCATTAACATTTCTTTTAAATAGCCCTGTAATTGGGTGCATATACATTTCTTATAGTCACTTCTTCTTATTGAATTGATCTGTTAATCTTTACATAGTCCCCTTCTTCCTGTCTTTTAACAGTTTATATGTTAAAATCTATTTTGTCTGATGTTACGATGGTGCACCAGCTCTTTTATGATTTCTGATAGCATGGAATAACTTTTTCTGTTCTTTCACTTTCAGTCTGTGTGTATCTTTGTTGGTGAGATATGTTTCTTTTAGGCAGCAAATAGATGAGTCTTGCTTTTTAATCCATTCAGCCAGTCTGTACATTTTAACTGGAGAGTTGAGTCCAGGTACATTCAAGATGAATAGTGATAAGTAACAGCTTGGACCTGCCATTTTTCCATAAGTATTTCTTATGCTTACTTTGGATTTCTTTTGTTCTTTTACTGGGGAATTTTCTGCCTTCACATTCTTTCATAATGATGACTGTCTTTCTGTATTTCAGTGTGCAGCACATCCTTTAGCATCTTTTGTAAGGTTGGATGAGTGGTGACAAAATCTTTCAATTTCTGTTACAAAAGATCTTTATTTTACCTTCATTCATAAATGAAGTCTTTTCAGGGTACAATATTCTTTTATTTTATTTATTTATTTATTTATTTATTTATTTTTGGATAGGCAGAATGGACAGTGAGAGAGAAAGACAGAGAGAAAGGTCTTCCTTTTTCCATTGATTCACCCTCCAATGGCCGCTGCAGCCAGTGCGCTATGGCCTGCGTACCATGCTGATCCGAAGCCAGGAGCCAGGTGCTTCTCCTGGTCTCCCATGCGGGCACAGGGCCCAAGGACTTGGGCCATCCTCCACTGCCTTCCCCGGGCCACAGCAGAGAGCTGGCCTGGAAGAGGAGCAACCGGGACAGAATCTGGCGCCCCAACTGGGACTAGAACCCAGGGTGCCGGCGCCACAAGTGGAGGATTAGCCTAGTGAGCTGCAGCGCTGGCCGTGCAATATTCTTGGTTGGCAGATTTTTCTATTAAGACTCGGATTATCGGAGTCTGCATTAAGGTGCAGCAAGATAAAGCCCTAGCCTGCAGTGACAGCATGCCACATGGGGGCTGGTTCCAGTCCTGGCTACTGTTCTTTCCATCCAGCTCTTTGCTATGGCCTGGGAAAGCAGTGGAAGATGGCCCAATTCTTGGGTCCCTGCATTCACTTGGAAGACCTGGGAGAAGCTCCTGGCTCCTGGCTTCTGATTGGCCCAACTCTGGCTGTTGCAGCCATTTGGAGAATGAACCAGCAGATAGAAGATCTATTTGTCTCTACCTCTCTCTGCAACTCTGTCTTTCAAATAAATAAAATAAATGTTTTTTAAAAAAAGACTTGTATTATCTTGCCATTCCCTTCTAGCCTATAGGGTTTCTGATTAGGAGTCAGCTGAGTTTAAATGGAGATCCTCTGAAAGTAATCTGGTGTTCCTCTCATGCACATTTTAGAATCTTTTCTTTATCTTTTACTGTGGAAAGTTTGACTACATTGTGTCATGGTGAAGATCTTTTCTGGTCATGTCTGTTAGGAGTTCTGTGTGCTTCTTCTACTTGTACATTCCTTTCTTTCTCCAAATTAGGGAAGTTTTCTATAAATATTTCACTAAATAGGCCTTCTAATCCATGCTCTCTTACCATACTTTCAGGAAATCCCAAGACCCGTATGTTGGATCATTTGATATTAACCCATAAATCTCCAACACTGTTTTTAAGTTTTCTATTTTCTTCTTCTTTTTTTTCTGACTGTAAGATCTGCAAAGTTTAATTTTCTAGTTCGGATATTCTTTTTCTGCTTTGCCAGTCTGCTGTTAAAGCTTTCTGCTGCATTTTTTATTTGATCTATTGAATTATTCATTTCTAATAGTTCATTTTTATCTCCCTTTAAAATCTCAATTTCATGGGGAAAATTTTCATTCATATCGTCTACGGTTTTCTTTAGTTCATTGATTTGCTTCTGTTCACTCTTGAGTAATCCTATGATTAACTGTTAATTCTGTTTCTGGTATTTCCTTAATCTCTTCATCTTCATATTCTAATACTGAAATGTTGTTGACATGGTGTCATCCTTTTTCTTGTTTCTTGAATTTCTGCATTTTTTCAGCCATTTGTGGAGTTCATTTTTGGTTTTTTTTGTTTTTTTTTTTCCTCTAGTGGCATTTATCTTTGAGCTATGCCTCTGTGTCTTAGTGGAAAGTCTATACTTCCAGTGAATACAAAAAGGTGTGTACTGGGTGTGGCCAGGGAGTCTGGTCAGTGCTCCAGTATGGGGCAAATATCCAGGGTAACTTCCTAACTGGGCATGGTAGATCTCAATGCCTGGGTGTTGGCCCCCACTGTGATCCACGCCACCATATGAACTGCAGAAATGATCTACACAGTCCTCACTGTAGGCACAGTGTCTGCTGCAATGGCCTGTTCTAGGCAACCAAGGAGCTCAGAGCATGTGGAACCAAACCCAGTGATTGCTCAGAGACCCAGTCACACCCTGCACCTTCTCATTTAACCACCTTGTCCTGATGGTCCCAGCGCACAAAACAACTATAGTAGCTGGGTGCAGAGGCTTTTCTCTGCCCTGCCAGCCTGTCTAGTCAACAGAGAGGCAGATTTCCCCAGAGACATCTCTGCGTATGCATCTTGATCCTGGGAAAATGCAGGTGCCTTAGTGTCCTATGAGGTTGCCCAGTCACCTCCCAGCCCGGCTCAAAGTCAGTGGGGACTAGGAGTTGTTCCCTCTGTTATCTCTGGATCACATGCACACAAGAGCCACTGGCCAAATGTTGCTCTTTCCCTGCCACTGCTGCCAGTACTGCCAAGAAAATGGTGTCCTGTGTCAGGCAGTTGTTGTGCATGTGCACAAAGTCCCACCCAAACCCAAAATGGTGCCTTTCCTTTTTCAGCAAGGCAGCAGGCACTGTTGTGAAGTTGGGGCAAGATAATCGTGCACCCTCTACTTCCACTCTGTCCACGAGAAACTGCTAGCAACTTCTAGCCCCTAGGGCTCTAGTCTGGCTCACATCACGCTCTCTCTGGCTATCACACCACTGATTGCTGCAATCTGATTTCACCTCTGTCTCCAAGCTGCTGCCTGTTCCAGCTGTCAACTAGTGCAGTTGTGAGCTGTATTCTTGTTCATGCAGCTCATCCCCAACCTCCACACAGCTCTATGGTGTTCCTCTTCCTCTTGTAGGATTTCCAGTTCAGTTTTCTCTCCAATTCTCCCCTGAGAGTGCAATTCCTATACATTTTTTTAACTGTCTAACCCTAGCCTAGCACAGTATGTCCTTGCCTAATCTGCCACCTTGGAATCTCCCAATTTAATTAGATTTTTAAAATATTTAAAATAGCAATGCTACAGGAGATAATTTTTTTAAAGATTCATTTATTTATTTGAAAATCAGAGTTACACAGAGAGGAGAGAGAGAGAGAGAGAGAGAGAGAGAGAGAGAGAGCGCCTGGGAAAGAGAGAGGTCTTTCATCCCCTGGTTCACACCCAATTGGCCACAGTTGGCCCAACTGGCCAGAGCTGCGCTGAACCGAAGCCAGGAGCCAGGAGCCAGGAGCTTCTTCCAGGTCTCCCATGTGGGTGCAGGGGCCCAAGGACCTGGGCCACCCTTACTGCTTTCCTAGGCCATAGCAGAGAGCTGGATCAGAAGTGGAGCAGACGGGTCTCAAACCAGTGCCCATGTGGGATGCCAGCACTTCAGGCCAGGGCATTAACCCGCTGCACCACAGCACCGGCCCCGGAGGTAATTTTTATTTAGAATACATTTTGAATTAAATGCTGCCCACAAATACTATATCTATAGATCTAAGAAGGTCGTAACAACTAAAATTTCATTTCACTCAGCTTGATAAATTCATTTCTATGTCCCAAGTCAACAACATGGCAACTAAATATCAAAATACTTATAGGCTACATTCAGATAATTTGATGGCAGCAACTTCAAACTTACTGTTTATATGGGCTATGCAAATAGCATAAATGAGTGGGCAATGTAGGGTGGCCTGAGAAGCCTCTGCCTCATCTGGGATAACATGTGTTCTATCTAAAGTGAACTACCACTTCTCAGCTCCACCTCATAGCTGAAAGTTAGAACTCTATACTATCACACACTCTGGTTTATCAAAGAAGCTGAAATTTCAGGTTTCCATATAGAATCTTTATATTTTCCAGAATTGGCTACATTTTCAAAATGTTTCCAAAGTGTTTCAAATGTGGAAATGCAAATTAAAAGCATACTGAGACAGCTGAGACAGCACTTTTCACTTTTTACATACCTATTATCAAAACAAACCAAAGATACAACATATTGGATAGGATGTGGAAAAACTGGAAATCGCATGTCTTCCTAGAGGAAATGTAAAATGGTGCAGTTACTGTGGAAAACAATTTGCAATTCTCTCTGCCAAAAATAAGCATAGAAGTACTTTGAATTCAGCAAGTCAACTTTTGTGTATTTATTCTAAGTAATTGAAAGAGTTTCAGAGACTCAAACAGATATTTGTTCACCAATGTTCACAGTAGAATTATTCACATCACCAACAAAATGTTGGTGGATAGATGAATTAATAAACAAAATGTGGCGTATATATGCAATGGACTATTACCCATTCTTAAAAAAAGAGGGACATTCTAGCACAGGCTACAGGATGAACAAACATTTGAACTATTATGTTAAAAGAAATATATAAACACAAAAAGAAATATACAAATCCATTTATTTAAGGTATCAGGAGTAGTAAAATGCGGAGACATAGGCAATCTATAGTGTTTACAAGGGATTATGGGGGATTTGGATTTATTATTTAATGGACATGGAGTTTAATTTTTGTTTAATGAGCACAGAGTTTCAGCTTGTGGTCATGAAATGTTCTGGAGATGAATACCAGTAATGATTTGTACAGTAATGTGAATATACTTTTTTTAAAGGATTTTTTATTTATTTATTTGAGAGGTAGAGTTATAGACAGTGAGAGGGAGACACAGAGAGAAAGGTCTTCTTCCTTTGGTTCACCCTCCAAATGGATGCTACAACCAGAGCTACACTGATCCAAAGCCAGGAGCCAGGTGCTTCCTCCTGGTCTCCCATGCGGGTGCAGGGCCCAAGGACTTGGGCCATCCTCCACTGCCTTCCCAGGCCACAGCAGAGAGCTGGACTGGAAGAGGAGCAACCAGGACTAGAACCCGGTGCCCATATGGGATGCCGGCGCAGCAGGCGGAGGATTAGCCAAGTGAGCCATGGCACCAGCCCCGTAATGTGAATATACTTAATGACACTTAACAATGCACTTAAAAATTTTTAAAACAATATGTATATTTTGCCATTAAACATTAGAGACATTTGTGGACCTAAAAAAACAAAAATGACAATTGGATTTGGTCTAAAGTTTTCAGGTTACAAATTATGCTTTAGCCATCAAGTTCTATAAAAATCACTGATGCTTTAAAATCAGCAAGGTCCTTAAAACAATGAAAATCTGACTTGAAGCAGGAAAAGTAAAATTTCTTGAGACTTCAACCTCCAAATTCCTTTATAAATTTTCAGGAGACTATCCAAATACAAAACAAAATTCTCTTGTCGCAAATGGTGGAGTTAAAAATGTGCCAGGGGATTCCAATACAATCCCATCAAGGTGGCATGTACCAATGCCATCTCACTAGTCCAAGTGATCAATTTCAGTTCACATTCGATGGCTCTGATAGGTCTAAGAGTCAAAGGGATCACACAAACAAGACAAGTGTCTGCTAATACTAACTGATAGAATCAAAAAGGGAGAGAAGGATCCAACATGGGAAGCGGGATACACAGGAGACTCATAGAATGGCAGACGTCCTAAACAGCACTCTGGCCTCAGAATCAGCCCTTAAGGCATTCGGATCTGGCTGAAGAGCCCATGAGAATATTGTAGGCATGGAAAGCCAAGATACCATGGAAAAGAAAAAAAAAAGAAGAAGACCTAAATGAAAGATCTCTGGGAGTGAGATCCCAGTGGAAAGAATGGGGCATCAAAGAAGGAGGTACCTTTCTCTGAAGGGAGGAGAGAACTTCCACTTTGACTATGACCCTATCGGAATAAGATCAAAGTCAGCGAACTCTAAAGGCTTCCATAGCCCTGGCAACTCATGACTAGAGCCTAGGGAGATTACTGACGCCATGAACAGGAGTGTCAAATTGTTAAGTCAGCAACAGGAGTCACTGTGTACTTACATCCCATGTGGGATCTGTCCCTAATGTGTTGTCTAATGTGCAGTGATACTATAACTAGTACTGAAACAGTATTTTTACACTTTGTGTTTCTGCGTGGGTACAAACTGATGAGATCTTTACTAATTATATACTGAATCGATCTTCTGTATATAAAGATAATTGGAAATGAAAAAAGGAAAAACCTGGTGTTAAATTGGAAATGGCATAGAAAATTAATTAATTTAAAAAAAAATATATTATGTAAGATCTCTGTCTTTAATGTGCTGTACACTCTTATTTAATGCTATAACTAGTACTCCAACAGTATTTTTTTTCACTTTGTGTTACTATATGGGGGCAAACTGTTGAAATCGTTACCTAATAGATACTAAACTGATCTTCTGTATATAAAGAGAATTGAAAATGAATCATGATGTGATTGGAAGGGGAGAGGGAGCGGGAAAGGGGAGGGTTGTGGGTGGGAGGGAAATTTTGGAAGGGGGAAGCCATTGTAACCCATAAGCTGTACTTTGGAAATTTATATTCATTAAATAAAAGTTTAATTAAAAAAAGATATAAGATAAAAAAATAAAAAAATAAAAAAATTCTGAAGCCTGAAATAAAATATTTAACAGAATTTTGATAAAAGTTTTTACATAAATCCTCAACAACCAGAAAGTTCAATTGGACCATGAGGGTATAGACTATAGGCAGGATACTTATCCTTGGCATACACTGTAATGAGAGACAAGAACATAAATGAGGCGTTGGCCTGCTTCACAAAAATATGTATCGCAAGGAAAGGGGAAGAAACCTGATTTGACAATGGGAAACCTAACCTTGCACACAGAAAGCCTTTACAGAGATAAAGAAATCTTTTAATCCTCTATTTTGTCATTATGTGTTATATTTCTCAGTGTATTCTAAGGAAAGTTTAAATTTATTTTTTCTGCCATTTTCCATAGACTTTGGACAGGAAAAATCTTTTTCCCACCACAGTGCCTAGGAAAGATCTCTTTGCATAGAGATAAGAAGATGTGAATGGCATCTCATATTTAGAAGAACAAAAAAGTCATTGAATACGTGGCTTGTGTCACACAAGTTAAAATGCCACACATCATAGTAGGCTTTTAATCATAAAAAATGTCCTCACCTTTAAAGGAAAGAACCAAAACCTTCTGGCATTATACTGAAAATAAATAACATTTTTCCTGTTCTTCAATAGTGGACTTGCATAGCTGTATCTTAATTGAAGTAAGTACAGAAACAATCAAATGAAAATAGTGTCATATAACATAAAAAAGTTACTAGTATTACCAGCAGAATATTATACCTTAAACTTTCAAGGATAAAAGTTTATAATTAAATAACTGTATAACAGATGAAAGTGATATGCTGTAACAAAATGTATGCAATGTTCAAAAAAGATAATAGCAATAACTTTTTATTAAAAATATCATGTAGTTCTTACGATTGCCATGAGGAAAATGTAAGAATGGAGAGCAGTTAGTTGTAAAGGCAGTGGAGAAAAAAAGGAAGACTCAAACATACTTCTTAAAATATTTGAGAGACAGAGAAACAGAGAGAGAGTAGAGAGAGCTTCCATCTACTGGTTTACTCTCCAAAAGTCCCACAGGGATGGTGGGGACCCAAACATGTGGATCTTTACATGCTGACTCCCAAAGTCCGAGTTATCTGGAAGCTAGAATCAGGAGTGAAGCAGGAAGTAGAACCCAGGCACTTCCATCTGGATGCGGCATTCCAGCCAGTGTCTTGACCACTAGCAAAATACCACTCCCGGAGACATGGATTTAGACAGGGCAGCGTTCTAGATAGTTTACAAACGTAATTGAAAGAAATGACATGTTTCACTTAAACAAATAACAGTGTTCTTTATGTTATTTTAAGAGATTTTGACATAATTGAGAAAATATCTTGAGAAATTCAAGCCAAAAAGACACTACTATTTTTCATATTTACCTACCTCAAACTTAGTTCCCAGTATTAGTGTCTGTGTGAACACTGATTTCCATACCGATTTCCATTCTGGCTGTTGGCCACGTTCTTCAGTTGTGAAGGTTACTGTGCCTCTAATATCTCTCAGATTTATTAATACCAACAGCAACTTCCGGAGTAAAGCCAGACCTCTCCAACAAGATGAATAATAACTTGGTCTTCTATAACCTTCCTTTGAACAATGAATTTAAGTAGTCATGACATCCAGTTTCTTAAATTCAAAACCTTAGATTGTTGTTCTCTTCCCACCCTCCTTTTCTGAAGACAAAGTATTTCTTAGAGCTGAAAGTTTATGCAAATTATAATTCATCAAATCACTGGAGCAATGGCAGTTACATTGCTCCACATTACCTGTCTGTTAGAGAATCTGTTGTTCTAGAGTCAGCAACACAGAGAAGACGGAGTGACCAGCTCAGGGTTGAAATCTTGTTTCTCAGAAAGCAGCCAACACCCACAGCAAAAAGGCCTCACTCTGACAACATGGGAACCTTCTTTGGTAGATGAAGAGAGAAGCCATAGTGGATCATGTCTACACCAGATCAACTTGGTTAAGATCTTATTAACACTATGCATGCATACTAACATTGAACTAACATTGAAGAGAAAACATAACCTACAAAATCTCATGAGAAAAACTTACTAGCAAGGATGAATGACATAAGGAGCAATTACATTTCTAATACATATACATTAAATTTTTTTAAATTGCTCAGTAAATCATTTTGAAAGGCGTATATAAACATAGTGACCATTATAACATTAAAGTGCTAAAAAATAACCTGGAAGTTTCATTCAAATTATGTGCAACTTCATATTAATAATGTTGGTTAAAAATTTAACAGTTGGGAGCTGTTAAATGGCACAGTGGGTTAAGCTACAGCCTGCGGCACTGGCATCCAATATGAGCACCAATTTGAATGCCAGTTGCTCCACTTCTGATTCAGCTCCCTGCTACTGGCCTGGAAAAGTTGCAGAGGATGGCCCAAGTTCTTGGGCCCCTGCAGCCATGTGGGAGTTCTGGAAGAAGTTCCTGGCTCCTGGCTTCAGTCTTGGTTGTTGCAGCCAGTTGGGGAGTGGACTAACAGATGAAAGCTATGTGTGTAACTCCTCTCTCTCTGTAACTCTGCCTTTCAAATAACAAATAAATCTTTTCAAAAATTAACAATCTTTCTTTTCTGTAAAGTATTTCCAAATTAATCCACAGACTTTAACTTAAGAATTAGATAAATATGATTGTTCTGATAAACAGTAAACATCAATATAAATAAAAATAGAAGCTTTAAGACACAAAATCATTTCAGTAAAAAATGGTAGACAAATATTAGTTATCCAACAAAAGATAGAAATAAAAAACAAAATAAGAAGGCTACAGCAACTGTGAAAAGTATGATGACTAACAGAATCTAAGCCAAGGTTAACACTGTAAAAGTGAGTGTAAATACTTATAAATGCCTCTAATTAAAAAAAGAACCAGGGGCTGGCGCTGTGGCATAGAGGGTAAAGCTGCCGCCTGCAGTGCCGGCATCCCATATGGGTTAGCACCCATAGTTTAAGTCCTGGCTGCTCCATTTCCAATCCAGCTCTCTGCTATGGCTTGGAAAAGCAGTGGAAGATGGCCCAAGTCCTTGGGCCCCTGCACCCACGTGGGAGACCAGGAAGAAGCTCCTGGCTCCTGGCTTCAGACTGACGCAGCTCCAGCCGTTGCAGCCATCTGGGGAGTGAACCAGTGGGTGGAAGACCTCTCTCTCTCTCTCTGCCTCTCCTTCTCTCTCTGTGTAACTCTGACTTTCAATTAAGTAAATCTTTAAAAAAAAAAAAAAAAGAACCAGTAGGGGTTTAGACTTAAAGAGTAAACAATTCTGTGACATTATTTCTTTATAAAGATATTCCTATAAGTAAAATAATCTAAAAATAAAATGACAAACCTGACCTGTTAAATGGAGACTGAAAAGAAAAGAGGAGATAAAAATATTATCATTATAAGGAGAGACCAAGATAAAAGCATAAAAAATCAATATTTTTATGAAAGGCTAAATCAACATGGAATATCTGTTAGTAATAAAAGTATTATGCACAGTAGTTCTTACCCAAAAATCCGCAGAATTTCTTCAAAATATTGAGATATATTTTTAGAAAATTAATGAAGTAAAAGATTCAATATAAAATTAAATGCTTTTGAAAAATAAAAAAATGAATTAGGCCCCAAAAATATTTGTCACGTATTGAATATATGCAGTGTTTACCCTACAGAAAATGTTTTCTTTTTGGGTATTAAATAAGCATAATAAACTCCCAAACATTATCAGATCTATAATTACACTAGTTAAAAGTGAGCCACTAGCTCTGATGTAGTCATTTCAAGGTTACATGTGTATGTATCCTACTTCACGGAAGATAGGTGCAGCGTACAGGCTCCAGCTCCTGGTAATGAGCTCAGAGCATGCAGGGATGGAAAGTGAAATAGGAAGAGGGCTAGGCTCCAACCACAAGGCAGAGCTGCCGTGGTGAATGGCATAAAACTTTCTTCCTTTTCTGATGACCTAAGACCCAATCCTTTGACTTTTCTTGGACTATGAGTTTGGATGGAGAATCCAACATGACAAAATTCTGGTCTGAAATGAGTCATTAATATTGCATTTATTGTCAGCCACATCTCTCCAGAGCTAGGCTAATCATATTATTTCTTCTGGGAAATGAAATGAAAATTAGTTACAAGCATAGCATATCCAAACAAAGTCACATTAATGTTTTGACTCATTTTCAGAATGCAAAGCCTGAATATAGTGAGGTTGACGTGTCAGCTGCTTTTTGTGTCTTAACAGTTCCATTTTTCACAACATTACATTATGTTTAAATAGACAAATTTGAAAAAAAAAGTTTTATGACCAAGAATATTTAATATATTCCTTTAAAAAGGGATCTTTACTCTAAGCCTTCTCAGAAATTCATAAGATCATAACAGGGATATTTACTCAAAACGCTTTCTTAGGGCAATAAATGATTATATATATAAAGAGTAATTAATTCTGTAGAAATTTCTTATGATTCATTTTGTGTTGGAAAACTGGACAATGAGGAAGTGGAAAGAGTTGGAAAGAGAAGGCTTAAGTTATATTGAAAGTAGAACAGGAATATTGTTTTTCTGTTTTTTCAAATTTTATGAAATTTTATTCAAATGGAAGCAGTGAGTAAGAATGAGTCTTTTTAGTAATTTATAATAATTTTAATACAAAAGTAAGATACTTAAGCTAGGTATCTGGATATGACTTTACTTCTAGAAATGACTGAATGAAATTACAAAAAGAAGAAATAGTAACCTGCAGTATTGTGAGTGTGTGTGTGTAAGAGAGAGACAGAGACACAGAGAGACAGAGAGAGATACATATATGCGTATGCATATAGACACATCCATTGGGTGAAGGGACACACAGGTTTCCCTGAGCATGACATAACAACCACTTATATATTGATTCCTTCTCTGAGGTAGGAGTATTTGGATTTCATGAAGGTTTTAATGAATTATAATGAAAATACTCAACATTTCTTTGGCATCAAGATATACAAACTTGACACGATTTAGTCTCTTGCCAGACTAGAAGACATAAGATGGTTCACATTTAAATAGATGCAGGGAACCATATGTCCTGGAAGTGAACCTGAATGGACTCGTCATCAAATTGCTCATGAATGCAGACCCTTTATTTATGCTTGTTACAATTTCTTACTGTAGTCATGACCTATGGTTAGTTTTATTTTTGTTTTTGGTTTAATTATAAGCCCACTTTGTCTCAGACTTGGTAGGAATTAAAAAGTGGAACAGAGGGCACATCAAACTATAACATTCCTCCTTCATATACCCTTCATGACAGTTCTTTAAAAAAAAAAAAAACGATTATGGCCGGCGCCATGGCTCAACAGGCTAACCCTCCGCCTTGCGGCGCTGGCACACCAGGTTCTAGTCCCGGTCGGGGCACCGATCCTGTCCCGGTTGCCCCTCTTCCAGGCCAGCTCTCTGCTGTGGCCAGGGAGTGCAGTGGAGGATGGCCCAAGTGCTTGGGCTCTGCACCCCATGGGAAACCAGGAGAAGCACCTGGCTCCTGCCATCAGAACAGCGCGGTGCGCTGGCCGCAGCGCGCTACTGCGGTGGCCATTGGAGGGTGAACCAACGGCCAAAGGAAGACCTTTCTCTCTGTCTCTCTCTCACTGTCCACTCTGCCTGTCAAAAAAAAAAAAAAGATTATTTATTTTTAAAGTTATAGTTACAGAAAGAGGATGAGACAGAGAGAGATCAATCTTTCCATGCACTGGTTCACTCCCAGGTGGATGCAATGGCCATTGCTGGGCCAGGGTGAAACCAGGAGCCAAGAGTTTCATCCAGGTCTCTCATGTAGGTGGCAAGAAACCAAACACTTTGGCCATCTTCTTTCTGTGTTTTCCAGCTCATTACAAGGGAGCTGAATCGGAAGTGGAGCATCCAAGACACGAACGTGCATCCATAAAGGATGCCATCATTGCAGGCAATGGCAGCCCTTTATGACAATTCTTTCTTACAATTCCCAGAAATATAATATAATCAAAGAAGATTTTGTGAGCAGTGAAAATGTTCTAAAATTGGGTATGGTAATAATTGCAACTGTGAATATACTAAAATCCACTACATTGTATATTTTGAATTACATGGTATGCAAATTATCTCTCTTATTGATTAATCCTTGAGAGTTAATATGGAAATTTGCAAACAGAAAAATCTCAACCTTCAAAATAAAGACAACTGCAGCATCAAATATTAATTTTATTCACTATTCCACTTACTAATAAGCTATCTCTGACAGTAACCACTAATGGGAATTAAAACGGTTTTTCACAAGTTTATTAGTCTTTTGTTTGAAAACAAAGACTTCTGCAGGTACATGCCAACAATATTTATATTAAACTGTTTACCAACCATACTGAAGTACTATATCATACTTGGGTGTGATGTTCTTTTAAAATATTTTAGGGAAACATTTTAAAACTGTTATAATTTGCCTATTCCACCATATTTCTCAGACAAAACTTCCTTTGCTGTAATATATATAATATACCAATATATAATAAACTTCTCAGTTATTTCATTTCATATACATACTTTCTTTCTAATCCACAGAATACTTAGAAATCTCTGCTCTGACAAAGAAGAGTTGTTATCATGATGTTAATTACCCTGGATTTTACTGAATATATCATGCATATTTTTTACCTATATATTGATTGTCCTATTAGTCATTGTTACTCTCTACTATAAGGAGTATAATTTGTCTGTAAGAAAATTACATTCTGAAATGAATAAAATGTGTTTCACGATTTAAAAATAATACTCAAAAATATTTTGGAAATTTGAGTCTCAAATCCACTTAATTGAGTGGATAGGCAGAAAATGTGCTGAACTAAGGTATGAATTTTGAAGAGGAGATGATTTTTTTGAAGTAACTACATAAAACCCTGCATTTCATAGTAATTAAATCAATCAACCTGACACTTTTTCAAAGATAAATCAGTCTTTAATTATTAATAGCTTGACTCCAAATTTAGCTGTACTTCACAATTTTTGGACATCAAATCAATCACAGTAGAAAGCCAAGATATTAATGTACATTTTCAAAAGGTTTTTTGATTTGCCCCTTTTCAGTTAAAGAGATAAGAGTATATCCTGAATCTTTGTTAAAATAATTAAGTATAATAATTATTTATACTCTGACCTAGAGTTTAAAAGTTACAGAGATGAGTGTTTTGTTCACATCAAAATCATTTTTTCAGCTAGAAGAATGTCTAGCTGTCCTGGGAATAATTGTTCTCACTAAAGATCTCACTAAAGATAAAATTTCTGTTAAACAACCCTATCTGTGGTACTTTCTTATGGCAACCTTAGTAAACTTATGTAAGGTGGAGATATACATAGGAGTTAGGCCAGGTGGGAACTTGGTTTTTTATTTTGAAATAGATGGGAAGTTATTGGACAACAATGAGGAGAAAACTAAGACTGAATTTGCTTTTAAATACCTTATAATGAATATAGAGGAAATTTAGTGAGAGGGAACACGTGTACTCTAATAGAAGCCATTAGTGCATAGTTTATAACAGTACTATCTCCATCACAAGGGGCATGGTCAACCTCTGTATTGGACTTTGAAAAATGATTTACTAGAGCCTGAAATAGTACAAATCAGGAAGATGACTGAGGATAGAATGAAGGAATTAAAAGCATCCTTATTTGTGGGAAGATATATAGTATTCTCAAATAATCTGAATTTTGACATTATAACTACAATCTACCATATTGTAACTTTAGAATAATACTAAGATATTTTATAGAAAGTAATATATTATTTAAAGTTTAATCTTCATTAAATTAATATTTTATAATATGGTAAATTAATTATATTATTAAAATACTTCAATAACCTACTCTACAATCAGAATTTCATATTATTGATTAAAATCAAGCATGTCTTCTCAAATATTATTTTTTAAAGTGTGATGATAAATTTAAAAAAATCATTCTTCATTATGTTTCAATTTGGACCTAAATATTTCTTTATTAAAATCCAAAAATGAGACTTCTTATATTAGAATTTAATTCATTTCCTTTATCTTGAGTTCAGCTCATTAATGCTTAAGTAACTTTGAGTAATTTCTATCACTATAAGTACATGATTAAATTTATAATGACAATGTACATATGGGTTTCAAGTTAACAACATATAAAAACATTCAAAACAAAAGTGTCATGACAAGGAAAAGTCAGAAGCTTTCAAATGGCAGTAGGAAAAAGAGAAAGATGAAAAAAAGGAGTGAAAGGAAGAAGGAAGTGAAACTGAGACCTTATCCAGTGCTTTTAATGCAGATGCTAGATACCATCAGGTCTTACTCTACAACCTCCCTCTGGCCCCTGTTGTTGAAGGTTTCCTTGTCCTGATTTTATTGTTGCAAATCAACCACCTGCTAAAATTTACTAACTGAAGTAAGGGAGTGTTGCTGTGGACCCTACAAGGTCCCTACTCACAGACCTACAATGTTCAAATTATGGGGCTCATAAAGTTGTTTGTTTCTCCAGTAAACAACATTGAAGGGCAAATAGTTATTACCAGCTATATGTAGCACCCAAACTGATTGAATCCCATTTTTCCAACATTGATATATCCTAAACAAAATTATATCATGACTAATCAAAGGAAGGTCATGAGCACTGCAGACCCACCAGAAACTTGGACACAAGCTGAACACACACCTCTCCACTCCAACTTCAGTCTTAAAGAAATATTACCCCTAACCCCATGGGGAGGCCAGGAATTAAGTAATAACTGCACCAGTTCTTCGCTCTGCGTTTTGCAATGAGCATCTCCTTTTGTCAACCAGCCTGATGTCAGTGATTGACTTCCTCCATGTTGAGAAAGTGGACCTGGTTTAGGGATTTTATAGCAATTCATCCAACTAGTTTTGAGGATTGTTCTACACAGGAAGGAAAGAAGGCAGGGAGGAAAGGAGGGAAGAAGGGAAGAAGGAAGGGAGTAAAGGAGGGAGAGAGAGGAGGGACAGGCAAAGCCATTAAAAGCAATACCTTCACCACACAAATCTTGATGTACTTTTCTAGACATACTAATTTATTTATTTTTTAAAGATTTATTTTTAAAGGTTTATTTATTTTTATTTATTTGAAAGACAGAGTTACAGAGAAGAAGAGGCAAAGAGAGAGAGGTCTTCCATCCACTGGTTCACTCCCCAAATGGCCGCAACGGCAGGAGCTGCACCAATCTGAAGCCAGGGTGCAGGGGCCCAAGCACATGGGCCATCTTCTACTGCTTTCCCAGGCCATAGCAGAGAGCTGGATAGGAAGAGGAGCAGCTGGGATTAGAACTGGCATCCATATAGGATGCCTGCGCTTCAGACCAGGGCTTTAACCCACTGCGCCACAGCACCAGCCTCTAGACATATTAATTTGATTTTACATGATCCTAAAGTGGATAATCATGTTCTGCTCAGGAGATGGTAAGCTTTTTAAATGACCAATAGAAAAATATGAGCAATCTTTCCAAAATAGTATTTTATTTAAACCCATTTACCCATTTTCATGGAACCAAAAATAGAATTTAAAACATAAATCTAATTTAAAAACATGTTTAACAGTTATATAAAAATGAAAAATGTTAACCAGTGTTATTTAACTGAGCTAATAGGCGAATTTCTCAAAAACAGCATGGATTGGAGTTACTGTATTAGAGAAAAGTATTGTACAATTTTTTCAAGATGAGTAGACAGAAATCGATTTTATTTTGATACTATTGACTTTAGAAAAGGAGAAATAAGGGAGAAATAATGGTGCACGTCGGGATGTGGAGCTCCATGCCAAGACAAAGGTCTGGAGGTCTTTAAGCACCAGGATGAGCTAGCAAAAAAAGTTCTGGAGGACACTGACATAGAGGCTGATCAATGGAATATGTTGAGTACGTTGAGTTATTCTTGAGTTTGCAAATGTTTTCTTCTGGGAGTAGGCCATCTGTGTTTGCTGATTGTTGCCCATGGAAGTTAGGCTCTCTCCCACAGAGACTGGCAGATGGAGGCACTATCTTCCTCCATGATTGGATGGTTCCCAGGTCCTTAAGAAAGAGATTCCTAGGCTGTAAACTGGCAGGAAGCTAAGAGTGATTTACATACACTTCAAAAAAGCAGAGACAACAATTATAATTGCCAAATTTTCTAAAGTAAATGTTCTAAGGGCAGTCAAGGGCCCAGAGTCAGTATGAAGCCTGTGTGGAGATTCTTCAAGCTAAAGAAATAATCAGGCTGTCTTGGTCAACTGTAAAGTGAGCATTAAGCACTTCATTTTAAAAACACAATCCGTGGCTAATAATTGTGTAGACTTAAAATTTGGTAAATCATTTTCTTAAAATTCTGCAAATCAGATAATTCTATATACTTCTCAATTCTTACTAATAAGAAGTATTTTCAGTTAGTGGGAACTTAAGCTTAAAAACTGGGCCTGTTTGAGACCCAATGTGATTAAATAGCTATTTGATAGTGAGATGACCTTTATTGAATAATATTTTCCTTTTTTTTTTGTGAAATGAAAGTAGTGACAGCCACATTATGTAGTGTTTAGCTAGAGTTAATAAGTTATTGTTGGTAAATACCTAACACAATAAATAGTACAAATAAGACTATTGTCAAATGTCAGTTCCCTCAACATAATACTCATAAAAGCTCCTGTAGTAAAACTTAGATTAGAACATATAACAATGTTCTGATGGGAGAAAACTAGCCACATTCTCTCACATACGTTTCCCTTGAACACCTATAATATACTCCATATGGTTGAATGCTTAAAGCAAGGTCCTTGAAGTTGTCAGCCTGGGAATTCCATGTCTTGGTGCATCAGTCCCCTCTTGTGATTCTTACTGAATATTCTGGCCAGAGCTCCTCCATTTTGGAAATAGATCTAATAATGAAAAGCATCTCTCCCTCACAAGAGTGTCTTTAGCATCATTGAAAAAGAATTTTAAAGGACACAAGATGCAAATACTATTATCGAATATATGATGAATTGTTAGTAAATTATATTGATGTAATATTGTAAAAGTCATAAGCTTTAGGAAACAAAGAGTCTCCTGAGAGTGTTGGCCTGAAGAAACTGGATAATTACAAATGAATTACCTCTTAAATTAAACACACTCACACACATACACACACACACATACACACTGAGTGAACTCAGGATACCAGTGGAAAAACACAAACTATTAATATATCTCAGGGGAATGCTTTAGCACTGGAAGTTTAATATGATCTCATTTCTTGGCTATATCTGTAAGAGACAAGTGCTTCACTGGGACACAGCCAAGACATTTGCCTCTGTAGTGCAATCCAGTGTCAAACTATTTTTTTAAAAGACATTTAATCTAGTGTTTGGAGAGTCAAAATCTTTAGCTGCATGAAGAAATTAATGCATACTAAATAATTTCTGTCACATGTATTCTCTGTAGTTTGGTAATTGTATGATTGATAACTGTTTGGAATATGCAAATAGCAAACTGAATATTAAATCAAACCTTCCCAAATTTTACAACATTCTTGATGGAAGTTGCAAAATTTCAATCTGAGAAAACATGAACTTTTTACCTAAGAAGAAACAAATGTTAATTAGACAGCTAATGTTTTAAATAAGAGCACTACTTACTGGAAAGGGAATGAAGTTTATAGTCTTTGTAGCAGGTTATAGTCAAAATGCTGAATACATTAATTATAAAAATCCTTAGTAGTTTTTGGAAGCCCTGCAATTTGTAATCAAAGTCATAAAACATCTCTTTCTGAATTCTCTTAGTAGATCCTGATTGTTTATTGAACAGTAAAATTCCTTTATTCATTCATCAGATATTTGTTAACATATGATTTTCATCTTTATCAAGAGACCCACAATCCAGATGAGATTAGAACCACAAAAATAGCTAACATAAAATAATATACCTTTTATCATAGAAGTACAAGGTAGAGGGCAAACACTGAATAGGAGGTCAACTCTACCTACCAGAAGAAAAAAACAACAAACATTTTAATAAAAGAGGCAGAATCAGAGGTGAACTTTGATGAGAGCCAGATGTTCTTTTTGTGAATATTTTTTCTTTTCTTTCTTTTTTAAATATTTATTTTTATTTATTTGAGAAGTAGAATGATAGATAGAGACAGAAACCTGACATCTACTGGTTCACTTCATAAATAGCTGGGAAAGGCCAGGGCAGGGCCAGGAACTCCATCCAGGTCTCCTGCATGGGATTCTGGGACCCAAGTGATGACTCATCATCAGCTTCCTCCCCAGAAACATTAGCAGGAAATAGGATTTGAAGTGGAGCACAGGCCTTTCCATATGAGATGCCTGTGTCACAAGCAGCAGCTTACCCTGCTGCCACACAACTCTGGCCCCGAGCTAGATGTTCTTAAGGTATCAGGAACAGCTAAAGTTGTGTAGGCAGTGGAATTGCTATGAACAAAATGAGAGATACATGAAATCATCTAGCATTTCTGATAATTGTTTGCAGAAAGAATATGCGAATGGATGAGAACTAAAATGGAGGGAAGAAAGTTTTCTCATTAGGCAGATGAAAACAGATGTCAAAGGGAACTATGAATCAAAATGCTATAGCATACAAATTGTGCACCAAACCTCTAAAAATGCCAAAGAAACTCAGGGGACTGTCACGAAACACTTCAATCAGTATAAAACACAGCATAAGGACTAGCATGAAGTTTTTGGAATTTAACCACTTAATGCATTTATTTATTATTTATTCATTTATTAATGTTTAAGAGTGTATCAAAGAAAATAACTGAGTCCCAGAGGTTTACAAGAGCCATGAAGGTTCAGGGACCACGGCCATATGATTTTTAAGAAAGAGGGATACTGAGAGCAATTTCAAGAGGGTAACAAAATAGGAAAACTTCTGTTTTGGACTGAGTGCTGTGACAGCAGGAGGAAGCATGTATTAGATTGCTGCCATTTTGGAGACACAGAGCCTATTGAGGGAGCTTGTAATTAGACAAGTAAGAGACAATGTGATGTCAATAAGTGACAGGAACCCACAACTAAAGGAATAAATGATATTACTTAGGCAGGTGGCTCTTAAACTTCCTTGTTGTTCCTTTGAAATGCTAGAAGTTTATGGCAACACTCTTGAAATCATTAACCCATATTCACAATTACTTAACAGTGCACTTAGTCTCATTCTATTCAACAATTAGTCTTCTGAGTAAAGCCATTTACAGTCTGGCACATCTTGCATGTCCCAGTCAGTATGGTGTGTTTCAAACACTAGGTTGATATTATACAATATCTTCAGTTTACGGGACAAAGGAAGTGAATGTTCTACTGAGAACCAGTGACTTAGACTAGTTGGTTTAATGGAAGCCCTTACCAGAAGTATATCTTGTCATATTTGACTCACATACTCTCTTCGTATCTAAGTATAATGTTTGTATGCCCATTCCTCAGAGTTACCCTTGCTATGAGGTCCTTATTTGTTTGACCATCAATAACCAAAGTCCTACATTAAAAGACAGCTCAAAGGGCCAGCTTTGTGGTTTAACAGATTAAGCTACCACCTGCAATACCAGTATCCCACACAGGTGCTAGTTTAAGATCCAGATGCTCGGCTTCCTATCCAGCTCCTTACTAACATACCTGGGAAAACAACAGACGATGACCCATGTGCTTGGGCCCTTGCACCCATGTGGGAGACCTGAAAGAAGATCCTGGCTCCTGGCTTCAGCCCGGCCCAGCCCTGGCCATTGAGGCCAATTGAGGAGTGAACCAGGTGCTGAAAGATCTCTATATGCCTCTCTCTCACTCTCATACTTAACTCTGCCTTTCAAATAAATAAAATGAATCTTAAAAAGAAATAAATAAATAAAACTAAAAGAGCTCAAAATATTTTATGCTAATATTTATTGGGTAATTTCAGGGAATCACACTCATCTCGACATCAATATTCATTACATTACTTAATCCCCTACAGTTTGATGAATGTGTTGGCATTATGTTTCCAATACATGCATAAAGAAACTGAAGTACAAAATTAAATGTGTTGGACCACATAGGTATTAAACTGGATAAAAACTTGTATTTTATGACTCCAGAATTCACAGTCTTAACTATATTGTATTTGATCCATGCAGGAGCAATAACAAGATTTGCGTTTGTAAAAATTTATTCTAATTATTAGGTGTATCTATTGCAAAGCTTTCTTTGACTTAAAATAATTGGCTAAAATGTTCTTTAATTAAGTGGGGATTAATTAAAGAATATTTTAGCCAATTATAATGCTGTATAATTGTTCAAACCTGGTAAATGCCACTTTTAGGATCATTGGTTACTATCCTCTGTCTTTTATGACCTTGTCTAAATATGATCAGAGTCGGCAAACTTGGAAGGCTCCCATAGCCTTGGCAACTCATGACGACAGCCTAGGATGGTTACTGGCGCCATAAACTAGAGTGTCAATTTGTTGGGTCAACAGCAGGAGCCACTGTGCACTTGCTCCTCATGTGGGATCTCTGTCCTTAATGTGCTGTACATTGTGATTTAATGCTATAACTAGTACTCAAACAGTATGTTTCACTTTGTGTTTCTATGTGGGTGCAAATTGTTGAAATCTTTATACTAAATTGATCTTCTGTATATAAAGAGAATTGAAAATGAACCTTGATGCAAATGGAAGGGGAGAGGGAGAGGGAGAGGGGAGGGTTGCGGGTGGGAGGGAAGTTAAGGGAGGGGGAAGCCATTGTAATCCATAAGCTGTACACTGGAAATTTATATTCATTAAATAAAAGTTAAAAAAATTCTTTAATTATAGAGAAATAGTGGATATGGAGATATGCTTTAATGAAAATGTAAACCTATTTCAGGTAGATGAAGGAACACTGAAAATGCAGCCTCTGGGGTGGTGCAGTAGGTCAAGCTGCCACTTAGGACACCCGCACCCTGTACCTGGGTTGAGTCCTGGCCTCTTCATTTCCCATACACCTAGGAACCAGTGGATGATGGCCTATGAACTTGAGTTCCTGCCACCCTATGAAAATCCTAGATGGAATTTCTAGCTCCTAACTTCAACCTTGCCCAGCCCTGACACTTGCAATCACATGGGGAGTGACCAACAAATGAAATATCTGTTTGCTTTTTCCTCTCTGTCTTTCTCTGTCACTCTGCCTTTCAAATAAATAAACTTTATAAAAACACAAAGAAAGAAAAAGAGGGAGGGAAAGAATTAATGAATGAATCAGCCTAAGCAGCTGCTATGCTTTGTTGTGCATTATGCAATATTTAAGTTTGTGAATGAAGAAAACTTGTATTTCTCAGTTGTTTTCATATTTATGATGTCCTCAGGGATATATAATGGTATTAATCAAGTCATAAAACACTTATATTTACATTTGAAGAATTATACATGGACACTGATATATAAACCTAGTCACAGAGTTCTAGTACCTTTATTGCATCATGGGATTTAGGAGACTTTCAATAGCTAAGTTAGATCAAAGAAAAATAACTCATTCATCCCATGATAATTCCTGAATAATTATAATAAATAATATCCTTTAAGACTGAGGAGAGCAGGTTGAAGAAGATTTATGGTGGAAGTGGATGAACATAAACAAAGGGGGAAACATGGCAAAGGATCAGGGACAAGAGGCAGTCTCTTTTTGGAATACAAGTCTTTTTAAATATCTATATATCTATTAATGAATATATAAGCATACAGAGATAATGAATATGAACTATAAGAAAGACTGTAAATATGGCCCTATAATGAATGAATGTGCACCAAGAATGTGGATGGTTTTCAGAGACTATTGACAGTTGTTAGATATGTTTATTTTAGCAGTAAGAACCAGAAATATTTGGAGGGGTTCAAGCATAGAAATGGTTAAAAGTCTCATTATTCTTTAATTACTATCATTTAATGAATCTTACTGTTGCAGTGAGTACTTTCCCTAATTAGTAAAAAAGAGGATTGCTCAGTCAATTTAAAAAGAAATTATTTTTGGCATAACATTTAGAAAATTATTTCTATGTGTATAAGTTACTAAATGGAGACATTTCCTACTGCGTAAAGGTATTTTCTGTTTTTGGTGAAATAACTAATTATGAGCCACTGCTAATCTTCCAAGTTCAGAGTGGCAAGAAGATTCACAAGAAATGAACAAGTTTTAATCTATAAATACACTTATTTAACATTGGATTATCATGCAAAGCAGGAAATATAGCAACTATTAACATCTTCAACTTATCCTCCCCTTGTTCAGCAACTTTCAAGTACCTTGACTTTCTTTTGTGTGTCTCAGCATATGAATACGTGATCTCCATGAATGAGAGTCAAGGTGTGTGTGTACCACCTTTACACCTGGAAGCTACAGACTACATTTTTTGCTCATCTTTGTACTGTTTAAGTCCATTGGCCTCAAACTCTGTTTACAACTTGTAGCTCTTCTCAGCTAGTGCTTACTGTACACCACAAACAGAAACACTATCCTTCATTCTTCTAAGCAACAGGTAGGAAACTGAGATCATTCACTGACAAGTCTATGATAAACCAGGCTAATATTAAATTCTTTTTAAATTTTATTTATTCATTTGAAAGGCAGACTTATAGAAAGGGAAGGAATGTGGAAGGGAGAGAGAGGGAGAGAGAGAGAGAGAGAGATTTCCAGTCTCTCCTCAAATGGCCTAAATGGCCAGGGCAAACTGAAGTCAGAAGCCAGGAGCTTCATTAGTGTCTCCCACATGGGTGGCAGGGGCCCAAGCACCTGGGTCATCTTCCACTGTTTCCCAGGTGCATTAGCTTGGACCTGGATCAGAAGCAGAGCAACAAGGATTCAAACTCACAGGATGCTGGCATGGCAGGTGGCAACTTAATCCACTATGCCATAATGCTGTCCCTAATGTTAAATTCTTTCTGTTTCACAAGACACAGTCCTTAAGTGATCTGTGATACTTTTTAAAAGTATTTATCTATCTATTTATTTATTTGAAAGGCAAAGAGAAAGAAGAGTGATCTTCTATCTGATGGTTCATTCTCTAAATGGTTATAACAGCCAGGGTTGGGTTAGGTTGAAAACACGAGCCAGAAACACCATCCTAGTTTCCCACATAAGCATCAAGGTCTCACATTCTTGGATCATCTTCTGCTGCTTTCCAGGGCATACTTGCAGGAAGCTGGATGGGAAACAGAGTATCTGGCACTCTAAACAGCTCTCCGTTATGGGATGCCAGGGTTACAAGTGGTACCTTAACACACTACACCACCACAATGTCTGTCCCTGTGATATTTTTTTCTGACACAAACTTGTCTGATATTAATATTTTATATACTTGAAGAAGTCAGCTGGTACACCTTATGACTACTAGGATCTGTACTACTCAATAGAATGAAGCTACTTTCTTCCCTAACACATGAATTTTAACCAATATACTTTGATAATTGCTTGTCAACAGCACATCTCCCTCTCTATCACTATCACTTCTGTCTTTTAAAAGTTATTGGAGAGGGCCAGTGCCGTGGCTCACTTGGTTAATCCTTCTCCTTGCGGCGCCAGCATCCCATATGGGTGCGGAGTCCTAGTCCCGGTTGCTCCTCTTCCAGTCCAGATCTCTGCTGTGGCCCAGGAGGGTAGTGGAGGATGGCCCAAGTGCTTGGACCCCTGTACCTGCATGGGAGACCAGGAAGAAGCACCTGGCTCAGCACTGCCATAGTGGCCATTTGGGTAGTGAACCAACGGAAGGTAGACCTTTCTCTCTCTCTCTCTCTCTCTCTCTCTCTCTCTCTCTCTCTCTCACTGTCTCTAACTCTACCTGTCAAATAAAAAAAATTTAAAAAGTTATTGGATGGCCCTGGAGTGCAGTGGAGGATGGCCCAAGTGCTTGGGCCCTGTACCGCATAGGAGACCAGGAGAAGCACCTGGCTCCTGGATTCGGATCAGCGCGGTGCACCGGCCGCAGTGCACCAGCCACGGCAGCCATTGGGGGGTGAACCAATGGCAAAGGAAAACCTTTCTCTCTGTCTCTCTCTCTCTCTCACTGTCCACTCTGCCTGTCAAAAAAAAAAAAAAAAAGCTATTGGAGATATTTGGATACATACTTAATTCTCTAAAAACCATCAGTGTCCATAGGGTTAATCTCAACTGAAGATTTTAAACCAGTTTCCCAAAATGTCATTCTTCCTGGAAACCATCATCAATACAAATTTCATTTTCTTTAATTGCCATCTATAGGCTCATAAACTATTTTATTACACCAAATAGCAGTAGTGAGAGACTAAAGTAACGCTTATTATAGTCACCACTTGCTAGCATTACACCAACTAACAGTCGATAATAAAGTAATACATAGCACACCAAAAATTATTTATATTATAATGTAATTTCCCCATCCTTCCCAACAGAACCAATCTTTGCTCCTATGCCATGCGTTTTCAATGCCAGGAATGGTCACTGGAACATTGAGTAAATTCAGAGTTCTTTCTAGCCTGGGGCTCTAATAACACCCTAGCTATGAAGGAACAGATTTTTACCAACACTAGTTTCCATATACTAACACAGAACACAACACATTCACCCTATAGGGAGTACACAGTGTTATTCTTTTATCTATCCTCTCAATAGCCAGTAACTGCATCACAGTAAAAGTCAGCTCCTTTTAAATTCATGGCACACATACTATTAGGACCACATGTCCCAATGATGTCTGTTATAATTCAGATGATCATTGTCATGTCAGTAAGTGCATCTCTCTGCCTTGGCTTCTTAAACACCAAGGCATTTCCCTTTAAACACAATGGCAAGAAAGCATAGCAGAGAGCTGCTCCCTGGTGAATATATAAGTCCTTTCTCAGAGGCATGCCTAACACAATGTTCCAGAGTTCTTTTCCTTCTCTTCAGGTCACAATAGAACCTCACTGGATCCTCCATTTCCTATTCCTAGACATAGATAGTAAGTGTGCAGAGGTAAAACGTAACAGGTCAGTATCAACCACTATGAATAAGGCATTATTTAGGGTCAGTCCGAGATTGCTCACATTGGGCTAAGTAACAAATATAGGGGATACAGAGGAATACATATAATCAGCTTCAAAGGAATACAACTTCTTAACTAGTATGCTCATTTTATCTGGATCAAGAGCTAAAGCAAGCATGATATAAATCTCTGGGTCTGATAATCCAAAAGAAAAGCTTTATGAGATATAGAGTCCAAAAATATATGTCTTAGTGTCGTTTCCCAACTGGCTATTTCGAGGATATGGAAACATTTCATAATGCTAGTCTTCCTGCAATACCTTTCATACTCAGATGAAGCACACACTCATGAGCCTTCCTACCCAAACTTTCTCACTTCCGCCTCTTTAGCAGCCTATGTTTTTCAACATGAATTCCCCATTCCAATTTTCAATGATACCACAGTTATGTGGTTGATTGGGTTATAGATATGTTATACATACTTTCTATCCCACTTCGATAAACTGGCCATGTTGAAATATACAAATGGCCCCCAAAAAATCTTTTCTATTACTGAGAAGATCTTTTGGAACACTTTACCAGCCATGAACAGTGTTCTATGTAATGCTTCCATCAGTGACGTAATAATTATTGACTTCATGGAACTCTCCTCAATGCCTTTCCAGCTATATATTCAAGCAAGGAAGATATCAACAATAAATAACTCTCTATTTCTCTATTTTCTTATTGCTGTATAGAGTTTTACTAGTAGTTTGGTAGCTTCTATCACAAGATCACGATTCCCTCAAACCTCAGCTTCCTTTTTAGCTTTTTTTTTTTTTTGGACAGGCAGAGTGGACAGTGAGAGAGAGAGAGAGAAAGGTCTTCCTTTGCTGTTGGTTCACCCCCTAGTGGCCGCTGCGGCCGGCGCGCTGTGGCCGATGCACCACGCTGATCCAAAGCCAGGAGCCAGGTGCTTCTCCTGGTCTCCCATGGGGTACAGGGCCCAAGCACTTGGGCCATCCTCCACTGCACTCCCGGACCACAGCAGAGAGCTGGCCTGGAAGAGGAGCGACTGGGACAGAATCCGGCGCCCCGACTGGGACTAGAACCCGGTGTGCCGGCGCCGCAGGCAGAGCCGGCTCCTTTTCAGCTTTTTAATATTGTTTTCCTGTTCTCTGTAACTGTTACAGTTCATCATGCACTAATACACACTTATTTTTATTTTTTAAGATTTATTTATTTATTTATTATTTATTTGAAAGAATTACACACAGATAGATGGAGAGGGAGAGAGAGAGAGAGAGAGGTCTTCCATCAGCTAGTTCACTCCCTAATTGGCCGCAACTGCTGGAGCTTTGCCAATCCAAAGCCAGGAGCCAGGAGTTTCTGCCAGATCTCCCACACAGGTGTAGGGACTCAGGAACTTGGGCCATCTTCTACTGCTTTCCCAGGCCATAGCAGAGAGCTGGATTGGAAATGGAGCAAACGGGACTCAAACTGGCGCCCACATGAGATGCTGGCACTGCAGGTGGCAGCTTGACCAGCTATGCCACAGCACCAGCCCCTACACACTTATTTTTAATAAGTTTGTTCATCAACCCTAGATTTCACTTTAAACAAATCAATCCATCTTGGAACTTCTACTTGGGTCGAGTAAAATATCCTTGCATTCAGGTCAATTCTCATTGGTTTTTACTACCTAAACCTATGGAGTGTATTTTGCACAATGAACTAGCACATTTTGTCACTGTTTCCCAACAGTATCATTGGATTATATTTATCCAGACTGGATTAAAAGGAGCATTTCGCATAGGATTAATTAAGGAAGACAGCTGCCAGATACAGTGCAAATTTTACTGTTCCCATCCAACAATAATGAACTAGTAAATCCTTTAAGAGAATCTAGTACATTTCTTTTCTCTTCATCCCTCGTCTTAGTCACCTAGTAGTAGCTCATTTTGATTCATCCTGCCCTTGTATCTGTAGCTGTCTGCCTAACCTTTCCTTCACTATTATTTATCTCTCAGTTTCTCAGGAGATAAATCTAACACATCTATGAAGACATCAACTTCTTGTCACTTTCTCCTCCACAATTCTACCCCTCTCCTGTTGCCTGCATCACAGAGATTTGATTCAGGAGTCCGAAATGATGTCGATATCCAATAATACTCTCTAGCACCACAGCCATGGTTATAGGTGTGAGCAGTTGAGATTCAGGCAGGCGTTAACATAATATGGTCCAGTCTCTGTATCCACAGACTCTGCATCTGCATATTCAACCACCCTTGGATTTCAAATATTTGGGGGAAAATTGCATCTGTATTGAATGTGTAAACATTTTTTATTTAAGTATTCCCTAAATAATGTAAAATTTATTTGCATGCAATTTACACTGTACTTGTCTTATAAGTAATGCAGAGATGATTTGAATAATATAGGAAGATGTGTAGGTTTACACAAATACTGAACTATTTCATTTAAAAGACTTGCACATCTGAAGATTTGGTTATCCATGGGAAAGAGACAGGGTCCTGGAACAAATCTACTGCAGACACTAAGGGACAATTGCTCTATGTGTAATTAGCATGGAACATATAAAGGAGACCTTTCTTTTGTATCTTTGCCACCATGGATGTGAATAGCTGCCACAGACAACATCCAGGATGTGTGAGCAACCTTGATACATGAGACTTATAGCCTCTGTTTCTCACACCAGCCCAGTGCCCACACCAATGCACAGCCCCCTAACCTCAGGCAGATGTTGTGTTCCACAAAACAAATGAGCCAAATACTCCACATTTATCTTAAATCTGCTGTTTCCAAGGAAACAGTCCTATGAGAATCTGTGTTCTTTCTGAGGCAGTCCTGACATGAAGATTTATTAAAACACTTTGTTCCCAAAAGTAGGGTATATACCTATAGACACACATGCACATATATGCATATTTATATAAATACATGCATTACATATATTTACATACATGTTCATGGACATAGCACATATAGACATGCATTCATACATATACACATATACGTGCATGCTTCTATGCATGTTCATGCATATATATGTACATACAAACATAATACATATACACACATAAATACATATACAATCAGGCTTCAAAAAGTTCATGGCCAATGTGTAAATTGAAAATTATGTATGGATTTCAAAAGTTTTTCCATTAAGATAAACTTGTATTTAAAAAAAAATGTTTACTTCCCTCTACTTGAATGGGAGAGCATCAGAGACAGTGAGAGAGATGGAGAGAGAGAGAGAGAGAGATGGAAAGGGAGAGATGGGTCTTCTATCGTCTATCACTCACTTACCAAATGCACACAACAGTCACAGATGGGCCAGACTGAAACCAGGAACCCAGAACGCTATTTGGGTTTCCCATGTGGGTGGCAGAGGCACACGTACTTTAACCATAATCTGCTGCCTCCCAGTGAGCACTGGCAAGAAACAAAATTGGAAATGAGGTAGCCAGGACTTGAAGCAGGCACTCCAATATTGGTTGAAGCATTCCACATGGCAGCTTAACCCACTGTGCCACAATTTTCCCTAAATTTATCTTTTTTTTTTTTTTTTTGACAGGCAGAGTTAGACAGTGAGAGAAAGAGACAGAGAGAAAGGTATTCCTCCTGTTGGTTCACCGCCCAAATGGCCGCTACGGCCGGCACATCTCGCTGATCCAAAGCCAGGAGCCAGGTGCTTCCTCCCGGTCTCCCATGCGAGTACAGGGCCCAAGCACCTGGGCCATCCTCCACTGCCTTCCCGGGCCACAGCAGAAAGCTGGACTGGAGGAGGAGCAACCGGGACAGAATCCGGCACGCGACCCGGCTAGAACCCCAGGGTGCCGGTGCCGCAGGTGGAGGATTAGCCTAGTGAGCCACGGCGCCGGCCCCTAAATTTATCTTTTAATACCATTTCCCATGAACCTATTGAAGCTTTCTATGTGTGCTATATTTCACAAATTAGAAACTATTAAATAAAAGGGATGTAATAAATTAAAACTAAATAGTAGAACTAGAAGTTTTAGAAAGGCAAATAACACATTGACGGTAATTCCTGTACTCATGTGTTATTTTCCTGTTGTAAATCCCTGCTCCTAATATTTAGTTTTTATTTATCACCTTCCTTTTATTTAATGTTTTCTAATTTGTGAAAAATAAAGGATGCAGAAAGCTTCATAAATATCTATCTACAGTATAACAAATCCTATGTATAATAAATGCCCACGAACCCAACCCCAGATTGAGAAACTGAACATTACCAGCATCTCAGGAACTTCTACATTGTCCAATCCAGTCCCTCTCAGTATTTCCTGGTCCTATACCTGTGTTTGATTTTTATAATCATTAAAAATTTGCATTTCATTGCAATTTTACTGATAGGTATATACTGCTAAAAAACACAGGTGGGGCCAGCACTGTGGCGTGGCAGGTACAGCCACTGCCTGCAGCACTGGCATCCCATATGGGCACAAGTTTGAGTCCTAGTTGCTTCACTTCTGATCAGGCACCCTGCTAATGGGCCTGGCAAAGCAATGGAGGATGGCCCAGGTGCTTGGGCCTCTGGATCCACATGGGAGACCCAGAAGAAGCTCCTGACTTCAGACCAGACCAGTTCCAGCCATGGCAGATATTTGGGAAGTAGACTAGCAGTTGGAAGATCTCTTTATTTCTCTGTAACTCTGCCTTTCAAATAAAATAAACATCTTTTTTTTAAAAAAACATGGTTCAATTATCCCTGTTGTTAATTTCATGTATATTGATATGGTTTTATGTCTCTTGATTTTCTTTTTAATATATCTTCTTTTTTAATATTTATTTATTTTACTTGAAAGACAGAGTTACAGAGAGAGGTAGAGACAGAGAGAAGGGCCTTTATCTGCTGGTTCACTCCCCAGATAGCTGCAATGGCCAGAGCTGTGCCGATCTGAAGCCAGGAGCCAGAGCTTCTTCCAGGTCTCCCATGCAGGTGCAGGGGCCCAAGGACTTGGGCCATCTTCCATTGCTTTCCCATGCCATAGCAGAGAGCTGGATCGGAAGAGAAGGAGCTGGGACTAGAACCCATACCCATACGGGATGCCGGTGCTTCAGGCCAGGGCGTTAACCCATTGTGCCACAGCGCTGGCCTCTCAATATGTCTTCTAAGATTCTATCATGCTGCAGTATGCATTGATATTTTGCATATTTTTATTATTACTATATGAAAACATCACAATTTCATTTACACTCCAGTTAATGGCCATTTTTGTTATTTCAAATTGTGATGATAGAAACAATGTTTCTCTGGTAATATTTGTAAATCTCTAAGGTAAGCATAATCTTTGTTCCATATGTGTTTATATATATATATATATATATATATATATATATATATATGATAGAGAGATGAAATGTAATTTATCAATTACAGCTGGTAGGATTGAGCTAAGGCCAACTTTCTGTTACTCCTGGGTCCTTGTTCCTAGTTTCTTCACTAGGCTTTTGCAATAAGGAATATAAAGATTAAATAAACTAAGATAGTGGTAATTGAGAAAAGAAAACGAACAAATTCAACCAATTTTTAGAACACTGATTCATTATGACTTGGTGATTACTTTAAAGCAGCTGCTGATGTAGATGGGAAAAAAATCAATGATAACATCACAGGCTACCTATTTACTTGAGTGTGTGATTGGTGGTGCCATTTACTGAAACAGAGAAAACGACTAGTGTTGGAGACCACATCTGGAGAACACAATTTGACAGAAACTATTCTAAACTCTTTAGATGCAGCAACTCATCTGACTCCCACAACAAATATATGAAGATATTCTATTTTTGTGTCTATTTTATGGACAAGGACACTGAGGTAAACAGAGACTTGCTGGTATCCCAGTGTTGCAAAGCTATGTCCAGACATTTACACAAGCTGTGGCTTCTGGAATACTTTTTTTTTTTTCATTGATTATTGTTCTTTACATATTAGAAAATCAAAGAGAAAGAAAGAAAGAAAGAAAGAAAGAAAGAAAGAAAGAAAGAAAGAAAGAAAGAAAGAAAGAAAGAAAGAAAGAAAGGAAGGAAGAAAGAAAGGAAGAAAGGAAGGAAGGAAGGAAGGAAGGAAGGAAGAAAGAAAGAAAGAAAGAAAGAAAGAAAGAAAGAAAGAAAGAAAGAAAGAAAGAAAGAAAGAAAGGAAGGAAGGAAGAAGGAAGGAAGAAGGAAGGAAGGAAGGAAGGAAGGAAGGAAGGAAGGAAGGAAGGAAGGAAGGAAGGAAGGAAGGAAGGGAGAGGGAGTTCATGTGCACTGATTCACTTCCCAAAAGCCCAGTACAGCTACAGCTGGGGCAGGCAGAAGGCATGAGCCAGGAACTCAATCCATATCTCCCACATGAGTGACAGAGACACAACTACTTGAACCATCACCTGCATCCCCAGGATTTGCATTGGCAAGGAACTGGAATTGGGACTGAAGCTCAAGCACTCAGATATGGGACACGGGCATTTCAAGTGCCACTTTAACCAATGACTAGCCCTGGAGCCTAAGTTCTAAAATACAAACATGTGATGCCTCTCAATAAAAAGGTTATGCACAATATTCATTTAACTATAGAGATTTTATACAGGCAAGAGATCAGGGCAGGATATATGGATCTTAATTCTGTGCATTCACATCCGTTGTCCGCAGCCAGAGGTGATGTCATCCTCCAGGGAATAGTGTGGCAAGGTTTGGAGACAGTTTTGATTGTCATCACTGGGGGTGTGTTGCTACTGGCATCTAGTGAGTACACACCACTGGTGTTGCTACACATCCTACAATGCACATCAAAGCCATGAAAACAAAAATCACCCCATCCAAAATATCAATAGTAACAAAATTAAGAAACGTTTCGTTCAGGTCAGCCACTGGATATGAGTCTACTTAGGTAGAGAGAGTGATGTGGTCAAGGAACTTTGGTTAAGTGGTGTCTGCTCACAGCACTTCCAGTGACTGTGAAATGCATCCTTTATTCCTAACTCTGTAGCAGTGCACCACAGCATCTGCTGTAACCGGTGGAGAATGAATAATGCATGGTAAACACATTTCTGACACCAGGCACAGGGAGAACTCTGCTTTCAGTCACCTGCCGAGATCAACAGTGTACTAATCACGCCATTGCATGTCTGTAATTTGGAAGCCTTTGGAAGTTTTGTGGAGATTGCCCTTCTCAGGGCTAGCCATTTCTCAGAGATTAGGAAAGTAACACCCCCAGTCCTGGGAGCATACCTTTTATATGCAAACCAGCAATCTAGAGCCTTAGCACCCCACTACCTCCTCTCTCTGGATCTCACCCCCAAGGCCACTATCCCTATACTCTAAGCACCCCAGAGTCAGGTACTAATCAACTGGGGATAGCTCCTATACTCCAGAGCTTACAAATATTAAAACTAGCCAGTCTTAGACTGCTAGCATTGCTATGGAAACCACAATACAGTTTCCTGTCCATGTTTCCTCCTACCCCTGCCAGCTCACTCTACCTCCCCTGGTGCTTCCCAATTATCTTTACAGTGACAATTGTCTCCTGATCTGTTGGCCTCACAACACTGAATAATGACACCTATGTTTTAATACAAGTAAGTGATTTGAATGTTTGATTTATTTTTGGACTTTTTTTTCATGTATCTTTTCTGTTCTTTCTTTTGTATTAAAAGCACTTACATATGAATTTCTGTAGACTGAGTATTGCTTTTTTTTTTTTACTATATCCATGTATCCATGTTCTTTTTTTAAATACATTTGTCCTTCATGAGGAAAAGTGTATGTGCACATAGTGCCTGGTAATAAGCACTGTATTCTGATTGCATTGATGTTATTCACTGTCCACTCATTCATAATACATTCCATTTCCCTGATTTTAACCAGAGGGTATAGGGACATAAAGCTTTTATTAAAATATTGAGTTAAGTTTTTTATTTGCTATTGCTTTGTAAATAATCAGCAATTCCCCTTGATTCGTGTTAATGAGCCATGCCTTGCTTATTTCCAAATAATTAAATTTCAACTTTTGTTATTAATGACTGTTTTGTTTTATGATATAATAACATTTCATGCACAATTTTAGGTTTGTTGTAACTTGTTTATCTTTTTTTTTAATCTGGCCCATAATAAGGCCAGCTTTCTGAAAGATAAGTTGGCTCTTAAAATAATGCATATTTGGTCTTTTTTGTATTATTTTCTGTTTATTAAACACATTATAAATTAGAGCATTATATACTTTTCTATTTCTACTTTTTTCTTATATGGTTCTTCCAAATCTGGGGATGCACATTCAAAGATACATCGATTTTTTTTAATCTTTCTTAGCAATTTTTTTAAGATTTTATTTATATATTTGAGAGACAGAACTACCAACAGAGAAAGAAAGGGACAGACACAGAAACAGAGTCAGAGATCGAGAGACATGTCTTCATCCACCGGTTCACTTCCCAAATGGCTGTAATGGCCAGAGATGGGCCAATCTGAAGCAAGGAGAAAGGAGTTTCCTCTGGGTCTTCCACAGAGGTGCAGGGGTCCAAGCACCTGGGCCATCTTCTACTGCTTTCCCAGGCCATAGCAGAGAGCTGAATGGGAAGAGGAGCAGCCAGGACTAGAACCCGAACCCATACCCATATGGGATGCCAGTGCTGCAGGTAGAGGCTCAGCCTACTACGCCACAGTGCCAGCCCCCTTAATAAAATTGTATAGCATAGTTTTAACTTTAAATTTTGTGGCTATGTCATATAAAGTCTGATGCTTCTAATATCTTCATTATGAATATATCATTTTTCAATATAAAATGACAGTCATTTTTCCCAACTTTGCAATGATGTATTTGCCTCCAAATCTAATAGCAATGACTTTAATATATATGCCTTCTTTTGTTTGTCATTACATGATATATCTCTGCAAATATTTCTCTGTTTTCACTTTTTTTCACTTTTCTATGTCAAATTTCCCTAGATATGCCTCTTACAAATAATACATAATTTGATTTGTTTTCAGTAGGAGTTTTACCCATCAAAGATCGTTACTCTCTCTTATTCTTTGTTGTTTGTTTCTTCATTGGCTATGATTTGTATCACCTTATTAGTACTATATAAAACACAGACTTTATTTTAAAACTTTACATATGAACACAACTTAAAAACTGAATTTCAGTTATGAATTGCACAAGCCAAAGAGCACTTTGATGCCATCCAATATAATGCTGAATGTTAGTATTGGGTATTGAGTATTATTATTGCCTTGTCAATCCTCATTCACTTCTCATTTATGTGACAGATTATTATATTCTGGAATTTGAGGTACAGATTGCTGTAGTCATTTTTACATATTGTATATATTATTTCTTTTTTTAACTTGGTAAACAACTTACACCTTTTTTAAAAAAGATTTATGTATTTATTTGAAAGGCATAGATTCAGAGAAAGAAAGAGACAGACAGACAGAGAGACCTTCCATCTACCGATTCACTCCCCAAATGACCTGAAAGGCCAGGGCTGTGCCAGGCTGAAGCCAAGAGTGAGGAGCCAGGAGCTTCTTCTGGATAGCCCATGTGCGTGCAGGGGCCCAAGTATTTCAGACATCTGCTGCTTTGCTAGGCCATTTGCAGGGGGCTAGACTGGAAGTGGAGCTGCCAAGCTTTGTACTGTTGCCCACATGGGCATATGGCTTAACCCACTACACTACAACACTGCCCCTGTCAATACTTCTTGCCAAAATTTTACTAAGACATTTACTTTAACTCTTCAGAAATGTTGTTTTAAATATTTATTTCTTTATTTAAAAGGCAGAGTTACAGAGGTTGAGATAGAGAGAAAGAGAGAGAGGTCTTCCATCCGGTGGTTCACTCCCCAGATAGCTGCAATGGCTAGAGCTGGGCCAATCTGAAGCCAGGAGCCAGGAGCTTCTTCTAGGTCTCCCACGAGGGTGCAGGGGCCCAAGGACTTGGGCCATCTTCTTGCTTTCCCAGGCCATAGCAGAGAACTAGAACTGAAGTGGAGCAGCCAGGACTCAAACTGGAGCCCATATGGGATGTCAGCACCACAGGCAAAGGCTTAACCTTCTACACCTCAGCACTGGCCAGTATTTCAATAAGTACTTTTGACCTTTGTTTCATTGTAACATTTACTTCAATGTATTCTGTTTCACTGTTTTAATGTCTAACACCAGGCATTGTTCAGCCTTTTATTTGAATTAATCTCTTAAGTGGATTTACATGTGTCTTGAGTAATTTTTCTCATGGAGAGTTTTTGTTATTTTATTTCTCATTTTAATTTCCACTTGCCTCTCAATTAACATCCTCCTCTTGTCAATTACATTTCACTTCATGTTTTCATATTCTCAGAAAAGCTCATGTTTTCTTAACTTGTATTAAGGACAAAACAAGTGCTTCAAATAATGTGATTTAGGAGCCAGTGTTGTGCAGCAAGTTGATTACTCACTTGTAACACTGGCATCCCATATCAGGTTGCTAATTCAAGTCCCAGCTGCTGTACTCCCAATCCAGCTCCCTAGTAAGGCACCCAGTAAGGCAGGGGAGATGTCCCAAGTGCTTGTTCCCTGGCTACCCACGTGGGAAATCCAGATGGAGTTCCTGGCTCTTGTGTTTTGCCTGGCCCAGCTCCTGCCATTGTCCCTGCATTTGTGACCATTTAGGGAGTCAAATCGTGGGAGAAAACTCATTCTCTCTCTTTCTCTCCCTCTCTCTCTCTCTCTCTCTTTCTCTGTTACACCACCTTCAAATAAGTAAACAGATAAATTTTTTAAAAGTCTGATTTAAATTTCTTTTAATAAACCTTTTCCAAGAGTATGTTATTCTAGCTTAAAGCTAGATATTCTTTATATGCAGCATTTTGATAATATACCCACATATTTTTTATATCTTCTGACCCCAATATGAAAAATATATATATCAAAACGATATTTGTCCATCAATGTTGTGAGTTCATGTGCCAAATGACTCTAATCCAACATCTCCTATGATGGATTTTGACCTGAAGCTTATGAATGAGCCTCTATTAAACTTTTTTCCTCCAGAAGACATTCTCTCTTTTGATCATATGCTTGCCTTTTGAATATGATAACTTATAATTTGATGAATGGAAACACTCTTTAGATCACTCCTTGCTAGACACATGAACAGACAATGACATCCTCCAAAACACAGTGCTCCATGATACTTCCAGTCACAACCCCTCCTTACTCCTACTCCACACATCACATCCCAGACCAGAGAGCAACAACAATGCTCTTCCTTGTCTGCCCCTGGCAGGAATTAACAGAACAAGCTAAAATGGAAGAAATTGCAAAAAAGAAAACAGTTCTTCTTCCCCATTGGGGATATTTTTGTAGATATTAAAACTGGAATTTGGAGAAGACTTGATCAAGCACTACAATTCCACGTGATTCTGATGTTTGCCTTTATCATTTTCAAAATGCAGCACATATCCTCAACAAATTGTAGCTTTTTGTAATGCATATTTCACTATTATTGTCCAGTGGTTTAACACAGGATGGCTTTTTCACCTGCAGGTGTCTGCCTAGTCTCTGTTCCCTGCTCTTCTAAGAGTTGATGTTTTCTAATTTGTTCCAATAGCCTTGGAGGTTTAGGACAAGGTTGACCTGACCAACTAAACTGGCCCTGAGCATTGTCACCTGTGCATTTGAAAATTTTGCCTTCGTTCAGTTTTCACATGGGAGTACTGAAAACAGAGCCCTGGCTGTTCTCTCCAGAGATCCAAACCCCTCTCTTGGTTACCTACCCATTGCCTTAGATCCTTTGGGAGTACACACCTCTTGTGACAAAGTGAGAGAGTTTAATGCTCAAGTTCAGAGTCCGGTGCTCAGCCTCGGGAGAACATTCAAAGCTGCCTGGTTTTCTCTCTGATCCCTTGCTGAGATTGCCAACACACCCTCCCAGCAGTCATCCTCTGACACCACACCTTCCAGACTGATATATCTGTTGTGATTCCTTTTCCACATTGCACTCTACATCCTGAAATGTATTCTTAACTCCTGATAGAAAGCTCTATTTAATCATTACCATAAGACCTATCTCTAGGTCAAAGTTCCTCCAGAGTTATACAAGCCCCTATTTTCTGGGACATATGTGGTCATATTAAAAAAAAAATGACATAATGCCAGAAAAGCAAGATATTCTGATCTTCCTCTGAGTTATGCTTGGCAGTTTCTTCCCTTTCATTCCAGCCTCTCCTACAGTTTATCTCTCATTTAGGTGGTTTCACATACACTAATTCTAACAGATTTGAATAGAAGACCCTAAATCAAGTCAGCATTACCCTTTACCTAAAATCAAACAACTTCTAGTATTCTCCTATTTACCCCTGCTCCTATCCAACCCCTCTGCTCAGGGCTGCCAAGGGGATTCAGAGTCTTCCCCATTGTGTTAGCATGCCCTCGAGTCTTGCACCTTGCTCATGCCTTCCTCTAGAGCTTTCCTTGTAGCTCCTTTCCCTATACCTCCTCCCTCTCTTACATGTTCTGCCCATGAGGGAATGTTCCAGGATGTTGAAGGTGACTATTTAAGTTCTCTTCCATCAGGAACCTGCTCAACTTCGCTCTACAGACAAGGTCAATGATTTTATCCTTTGGCTCCCAGCACTCCTGAAATGGTACAATCCAAAAGGCACTTACTGACTTCTATTTTAGGGTACTCTGCCATATTCTCTTACTGCATCCTGTACATTTTGTTGGTAGTGTTTCTAACTTTTAAAAAAATGTATCTGAATACCCGTCTAACGTTTATTCCCTATATTATTCCAAAAACCTCATGATCCTGTCTGCTCGGTTCATCTCTCCTTGACTGTGGCTTAGCAACGTCTTATGTAATATTTGACCAATGAGTAAAAGAAAAAAAAAATTGTGTGAACCTGAAATGGAAATAAAATGCTATCAATTTACTCATGATATTAAGTATTTCTTATCAATATATCATATACCTAGTGACAGTGCTTGATTTTGTATAAAACTAACAGTATATGAGAATACCACTTTACATATAGGTAAAGATGTGGAATGGGATGTAATTCAGTGAAAGGAAAAGATTTGGTAGTAAATAATAGGCCTGTTTAAAGCAGGTACAGTCTGAAGATAGGCCAAAGATCTGTGTTAAAAGAGAAATAGTGTTACTATAAATTTACAACTTATGATTATATAAATTTATGGAGTACAAAGTGATATTACGATCAATGAAAATATGGCCTAATTAAATCAAACTACTTAATATTTCTTTTAAAATGTGTTTATTTAATGGGCAGAATGATACACTGAAAGCAAGATAGAGAGCACCCGCTAACAATACTGACAGGGGCTGGCCAATGCCAAAGCCAGGAGTTGGGAACCAAGAACCAAAATGAACTCATTCACATGGGTTCCATGTAGGAACTCAACCACTTTTTTTAAAATTTTTTAAATTTTTTAATTTATTTTTTTATTTGACAGGTAGAGTTAGACAGTGAGAGAGAGAGAGAGAGAGACAGAGAGAAAGGTCTTCCTTCTGTTGGTTCACCCCCCAAATGGCCGCCATGGTCGGCGCTGCCCTGATCCAAAGCCAGGAGCCAGGTGCTTCTTCCTGGTCTGCCATGTGGGGTACAGGGGCCCAAGCACTTGGGCCATCCTCCACTGCCCTCCCAGGCCACAGCAGAGAGCTGGACTGGAAGAAGAGCAACCGGGACTAGAACCTGGCGCCCATATGGGATGCCGGCGCCGCAGGCAGAGGATTAGCCAAGTGAGTCACGGCGCTGGCCCCCCAACTCAACCACTTTAGTCATCACTGCTGCTTCACGGGAGTGGCATCAGCAGGAATCTGGAGTCAGGAGTCAGAATGGGACATGAAATCCAGGTACTCCATGTGAGCATCCCAATCAGCATCTTAAACATTTGGCCAAATGCCAACTCCAGTCAGTTTTTCTAGTTATTCATGTATTTATCTGAGTTCGAAATGGTACAACATTATTCTTATTTCTGTCAGTTAATAATTAAATATATTAAATATTTTATTCCAAAAATCATGGGGCAGTTTCTCAACTTTGTATTCTGAGTTTTGTCTGTAAAACTGCTGACAAAGTAGGTTCCTGCACTCTACATCCTGACCCTATATTGTGCACCTAACTCTCCTTTCAGGGTTCATTGTGCTGTTTCCAAAGAACACACAGAGTAACATGTAAATGAGAACACTTGTCAGCAGCTAGTAGAGAATCAGCTTGTGAGCCTTCTGCAGCTCCATATGCCTTTCCACTTCCCTTTCTGTAGATTCTTGCCTATGACACAATGAGCTGCAGTTCTCGGAAGTTAATGCGCAAGACTACTTGAGGGATTTGGTAGTTTTGTTAAAAAAAAAAAAATGCAGCTTCGACATTGTTCCAGACATTTTGATATATTAACTCTGAACTTAAGTTTACATGTTTGAATTTTTTTTTTTTTAAACAGACAGAGTGGATAGTGAGAGAGAGAGAGACAGAAAGAAAGGTCTTCCTTTGCCTTTGGTTCACCCTCCAATGGCCGCTGCAGCCGGCACATCTCACTGATCCGAAGCCAGGAGCCAGGTGCTTCTCCTGGTCTCCCATGCGGGTGCAGGGCCCAAGGACTTGGGCCATCCTCCACTGCCTTCCCGGGCCATAGCACAGAGCTGGCCTGGAAGAGGGGCAACTGGGACAGAATCCGGCGCCCCGACCAGGTCTAGAACCCGGTGTGCCGGCGCCACAAGGCGGAGGATTAGCCTGTTGAGCCACGGCACCGGTCTACATGTTTGAATTTTTAAAAAGCATAGCAGGTACTCCTAATACTGACAGTTCTATAGAAAATACCTCGAAAAACAATAGCCAGATGCTTTGTTTTCACCTGGCTGCTTGTTGTCTAAAGTTGACACAACCATCCTATTTTTTATTGGCACTGAGGCAGCCACCCTTTAGTGGGTCAGCCTAAGTTTTTTTTTATGATTTTATTACTGTTTATTAGCATAAAGAGAACAGATTTCAAGTAGTTCATAGATATAATTCCCAGAATATAATGATATCTACCTCCTTCCCTCCTCCTCCCTTTATTTTTTCTTTTATGTTTGTGTGATAATATTTTTAAATAATCATCTCTTTTATTAAGGTGAACAAATTTAATGTGTTTCTCATACACATATTTAAGAGCATAGTGATACTTTCCACAATACCCTCACTCCCACCCACCCTCCCACCCCCTTTCCTCCTTCCTGTCTTATTCTTTTTTTAAATTTTTACAATGATCTACTTCCAGTTTATTTATTTATTTAAATATTTATTTATTTACTTGAAAGGCAGAGTTACAGAAAGGCAGAGGCAGAGAGAGAGAGAGAGAGAGAGAATTTTTCATCTGGTGGTTTACTCCCCAAATGGCCACAATGGCTGAACTACGCCAATCTGAAGTCAGGAACCAGGAGCTTCTTCTGGGTAGCTCATGTGGGTGCAGGGGCCCAAGGACTTGGGCCATCTCCTACCGGTTTCCCAGGCCATAGCAGAGAACTGGATCTAAAGTGGAGCAGCCGGGACTCAAACCAGCACCCATACGTGGCCCTACCTACTTACGCCACAGTGCTGGTCCCTCCATTTTACTTTATTTTATTTTAAGGAAACAATATCTTCCACAAGTTAGCACTCAATTTAATCTTACACATTACTTTCACAACTCATAAGTATTTTCAATTAATGTGGAATTTTTTGCTTTATTTTTGTCATAACCCACTTTATTAACATATGATTGGCATACAAAAAGCTGTAACGTATTTACCATAAACATCTCAATGAATTTGAGGATAAGTATATACCTGTGATACCACAGCCACCATGAAGGCACTATATATACACAACACCTCCCAGAAGTTTCTTTTGCACCCTTTATTTTTTTTAAAACCTTTATTTAAAAATATAAATTTTGAAAGTACAACTTTTGGATTATAGCAGTGTTTCCCCCCATAACCCATAACCACAATACCACCTGCAAACCATCCCATCTCCTACTCCCTCTTCCATCCCAATCTTCATTAAGATTCATTTTTAATTATCTTTATAACAGAAGATCAACCTAGTATATACTAAGTAAAGATTTCAACAGACTGCACCCGCACAGACACACAAAGTATAAAGTACTGTTTGAATACTAGTTTTACCACTAATTCGCATAGTTCAAAGCATTAATGACAGAGATCCTACATAGGGAATAAGTGCGGTGACACCTGTTGTTGATTTAACAACTGACACTCTTATTTATGACATCAGTAATCACCCGAGGCTCTTGTCATGAGCTGGAAGGCTATGGAAGCCTCTTGAGTTCACCGACTCTGATCATATTTAGACAAGGCCATAGTCAAAGCGGAAGTTCTCTCCTCCCTCCAGAGAAAGGTACCTCCTTCTTTGATGGTCCGTTCTTTCTGCTGGGATTTCATTTACAGAGATTTTTCATTTAGGTCATTTTTTTGCCACAGTGTCTTGGCTTTCCATGCCTGAGAAACTCTCATGGGCTTTTCAGCCAGATCTGAATGCCTTAAGGACTGATTCTGAGGCCATAGTGCTGTTTAGGACATCTGCCATCCTGTGAGTCTGCTGTGTATCCCGCTTCCCATGTTGGATTGTTCTCTCCTTTTTAATTCTATCAGTTAGTATCAGCAGACACTGGTCTTGCTTATGTGATCTCTTTCACACTTAATCCTATCTTTATGATCAATTATGAACTTGAACTGATCTTTAACTAGTAAGATGGCATTGGTACATGCCAACTTAATGGGATTTGGAATCCATGGCACATTTCTAGCTCTACCATTAGGGGTAAGTCCAAGTGAGCATTGCAACCTTTATTTTTATTATTTCTTAAACATTTGTGTGTGTGTGTTAAGAAGTCTTAACCTAAGAACTATTATTTCAGCAAATTTTAAGAACATTATTGATGGCTATAGGCACTATGCTATATAGTAGATCTGCAGAACTAAACTTGTATAACTGAAACTTCCAGTTAATTTTCAAAAAATCTTAAACTGTTTAATTCATTCATTTTGTCCAGCAATCAATATAATGAATATAGGCAAAAGACTCAATTTTTGCTTTTTTATATAATTTTTCTAATTCTACCACTTTAATGACATTGATAAAAAATGCTTCCAAGGAATTCAAAACATATGTCTTAATAACAAAATCTTAAAGAAAGAAATAGAAGAGGATACCAAAAAATGGAAAAATCTTCCATGCTCATGGATTGGAAGAATTAACATCATCAAAATGTCCGTTCCTCCAAAAGCAATTTATAGATTCAATGCGATACCAACCAAGATACCAAAGACATTCTTCTCAGATCTGGAAAAAAATGATGCTGAAATTCATATGGATACGCAGGAGACCTCGAATAGCTAAAGCAATTTTGTGCAACAAAAACAAAGCCGGAGGCATCACAATACCAGATCTCAGGACATACTACAGGGCAGTTGTTACCAAAACAGCTTGGTACTTGTACAGAAACAGATGGCTAGACCAATGGAATAGAATAGAAACACCACAAATCAACCCAAACATCTACAGCCAACTTATATTTGATCAAGGATCTAAAACCAATTCCTGGAGCAAGGACAGTCTATTCAATAAATGGTGCTGGGAATACTGGATTTCAACATGCAGAATCATGAAGCAAGACCCCTACCTTACACCTTACACAAAAATCCACTCAACATGGATTAAAGACCTAAATCTATGACCCGACACCATCAAATTGTTAGAGAACATTGGAGAAACCCTGCAAGATATTGGCACAGGCAAAGACTTCTTGGAAAAGACCCCAGAAGCACAGGCAGTCAAAGCCAAAATTAACATTTGGGATTGCATCAAATTGAGAAGTTTCTGTACTTCAAAAGAAACAGTCAGGAGAGTGAAGAAGCAACCAACAGAATAGGAAAAAATATTTACAAACTATGCTACAGATAAAGGATTCATAACCAGAATCTACAAAGAGATCAAGAAACTCTACAACATCAAAACAGACAACCCACGCAAGAGATGGACCAAAGACCTCAATAGACATTTTTCAAAAGAAGAAATCCAAATGGCCAACAGACACATGAAAAAATGTTGAGGATCACTAGCAATCAGGGAAATGCAAATCAAAACCAAAATGAGGTTTCACCTCACCCCGGTTAGAATGGCTCACATTCAGAAATCTACCAACAAAAGATGCTGGCGAGGATGTGGGGAAAAAGGGACACTAACCCTCTGTTGGTGGGAATGCAAACTGGTAAAGCCACTATGGAAGTCTGTCTGGAGATTCCTCAGAAACCTGAATATAACCCTATCATACAACCCAGCATCCCACTCCTTGGAATTTACCCAAGGGAAATTAAATTGGCAAACAAAAAAGCTGTCTGCACCTTAATGTTTATTGCAGCTCAATTCACAATAGCTAAGACCTGGAATCAACATAAATGCCCATCAACAGTAGACTGGATAAAGAAATTATGGGATATGTACTCTATAGAATACTATACAGCTGTCAAAAACAATGAAATCCGGTCATTTGCAACAAAATGGAAGAATCTGGAAAACATTATGCTGAGTGAATTAAGCCAGTCCCAAAGGGACAAATATCATGTTCTCCCTGATCGGTGACAACTAACCCAGCACCAAAAAGGAAACCTGTTGAAGTGAAATGAATGCTATGAGAAACGGCGAATTGTTCAGCCCTTGCCCTGACTGTTGATGAGCAACTTAATACGTTATCCCTCTTAGTATTTTTTTTGTTCTACTTAATACTATTGGTTGAATTCTGTAATTAATACGCAGTTATTCTTAAGTTTTGAAACTTAACTGAAAAGTGACCCCTGTTAAATATAAGAGTGGGAATAAGAGAGGGAAGAGATGTACAATTTGGGACATGCTCAAGCTGACTTGCCCCAAATGGTAGATTTAGAAGCATACCAAGGGATTCCAATTCAATACCATCAAGGTGGCATGTAGCAGGCCATCTCACTAGTCCAAGTGATCAATTTCTGTTCACAATTAATCATAATGATAGGACTAAGAGTCAAAGGGATCACATAAACAAGACTAGTGTCTGAAAATACTAACTGATAGAATAAAAAAGGGAGAGAACGATCCAACATGGGAAGCGGGATACACAGCAGACTCATAGAATGGCAGATGTCCTAAACAGTACTCTGGCCTCAGAATCAGCCCTTAAAGCATTCAGATCTGGCTGAAAAGCCCATGAGAGTATTTCAGGCATGGAAAGGCAAGACACTGTCAAAAAAAAATGACCTAAATGAAATATCTCCACGAGTGAGATCCCAGTGGAAAGAACAGGTCATCAAATAAAGAGGTACCTTTCTCTGAAGGGAGGAAAGAACTTCCACTTTGACTATGACCTTGTCTAAATATGATCAGAGTCGGTGAACTCAAAAGGCTTCCATTGCCTTGGCAACTCATGACTAGAGCCTAGGGAGATTACTGATGCCATAAACAAGAGTGTCAATTTGTTAAGTCAACAACAGGATTCACTGTGCACTAACTCCTCATGTAGGATCTCTGTCCTTAATGTGCTGTACATTGTGATCTAATGCTATAACTAGTACTCAAACAGTATTTTTCACTTTGTGTTTCTATGTGGGTGCAAACTGTTGAAATCTTTACTTAATACATACTAAACTGATCTTCTGTATATAAAAAGAATTGAAAATGAATATTGATGTGAATGGAAGGGGAGAGGGAGCAGGAAATGGGAGGGTTGAGGGTGGGAGGGAAGTTGGGGGGGGGGGGCGAGAAAGCCACTGTAATCCATAAGCTGTACTTTGGAAATTTATATTCATTAAATAAAAGCTAAAAAAAAATAAACTTTTGGCAAGAAGTATTAACAGGGGCAGGTGTTGTAATGTAGTGGGTTAAGCTATCACCCACATGGGCACAAGTTCAAGGGCTGTCTAACCCACTTCCAATGTAGCCTCCTGCCACTGGCCTATCAAAACAGCAGAAGATGTCCCATAGTGCTTGGGCCCCTGAGATCTGGATGAAGCTGCAGGGTCTTAGTCCACCCGTACAAGGATGGACTGGGTCCGAGAAAAGGTAAGTGCGCCGCTCGCCCGTTCCCCAGCCTCCTGATCGGATCCCGGAGACAGACGCAGCAGGGAGCCAAGTCTAGTAGCAAGGACTTATTTACTTTGTGCGTAACAGAACCTTTTATAGCACAAAACTGCAGAGGACCAACCAATCACTTAAAAAATCACCTTACGGGGGGATTTCTATAGGACTAGCCACATGTCTATACACTTGTTACTAGTTTTGTTACCTCCCCTGATGTTGCACAGCCAATTAGTTTTAGTGGTAAACAACTTTGGATTCCACCCATCTTACTTCCTCTGGGCGCCATCTTACTCGGCTCCGCGCAGCTCCGTTCCGTACAGCTCGGGCGGGGGCACCCGGAGGCAGCTGCACATGCGGAGCCCCGGGGCCTGGCCTGGCCGCGCCATGGCCGTGCTCGTGCCCCGCATGAAGCTACTGGCTCCTGGCTTCTAGGCAGAAGTATTGGCTGTTGACTCAGTCTTGGCTGTTGTGGCCATTTGTGGAGTGAACCAGTGGATGGATGAGCTCTCTGTCTCTCCTTCTTTCTCCATACCTCTGCCTTTCAAATTATTTTTTTTAAAGTATTAACCGCATATTTAAAACTTAGTGTTTTAAAAACAAGTTTTAACAGTACTAATATACAGATAACATTTGCATTACATTACCTTTCAATCTGGCTGCCATACTGTCTAGGATTGCCCCAAACAGCCCCTTCTGAATCAAAGATGATGATGGAAATGAAATATTTCCCTTCAGACACTTGATTAAAATATCTAATCATCAGACTCCAGAGAGTCATATTGCAGGTGCTCTTATGTTTATTTTAGTTATCTGCTATTTTTCTCCATTTGAAATCCCTTTCAAGTAAAACAGCTTCAAGGACTATCAGGAAGCAATTTATTGGAGATTGTGTATTTATTTTTACCAGCATATAAAATTAACTCAGTGACTGTAATATGTCATCTGGATTCACTACACTTTATGTGTTCTATTTTTAGATGAAATATTAAAATTTTTATAGTTCACTAAGTGTGATATGATTTCTTCTCTTTTCAATTAAGTTTGAATCCAAGTAAATTATTATTTTTCACAGTAATTACTATTCTTCACTCCAATTCAAGGCCACCCTGTTTCTATTCCATAATCTTGAATACTCTCAAATAATTATTCATGCTTCTCAATATTCTTATAAGTTCTACTAGCTTTTTGTTTTTTAAAGATTTATTTATTTGAAAGGCAGAGTTATAGAGAGGCAGAGGCAGCGGGGTGGGGGTGGGGGGTTCCATCCGCTGGTTCACTCCCCAGATGTCTGCAAATGCCAGAGCCACGTCAATCCAAAGCCAGGAGCCAGGAGCTCCTTCCAGGTCCCCCACATGGGTGCAGGGGCCCAAGGACTTGGGCTATTTCTTGCTTTCCCTGGCCATAGCAGAGAGCTGGATCACAAGTGGAGCAGCCAGGACTAGAACCAGGAACCATATGGGATGCCAGCACTGTAGGTGGTGGCTTTACCTACTACATCACAGCACCGGCCCCTCTACTAGCTTTTACTTTGTAAAATTAAATATATTTCTCTAATTATACATGTAAGAACTGAAGTAGAACATATTTACTTGTTTCTTTTGATGAGGAGGAAGTCACTGCACTTTTATTACCATTTCCTAATTTTCAGTTGTGTAACTTGTATGTTAATGTTTTGTGTTTTAAAAAAGATTTATTATTTAATTTTAATTGAAGGGAAGAAGGCAGAGTCACACATACACACACACACACACAGAAAGAGAGAGAGAGAGAGAGGAGAGAATCTTCCATCCACTGCATCACTCCCCATAAGGCCATAACAGCCATTGCTGAGCCAGGCCAAAGGAGAGAGAGGAAATCCAACCCGATTTCCCATGCAAGTGGCTGGGACTCAAGCACTTGAGTCAGCATGATCTACTGTTTCCCAGGCACAATAGCCAGGAGCTTAATTGTAAGCAAGTAGCCAGGATTCAAACCACCTCTCTGACACAGGATGCAGGCATTTCAAGCAGCTGCCTAACATGCTGTGCCACAAACCATGCCTCTAATTTGAAACAACTTACATTCAACCGCATATTTTATTTTTAAAAACATTGTATTAATTTATCTTTTCTTTCAAAACTTTTTATACCATTCTCCTTGTTTTACATAAAATTTAATCATTGATGAGGTTTTTCAAATGGGGAGACAGGACACAGGGCACGGGAGCCTCCATTCTAAGAGTGCCACTGCATAGCTATTTACTCCCACTTTTATTCAGAGGGTACCAGCAAGTCTACAAGCTAGCAAGGTTATACATAAACTTAAAGATTTGGAAAAAGGAATTCGGTCTGGTGGTCTAACATAGGGATTAGAGCTGTGTTGTAAATCTTCAGAGACAGTCCAGGTAGATGGTCCTGCAAATTTACAAATTCCCTAAAATATTCCAGGTGCCAATTAACGTCCATTAGCCCCTGCTGCTCACGCTGCCACATTCCTTTGGGGCAGGGGTGCCCATCCCGGGCCTGTTTTGGCTTAAGTAGAAACTGCAGCCATGCCTCTAATTGCAGGGGGGTGTGCCCACCTGAGAGGCACCTCTGCAGCATCTCTACAAATCATATCTGTAATTATTTATTTAAATATTTAAATAATCATTCAGAATTAAAAGGCTCAATTGTTGAGTTCAAAATAATTTTTTTTCTGATTTTAATAGAAATAAGAGCTCATTGTTTAAAAAAGACTATTTAACACTGAAAGAAAAAAGGGAAATTTTTCTGTGACTTCAGAGAAAAATATATTTGTGTTTTCTTTGCAGATAGTTTTATACAAATATGTAAAATATTTCTGCAGGTACCAATTTACTCTGCTTGCTGTTGAATTGTCTCCTTTTCGCTTTAAGAACCATGGATTTCTTTCCATATCACTACATATCTTTACATTCCAAATGTACGCTTTATTTGGACACACAATTTACAAAACATGTCACATTAACTCATAATATGCAACTATATATTTTTCACCTCAAAATCAATGTTGTGAGCATTGAGATTGATTCACATTTTTTTGTTATGTTGACTATTAATAACTACAGGAATAAATGCCTTTATTTTTACTATGGGTTCAATTAATTTGTTCAAATCTAATCCTGGGAAAATCATTCCTGGATTGGAGGTATTCACTTTAAATCTTTTTTTGCCTTTTATAAAAAATTAATGTAAAGAACAAATTTAATGTAGTTCATAAATTCAATTATAACCATACATAACCTCCCTCTCTTTTTTCCTCAACTCCCCCTCTTTTCTTCCTTTCTTTTTTTCCTTTAATTTTTGCAAAAGCATAATTTCAATTTATTTCATAATTGCAGGCTTAATGCACCACTAACAATAATGTTCAATGAGTAAATTGTAGTAAGACTTCAGTTTTCCAGGAATATAGATAAGGGCTCCTGGTTGAACCAAAAATGTATGAGTGTTCTTTTTTCCTTATGTACACTCTTAACGCTATATGACTACCAGGGTTCTTTTTAAAATCACTTTTTTTTTTTTTTTTTGACAGGCAGAGTGGACAGTGAGAGAGAGAGACAGACAGAAAGGTCTTCCTTTGCCGTTGGTTCACCCTCCAATGGCTGCCACGGCCGGCGTGCTGCGGCCAGCGCACCGCACTGATCCGAAGGCAGGAGCCAGGTGCTTCTCCTGGTCTCCCATGGGGTGCAGGGCCCAAGCACTTGGGCCATCATCCTCTGCACTCCCGGGCCATAGCAGAGAGCTGGCCTGGAAGAGGGGCAACCGGGACAGAATCCAGCGCCCTGACTGGGACTAGAACCTGGTGTGCTGGTGCCGCTAGGCAGAGGATTAGCCTGTTGAGCCATGGCACCGGCCAAAATCACTCTCAATCTGAAGACTATTTGAAAAAGTGAGATTTTAATTTACATTTTTGAGTATATGTAAAGATTAATCAGGACCAGCCATGTATTTTGTGATCCATAACAAAATGAGAATCCAGGACTTTTTGTTAAAACATTATTAAAAATATCAAGACAACAGAATTTTAAAACAAGCAAAAGGCCTTTATCAATTTGGAACCATGTGTGACTTTACAGGTTTCACTTGGGATGTTGCACCTGGGTTTAGCTTTGTAAATGCGCATTAGTCCTTTAAATCTGATTCCAGCTATTATGACTAGTTTTCACCCTTTGTAAAAAGAATTCTAGTATATAGTTTTCTTGCTTCATTAAGAAAATGTTATATAGCCTCACACAAAAATTATAGTAACAATTCCCTAATTTTAATTACATATTGCAATGGTTTTTGCTTGTATGTAAAATACACATAAACAATCTAAAATATTTTTTTATTTGAGGTCAAATATTAAGTGTATTTTCTTTTCTCTAAACTGGTTATTCAGTTGACCTATTTGCCTTGTAATGTACATTTTCCCCAGTAATTAGAAATGCCACAATTTTCATGTGCCCAAGGCAGTGTAGGAATCAATTTCTAGATTCTCTGTTCAATTGCATTGATCCAGCTGACTAATCTTTCCCCCAAACCATGCAGCTTCAATTACTCTAACACTTTCATCCTACTCATTCCTTTTACTTTGGAATTGTTTTACACATTTTGTTACCAGTTAATTTTCTAATGTATAGTTTTAAATTGTTTTAAGTTGTGAAATTGACCCCTTGAGATTTTTAACTGCAAAAATAGTGAATACGTTGGTCCAGCTGTATGAGTTGATGTCTTTAGACACTGAATTTTCATACCTAAAAACAAGGTAAGTAGGCCGGCACCGCAGCTCAATAGGCTAATCCTCCGCCTGTGGCACTGGCACCCCGGGTTCTAGTCCCTGTCGGGGTGCTGGATTCTGTGTCGGTTGCTCCTCTTCCAGTCCAGATCTCTGCTGTGGCCCGGGAAGGCAGTGGAAGATGGCCCAAGTGCTTGGGCCCTGCACCCGCATGGGAGGCCAGGAGGAAGCACCTGGCTCCTGGCCTTGGATCGGCGCAGTGCCGGCCGTGGCGGCCATTTGGGGGGTGAACCAACAGAAGGAAGACCTTTCTCTCTGTCTGTCTCTCTCTCCCTCACTGTCTAACTCTGCCTGTAAAAAAAAAAAAAAAAAAAAAGCCAAGGTAAGTGACTCCATCATTCTAAATTTCTACATACCTGAGGCGAATAAAGTTATCTTCAGATAGATCTTGGATACTTTTTTTTTAAAAGATGTATTTTATTAATTTGAAAGGCAAAGTTACACAGAGAGAGGAACAGATACAGAGCGAGAGATCTTCCATTTTTTGGTTCACTTTTGAAGTGGCCACAATGGACAGAGCAGGTGATTCATCTGGGTCTCCCACATGGGTGCAGGGGCCCAAGCACTTGAGTCATCTTCTGTTAATTATCCAGGAGCAACCACAGCAAGTTCGATCAGAAGTGGAGCGCCAGGAGTTGAATCAGTGCTCATGTGGGACACCAGTGTTGCAGGCGCCGGCTTAACCCACCATGCCACAATGCTTATCCCAAGATCTTGAACATTCTTATGTCTATTCCACTTTTCAGGTTTTTACTTTTTGAAGAAAATAAATCTGTGAATTTTTTTACATTAATTTTGTTACTGATCAATGTGCATTTACCTCTTAGGATCTACTCTTCAACTTCCCCCACAATGCTCTGTGCCAGAGAAGAGGTCCTTTGTGCTCTGGCCTGAATCAGTTTCTCTTGCATTCTGGCTTCTGGTTCAGTTCACTCAACGGAACACACTGACATAATGTTGGAGAGTAGAAGGAGAATGAGGTTGGCTGAAGGTCTGAATTAGCTCAGAAGAAATGATCACTTTTAATATTGTGTCAGCTCAGAGAGGATATCATTTTCAGTTTGCCAAAAAGCAACTTACGTGCTACAGGAACTCGGTTGACTCTCCCATGTCATCTTCCATTTACTGTGCCCCATTGGATCATGCACTAAAAAGTGAAGCTGGATGTGTGCTGGTAGGCTACATAGTTTCATAATCACTCCAATTGTTTACTTACCTGGAGAAAGAAGAGTGGGACCCAATATCTCAGACCATCAAAACAAGAGAATTTTTATTTTTTAAATTATTTCCTCAAGTACTTTACCCACTGCCTAATGCAAGAATGTTTAATATGGGTTGTTTCATTTTATCCTGATTTTCATACATGGGACAAAATTTTGAAGAGGTCAAAGCCAACACTCTCAGCTGGCTTTCTCTTTGGTACACAGGTGCCCTATTTCCTTATCACCTGCACTTTTAATATGTAGTTTTTCATTTATAGATTCTGGTGTAAGCAATGTAGATATACTCGCATCTGAGCCTCACACAACTCTCCATCTTATGAAACTCCCTAATATTTCCTGACTACCTTATTACAGAAATACAACAAAGGGCATCCCTCTGAGCACTGTCCTCTCTTGCTATTGACGTGTAGCAGGGACTGATGTCTCAGTTATAGCACACATCTCCAGCCTAAATCCCTTAAAACTAAGAAATATTAAAGTTTCAGAAGATTTAAGACTAGTATTTTGATTACCATTTTGTCTTCTATCTCTTGTTTCAAGAGTCCTTGTGGCTGGCGCCGCGGCTCACTAGGCTAATCCTCCGCTTTGCGGCACCGGCACACCGGGTTCTAGTCCCGGTTGGGGCGCCGGATTCTATCCCGGTTGCCCCTCTTCCAGGCCAGCTCTCTGCTATGGCCTGGGAGTGCAGTGCAGGATGGCCCAGGTCCATGGGCCCTGCACCCGCATGGGAGACCAGGAGAAGCACCTGGCTCCTGCCTTCGGATCAGCGCGGTGCACCAGCTGCAGCGCGCCAGCCGCGGCGGCCATTGGAGGGTGAACCAACGGCAAAAGGTGGACCTTTCTCTCTGTCTCTCTCTCTCTCACTGTCCACTCTGCCTGTCCAAAAAAAAAAAAAAAAGAGTCCTTGTAATTTTTTGACCCCATAAGACAAGTACTTTTAAAACATTTTTGACTGTGTTTCAAGAAAAGTTTTATAAGCACAAAGTGTAAGCTGTTTTGTCCTTGTCCTTTCCTTAGAAGAATATAGCTTTTTCATCTTGTTCAACTGGATTTCTCTTTCTTGAATGTTGTCATTACTGGCTTGTATTTGCCCAAGTAGTAAAAGAAGGAAACTTTTTTATGTCTTCACCACATACATTAATATATATTTTAAGATTATCTCTCTATATTTTAAATATTTATTGGTTCATCTATTTGGGAGGCAGAGAGAGACTGACAGAGACAGAGAAAGCAAACATCTGCTCGTTCAATCCAGAAATGCCTGCAACAACCTAAGCTGGCTAGGTTGAATTCAGGAGCTGAGAACCAAATCTAATTCTCCAACTTGGGTAATCGTGGGATAACTACTTAATTACCCACGTGCTCCCTCTCAGGGTGTGCATTAGCACAAAAACCAGAATTGAAGCAGAGCAGGAACTCCTATTTTCAATACTTTAAGTGAAATACCTGAGGGGAGCTTCTTGGTGGGTATATGGGAATGATCACATGGTGATTAGGAAGCAAAGCAAAATAGCTACACAGAATTTGTACTCAAATAACCAACCCTATTATAAGTACCATCCTCCCAGGGTACACCTCCAATGACATACAGATCATCACCAGACCCACCTCTCAGATGTCATAATTATATCAAGTCTCCATAACAGTGTCTTAAATACTAGGTCAAATATACACCACCTCTCTAATGTTTTCAACTAGCAAGACAGTTAGTATAAATTAAGTGACCCAACGTGCTTAAAAGAATTAGGAGGCAAGAGCATGAGAGATATAGATAATTTAATCTTCACAGGATTTTTCTTGGTAATTTCCAAGGTTCCTATGTGTCATTTTCTCCTTGACATAATCAGTTGCTTTGCTAGGTTATTTCTCCACCCCTCAGGAAGAATCATAGTAGATCATGGATCGAGTCATCACCTATTGTTTACCACTTTGATTAACTTACTCTCATATATCAGATAGGTCTGAATACTCCTTCTCCAGGAAAGTATAGGGTTTGAAGAGATTTGTCTTTTTGTTCTGTTCTGTGTATGCACTTGACTTCATTCCTTTCTACATGAAGTTATGAGTGTCAGAAATTATGAGGTGTAATTAAATTCTGTACAGTGATACTACTCTTCAGAAGACTCAATGTGTCTTTCCCTGACTTGTTTCCAAGTAAATTATTTCAAGTTTGAAGTAGACTGATCATTCATAGTTCCTAATGCTATGAAAGATTTTCATCTTCCTTTGAATGTTTTAGTCATTAATACTAGATAATTGAGAGTGTTAGGTTTGGCAGAAGAATTAAGAATATGAAAATTCAAGTACTTTATCTCTTTGGAAGTCATCATCAACTCCTCATTCACAAATATAAACCTCATCCTGTGTGTGTTTGTGTATGTGTGTGTGTGATTCTTAATCAAAATTTTACTCACTTTATTTCCAAAGTGCACAGTACTTTTACTTATAAATCTTAACATTCCTTAATATTTAACTTTAGCACTCCTCTCTATATTTCCCATACCCAATATCCAATTTCATGCAGTCTTGTGGTTTCAGCTTTCTCTGAGATGACTCCCAGTTTACTCCTCACATTTGCCGCTTTCATAAGCTCTATTTCAACCACTCAATGACTGCCTTCCCCTGCCTTAAATATTTCTGATGATGTGTTAAGTCAAAAGAACATATCCAGAGTTTATCTTCTAGCTCCTAAAATTTCTTGTTCAACTGAATGTTCATTTGTTCATTCATTCTATGCTGAATCATAATTTGAAGCTGAAAATTGAAGTCTAGGTAGCCTCATCTGTTCATCCTTTGGTCAAGTTCCAATTACCCTCATCACAACAAGGCAGAGAAGCAGAAAGGGAACAGGCTGCATACAAAGCTAAGTCAGGCTATGGGGTGGCATAACTTTACACTGACCTGCTCATGGAAGAACAAACTGACTCCAAGAGACCAGCATTAATCTCTTCTGAGAGTAGTACCACCATGATCCAATTACCTTCCATTAGGCGCCTAACTCTTAAAAGTTGCTAGCACCTCTGGACGTCATCATGTGGTTATCTCTCTCTCTCTCTCTCTCTCTCTCTCTCTCTCTCTCTCTCTTTTAAGATTTTATTTATTTGAAAGACAGAGTTACAGAGAGAGGTAGAGACAAAGAGAGAGAAAGATCTTCCATCCACTGGTTCACTCCCCAGATGGCCGCAACAGCCAGAGCTACACCAATCCGAAGCCAGGAGCCAGGAGCTTCCTCCAGGTCTCCTACATGGGTGCAGGGGCCCAAGGACCTGGGCCATCTTCTACTGCTTTCCCAGGCCATAAAAGAGAGCTGGATCAGAAGAGGAACAGCTGGGACTAGAACCGGCGCCCATATGGGATGCCAGTGCTTCAGGCCAGGGCGTTAATCCTCTGTGCCACAGCGCCAGCCCCGCATGTGGATATATCTCAATAAACACTTTGTAAAGTTGAAGTATCATAAGCTGAAAATGCATTTCATAAACCTAACTTACTGAATATCATAGCTGAACAAGCCAGTGCACTATAGATAACTGCTTGTTTACCTTTACGATCCCATGTTGTCTCTGCCCAGTATCATGAGAAAGTATATTACTACATGTCATTAGTCTGGGAAAAGAGCAAAATTCAACATTCAAAGTACAGTTTCTGTTGAGTGTGGTTTTTTTTCACTGCATCGTATAGTCAAATAATCATAAAAGGAGAACAATCCTAAATTGGGACTATTTTTGGTTCTGAATATTTTCACATTTTGGGAAGTTAAACATCTTTGGAATATTTATCCTTCTTAAAAAGTGATGATGATATTATCTAGTTTGCCTACTTGATATTTAGGATGGATTTCAATTTTTTCTTAAAAAGTAATGTATTTGAACATTAAAAATAAAAATCACCAAAATATAAAGCAATCTATTACTTATATATTTATTACCACCACAGGGGTCCTGTTGTGTTAATATCATTATAATTTTTCTGTAGTGAGAATTACTGCTCTATTTAGACTTGGAGTCATTCAAACAATCACTGGTTTAAAGGTTAATTTTTTCAATTAATATCATGTAACACCTGTGGGGAAGTGTCTGCAATGTCATGTAAATGAATAACATGTATTTTACTTAGGAACACGTATTTTAATTACAGACTGTTTCTTTCCCTAGGTGTTGATACAAGGAAACATGACAAGTGAAATTAGATCAGGTGTTCCAACTTAATTGATCAATTTATTGTTATTTTACTTTTTTTCAGTGCAAAATTAATGGGTGCTCAATGTACAAATACAAGCCCTTCTTAAATATATATAATCAAGACTGTAATAATAACTTCCAGAAATAACATTGTTAAAGTGTTTTGTATATTTATTTCTACAAATGTATTCTATACACATACATATTTGTTTAATTGGTGATATTCTTTCTCTCTCTCTTTCCTCACCCCTGTGTATATGTGCCTGCATATGTGGGTGTATGTGTAAACACATAAGAGGATTTGTATATAATAAGTAGACCTAAAGATATGTGTTAGGCCAAACAGTGGTTTCCCAAAGATGCCCCTCTTATCCATAAACTCTGACAATATTATCTTACATGGCAAAGAGATTTTGCACATGTGATTAAGGACTTTGAGATGGGACCATCATCCTAATGATTCAGTCAGGTCTAATATAACCTCATTTCCTGAGAAGAGGAGGAAGAAAGCAAAGAGTGAGTCAACTACATGACTGGCTGCCATTACTGACTCTGAAAGTGAAAAAGTGAGTCATGAGCCAGACAACATTGAAGTCTCTAGAAACTAGGAATTGCTCTTGGTTTACAGCCTAGGAGAAAACATAGATCTCAGTTATGCAGCTGCAAGGCCCTGAATTTTGCAAACACTTTGAATAAATAAAAAACAGGATTTCTGCTAGTCTCCACTAAGCAAGGCACCCTGCTGACACCCCAATTTAAGACTTTGGAGAAACACATCGGATTATAATCTATAAAATTGTGAGATAATAAACTTGGTTATTTATACCACTAATTTTGTAGTACTTTCTTAGGTCAGCAATAGAAAATTAACATGGCTATAAATGGTTTACATAGTTATCTACATAGTTTTTAATCCATGTCATTTACAAAGAAAGAAAGCTCATCTGTGTGGAAAGTTTGCACATTATGGGTGTAGTTTTGTAGGAGAAATTACTAAAAACAGAACAATGTCCTTTAATAGAAGATGCACGTTATCACGAGCAGCCAAAATGCCCTTCAAGAAGGTTCTACCAATTAATATTTAAGTACTTTTTCTAAAAGTTTTATGTTTAATAGATTGTTGCTATTACCATTTTTATTGTTAGCTTTGTAGTAGATACTACTAGGGTATATTATATTTTTGATTAATGACAGAAAGCTCATAATCATATTAGTCTGCTCAGATTTCCTATACTTGAGTATGTTTTTATAACTCATGCATTTTACGTAAATTTTCAAATATGCTTCTATTAAGTTTTCATAATATTCTTTGATGACTTTTTAAAAGCTTATAGTACCCCCTTATCTTCTGGGGATTTTTTTTTAACTTTTATTTAGTAAATATAATTTCCAAAGTACAGTTTATGGATTACAATGGCTTTTCCGCCACCATAACTTCCCTCCCACTGGCACCCCTCCCCTTTCCCACTCCCTCTCCCATTCCATTCACATCAAGATTCATTTTCAATTATCTTTATATACAGAAGATCGATTTAGTATGTATTAAGTAAAGATTTCATCAGTTTGCATCCACACAGAAACACAAAGTGTAAAATACTGTTTCAGTACTAGTTATAGCATTAATTCACATTGGATGACACATTAAGGACAGAGATCCCACATGAGGAGTAAGTACACAGACTCATGTTGTTGACTTAATAATTTGACACTCTTGTTTATGGCATCAGAAATCTCCCTAGGCTCTAGTCATGAGTTTCCAAGGTTGTGGAAGTCTCTTGAGTTCGCCGACTCTGATCATATTTAGACAAGGTCATAGTCAAAGTGGAAGTTCATTCCTCCCTTCAGAGAAAGGTACCTCCTTGTTTGATGGCCCGGGATCTCACTCATAGAGATCTTTCATTTAGGTGTTTTTTGTTTGTTTGTTTGTTTTGCCAGAGTGTCTTGGCTTTCCATGCCTAAAATACTCTCATGGGCTCTTCAACCAGATCCGAATGCCTTAAGGGCTGATTCTGAGGCCAAAGTGCTGTTTAGGACATCTGCCATTCTATGAGTCTGCTGTGTATCCCATTTCCCATGTTGGATTGTTCTCTCCCTTTTTGATTTTATCAGTATTAGCAGACACTAGTCTTGTTTGTGTGATCCCTTTGACTCTTAGACCTATCAGTGTGATCAATTGTGAACTGAAATTCTTCACTTGGACTAGTGAGATGGCATTGGTACATGCAATCTTGATGGCACTATATTGGAATCCCCTGGCACATTTCTAATTCCACCATTTCAGGCAAGTCCGATTGTCATGTCCCAAATTGTACATGGATTCTTTAAACCACAAATAGTACAAAATCCTAAGTATATTATGTTTTTCCTATATACACATATAACACAATGCATTAGTCACTGATGATCTAAAATAGCATTCAATTTATAAATTAGGTACAGGAAGATATTAATGGCAATGACTACTAAGAATGTACAACAGTTATGACAATTTACTACAATATAACTGTTAATGTGATTTCTCTTTTGAAAGAGTTAAGACAAATATTAATATTTTCAGACCACTGTGGATCAATAGTAACTGATAATACAGAAAGTAAAATATTGGTTAATGAAGAATGATGTATTACTTCTTTTGTATTCCTAGGAGTATTTGGTTTTTCCTTTTCTTGTCCTTCTCATTCTTTCAAAGGTCTAACTAATTTCAATTTTCTACTTAAGAGAAAAAAAGGCTATTGTATCTCACTAATTCCTACTATCAGTATTCTTTCCTTTCTTTGATATGTTGAATTTACACTAATGTTTACCTTTTAATATAGCAATCATTTTAGAATAATTTTATTCTAAATATATTTTAATTTTATTTCTTTTTATCCAACAATTCTTGGATTATTACTAAATTTTTAGACTCACTGAGGTAGTTGTCATTATGTTACTGATTTATAATTTTCTTAAACTTTTGTCAAAACATAGTTTACATGTTATTGACTATTTGGTGTTCTTGAGACTTGTGTGGCCTACATGGAAGAAGTTTTCTACATATTAGCTTTTACTTAAGTATAAATTTAATTATTTCCAGATACAGGAGACTCTGCATGCCCAACAATTTAATTTCTTTAAATGTTTAGTACAGATATTCTATATTCCAGTATTTTTATGTTTACCTATTATTTCTGGGAGAGGCATGTTAAACATCTACTATTGTCAATAACTTTGCAAGATTTTTGTCATTCTATCAAATTCAAAACACATTTTTAGGGACAGGCCTTTTGCACTGTAGTGAACATGAAACTTGGGACTTTCAAGTACCATTTCAAAGTGCCTGCACTGGCGTCCTGGCTCAGCTTCTGATTCCGGTTTCTAATAATGTGAACTCTGGGAGGCAGCAGTTGGAGGTATTGCACTTTTTTTTTTCTGAATTTTTAGCAATGTTACAGATGTTTTGTATTGCAACTCTTTTTCTCTGCTGGATTTTTGTCTTGCAGACACAAAGAATGAGCCACATGAGCAATGGAAGGTGAGCAGGTAAGTTTGTAAAGCAAAATGAGAAAACTAAATAAAAAGCTTTTGGTGTCACCTAGAGAGGTCCCAGAAGAGGTGGGCCATACAGGACGGTTGTCTAAGGGTTTACATTCTCTGGGCTGTGAGAAGTTTGTGAGGGTTTTGCAAAAGTGCATTAGTTACTGATGATCCTCTTGTTGCTGGAGAGTCAGTTTTTGGAATTGGATGGGTCCAGAAGTAACTGCTGTTCTGTTTTTCTATCTTTTGAGTAGTGAGGGTATTTTGCTCCAATCATATCCCATGTTGGTCTTGAGTTTCTTATCTCTTGGGCCCTTTGTGTCTATGACTATTTACCTATATCTTAGCTGCCTCCTGTCTGTATCAATCACCCTTCTGAAGACATAATAGTAACTGCCACTAAGGAACAGGGGCAAAGATCACGCTAACTGTTTCTTGCTGGTGAAGGTTAGGGAGGAGGATCTGCAGATACCTCTCAGTCAAGTCTGTCTAATGCCTCTTGGTAGTAGAAACTGTTTTCCCATGGATCGGGGTGAAGTATCATTTGTAGCTGAACTGCCTACATGTGAGAGGGTGATCCAGTTGATTATGAGAGAAGAAAACAGCCGAAGTATGAAAACGATGGCAAGTAACCTCAAGAGGGGAAACAACCAGGAAAGTCTAGGCAATACAGGGGCCAGAAGATGTTTACATTTTTGTTCAGATTATGTAGCCAAGTGGCCTGATGTTGGTCTCAACCTATCCTGAATCAGCTATATAAGTGCAACAGGTTATATTAATTACAGTGCAAACCCCTCCCTACTCTGCTGGCAGGTAGTCAAAGGTGAAGCTATTGTCCATGGCCACTACAGCCAGGGAGTCTGATGATTGAGATAGCCCAGTGCAGGCGTCTCTAGGTCTTTGGAACATCCATTGTGGTGACTGGGTCAGGGCTTGAAGAGTTACATCATGATATGTAGATCTTCCTCAGGAGTGACAGCAGTGATGGCTGCTGTAGACCCAGCTATGACTAAGCCAATTTTCCTTTTAGATTGGTGGCAGATGGTGGTATTCCTTACAATGAGAAGGCCTCCCGGGGTTAAGGTCCTCAATGTGCAGTCTCCTCCTCTCTTGAGAATGACCCAGGTGAGAAGAAGCCAACACCTTTCAGGTCTCTTTGGTCCCTCTGTCTCCTGTAGGGGTACCTTTGAATGTCTTTTATGTTTGGGGCTCAGGACTGATTTTCCAAACAAGAAAATCAGCAAGTGTCTGTGGCAAGACAAAAGTGCCTATTTAACCTTTATTTGTTTAACTAACAGTGAATACAAAGACATGTGCAAAACCAAGGAGGATGGGTCAACTCTGAAACTGTGATATATTAACATTGACCCTGGCTCCTTAAAACCTCAGAATTTTATATACAAACAGCATAAATTTGGCATCATTCTATTGTCAAAGGTTTAAAACATTTGTTCAAAACAAAAGTAATAATTTAGTTTGTGAGGGTTTTAAACAAAATTGTGAGTTCTATCTCATTAAACTGATAACTCAAATATTTTTAAATAGGCAGATAATGCTGACTCCTTTAAAACTCAGTTAGCACATGACATCAACATATACTTCCATTAGTTAGGACAGTGAAAAACAGTACTGTTGCAGTTGATTTCTCAACAATGTTGCAGTGGATTCCTTTCTGAGAGGAGCGTGGTGGGAGCAAGAGGCGCGGAGTCACCACACAGACTCCAGGAGTCAGGTGAAAGCGGGCTTGAGGCAAGCAGCCCACAAACTCGTTTATTTCAGTTGGTACAACATCTTAAATAGCCAAGACGAGCCAATCCGGTCAAGGGGCGGTCTATGCCCCAACCAGTCACAGCCTGTTGCCAGGCAGTTTCCAAAGCCATCCAATCACAGCCTGTTGCCAGGCAGGCTCCATTGCCAGGTGGGATTCAAAGCCATCCAATCACAGCCTGTTGTCAGGCAGGCTCTGTTGCCAGGTGGGTTTCAAAGCCATTCCTGAGTAACTGATGCTCGCTTGCCAGTGGCCACCTTGGCATGGCCTTCTCATTCCACCACACAGTACAATCAGGCAATCTTGTTTTCTGGGTTTTTTAGATATAGGAACTAACCTTAAGATAATTTCATTTTACTTGAATTCATCCTAATCTCTCACAGCATGCAACTTCTACAAACTGTTCACAACATACTTTTTGCTTATTTCATTAATTTTCTCTCTTAGTATTTCTCAACAAGAATACATTCTCAGGGGCCAACATTGTGGCACAGCAGATAATGCTCCCACTTGCAGTGCTGCCATCTGGGTTCATGTCCTGGTTGCTCCACTTCTGATCTGAGCACTCTGCTAATGGCTGCAAAAAGCAGCAGAAGATGGCCCAAATGCTTGGGCCCCCACCACCTATATTGGAAAACCTGGAAGAAGCTCCTTGCACTTGGCTTTGGCCTTGCCTAGAACCAGCAGATGAAGCCATCTAGGGATTGAATCAGCAGAAGGAAGATCTCTCTTTATTCTCTCTCTCTCTCTCTCTCTCTCTCAACTCTTTCAAATAAATGAATAAATAAACTTTAAAAAAGAATACATTATCATGCTTAAAGCTTTCTCCACTTTACAACCTACTGTTCTTGTAATTCATATCCTAAAACAGTCCTCTAACAGTCCTGAATTAACAGAAAAGCATTTTTATAGCATCTAAACTTAGTTATTTTACAGTAGCTTTTTTTTAACATCCCAGTTAAAACTTAGGGAATGGGTGAAATGTGTGACTGAGGGCTTTCCTAAGATTCCTCTCACAGTCATGCCAAGTGAAAAGGGGAAGCCTGGGTTGGAGAGGACAGAAAAGATTTGGCTCTACCGTCTAGAGTAAGTCTACTTACTCTCTGTCTACTTAGGTTTACTTACTTTCCATCTAGTATTAAGACCATCTGCAACACTCAAGTACTGATCGTCTGGTTTGTAGTAGCTTGAAGGAGGAGTACTGTAGCCCCCATAGTCTTGAGTCATCTGAGTGTGGGGGGTGTTCTGCCTCAGAGGCCTTGGTGTCTGGAGGCAGTCAACTCTCCAATAGTCCCTGCTGCAAATAACACAGGACCTTTTGGATTTTCTTCGGTAAGAGGTATGTGGATTTGCTTCTTGAAGTGCCCCACATTTATAGTGCCCTGGAGATCCATGGGGACCCCCAAGTCAGTGTGGCTATATGGCCACTACCAGAGCTGTGGCTTTTTCCTTATGTCTTTATTTTTCATTGTTGGGTTCCCCCAGTCTCAACTGTTTGAGACCAAAGTGGTTACTTCAGGAGGTTTTCTAATGTGCTCTCACATTCCATAGCCTGTCTATGAAGATTTCTCCTAACAACTGATGCTGATGGATTAACGAACATATGCTTTAGGATTGCCTGTCCCTCCACAGAATCAGAGGATAGGGAGGCACGTTTGACCAAAGCCTCTCTTAGTCTTTAAAAGCACTGGATCTACTGACATGTGGCTTATCTCTCAGGGCAAAGAATTCTTGGAAATAAGGTATCTCAGACCATTTTCCTGGCCTGTGACAGAAGAGGTATAGTTGGAGGATGGTTTTATAGTTAATACTTCCTTCTCGGGGGCAAGTCTCTCCACTCTCTAACTTGTTCCTGGCCATACCATGATACAGAAATAGAGCACATATTTTTTTCTTCAAGGTTTGAGGGGCAAAGAATCTCAGTGCCTGATGATATAGTCCAAAGGGGTGCATGTCAAAGATGGCCTATTCCCAATGACATGACAAGACACAAGGGCATTCCCAGGTTTCTTCCTCTCCCCACTTGACATGTTCATCAATTTCCTTGGCTATGGGAGCATAGCATCATGAAGCCCACAGCAGTGAGTGGTCAGAGAACAGGAGTAAATGCTTTTACCTGTGCCTGCACATCTAGTTCTCTGAGACCCTGATTCTGACCCTTTATTAAACCTTGCATCCAATCATTTCTTGAATACTTGTAGTTGAAAATGTGCCTGAAAGACAGTCTGAAGCAGATCTCTGAGGACTAGAGCCTGCAGAGAGGGGACTGACAACCTGACCCTGGGCCCTGTTAGAGGGTTCTGAAGGTTGATAAAAGAATCATGCTTGCAGAAGGTGCTAAGGGTGTTGGAAACAACCAAGGAATTAAGTCATAAAGAGGACAACTCCAGTCTGACTTTTCAAAGGGGGTATAAAATGACTAAGGTAGTCCTCCTGGGGTTATAAGTAGAAAAGGCAGGGGCCAAGAGATGTAGGTAAGTATATAGCCAGAGCACAGCCATGTGGAAGAAAGATCATATGATAAGCCAGGAAACAGAAAACAACCAGGCTCAATCCAGCCCTTTCTTTTCTTTTTTTATTTTTTGACAGGCAGAGTGGACAGTGAGAGAGAGAGAGGTCTTCCTTTTCTGTTTGTTCACCCCCCAATGGCCCCTGTGGTTGGCACGCTGTGGCCAGCACACCGCGCTAATCCAAAGCCAGGAGCCAGGTGCTTCTCCTGGTCTCCCATGTGGGTGCAGGGCCCAAGGACTTGGGCCATCCTCCACTGCACTCCCAGGCCACAGCAGAGAGCTGGCCTGGAAGAGGGGCAACCGGGACAGAATCTGGTGCCCCGACTGGGACTAGAACTTGGGGTGCCGGCGCCGCAGGCGGAGGATTGCCTATTGAGCCGCGGTGCCAGCCCAATCCAGCCTTTTCTAACCAACTGTCTTGCAAGACTTACCTTTTGAAGGAATAAACCCAATGCCCTGAAGACTGCCCATTAGGCCCATTTCCTAAATGTCACAATTGGATTAAGTTCCTACTTTCTTAGTACCATTAATTTACAACAACAGGGTTTGCTGTTATAAATTCAAATAGCGGCATGAGTTCAAGGTATACATTGTATTCAAACTGCAGCAGAGTAGTTTCCCTGGGTGAATGTTACAACCCTAGAACTTAGGATAAGAACATCCAAGTTGGGGCTGGCAGTGTGGCCCAGCAGGTTAAGCTACTACACACAATGCTCGCACCCCATATGAGTGCTCCTTCAAGTCCTGCCTACCCCACTTTTAATCTAGCTCCCTGATAATGCATCTGACAAAGAATCCAAATAAATGTCCCAAGTGCTTGCGCCCCTGCCACCCATGTGGGAAACCTAGATGGAGTTCCATGTTCCTGTTGAGGTCATTTGGGGGGTGAACCAACCAGATAAAATCTCTCTCTCTCTCTGTTATTTCAACTTTGTAACTCTACCTTTCAAATAAAAATATAAATATTTAAATAAAAATAATACCCAAGTATTATCTTCTCTACCATGCCATTTGGCTTTAAATTCTCTACTTCTTTTTTGAAACAGTGTGTTTTTTTCTATCTCTCCATTTCTCTTGTTTTCTTTAGTTCAGTCAGTGTTTTAGCTGATCTATTTCTAGAAGTGTTCACTACCAGTTGTGTTCTCTAGAATTTTTCCCTTGAAATTTAGAGTTAGGTTGCTGTAAAGAATTAGTGCTTTTTATTTCCTCTGTGTACTAGCATCTCTGTTGAATTGGCAGAAAATACCCTCTGAAATACAGCACATTCTGCACTGGCAACTTGCTCCTTCATTACACCCTCACTGACACACATAAACTTACACAGAAAATTTGTAAAGGGATCTCTAAATATTTGGAAAAGTAGGACACATTCTCATTTACTTGTAGGGTTTTTTTTTTTTTGCCACAAAATATATTGTAATATTTTGTTTAGCTCTATAAGGGGACTAGGACCAGCATTTGGAAGCAATATGGAAATTCACTTATACTTATTTTGAGAAAAACTCTGCAGCAATTTGGCCTGATTTTGTGAGAATCAGTTAATCATTCTTGGTTGTTTCAGGTCAAATTAAAGCAACCACCTGTTTGATGTTCTGCAGAAGAGTTTTACCAGCAGAAACTCTGTCTAATTGATCTCTAATGTCTCTTTAGTTTCTAAAAGTCTTTGCATTGCCACACTCCAACACAGTCCCAGAAGATGCATGACAAGGATGATCAAAGAGGGCATTAATAATGCCAGTTTGTAAGAGTGTTCAGACATGCAGGTTATTATATGTAGGGGAATATCACTGACCTTGAAGCAGTAAGAGCTTAAACAAAGGAAATATCAGATCGGAGGGCAAAAATACCACAGGACCAATTAATTAGAAGGACAAGAATTATCTGGGGAACTTGAACATATGTAAGAGGAAATCGAAATTGAAAAAGTGAAACCCACTTATTCTGTTTCTTGGTAAACTCAATCAAAAATCCCTCATTTTGTGTAGTTCTTTGTTTTTTGTTTTTTTTTTTTTAAGATTTATTTTATTTATTTGAAAGAGTCACAGAGAGAGGTAGAGACAGAGAGAGAGGTCTTCCATCCGCTGGTTCACTCCCCAGATGACTGCAATGGCCAGAGCTGAGCTGAACTGAAGCCAGGAGCCAGGAGCTTCTTCCAGGTCTCCCACACGGGTGCAGGGGCACAAGAACTTGGGCCATCTTTCTACTGCTTTCCCAGGTCATAGCAGAGAGCTGGATCATAAGGGGAGCAGCCGGGACTCGAGCCGGCCAGGCTGAGGCTTTAACCCGCTGCGCCAATCCCTTGTGTAATTCTTAAATGAAACAGCAATTAAATTCACCTGAAAAATATTTTGAAGTATTTTCTCACTGTCTTGACACTTCTTCCTATTCTTTTATTGACAAATGTATCTGAAACACAAAAAATATTATTGCCGAATATTCCATAAATCACAAGTTACAAATATACAAAAGTAGCTAAAATGTACATATAAAACTGCATTTTGAGTAGCTATTTTGGAAACATCCTATTTTTTCTGTTAAAATGTTATTTAACATAAAATGTTATTGAGATATGGGAATTTAAATGTTAAGATATGCATTTTTTCACCTGTGAAATTATAAATGATAACTTCATAATGAATTAGGCAGGTGTACTCTAGTAGGCCAGACCTACGAGATGAGCCCCTGGAAAATCAGATGCCGATTGGCTTATTGATGGCAGCAGCTATATGAAGGAAGGAGTTAGAAAGGCAGATTATATATACAGATTCCAGATATGCTTTCCTTGTGTTACATGCACATGCAGCAATCTGGAAAGAGAGGGGCTTAATGACTTCAAAGAGTTCCCTTGTTAAATATGGAAAAGAGATACTGGCTCTACTTCAGGTAGTACTGGAGCCTGTAGAAGTGGCCGTCATCCACTGCAAAGGATATCAAAAGGGAGATAATTATATTAACCAGGGAAATGTGTTAGCAGATAGAGCAGCTACACAGGAAAGTTTGGAAATGGCCCTTATACGTCAATCTGTGGAAGTAGCTAAGGAATCTCACTATACGGAGCCTGAGAATGAAGGGGTCCAACAGTGAGATTATACTAAAAACACAAATGGATGGTGGATGCTAAATCACAGAATTATGCTACCAATGGCTACTTAATGGAAAATTACACAAATCTACCCACTTGAGAAGAGATGCCTTAGTACAACTGGTCTCCGGAGCCTTTAGAGGAAAGGGACCAAATATGGTCATAAAGGAAGTGACTCGCTCTTGGCCACTGTGTTTACAGAATAACCCTCACTGTGTAAGGCCACATCCCCTGTTGACTCCTGTGCAGAGGAGGGGAACATAAACAGCTGAAGACTGACAGGTTGATTTTACCAATATGCCCCAACAAGTAATTATAGGTACCTTCTAGTCTTTATTGTTACTTTTACAGGATGGATAGAGGCCTTCTCGACCCGAACAGAGAAAGCACATGAGGTGCTTAAAGCCTTGTTGAAAGACATCATGCCACGCTTTGGACTCCCACAGTCACTCCAGAGTAACAATGGACCTTCATTTATATCTAAAATAACCCAGCAGAACCCAGCAGCTTCTGAGAATAATGAAGACCATGCAGAAGACACTGAGGATGGTGGTGACTGAAAACGATCCAGCTCATGAAGTGAACTCATTAGATGAGATAGGCAGAGACTTCCAGACTGAGAACAGGCAGGGTCTGCACCCCTAATCAGCAGGAAGTAGCTACAGAAGATGGTGACTCGATGCCCATCAACATCCCCTTAAGATTAAGGTCTGGAGTCTCTGAGGGGGGAATAAAGTAGGCAGGCATACAGGTTAAAATTGATCAACTTTGTGAACTGGAAGACCACGCCTTCACCATGCCCCTGTGTGGCCTCATGCCCCTACCTGGCCACACCTGGGTGCCCATCAGCCAATCAGGTTAATTAACCACTCCCCTTTGGAAGTGGGTTAAAAGCCTAGGGCACAGTGTGCCTGGCCCGGCTCTTTTTCCCTGGCCTCTTGCTAGGAAGGGGCTTGCTGTAGCCCTGCACCTCCAGGCCCGAAGGCCATGTGCTCTAGGCTTCCTGGCCTAGGTGCTCATCCATGTGGCTGGTTCCTGGTGCTTGGTATGAACCCCTATTCACCTTTCTCCCCTAAATAAGCTCTCACTCTCCTATGCATCTTTCTCACTACATAAAAGCTTAGAACGTACCATGCTGCCTCATTTATCTGTGCCGGTATTTAGAATTCTTCTCTAAATATTAGGCAAGAACCCTCTAGGGCTTATTAATATGGGGGGTTTAGTAATAAGCCCGTGGTGAAATCGCAAGGCACCCCAAATTCCAGTAGCGCATGTGGCACCCCGGATAGCATTTCTAGGGAACTTTAAGGGGCCACATTTCAGGGTAAATTTTAGGGGGTCTTCTCCGATTTCAATGAGTTATATCTTTATTATTGCTTTGTTCATTTTTTAAAAAAAATATTGATTTAATTGAGAGGCAGAGTGAGAGAGATAGAAGGAGAGGGAAAAAGAGAGAGATCGTCCATCTATTGGTTCACTCCACTAATAGCAATACTGGCCAGGTATGGCCCGACTAAAGCCAGGGCCTGAAAGTCCACTGGGATCTTCCCTTCAGGTGGCAGGGTCCATATACTTGGGCCCTCTTCCAATAATTTTTAAGAAACATTAACAGGGAGCTGGAACAGAATTGGAGAAGTTGGGACTTGAAATGGTCCTCCACTATAGGATACAAGCATTGCAAACAGCAGCTTAACCCACCACACAATACTGGTCTTTTTTTTTATTTAAAAAAAAAAAACAACTTTTGTTTATTTGAAAGGCAGATTTACAGAGAGAGGGAGAGACAGAACAAGAGATTTGCCATCTGCTGCTTCACTCTCAAATGGCCACAGCAGCCTGGACTGAGCCAGGCAGAAGCCAGGAACCAGTAGTTTCTACTGGGTTTGCCTCGTGGGTGCAGGGGCCCAAGGACTTGGGCCATTGCTGCTGTCCCAGACACATTAGCTGGGAGCTGGATCAGAAGAGGAGCCGCTGGGACACAAACAGGTCCCCCATATGGGATGACAACATCACAGGTGGCGAATTAACCTGGTACTCCACAAGGCCAGCCCCACTTTTTCCATTTTAAAAGATGAGTACACATTAGACTCAGGCTATTTACTTTGAAAGAAGCAAATAAAAAAAATGTTACCACCAAGTGATTACAGACATATGAATACATGCAAACATAAACACATAGAAACACGTACACACTCACTGCCAGTAAAGGGTGAATTTTTGGCTAATAGACACATTCAATTCCATTAATCTAATAATTCTGAAGACTTTCCATTTGAAAGGCATTTTATAAGGTGGTAATAAAATAAACACATGAATGAAGAATAGTCTAACTTAAAGGAGTACAAACTCTTTTGAGATACAGACATACACAAATAAAATTGAAGCAATCCAAGTAAAGGTAAGGAGATACTATAAACGAAACAATACACATCTCTATCATTGGTGAATGCGAAACTTGTATAAGACATAGACTTCTTATGATTTGATATACCCTTACAGTAGCCGATGGCTGCCAATTGTGAAAAAAGGCATAATCAAATCATACCAATTATCATGAAATCAACATAAAGTTCTATCTCAGTGAACCAAAAACAACCAGAATAAATTTGAATAAAAACCCAGGTTAGAGCATTATAATTAGTTTTAACTCTGTAGATCTAGTTAAAGGACAATGCTTCTCTCACATTCAAATAATCATGTTAAGTCTATAACCAAGGAGCACACCTAGTACATCTATTATCTTTCTTCCCACATAATAGTTTTAGATCAACCTCAGCATCTGATAATGTATGTAATATTTATTTAACCACCACTGTCCATTGCTTCATCATTCAACCCACATAGACTCTAAGAGGTTCCCATGGCTGTTGGAGCAAATTACCAAAAACCTGGTAGCTTAAATAATATTCACTTATTTTCTTGTAGTTCTGGGTATCAGTAGTCTGGTCACTTTTACTGGGCTGAAATTGAAGTGTTGTTAGTGTCATTCTTTCTTCAGAAGCTCAAGTGTAAATATCTTTTATTGACTTTTTCCATTTCTAGAGCTGGAATGTCTTCCTTTACTTATGGTTCCTTATCCAGTCTTCAAAGCAGCACAGCCTTTTGTTTCAGCAGTCACATGGCCTGATCAATTTTCCTTTTTTTTTTTTTTTTGGTAAACACACTTATGATTATATTTTGGGACCACCCTAATAATCCTCATCTCAAGGTCCTTAATTACATAGCAAAATTCCTTTCACCATATAAAGTAACATTCATAGGTTCATAGGATTGAGATCTTGAAATCTTTGGGAGTCATTAATCATCCTATTATAAGCATCTAGCATCTAGTATATGCCGGGTGTCGCAGTCACAAATCAGAAAATTTCTGTTTCTGCACTGATAGTGCTTGTGATTATGTGGAGATATAAAAGATGTGTACAGCACATATTTACTTTTTTAAAGATTTATTTATTGGAAAGGGGTGTGTGTGTGTGTGTGTGTGTGTGTGTGAGAGAGAGAGAGAGAGAGAGAGAGAGAGAAAGAATCTTCGAAATTGCTGCTTCACTCCCTAAGTAGCCATAACAGCTCCAGGGCTGGGTCTTGCAGAAGCCAGGAGTCAGGCACTCCATCCAGGTCTCCTGGGTGGGTGGCAGAAACTCAAGTACTTGAGCTATAACCTGCTGCCTCCAGGAAGCTGGATCAGAGTAGAATAGCTAGCACTGGAACTGGCACTCTAATAAGGAATGTATGCATCCAAAGCAGCAGTTTAACCCACTGAACCATAGCTGTTGTCCCACATACCTGCTTTTTAATTGGGTTATCTAAAAGAGGAATATTTTATCCACAGGTGAATGTACTTTTTTTTCCTCTTTTAATGTGATAATTTGCCATCTAGTCCTTAGAATACGCAGGCAGGCACAGAAATCACCTCATAGCAGATACCATTGAGAAGATAGTCTGTTTGCACAGACAGTAGTAGTGGGCTTAATTGTTTGGAGAAGGAAAGCATGCTTTTTCTATTACTAACTTTGTAAACTACCACTTTTTTCAAGGCAGGAGGGAGTGATGCTATGGTAGGCAAAAGGGTAGGTAAGTCTGATTAAAGAAGTCATGCCATCGTGGGACTGAGGAAACTTAAACCCCAACACCTTAGGAAACAACTCTGTAACATCCAAACTTTCAGTGGTGCAACAACTGGGGCATAGTTGATTACGCTGTAACAGTAAGGCTCAATACACGGATGTTCATTTCCTTAAAACATGGAGGTGCTCTGTTCTAACCTGTGGAATACGTTTCCCACTCAGGAGTGCTGCATTGCCCTGTAGGCAGTTTCCATTGCAGACATGCCTCTGCCCCAGCCACTCCAGGCCTGTGAATGGAACAGGACCTCCTTCAGCTGAGACGGCTCACATCTAGTCATTAGTACATTAGGATCCAAAAGCACCAATCAACTAAGAGAGAATTTTCTGCCTGTTCAGTATAGGAAGGATGACACTAACTTATTTCTTATCTCTAGTACTCAAGAGTAACATGACCTGGGAGTGCTTACATCAAAGAATGAAGAAGTTTCATTAAAGTGGTGTGGGGTGTTTAGATGGAATTTACCTACACTGAGTTTAGTCCGGAGGTATCCATCAGTTCTTAAAACAGCATCAACCAGTAAGTCAAAAGGTCAGCCAAATGCCCATGGCCACTGAAAGGTCTGTGAATTTACACAGCTCCTACATTTCATCCATGACCGTCTAAGGCCTGTTTCTCCTTTGATCTGTGTCACAGTTCATGAATTTATGTAGGATGGTATAAGACTGGATTCCTTGTTGCAAGGACACTGGTAGGTACTCAGGATCTCTTGGCATGTACAGTGAAAGGATGACAGCATCGGCATAAGAAAGAACGCTTGTGCCTGTAATCACCTGCTCTCAGCTTGTGGAACCTCTGGTGTTCCACTCAGGAGACTTCTGGGAGTTCTATTATTTGTATCCTAAACTCAATAGATACCCTAATTATACCACTAAAAGGCACAGTATTAAATAACAAAAGCAATTTACTTAAAAAACAAAATATTGCTGTGTTCCATATTATCATCTATAAATGTAACTGGGATTGAACAAATAATAGCTAGTAGAATAATAACAAAGAAGATTCCACATGTACATTGAAACACACTGTGATGGATAATTGGACTTCTGTTTTGGGTTTTATTTTTTCTTATACTGTTTATATATTTGTTTTGTATTTTGATACTTAGACTCCAACAATCATTCTGGTTTTGAAAGAATGCCATATTGTGTGATTTCTGCTTCATTTTTCATTAAAGAAGCTAATGGGCTGACTTGCATTTCAAGAACATTCAGACAGCACAGAGTCTAGCTAATCAAATTACAGCGGCCAAAAACTTGAATAATGACAAACAGGTACAAATAATTTAGGCCTAGTTAAGAAGTTACTCCCTGGGGTGTCAACGGTGCTGAGAAGTCAGTACAGCCCTAGATGTAGCAGTGCTTTAATTTGTAGTCATCTATGAGGCTTCTTCCCAATTCTCAGCCCCTCTTGGTTCCTAGCCATTGCCAGTGCCTATGTTACCTACCTTCATCTTAGTGCTGCACTCTACTTTTTAAGCTTACACATAGCCTGTGTTTAGGTTTTCCAGATTCAGTTTCTGTTGCTTATAAAAGAAACTCTTAGGGGCCAGCACTGTGGCACCAGCATCCTATCTGGGTGCTGGTTTGAGTCCCAGCTTCTCCACTTCTGATCCACCTCCACACTAACAGCCTGAGAAAGATGGCCCAGGTGGCTGGGTCCCTGCCATCAATGTGGAAAAAGCTCCTGGCTCTTAGCTTCGGATTGCCCCAGATCCATCTGTTGCAGCTGGAGTGAACCAGCAAATGTAAGATCTCTCACTGTGTCTCTCCTTGTCTCTCTGTAATTCTGTCTTTCAAATAAATTAATATTTTTTTTAAAAAAGGAACTCTTATTAATGCAAGTGAAAAGGATATGGACAGGAATTAAATTCTCATCTTAGTTGGGAGGAATAATTAGCAAAGGTATAAACTGGCATCACACGTGTATGAAACTGAAGGGCTGGAAGGGGAAAAAACAAAAAACAAAACAGGCATGAAAGATTCAGGAACCAGACAGTAAGCTCCACTGGAAGGGAGACAAGAACAAGCTAGCCGAAGGGGCAGGTATCGGCTTAGCTCTGAGAAGTGAGTCTTCATTACTAACAACAAAAGAACAAAACTGACTGCTGCTTTTCTCGTAGCATGATCAGATCAACTTCAAGCATCCTGTAGGGCTGAAGATATTATACTACTGTAATAAACAGTAATAATGGATAATTAGGAGAAACAAAAAGCTGATAGTAGTTTAAGGTTAGAATCATTCTTGGCAAGAATTTGATGAGAAAAATTTGTGATTTTTTTCCCCATTCTTCACTCTCTGGATTATTATTTCATTAACCACCCTTGATGCAGCATGCTTTAACTATGTATTTGCTACATAAAATCAATTTACATGCAGCTCTTTGTCCTTCTAGGAACTCATCTATTAGATGCATGGCATATTCGCTCAGTGCTGTGAAATTTATCTCTTTATTAATTCTCCCACATTGACGGCAGGGACCCAGCCACCTGGGCCATCTTTCTCAGGGTGTTAGTATGGAGGTGGATCAGAAGTGGAGAAGCTGGGACTCAAACCAGCACCCAGATAGGATGCTGGTGCCACAGTGCTGGCCCCTAAGAGTTTCTTTTATAAGCAACAGAAACTGAATCTTTAACAGACAGAGTGACAAATAAAAGAGGGCAGAGACAGAGAGAGAAACAAAGAGAGAAGGAGAGATTTTTTTATCCACTGATTACCTCCCCAGAGGCACTTACAGCAGAAGCTGTGCCCTGCCTAAAGTCAGGAGCCCAGAACTCCATCTGGGTCCTTTATGTGGGTGGCAGGGGCCCAAGCACTCTGGCCATCCTCCACTATTTTCCTGGGTGCATTAACAAGGAGCTGGACTGGAAGCAGAGGAGTCAGGTCTCCAACCAGCACTCTGATATGGGATGCAGGCATCCCAAGTGGTGGTTTAACCCACTGTACCATATCGGCCCCATGTGCTCCATTTTTAACTTTAAAAATTCTTCTGATACTAAAAGGAAAGCAAAAAAACTTTATACATTTAGAGTCTAAAAGAAACTTCTTCATTCTTTTTCCCTTAGATGATACAGGCAACAATGCATATATCCTTTCAAATATTTTATACGATTTTACATACATATTTATAAAAACATATAAATGAACTTCTCTTGTATTAATTTAGTAATCACTTATTCATCTCCAAGATTTTTCCAATCATTCCTTAAAAACACACTAAATTCCATGCAGTTTTTTTTTTTCATTTTCAATTCTCTTTATATACAAAAGATCAGTTTAGTATATATTAGGTAACGATTTCAACAGTTTGCCCCCATATAATTCCATGCAGTTTTCATTCAGGAAACTAATTTTAAACCTATAGGATAAACAGAGTATTGCACTTGGCAGTTAATTGTGGCCATGGCCTAATGAAAAAATGTCAAGATTTAACATTTATTTTTTTAAAAAGATTTTTCATTTATTTGAAAAGGAGAGTAATGGAAAACAAGAGAGTGACAAAGAGAAAGAGATCTCCCACAACTTCAATCCCTAAATGTCTGTAATGGTCCCGGCGCTGCCAGAACAAAGCCACCTGGAATTCCACCTAAGTCTCCCACATGGGTTTCAGGGGCTCAGGTACTTGGTATATCATCCACTACTTTCCCAGGTGCATTATGAGGGAGCTAGAATGGAAACAAAACAGCCAGGACATGAACCAGTGCCAATAAGGGATAGTGTCACAGGTGGTGGCTACAATGCTAGACCCAAGATGTAGCATTTTTGATTCAAAGTTATTATTATAATATTAAGAATGGTATATGTAAGTTAATCACAACAAAATATTTTCCCCTATATTCCAGGGATATAAAAGGAAAAATAACAATCTCTATAAAAACATTTTGGAAAAAAAAGTAACGTGGGAACTGAAAATACTTACATTGTATCTATGAGTGTCATCTCAATGTTCCTTGTCAGTAATACAGGATCAGGAACAGAATAGTCAAGAATTGTAGCATGGGATAATAGCTGTAATCCCAATTCATTTTACAAGCAATACTGTGCAGAGAATTTACAGATACAGACAGTAATGCAATGAGAATTTACTTACTATAATTTGCTTTTACGTACAATCATATGACACTAATGTTTTAAAAATTTGTTGAAAAATTTACTTATTTGATAGTAAAAAAAGACAGATAGACATACAGGGACATTCCATGTAATGATTCACTCCCCAAATGCCTGCATCAGCTGGGGCTGGGTTAGGTTGAGGCCAACAAGTAGGGACTCAATGCAGATATCCCTCAGGGAAGGCAGGAACCCACCTACTTCAGCCGTCACCTGCTGTCTTCAAAGGTGTACGTGAGCAGAAGGCTGCAACTGGGAGTGCAGCGGGGACTCAAATCAAGACACTCCAAGATGAGATGCAAGTGTCCTGAGTGGCATCTTAACTGCTGTGACAAATGTCTGCCCCAAGAATCCAATACTTAAAATTTAAAAAAAGAAATCCTTCCTTGTAATTCAACATCAGAAACTCTATTAATAATTTCCATAAGTATAACAGAATCAGAAACACTGACCATCTCAATAAAAGCCAAAGAAGTAACTGATTAATTAGTCACGGTACACGAAAACACATATACACCATTCAGGAGTAAGAAATAGAACACTTGAGATTGGCGCAGCAGGTTAAAGCCTGGCCTGCAGTGCTGGCATCCCATTTGAGCACCAGTTCGAGTCCCAGCTGCTCCAATTCTTATCCAGCTTTCTGCTACTGCCTGGGAAAGCAGCAGAGGATGACCCAAGTGTTTGGGCCCCTGCAACCAGATGGGAGACCCAGAAGAAGCTCCTGGCTCCTGGCTTCAGATCAACTCAGCTCTGGCTGTTGGTGGCCATTCGGGGAGTGAATCAGCAGATGGAAGGCCTCGCTCTCTCGCTCTCTCTCTCTCTGACTCAACCTCTCTCTGTTACTGTCTTTCAAATAAATACAATAAATCTTTAAAAAACAAGAAATAGGCCAGCGCCATGGCTCCCTTGGCTAATCCTCCGCCTGTGGCACCGGTACCCCGGGTTCTAGTCCCAGTTAGGGGGCCAGGTTTTGTCCTGGTTGTTCCTCTTCCAGTCCAGCTCTCTGCTGTGGTCCAAGAAGGCAGTGGAGGATGGCCCAAGTGCGTGGGCCCTGCACCCTTGTGGGAGACCAGGAGGAAGCACCCAGCTCCTGGCTTTGGATTGGCGCCATGCTGGCCATAGCATCCATTTGGAGGGTGAACCAACAGAAGAAAGACCTTTCTCTCTGTCTCTCTCTCTCACTGTCTAACTCTGACTGTCCAAAAAAAAAAAAAAAAGAAGTAGAACACTTGAGAATCTTGATAAAGTGGATGGCAAAGCCTCATAGCAATCATTGTATTTTCCTGATAAAGCTTGAGCATACTGCAGTAAAGTCAGGCATAATAATTTAATCACTATTTCCATTAACCATTGTACTGGAGGTCCAGTTTATAATAAAGAGAAAATAAAGTGGTTTAGAAGTAAAAAAGGGAAGGATTTTTCTTATTTACAAATGATAGGATTGTCTCTATAGGATATTTTTAATGTAATAAAGAAACAAAATACGCAAGAACAATTAAGCAAAATTTCACATTATGAGACCAGTATATAAAAAACTGATGCCCTTTTTATACATTAATAACGAATTAGAAAATGTAATTTAAAGAAAGCTACCTTCAATTTTAGCACTAAGATAAAGGCACCTATAATGCAAGATGTTTAAAACTTTAAAAGGTTGAATTACAAAAGATTACAGAACACAAAATACTTGAATAAATGCATAAATACACATTTATAAATAAGAATGCATTTCCTTAATAAATTCTATTTTCAAATTTAATGAAAAGTCCATTCAAAAACAAATGGGGCTTTTTATGGATCTTGGCTGGCTCATGCTAAAATTTGTATGAAAGATCAGAATTAAGAATAGTTAAGGCAAAAATAAGGAAAAAAAGATTTTCAAAATGTAAACATGGCTGAGTGATGAGAGTTCATTATGGTACTGTCCTTTTCTGTGTCAAAAATATTTCCCAGTTAAGCTTAAATTTTTTTAGAAGGAAGTAAAAGACAACAGTCATATTTTAAGGGAGCCCTTTTCGTAACTGTTCGCATCAAATTCTAGCCTTTAAGACTTCGTCACTATGGAACCAAAACAAAATACAGAATTCTCTGGGCTTCCCAGGATGATGTAAGATGACGCCCGACTGCTGTAACCCCTATTTCACAGCTGCTTTAATCTCAATGACTTACGCATTCTAGGACAAATGTGGTTTTACACATTTGAAACTTTTAAATGTCCCATTTGTCTACCTCAGGCTCCCAAGATCCATTTTTCTTAAAAAGGCCAACTGGATCCCTCAGCTTAAAAAATTGGAAGCAACCTCTCTCCTTGAGTTAAAAACAACTTCTGATAGCCTCACAGGAAAAAAAATTTAAAAAAAATTAGGCCGTCCAGGGAAGCCTTAGAAGAAAGTTTCTAGGAGAGGGGCGGTACCTCCAGCTGCAGAATCAGAGACTCAGGCCCACACCCGCTCTCTCCACCGTGCGCGAAGCCCTGCGGAGCGCTGCCCCTCCCAACCGCGACCCTCAACTGCGCACCCCGGGTCCAGCGCCCAGAGACCCCGAGCTCCGCCCACCGCTGGAGCCCCGCCCACGTCCCGCCCACACCGCCCTCGCCCCGCCCCCGTGGGTCCCGGAACGCCCTGCGCGCGCCTCTGGGAAGGCGGGGCTGGTCGGGCTCGCGCTGAGCCGCTGTCAGAATTCCCGGGACTTCCACTCGCAACTGCGCTTCCGGCAGAGTCTGCGGGTGCCCCACTCCACACTTCGGTGAGTAGCCTCAGGATTCAGGACCGGAGACGCGGTCACGGCGGGCCGGGCGTCCGCGGCCAGCGCCTGCGCGCCCGCCCGCCAGCCAATCTGGTCGCAGGTTGCCTGCCGCCGCCCTTTGACCCTGCGCCCCTCGGGCGGGGGCGGCTCCGAGCGCGCGGCTGGGGCCGCGGGGCCCTTTTCTGGGGGCTCCCTGTCACTCACAGCCCCACGTCTTACTGGGTTTAGTTTGGTTGCCTTTTCCCCTGATTGCTACCCCGCCAGCCTGCCCTCTGCCTAGTCTTCCGAGCGGGAGCCGCTGCGGCCTTTTAACCCCCTCGCCCCTTCAAGTTGAATTTTCCGGGCCGCCGGAAGCCGTCTTTCAGCGCCTTGTCCTCGGGCCCCAGCTTCCGAGGGGTTTTGGGGCGGCCGGGGGTGTGGAGGGAGTGAGGCCTGGCGGGCCCGCGGTGCGCCGTGCCCCTGGCCTGCGCCTGTGCCCCGGCGCCGTTGGGCGTCGGCAGAGGCGTTCGGAATGGCGAGGCGGCCGGGGAGATGGAGCCTCCGTTCACCTGTTAGGGTGCTCGGCTGAGTCTGGGGGTGCAACTCTGCGGGACCGGTGCTTCTGAGTTTCCGATTTATGAAGGAGCAGCTTGAAGGAAGACAGGACAGTTCGCTTCCCGTGTTGTTGCGAGGCTCTAAGGATACGTGTTAGGAGAAAATGTGGCAATACTTTAACAAGGGACAAAAGGGTAATGTTATCATATAAACTTAAAAGACAGATGGGACAAGGGTGGGCTGTTCGCCTTAGAGTGTTTGAGGCGGGAGTTTGAAAGTAAAATAAGGCATAAGATCCAGGTGTTGGTGATAGTCACACCGGTGAGATGCTGCAAGTTTTGTCCTGACCTTACATGGGAAGCATGTCTAGAGTTGCTGTTTACACATAACGTGTGTGATCGCAACACAGACTGTCTTCCGGTTGTTCGGGCTGCAGTTTAAGGAGTGGGTAAAAGTTAACCATTTTTTTTCCAAGTCCATAGTCTTTAAAAGAAAACATGGCCACATGCCAGCATTCATCCATGTCTCTCTCTCATTCTCTCTCTCTCTCTCCCTCTCTCTCTCTCACACACACACACACACACACAACAACAACAACAAAAAAAACCCTGTGCAATGGTCTCTGATTTAACTAATACCATGTGGGAAAGTAGAATAGTACAGGGGAAAGTTCTAGAGCCAGGCTTCTCTGTCCCTTACTAGGAATTTAACCTTAGATTGCAGGGCTGCTTGCTAGTCTAGGGGCATTGAAAAAGTTACCAACTACTCATTGTCATCACCGGTGCAGAAAATTCTACTTCATAGGTGCCGTGAAGAGTACAATGGAAAGGTGTCTCAGTTACATATAAGTGAAGTTTTGTTCATCAAAGGGTCCAGTATTTAAAGTAAAACGGATTTGGGCAAGGCAGCTTTTGTACTGAAACATTCTGAAAGTTGCAGATGTGCTGTCTGGTATTAGTTATGTTTATCTCCAGCTACTTCATACAGAATAGTAAGAAAAACTTCACAGAGGCTGCATAATTAATTTGTAATAATTAAGAGGTGTGATTTATTTTGTCTTTTCTGAGTTACATGACAATAGAAAAGTTTTAAAATAGGTGTTTTCACAGTACTTCTGGATCTCTGTCTCCAGGCTAGCTAGATATGTCTAATAATTTTTTCTTAGTACTCACTAAATTTCAAAGTCAGCTAACATTTCAAAAGATTAAGACCGCAAAAAACCCTTAATTGTGTTTAACTTAATTGTGAGTAATATAACTACCCTTAAAAGAGAACAGATTTTCAATAGCTGATACCTTATTAGGTTCCTGTAGGGGAATCCATATACCTGCAGTAATTTATTTTTCTTGGGTGACTTCTGAGGCTTATTCCTTTTGTTGAAACCAAATGAGTAGTCCCCCCGCCTCTTTACTGCAAAATCATCAGACATTGAAGAATCTAAGGGACTGCTGTGTTTTTAAAATGGTGAAGATAATAATTCTTACTAGAATGGATTTTTTAAATTATCAAATCTTGATTCTTCCTGTGTAATATTCTCAATATACACTATAAGCATGTCAAGTGTATTTGTCAATAGAATGTTTATATTCTCACTGCCCAAATATGTACCAATGTCAAAAGCAAAAGGGGCAGAGATTAAATGCTTTACACTGAACAATTAATGATTGCTAAGTATAAACTAGTGACTGTATACCAGATATGTTGGGTTATAATAGGGTATCAAGATAAAGACATTTTATAACATGTAAATATGTCATGTGATGAAATATATAACATAAATGGCAATTTAAAAGAAGATAATGCTGTTCCCATAGAATATGAGTGAATACTTTTCTTTCTCTAATCATTAGAACTATCAAGAAGAGGAAGCAGCATTTTGGTTAGGGCTTGAACAATGAGTGATGTTTTAGAAATTAGCCATTTCGGCCGGCGCCGCGGCTCACTGGGCTAATCCTCCGCCTTGCGGCGCCGGCACACCGGGTTCTGTCCCGGTTGCCCCTCTTCCAGGCCAGCTCTCTGCTATGGCCCGGGAGTGCAGTGGAGGATGGCCCAAGTGCTTGGGCCCTGCACCCCATGGGAGACCAGGAGAAGCACCTGGCTCCTGCCATTGGATCAGCACGGTGCGCCGGTGGTGGCGGCTGTTGAAGGGTGAACCAACGGCATAGGAAGACCTTTCTGTCTGTCTCTCTCTCTCACTGTCCACTCTGCCTGTCAAAAAAAAAAAAAAAAAAAAAAAACCATTTAGGGGATAGACATTTGGAGAAAAACCTGTGTTGGTTTTAGTTGCTTGAATTGCTTGCCAGATACCCATCTTTAATCATTATCATCAACATAATACATAATTGCTAAGCTAGATATAATTCTAAGGGTTTTACAATATCCACTCATTTTATCCTAATATATATATATATATATATATATATATATATACATATATATATACACCATGAGAAAGGTAACAATTCATTTTACAGATGGGGAAAGAAGTGAAGAAAGACTGGGTCATTCGTATAGATCAAATAACTAAAAAATGGCCAAGCTGGAATTTTGAGCTCAGGCATTCGAAAGCAGAAGAGAGCCCATACTTTTTATCAGAATGATCTTCCTTTATTTAAATCAAGTTGACTTTATTATTAATTGATACTTTGAAGTTAGAATAGAGCCAGTGGATCCTTCATATTAATGATATAATAAGCCCTTTAAGTGATGTAAAAAGAGAGAAAGGGAGTGGCTTAAGAAATTGCATTTACATTTGGGGCATGAAAAGAACAACAAAAAAATGAAGCAGTTTCTGTAAATTCACAGCTTTTGTTTTCTACTCATTTGTACATCCTGAAAATGAAACTGGCAGATCTAAAAGTTTCAGTTCCTTGTGTACTGTATTCCTTCACTGTTCATTTATTCTTAAATCCTAGTAGTAGTTACTGTGGGATTAAGACATTATTCTTGCAAGTTATTTTCACAAAAACTTTATTGCATGATTCAGATAACTGTTGGAAGCCAAAGCGGACATTATGCTCTTTTTTTTTTTTAAAGATTAAGTGATCACTGAACTGCATCCATGTGGCAGATTTGAACATATATTTTCAGATCAACATGCTTTTAATTATATATTCTGTTTTCCACTCATTATACAATTGATTCACAGTTGAAGTCAACATCTGAAAAGTCAATGTCTTAATAATTTCTAAGTCCAGTAGTTATTTCTGCCATTCTTGTTGGTTGTTCAACATTTATTACCATTGATTATATCCTTACAAAATACCATTCTAAATCAGCTTTTCTTCTTTGTGAATCATTTTTGTTCTGGTTTTAAACAATGTAAGAAAGTGTTACTGTATTTTCTCATCTAGATATAACATTTTGCATGTTTATTTCCTTCTGCGTATCTTAAACATGGTTGATATTGTTGGGGTTCTTTTGTACCTCTTACAAGGAATTGGACTAGGCTCAAAGTGTAACAGTAAAAATTTATTACAGGAAATAAAATACACTCCTCAAGAGTCCAGGAGTTGGCCAGCAGATCAGAGACCTGAGGCCCCTCGTTACATATTTCATAGGCACAGTTAGATATTGGGTGAGGTGCCCTTTCTATGCTTCTGGATCATCTGTCTGACCTACAGGCCATCTAGCCATTATCATTTCTATACCTGCAGCTTCTAAGTGAAGGATTTTCAAGCTTGCATTTTTTTCTTCAACTTTAAGTAGCCCTTTTCTGGCTCCAGGGGTGAGGATATGCCATAAAGAAACTGAGAAAAGATTTTTTTTTTAGGCTTCCCCAGTTAACCTTTTCTGTCTCAGTAACATATCACATCCACAATTTTCTTCAGCTGCATGTCAAAATTCTCACTTTAAGTGAAGGCAAGGATTTCTTATCTCAATAACATGGAAATATCAAAATATCGGATTACAGAAGCATGTCAAAATGATTATATCACCTCATTATTCCTGTCCAATGCTTTGGGGCTGTCACATTCCACACATAGACATTCCACTCACTGGAGGTTTTCAGTCCAGAGCTCACTGTACTGAATGAGTTGCTGCTTCCCAATAATAAACGTGTTAGTTAACAGTTCAAGTCTTCCAGTTTGTTCTCAGCATTCTTTTTTTTATGATTTTTAAAATAATTTTTGATTTAGAGAAAAGTTGTAAAAGCGGTATAAACAATTCAACAATTCCTGTTTGTTGTTCTGCAGATTTACCAAATAGCTGTACTTTACCTTCCTTATCATACATGTGTTCACACACACTTAAATGTTGTACTGTAAATGTAGTCATCCCTTAGTAAGCATGAAGAATTTGTTCACTCAGATACAGAAATCTTTGGAAACTCAAATCCCTTATTTTAAAAAAGCACAATATTTGCATATAATCCATGAACATTCTCCTATAAGCCTTTAGTCATCTTCAGATTGCTTATAATATCTACTCCAAAGTAAATGCTGTTTAAATAGTTTTTGTACAGTATTTTTTAGGGAATAATGACAAGAAAAAAAGTGTGTATATGTTCAATTCAGACATATTTTTGAATGTTTTCTAACTTGTTCAGTTTATGAGTGTGAAATTCTCAAATACCATACACATTATTTATGTTTGTGCATTTTTGTGTGTGCATGTGAATGTATGCATAAATGGTATGTGTACCATGTATTTGTATGTTTGTATAGTTTTGTTTTATGTGCTGTCTGATGTTTCCTCATGATTAAATAAGATTGATTTTTTCAAAGAGTTATCACAGCCGTGAGTCTCTCCTCTTGTTGGATCCTGTAGATATTCATGATAATATCTGTTTATCCAAAACTAATTGAGGAAATTAGTATTGACCACTTGTTTAAGATGGTGTTTGGTAGGTTCTCCATCCACTAAGTTGCTGTATTTCCCCCTGTAATGAGATTTTTCAGGAGAAATACTTTGTCAATATGTGGATATCCTGTTTCTAATCACACTTTTTCTCCCTCATTAATGATTCTTCGCTAAGTTATTATTCTTTGCTTTGGTTTTCTGCTGATGTAACAAAATATCTGATACTATATAATTTATAAGGAGTAGAGATTTATCTCACAGTTGTGGAATTTGGGATGTCCAAGATCAAGAAGCTCGCAGCTTGTGCTATTTATTGGGTGGTGCTGCTCTCTACTCCCAAGATAATGCCCTGATACATATCATTAGGAGTGCTATCTTTATTTTTATTATTATTATTATTTTTTTTTTTTTTTGACAGGCAGAGTGGATAGTGAGAGAGAGAGACAGAGAGAAAGGTCTTCCTTTTTGCCGTTGGTTCACCCTCCAATGGCCGCTGCGGCCAGCGCATCTCGCTGATCCGAAGCCAGGAGCCAGGTGCTTCTCCTGGTCTCCCATGCGGGTGCAGGGCCCAAGCACTTGGGCCATCCTCCACTGCACTCCCGGGCCATAGCAGAGAGCTGGCCTGGAAGAGGGGCAACCGGGATAGAATCCGGTGCCCCAACCGGGACTAGAACCTGGTGTGCCGGCGCCGCAAGGCGGAGGATTAGCCTTTTAAGCCACGGCGCCAGCCAGGAGTGCTATCTTTATGTGGTCAGTGAGCAGAAGAGCACAAACCTATTCCCAAAGTCCATTTTTTAAAAAGATTTATTTATTTATTTATTTATTTTTATTTGACAGAGTTAGTGAGAGAGAGAGAGAGAGAGACTAGAGAGAAAGGTCTTTCTTCCATTGGTTCACCCCCCAAGTGGCCGCTACGGCCAGCATGCTGAGCCAATTTGAAGCCAGGAGCTGGGTGCTTCCTCCTGGTCTCCCATGCGGGTGCAGGATCCAAGCACTTGGGCCATCCTCCACTGCCTTCCCTGGCCACAGCAGAGAGCTGGACTGAAAGAGGAGCAACTGGGACTAGAAACCGGTGCCACAGGCGGAGGGTTAACCAAGTGAGCCACGGTGCTGGCCTTATTTGAAAGTCAGACTTACACAGAGCGAAGGAGAGGCAGAGAGAGAGAGAGAGAAAGTCTTCCATCCGCTGATTCACTCTTCAATTGGTTTGCAACAGCTGGAGCTGTGCCAATCTGGAGCCAGGAACTTCTTCCGGGTCTCCCACATGGGTGCTGAGACCCAAGGACTTGGGCCATCTTTCGCTGCTTTCCCATGCCATACCAGAGAGCTGGATTGGAAGAGGAGAAGCCAGGACTCGAACTGGCATACATGTAGGATGCTGGTGCTGTGGTGTAATGGGTAAAGTGACTTTATCCGTTATGCCACAATGCCAGTCCCCCCACAGTCTTTATATAACAGCATTAATCCAGTCATGCGCTCTCCAGACTTCTCCCATTAGTTCACATTTTTCACCAGTGTTGAATTGAGAATTACATTTCCAACCTGTAACTTTTGGGGGACGCATTCAGACCATGGCATTTGGTAGTTGTGCAGTAGTGATATTCTGATTCTGTTATACCATATAAATATATTAGTTGGTGTTCTAACAGAAGAAAGTATCCTTTATCCCATTTATTTAACATCCTTAAAAGTATAATTATGGAAAGTGATCTTTTGAAATCATTTCCTAGTATTGTATTGTTCTTTCTCTATTCAGACTTACCAATTTTTGCTTTATATATTTTGATACTCTGATATTGGGTGTTTATATATTTAAAATTGTTATATCTTTCTGTTGAATTTATCCTTTTTTCATTAAATAATGGCGGGTGTCTCTTGTGAACAGTTTTTGACTTAAAATCTTTTTTTTTTTCTGTTATAAGTTTATCCATCTTGTTCTCTCTGTACTACAATTTGTGTGGACTATCTGGTTTTATCGCTTCACTTTGAGTCTACATATGTCCTTAAGTCTAAAGTGACTTTCTTGTTCATGACATGCAATTGAATCTTTTTTTTTTTTTAATCTACTCAGCCATTCTATAACTTTTGATAAGGGAGTTTATTCTATATTTTTTTTAGTAATTATTGACAGATAAGGATTACTGCCAGTTTTAAATTGTTTTTGGTTTTATAGTTTTTAGTTTTGTCCTTCCCTTCTAAATATCTAAAGAGTAAGAACTGAGTTTTACCAATCAGCTTATGTCTTGTGACACCCATCATAAATTTTTTTTTAAAAGATGTATTTATTTATTTGAAAGGTAAAGTTACAGAGAGAAACTGGGAGAAACAGAGAGATATCTTCCATCTGCTGGTTCACTACCCAGGAGTCCACAATGGCCAGTGCTGGGCCAGACCAAAGCCCGGAGCCTGGAACTTATTCCACGCCTTGATATGGGTCTAAGGGCCCAAGCACTTGGTCCTTCTGCTGCTGCTTTCCCAGGCACAAAAGCAGGGAGCTGGATGGAAAGTAGAGCAGCCAAGACTTGAACCAGTACCGATATGGGATGCCAGCTTCACAGGTAGTGGCTTTACCCACTATATCATAAGGCTAGTCCTAGTATAAAGGTCTTTTTTTGTTTTTAACATAATGTATTTGTTCAATTGAACTGAATTTTTCATATTTCACTTTTTGTGTATTTGGTTGTTTGGATATTGCAAAAAAAATAAAATGATTTTTTGGTTTTTTCCTCCCTCTGGAGAGGAATAGTTTAGATTCTTTTGTCTTAAAGTCAACTATGTTAATTTTTACAAGCATAATGCTTATTTTAGCTCTCTCTCTCTTTTTTTAAAAAAATATTGATTTATATTTAAAAGGCAGTTTACAGAGAGGTAGAGGCAGAGAGCTATATATAGAGAGAAGTCCTCCATCTGCTGGTTCACTCCCCAGATGGCTGTAACCACCAGAGCTGCACTGATCCGAAGCCAGTAGTCAGGAACTTCTGGGTCTCCCATGTGGGTGCGGGAGCCCAAGCACTTGGGATCAGAAGTGGAGCAGCTGGGATTTGAACTAGTGCCCATATGGGATGCCAGCACTGCAGGAGGCAGCTTTGCCCACTGTGCCACAGCACAGGCCCCACTATGTCTTTTTTTTTTTTTTTAAGATGTATTTATTTATTTAAAAGATAGAGTTACAGAGAGAGAGAAAGACAGAGACAGAGATCTTCCATCAGTTGGTTTACTCTCCAGATGGCTACAGCAGCCAGGGCTGGGCTATGCCCCCACACTAGGAGTCAGAAACTTTATCTGGGTCTCTCACATGAGTTCAGGGGCTCAACTTACTTGGGCTATCCTCTGCTGCTTTCCCCGGTGCAGAATAGGGAGCTGGATTGGAAATGAAGCAGCTGGGACACAAACTGGCACCCATATGGGATGCTAGTGTCATAGGCTATGGCCTAACGTTCTGCACCATAAAGCTGGCCCCCTATCTTATTTTCTTAATTAACAAGCCCACCTTCGTTTGTAGTCACAGTGTATAAACGTAATTGTTCTATTGAAATATCAATCTTATGGGAGGTTATCCCTACCTAAATCCGAGTCTTAAAAACAACATAAATCATTCCTTTGGTAATTTTATTTTCAGATTTTAGGATGGAAAATATTTGACAGGAAAGAATTTTTTATTATACTGGTGAACTAACATAGTTATTAAAAAAAGAAAAACTAAAAAAAAAAAAAAGAAAAACTCAGATAGTTCACCTATTCCTTTGCTGAGAGTCAATTTTTATAGTTTTATGTCAGAGAAAGAGGGAACTGATGTGATAAGAGTATAGCCATGGGTAAAAGGGAAGATACCAAGTAAAGGGTCAGAAAAGTTTTGTAATCAATATAGTTTCTCTAGAGTTTTATGGATTTTTATCTACATTTAATTATGTTTACAGATATTTATATTTATAGCATACATGTATCTATACAGCAGTGCATATTAATATTAATGTATGTATATATTTGCATATGCATGTACATATGTGTATTGGAGTGTATGTGCACGTATATATGCAAACATTCATATAAATGTAGTAAACACATTTAAATATGTATAAGGGTATTTAAATGTGGAAAATGGAATTAAGAGGTAAGTTTATTTTTGGTGCAAAATACCAAAATTCATGCCTATGTGGAGTCATCAAAGAGTTCATGAAAATTACATATTATGAAAAAGCTGGCCGGCACCACGGCTCACTAGGCTAATCCTCCGCCTGCAGCACCAGGAGGAAGCACTTGGCTCCTGGCTTCGGATCGGCTCAGTGCCCCGGCCATAGCGGCCATTTTGGGGGTGAACCAACGGAAGAAAGACTTTTCTCTCTGTCTCTGTCTCACTGTCTAACTCTGGCTGTCAAAAAAAAAAAAAAAAAAAAAAGAAAAAAGAAAAAAAAGAAAAGGAAAAAGCTGTATGTGCATTTCAAAAAATCCTTGCCTCTGGATAAATTTACCCTTGAATTCCAGTTTTCCATGACCTTTTTGAAATGCCTTTTTACCTTTTGACATAAAATTTTGAAACAGACAAAGTAAAATTAATATTTGTTAGATGTGCTTGTGTGGTAACAAAACTGTGTCATTTTGATTATTCTTTATTCTTTAGGTGTAGTTATATTGATAATTAAACAAGGTGGGCATTAAAAATAATCTCTATGATTTTAGCTCAAGAGAAATATTCTTGGGGTGGGCATTTGGTGGTCACTGGTGGTTTAGATGGCAGTTAAGGCACACGTCCCATATCTGAGTATTGGGGTTTGATACCAGCTCTAGATCCTGATTGTTGTTGCTGCTAATGAAGATGCTGGGAGGCAGCATTGATGATCAAGTACTTGGACCCTTGGTACTCCTATAGAAGACTTGGGTTGAGTTCTCATTTCCCAACTTTGGCCCCACCTAACCCTGGCTGTTTTGAGCATTTGTAGAGTGAACCACAGGTGACAACTCTTGTTTTTCTTCTTTGTGTTTGTCTCTGAAATAAATAAAATAAATAAATATGGTTGATAATTTTAGTACTTTCACATAAAGAGAAGCAGGAGTTTGTAGGGAATTTTAGGTGTTTACCTTATTATCAGGGTTAGTTTAGATAACAGTATATCACAATTCTAGATAATAGTATATCACAAAGGTCATATTTTATAAAATAGTTTATGTCAACTTTTCAGCAATTACCTAATAAGACATTTCTACCTAAAGAGACTTAAATATTTTATTCATATAATGTATATATTTATAGATATGTGAATATACACCAATAGTATGTGTATGTACAAAATACTTTTTCAAACTTAAGAATACATACAATGACATCATTTTAGAACTTATAAATTAATTTAAATTTTTTTTTTTTTTTATTTTTGACAGGCAGAGTGGACAGTGAGAGAGAGACAGAGAGAAAGGGCTTCCTTTTGCCGTTAGTTCACCCTCCAATGGCCGCCGCGGTAGGCGCGCTGCGGCCTGCTCACCGTGCTGATCCGATGGCAGGAGCCAGGTGCTTCTCCTGGTCTCCCATGGGGTGCAGGGCCCAAGGACTTGGGCCATCCTCTACTGCACTCCTTGGCCACAGCAGAGAGCTGGCCTGGAAGAGGGGCAACCGAATAAGTTAATTTTTAACATTCAGTATTTTCAAAGTTACAATTATATTTTTAATACCTTCTCAGACTCAGTTTTATGACTTTTTAAAACAAAAGTTCTACAAGGAGTTCACAAGAAACAACTTTCTTGTGCCTAAATTCGTAGTGGAATAAAAGATTTTCTGTAAACACCTCCAGTAATGACTATCATGAACAAAAATAAATAAATAAATAAATAAATAAATAAATTAGGAATATCTAGTGTAATTATCTTTTTTCTCTATTATTTTTAAAAAATTTTCTAATTCTATTCCATTTTAAAACATAATTTAAAATTTGAAATTACTCATTTCTTATGAAATTGTTATTTTAGTTAAACATTTTTGAAAATTATCTTATGACTAGATTTTAATATACTGCTAAGTATTTATTTTTTATTAAAAAACTATTGTTCTTATTTTATTCAAAAGACAGAAAGACCAACAGACAGACAAAGATCTTCCATCAGTTGGTTCACTCACTAAATGCTAGCAACAGCCATATCTAGACCAGGCTGAGACCTGGAGCCTGAAACTTAATCGAGTCTCTCATTTAGAAAGCAGGGCCTCACCTACTCAAGACATCACCTCCTGCCTGTGATTGTGTGCATTCGTAAGAAGCTAGAATCAGAAGCAGAGCCAAGACTTGAACCTAGGGACTCTGATATGAGGATGTGAGATCTTAAAAGGGAATTTAATCATTTAATCAATGCCTGCCACTAGTATTTCCTGTTATTAACTATGATTTTTTAATTTTATACTTAGGTTAGAAAATTTTAGTCTATATGCATAAAATATTCCCTTTGTATAGTGATTCACTATGTACAAAATCTGTTAAAATGTTGAAAATATATTATGTTTCTTAAATAAAATTTCCAAAAGGCTTATCTGACCAAATATAATTTGCATGGAAATTATATATCTAAATCAGTGCTGCCATTTAGTTCAGATGTATATAGGTTCTTTTACAGATTTTGATATTTGATGGTATAATTGATATCAGATTGAACTCCTTTTTTAAGGTAATAAAGTATGGTTTTTATTTTTCATTTTGAATGCATTGGAAAACATTATTAATGACACCTACTAATTGTATTTTTTTTTTTTCAATAAATTGCAGCAAAACGTTTACTGTTTTGGAGTTTAAAATATGTCATCATGGCAAAGTTTCGAAGAAGGACTTGCATCATTTTGTCACTTTTTATTCTATTTATTTTCTCTCTGATGATGGGTTTAAAAATGCTGAGACCAAATGCAGCTGGTTTTGGAGCTCCTTTTGGACTGGACCTTCTTCCAGAACTTCATCAACGAACTATTCATTTGGGAAAAAATTCTGGCTACCAAAAGAGTAACAGAATCAACAGTGAAGTAAATACCAAGAATAAAAATGTTGAAATCACTGTGAAACCTTCTAAAGCCTCTGAACTAAACTTGGAAGAACTGCCACCTCTGAATTATTATTTACATGTATTTTATTACAGTTGGTATGGAAATCCACAATTTGATGGTAAATATATACATTGGAACCATCCAGTCTTGGAACACTGGGACCCTAGAATAGCCAAGAATTATCCACAAGGGAGACACAGCCCTCCAGATGACATTGGCTCCAGCTTTTATCCTGAGTTGGGAAGTTACAGCTCTCGGGATCCTTCTGTCATAGAAACTCACATGAAACAAATGCGCTCAGCTTCAATTGGTAACTATTTCATTTTATGTATATGTGTGTATGCATGCGTGTAAGTATACCTGTAACCTTCTGTGTGTAAGTAACATTATGTGGAACATAAAATTACCAACTAGTCATCAGATTGTTAAAATCTCTAAATTAAGATGTGTATGTGCCCTTAAACATCCAAGCAATCACGTTTTAATAGTACCATTACTGTATTTTGTTTAATTACTAAATTTGAGGGGCATTTCTGAAAATATTATTTTTATTGATTTTGAATTTCTTTCTCAGTTGTATTAAATTATGAATTACATAATATATAATATATAGTTGTATCAAATTATGAATTACATAATATATAATATATTGTATTAAATTATGAATTACATGATATGTGATATGTATTATATATAATATACATATAATATATAATAAATTTACTTAAATGTAAATATTTCTTAAAGGTTTATATTACCACCCATTCAATAAGTAAAATATTCCTATAGTCCAGAAAGTTTCATCATGATTGCCTTATTAAGCCCCATCCCTCAGTCAACCTTGGAGAGTACCTATCTGATTTCTACTACTGTATAGTAGTTATGAATATTCTATACTTCATGAAAATAGAACCATCAATTATCTGTATAGAAGCAACTGTGTGTGTGTGCCTTGGCTCAGGGTAATGTTCTGAAATGTACCCATGTTTCTAACTGTATCAGCAGTTTAGTCATTTTTCTTGCTGGGTATCATTCCATTGTGGGGTAATAGCTGATTTACTTCTGCATTCAACTGTTGATGAACACTTGAGCTGTTTCAAATTTTAGGCATGTAGCATGTAGTTAAGTATTGCTTCTCTGTTTCTTAAACTAGACAGTTTTTTCTTTTTTAATTTTGATGTTTGATTTATATTATAATTTTAAATGCCCCTCTATGCTATTTATTCTATTTTTCCTACCTATCTGTATTCCTTTTTCTCCTCTTTTTCTGTTTTCTCTTATCTTGTATATACTTATTCCATTATATATAGTCCTTCATTTTATTTATTTTCTGATTGTGCTAATGTGTACAATGCTTATGTTTAATTTAAGTGACAAGAAGTTGTTGGTTTTTCCTCCTGTAATTCCAGCCTCCCCCGAACTTTCACTTACTTTTCCTTCTGGTACTCCAGTTATACATATTTAGATAGAGTCATATTGTTCCATAGATGGACTATATGAAAAAAATATGTAATTTGGTGCTTGAAAAAATTTTCAGTTTTTGAGTATATCCTTTATAAAATCTTTCTGTTTTGGTTCCATCTGTCTTCATGGTGCCACTAAAACTAGGACCACAAGAGGAAATTGTGTGTTCTCGTATTTTTCTATCTCTGTAAAGGTACAAGTTCACAATGGAGCTGATATTTACACAGAAAAACGCTAGACTTTTTCATTAAAAAATTGTAGAATATCATGAATGTACTTGCTTTACTTCAGTGGAGTAGCTGTTTCTTCAGATGTTTTTAACATTTTAAACTCTAGTTTCTGTGTTCTCTGTGTTACCACACAAAAAGGACTTAGTAAATTTTGACAGCATTGACTGCTGTATTATAAATATATAGGCATGTGTTTGTCTCTATTTATGAATTTACTTTGGAGGGAAGAATGTTTTCAAGTGTTTTTCCAAATTTTTTTTAAAAATTATATCAAATTCGTATTTTTCTATCTTCAAGAGTGCTTTGTTGTGGCTAAAAAACTATGCTTAGTTGACAAAGTAAATAATTATTCTTAAAAGTTTTAATTTTCTTTAAATAAATTGAAGTGTTTACAAGGAGAGGTTTTTCCTCATTTTTACATATGATTGTATATTTATAATATATAACAATATACATAAATGTATATATTATATATAAATAGACCCATAGTATATATAAACTTAGATATAAATTTATAAATAATATATAAATTTCATGCAATATACTCTAAAGTTTGGTAATGATTAGAGAAAAATGTTTCTGTTTATATTTACTTTTTTGTCTAATGTTTATAAAAACCTTTCCTCTATATATGATTTTACTACTACATCATTACATGAATATTAGCTGTTTGGAAACACTGGCTATGATACAATTATTTTATTGTAAATATTGATAATTTCATTGTTGATGAAAATATTTCAAAGTTTGGTAGTTTTTCTGCTGGGAAAAACACTTGATTGTAATAAAAACAATATTACAATCAATCTGTAAATAAATAAAATATTTCTTAATGTGTTAAATATTGACATACACTCATTAGTAGGCAAAAAATAATTTGTAAAAATACACAAAACACTTAATCCACGGAGCTGGTGTGCTGACTGATATTTTTTGAATATAGTAAATGAAGGCTCTTTAAATTGTTTTACTGTTGAGTATACTTTGACTTTGTATTTAATAGTCACTTTTTATATAAATGCTCTTTTTTATCTTTTTTCTTTTTTTAAAATTTTATTTAAGTTATACAAGTTTCATGTATTTTATATGTGCAGATTTAGGAACATAAATGAATTGCTATATGAAGTAAATATAATGTTGTATTGCATTACAAGTTGGTTGATTTTATGCTCTTACAATTAGATGTATTATGTATATGAACCCTAATGGTCTAACATTTTTGTTTCTGAAAAGAATGATAAAATGAGGCCGGTGCCGTGGCTCAACAGGCTAATCCTCCGCCTTGCGGCGCCGGCACACCGGGTTCTAGTCCCAGTCGGGGCGCCGGATTCTGTCCCGGTTGCCCCTCTTCCAGGCCAGCTCTCTGCTATGGCCCAGGAGTGCAGTGGAGGATGGCCCAAGTGCTTGGGCCCTGCACCCGCATGGGAGACCAGGAGAAGCACCTGGTTCCTGCCTTCAGATCAGCGTGGTGCGCTGGCCGCAGTGCGCCAGACGCGGCCGCCATTGGAGGGTGAACCAACGGCAAAGGAAGACCTTTCTCTCTGTTTCTCTCTCTCTCACTGTCCACTCTGTCTGTCAAAAAAAAAAAAGAATCAATAACTGGATTTTAAACATAAAATGAAATAATTTATGTTTAAAATCCAGTTATTATATTATTATAATTTGTCTGGTATATTTTTACAGCTTATGATAAATTTGTATCCTTTTCAAGTCCTTAAAGGGTGAGGTAATATATATGCTATCCTGTGTATTGGTATCTTGCAATTCTAAAAATATCAGATAGATGATACCTTTTCAATTTTTACAAAATTTTCTAAAAACTCAGTAGGATAGTCACACTAATATCCCAGAAGAGATACATAGGATTTTTCAGTCTGTTATTTTACATGGTAAAAGAGAATTAGAGTTGCAGATGTAAATTGTTGCTAGTCGACTGACTTTGAGATGACATCCTAGATTATTTGGGTCAGCTTGATCTAATCACTTGAGTTCTAATCACTTGAAGAGGGAAAAAGAGTCAGAGGGATGAGATTTAAAAAGGACTCAATCTACCATTGCTGGCTTTGACCATGAAGTAAGGTGTTCATGAACCAAAAAATCTGATCACTTCTGCAAGCTTTGAGTGGCAAGGAAATGGATTCTTCCCTGGAGCCTCCAGGAAGAAAGGTAGAACAATCAAGCACTTTCGGTAGAGACCTATTTGAAATGCATGACTTACAGATCTATTAGATATTAACTTTGGGTTGTTTTAAGCAACT